>NC_044552.1:34269088-34869088 GCF_007565055.1 Rhinopithecus roxellana | reverse complement strand
TGTTCCCTGGTGCAGAGCTGCATCACCTGCAAGAAGGGCACCTTTCTCTACTTTGCATTAAGGCACTCTGTGAACTAGCCTGGCCTTAGCCCTGCTTGCCCAAACAGCTTTATCCATCTCCATCCAGTTAGCATGTGAACATGATGGGAGGTCCTTAAGGAGGAGGAGGAGATTAATTTATTCCCTCACCAACTGACCAATGGTCCTATCAACGTAAGTGAAGCACCAACCTGGTACAGAAAATCACCCCTAGAAAAATACACTGCTTGTGCTGGGCAATGTGCTTCACTTCTCTGGGCCTCCATTCTCTCATCTGTAAATGGAGAGGGTGGTGTCTGTCCTGCTGACCCCACAGGGTTCCGGTGAGTTTTTGTTGTGGGGCAGGGCAGTTGGGGGCAGGGTGCGACATGTGCTCCAAGCCTCCTGCTACTGAACTGTCTTGGGATCATCATTCCAGGTGGGAGTAGGTGGGCCAGGGTGTCTCTTTCCATCCCCAAGCTTTGCGCAGGGACCACCCTCCAAGAAGGCCTTCTGCTTGAGTCTTCAGAACACAACTGTGTCCCCAAAGGAGAATGGTTACAGAGGCCGTTTCTGACTCTCCTGTTTTCCAACCCCTTCTCCCAGTATGGCTCTTTACCATGGAAATGAGGTCAGGAGTAGTATTTGCCTGACATGGGGAGGTCAGGCGAGACTGCCAGCCCTAGACACAAACCCCACCTCCACCGCTTTTCTAAGGATGGCGGGTGGCAGTGAACTCCCTTAGCCAACTCCCAAGAGGGAGACAGAAAAATAAAAGTAACCCATAGCTTGTGTAGATAGATTGACAGTTTAGATAGGATTTTCAAGTACATCCACGATTGCATTCGCTCTTCTTAGCCCCTGTGCAGAAGGAGTGGGGAGTTGCAGTTACTGAGCTCTGATGAGGTGCTAGACACTGCCCAGAGGTGCCCTCATGGAATCCTGGTAACCCTGCTATTAAGGAAGTATTCCTAACTGCCCACTTTATAAGTGGGGAAATTGAGGCTTATGGAGTGTAATGACTTGATCCACATAGGACCAGTGCCCAGGGGACCTCACCCCACCCATAAAGGTTCTCCCCCTGCCTTGAGGAGGAAGGGGCTGGAGGCTCATGGCTTTGCCACCCACAGACCCCCTGGATCACCGGGATGCTGGCGATCTCTGGGTCCCCGGGGAGTCTGAGAGCTTCGAGGATGCCCATGTGGAGCACAGCATCTCCAGGTACAGCGATGGTTCTTTCCTAAACCCCGTGGGCAGACTTCCACCCTGCAGAGCCCCACAGGGGGTGGGGGCTGGGCATCCTGAACTACAAATTACAAGGCAACTAGAGCCTGAAGGGCCCTGGATGTGTCTTATCTAAACACCCCTCCACCAGCTGCTACATGTTAGTTAGTTAGTGTGACTGTGTCAGTTGTTCATTTATTGGAAGACTTCCATAATGGTTTGTAAAGAGTAGCTGCTCTAAGACTCCTGAATACCAGCTCCCGCCCCTCCCCTGGCAGCCCCAGACATTCCCATAATTCAGTAACAATGAAAGTTTTAGTACTTTAGTACAAAGCTAAGACCCCCAGATCTCTGCTTCTTTGGTAGGACCAGAATCAGTCTGACTGGTCCATGCCTGTGTACTGGTGTCTAAACGTTGCTCATATAACCACTGAGCACACATGTGTGTACACACACACCCCCGTGGCATAGCACTATATACAGAAGAAAACTGCTCAGTGACGGAAGGTTGTGTGTTTAAGTGCACTCAGCAGGTTAGTGGCAGAGCATGCCTAGAACTCAAGTCTCTTGACTATGGGCTCCCAAAGCCCCAAAAAGACCCATCCCAGGGGTGGTGCTGGGTGGGGAGGTGTGCTGAGGTCCTAGAAGCTCCTGGTTTCTCCCCATTCCCTGAGAGAAGATTCTAATCTGTAGGTCATCTCAAGGCTCCCATCTGCCCTCTTGTCTCTCCAAGGAGCCTCTTGGAAGGAGAAATCCCCTTCCCACCCACTTCCATCCTTCTCCTTCTGGCCTGCAGTCTTTCTCATCAAGATTCTAGCAGCCAGCGCCCTCTGGGCTGCAGCCTGGCATGGACAGAAGCCAGGGACACATCCACCTAGTGAACCAGACTGTGGCCATGACCCAGGGCACCAGCTCCAAACTCTGCCAGGTGAGCTTGGAGAGCACAGCCAATCGAGGGTGGACTTGGCAGGGATGGAAGGTGGTGCTGAGAGGGGCCACATGAGTCCTTGGACTATTGCAGGGCTGACAGACACGTGAGGAAGACGATGGGAGGAAAAGCCCAGGAGAAGTCACATCAGGGACCAGTCCAGCCTGTATACGTGCTACTTGGCCACCAGGACTCCTTGTTCTGCTCTGGCAAGAGACTACTCTGCCTGAACACTGCTTCTCCTGGACCCTGGAAGCAGGGACTATTTGAGGGAGCAGGGAGGTGGTAAGAACACCTGACAACTTCTGAACATTGGACATTTTAAACACTCACAAATAAATCCAAGACTGTCATATTTAACTGGATAGTTGTGGGCTTCATGAAAGTCTCATTTTCTTCCACAGGGGTAAGAAAATGAATCTGGATGACAAAAAGATAAGAGATCTTGCTCCTTGAGGTGCAGGACCACAAGATACCACATCCCTCCATTCTCACAGGCTTCAATCGGCCAGTTTTTTTCTTCTCTCTCCTCCCTTCCCTAGATCAGATTGCCAAGTTCTGCCTCCTCCTCTGGGGTTTCTCTAGCATCCAGTCTTCCTCTGCTCTCCTCCCCCGCATTCACCCTCTCCATCAGCTTCCCGTGGATTATGGGACATCCCTGCCTCAAGGCCCCCTCCAGCTGACTCAGTTCCTCCCCATCAAGGTCAACTCCTGGCAGACTCGTCCATTCATCTCCTTAGAACTCTGTTTTTATCATGTCACTTCGCCTTTGGAGAAATGACAAGGGCTTGATAATGTACAGCATATCAAACTGGGAACTGATGGTTCAAGCCCCTCATCATATAGAAGGGAAACTGAGGCTCAACAAGGGAAAGGAACTTATCCAAAATCCCAAGTAGAGCCTGGAAATCCAAATTTCACTTGGCATTCAAGGTGTTCTTTCCTCTAACTCACTCCTACTTATTTATTCAACAAGTATTAGTTCGAGCAACTAGTCTGTGGCGAGTGCTATTCTGAACACTGGAAATACAACAGTGGACAAAACAGGCGAGAGTTGTGCCCGCACAGAGCTCACTTTAGTGGGAGGAGAGGAGACAGACAATGCACACAGTAAATAAGTCCATCTGATTACCTGTTAGAGGCAAAACGTGCTGAAGAAAAAATTAAAATCAAGCAGGGTTAGGAGTATGGGTGTGCAGGGACAGGGGATGATACTATCTTAAATGCAGCAGCCAGAAGGTGAGGAACACTTGAAGGAGGCCAGGAAGTAAACCATGAAGACATCACGGGGAGGAGTATTCAGGGCGAGCGAACAGCCAGGGCAGCTCATGCAACCTCATCTCTCTCTTCAACACACACACCACCCTGGCCAAGACTCTGGGGGAAACTGGGAGGAGACTCCCCTGAGGGTGAGCTGCAGGGGAAAGAAGTGAGTTGGTCATATTCTTGGGCTCTCTGGACTGGGCCCAAGAGAAGTGGATGCCCAGGATCCCCTGTGGCCACCGCTCACATGGCTGCTTTGCCACCTAACCTGGGCTTGGGCACCTAAGGTTTAAATCACCAGGATGGAGCTCCCGGCACGGCCCTCATGTTCCAGCCTCACTTCAACATGTCACTCCCTGGCTCCAGCTGTGCCCCAACCCTGCCTTGTCCACTCCCAATGTAAGCTGCTCCACTGGCTCCCTGCCCTGGAGCCTTAGGATTCTGGTCCAGTCTGTGTTCCCATGGCCTGCCTGGCTCAGGGGCACATTAAACTTCCTTATTGTGTCCTGGGGCAGTGCCCCCTTCCTATAGATCCAGGGCACAGGTAGACACCAAGAATGAGCCGAGCCCAAATTGCACCTTCTCCACCTCCCTCCCACCCCTGTTGTGGGCACCAGTGCTGATGACATGGCCTGGGAGGCTCCCTGCAGCCTGCCTTGTGCTCAGGGCAGTGGCTGCCGTCAGTCCCAGCCCAGAATCAGGCTTTCCTCCTCATGGGAGCTTGGCCTTTTCTCTTTCCTTCTCTGCCGTGTCAGAGACATTGCCCTCTGGATTGGAATCACCCAGGCTCCCCTGCCTCAAACTCTGGGAGCACTCTGGACTGAAGGGGAGTGAGGCCATTTGGCCTCAAATTTCAACTCTGCCTCCTATTAAGATACCTTAGGCAGCCTCCTCAATCCCTCTCAACCTCAGTGCCCTCGCTTGTAGAAATAAATAAACAAAACACCCACTTCCCCTACTTTGCAAGGTTTTTGTGGGGTTAAAAGAAATAACATTTGTGGCCGGACATGGTGGCTCACGCCTATAATCCAAGCACCTTGGGAGGCTGAGGGGGGTGGATTACTTGAGGCCAGGAATTCAAGACCAGCCTGACCAACATGGCAAAACACTGTCTGTACAAAAAAAAGGAAAGACAAAAATTAGTCGGGCATGGTGGTGCGTGCCTGTAGTCCCAGCTATGTGGGAGGCTGAGGCAGAGAATCGCTTGAACCCAGGAGGCCAAGGTTGCAGTGAGCCAAGGTTGCGCCACTGCACTCCAGCCTGGGTAACAGAGTGAGACTCTGTCTCAAAAGAAAAAAAAGGAAAGAAATAACATTGTGAAGGTCCTTGGCCAGGCGACTAGCACATAGTAGGTCCTCAATAAACACTGGTTCCTCCATCTAACGCCCAGCAACATGATGCCTCTGTGAAGGCCAGGAACTTGCCTGGTCACCTCTGTCCCAGCACCCAGCAGTGGACCATATTCAACACTTAGTCCAGCGTTGAATACAGTTCACCTCTTCATACAACATGCCCGGGTGGCTTGTTACTATGAAAATAACTTCCTTCTAAGGCAATCAGAGAAAGCCTGATCTACATTGGCAAGACAGATGCAAGCACATCACCAACTAGGGTGACCCATTCTGGTTTGTTCAGGACTTTTTCAGTTTTTGCACAGAAAGTCCCATGAAACCCCTCAGTCCCAAGAAACCCCTCAGTCCCAAGCAAAAAGGGGAGGTTGGTCACCCAATCTTCCACTTCCACAAGGCCCAGTTTAACACATTAACTAGTTTTCTTAAGCTCCTGCTCCCAGTTTCCCATTCCTCACTCCCTTGTTCCCAAAGGAAGGAAGGAAGGAAAAAGAGGAAAAAAGGAGGTGAGAAGGGAGGAGATGGGAGTGAGGGAGAACGGCCTTTCCAGACCCTTTTCTAGGTCTTACCCTCCAGATTAGAGCAATACTCCCCTCTTAACCATCCCCAGCTGCTGTAGTCTCTTTGACCAATGGTGCTTCCACTGTGTCTGAGGTCAGATAGTTTATTAGGTTTATTACTCACACTTTGTCCCAGTTCCCTGAGCCCATTTCCACAGGGCAACATGAATGAGAGCCAGGAGCCTCCTGTGCAGGCAACGAGCTTGGATCACAGGAGAGAAATCCCCAAATTATGAGACTTGGAGTTTATATAGAGAATTTGGTGTATCTTCCTCTCTGGAAGAAAGAGAGAGAGAGAGAGAGGGAGAGAGAGAGAGAAACCTTTACTGTGGAATGTAAACAAATCTCCGGTGAAGAAGAGGAAGAATGCGAGCAAATCTCTGGACGTTGCACTCAAGGCATGTTTGCTATTCAATCACCCTCCAACAAAACTTGGCTAGTACCCTTTGCACGGAAGGACTAGAACATGCAGCAATGTGAAAATATTCATGAAGAATTGTCTTCCAACAGAGAAGATAGAGCATTCATGAAACAAAAATAGTATGCCAGAATTTTAAAATGCTCAAAGAACGAGGAATATCTTGTCTTGTAAATTAAAAATATTTTAAAAATAACATTTTAAAAGACAAAAATAGAAGGATGGAAGAAAAATGAGGAAATCTCCTTGAAGGCAGAACAAAAGAGACAAAAAGATGGAAAATGAGAGAGAAAAGATATAAAAATGAAATGAGCACATGACATTCAATAACCAACTAGTTAAGGAGTTGCAGAAAAAGGGAGGGGGAGAAGAAAATGGACATGTAATTATGAAAGAAATAATTGGTTTCCCAGAACCGAAGAATGTGGATCCAGATGGAAGGGGTCTAGAGTGTCCAGGACAATAAATGAAGAAAGACCCAGTCCAGGGTACAGGATCAAGGTGAAACTTCCTGTTTGAGGTTGTACTGCATGCAAGGACAACCTCTTAAAAGCTTGGGTGGTGGGGCGGCACTCCCAAAGAATTGAGAGTGAGAATGGCATTGGGTGAGGTGCAAGGCACTCTACCTTCCTCCTTCACAGCTGTGCACCCTCAGATTCTGTATTAGGAAGATCCTGAAGATCATCTTTCCTCTTTCTCTCTTGTCCTCCAATTGTCACAATCCTCCCATCTCACCCCTTAGCTGGGCCCCAGCCACTGCAGGCTTCTAGCTTTCTTTGGGTCTTCTCATCCTGTCTTGCCCACCCTTACCCTCAGGGCAGTTCCTGAGCACTAAGCCAACCAGGGCTTAGAAGAACTCCCTTTCCCCACTCTTGGAGGTGCCCATCATTTCCTGTCTCCCACCCCATAGTCACTAAGAACCCCACGTGACTGTCTGAGGCAGATGTTTCCTGCCCTCAGGGGAATGCTGTGTCAGTCTCCAGGCAAGCCCAGGAGTTGACATTTCTCTGCCCAGCCATGGGCCCCAACCTGCTCTTGCTGCTGCTCCTGGGACTAGAAGGTAAGGTTCAGGAGGAGCTGCAGCTCCGGGTCCCATATGCTCAGCCCATACCCAGGAGTAAAGTGTTATTGTGAACGCCACACCCATACCAGCAGCTGGGCTGGGAGGTGCTCCCAGCTCCGGCCCACAATTCCCACCTCCTTTCCTTCCCCAGGTCAGGGCATAGTTGGCAGCCTCCCCGAGGTGCTGCAGGCACCCGTGGGAAGCTCCATTCTGGTGCAGTGCCACTACAGGCTCCAGGATGTCAAGGCTCAGAAGGTGTGGTGCCGGTTCTCGCCGGAGGGGTGCCAGCCCCTGGTGTCCTCAGCTGTGGATCGCAGAGCTCCAGCGGGCAGGCGTACGTTTCTCACAGACCTGGGTGGGGGCCTGCTGCAGGTGGAAATGGTTACCCTGCAGGAGGAGGATGCTGGCGAGTATGGCTGCATGGTGGATGGGGCCAGGGGGCCCCAGATTTTGCATAGAGTCTCTCTGAACATACTGCCCCCAGGTGAGTTATCCTAGGTCAGCTACCACCCCTTGGACCTACCCTCCCCACCCCCACCTATTGCCAGGGCTCTTGGGTTCTTGAGGAGTGGGGGCCCCTGGGGAGGCGGCATTCCGAGGAGATATCCTCTTGACAGCTCTGCAGGGAGCGGAAACCAAACTGGGTGGGAAGTCTGAGATAAATCAGCTGAAAACCGTCCCCATTCCCCTTCCGCACTAGTGTGCTTCCCAACAGGAAGGCGTGTCCTTCCTACCCCAGGGACTTGGCCTCTTCTTCCAGCATTTTCAACATACTTGATGCTAATTTATTTTTTAATTAGAAATATTGTAAACAATGTTTAATCTGAGTATATAAAACCAGAATTAATTTTTGTAGCTTTCAGTGTTTTATTCCTGTAATAGTGGGCTTGATGGCTTAAGAATTATGGAATTCATACCTTATTTAATTTTGTAAGTCTTCACAGGGCATCTAGTATGTCTCACCTACAAGTGGGTACATTCAGTACCTGAACTACTTCAACTCCTTTCGTTTTAAAAATGGAAAAAGTGTCATTAATATTTTAAGCCAATATTCTTGACCCTATTTTCAGTATTAAAGACATTATTTTTGCAGGTTTCATTCCCAGAGCCCATAACTTTTCTAGTATACAAGCATTTATTAAAATAAAATTTTAAAATATTAAAAAGTTGGGTTTTTTAAAAGAAAGATAGGATGTTCTAAAAATAAAGTTCTGGAGGGAAAATGGTCAGCTACCTCAAGCACAGACAGCCACTCCTTTTCTTTTATGGAACTGGCCATTTTTTCACCTTTAAGTCTTCCTTTTCTCAGGTATTTTATGCCCAATCCCCAAATAATAAAATGAAGTAGAGCATTTTCCCTTCCCTTGTTTTCGTTTTGTTTCATTTTGTTTTGTTTGAGACAGGGTCTCACTCTGTTGCCCAGGCTGGACTGCAATGGCAGTATTGGCTCACTGCAACCTTGGACTCCCGGGTTCAAGTGATTCTTGTGTCTCAGCCTCCCGAGTAGCTGGGACTACAGGTGCCCGCCACCACGCCTGGCTAATTTTTGTATTTTTAGTGGAGACACGGTTTTATCATGTTGGCCAGGCTGGTCTTGAACTCCTGACCTCAAGTGATCCGCCCCGCCTTGGCCTCCCAAAGTGCTGGGATTACAGGCATGAGCCACCGCCCCAGCCCCTTCCCTTGTTTTTTTCCCTCTAAATAAGAGGGTAGACTATGTTGTCATTAGAATCCTTCTCATCTCAAGCCCGTGGTTATTGTCTTATAAATATATTGTTAATACTTGTCATTCTTTGCCCTCCTCATTCCTTGACACTTTGAGTTACTAAATTCAGGTTCTAACTCCCTAAAAGGCAAATTGTGACAAGATGAGACTCTCTGGGAGGAGGGTCAGGGAGGCAGGGACCTGGGCCCCCGACTTGCTGCTATGGGGCAGGTGCTGTGGAGAATGATTTTCAGGCAGGCAGGTGGCACATAGCATCCAGAGATGATGTGGCTTGCAGCTCAGGCGAGCATTTAGCTTCAGAGAAGGTGGTCAAAGGCAGCCTAATAGGCACCAGGAGGACAGGACATGTGCCACAGCAGCCCCAGTTCCTGGTGTGGCATAGGATGGGGAGTAGGAATGGTTTATCTCTCAAGAACAAGGCAAGGCCCCATTCCAGTTGGTCTGAAAGGACTGGCTAGGTTCCTAAGACAAGTCTCCAGGCCCAGAGAAACCAACCCCAAGTCCTGCAGCCAGAAGTCAATTACATCTTATGGGTGACAGAAGCCTTGTCTTCAAACTGAACCTCAGGATCCCAGCAAGGCTCTCAGCAAGGGTCAGTTGGTTAGTGTTGCATCACATGAGGGCCCACCCAGATTTCCTTCAGTCCTGAGGGCAGAGCTTGGGCTGGGGTTGCAGGGTTGCGGGTATGTGAGGAGGCCCCATTTAAGACCCATGAGAGCCAGGAGCTATGTCACCCTGAGGATGAGAACTGGAGAAACCTATTCGGGTGGGAAGGAGAGGTGGGTACAGATCATCCAGTAGGTGTTTTTACACAGACTGAACAGCTTGATAAGGCCAAAGGGGTGAGGGGTAGAGCAGGTAAAAGGGAAGAAATGCAGCGGGAAGATGGGAGGAGCTGGTGGTACAGGAAAAAGTGGGTGTAGTCACAACCAGGTAAAGACATAAAAAGCCAGTGCTATTTCCTGACCTGTGGAATGACAGGCCCCTAAAGAACTTCCCATCCTCCCCTTTCTGTGTTTCTTCCTGGGGTCCTCTCCTTCCTTGGCTCCACTCCTCCAGTCCCTCAGAACTCAACAGGATATTGAAGCCTGCCCACATGGGCATGCACTCATTAAATGTTTCCTTCTGACTCCGTTCCTGGTCTGACAGAGGACGAAGAAGAGATCCATAAGATTGGCAGTCTGGCTGAGAACGCATTCTCAGACCCTGCAGGCAGTGCCAACCCCTTGGAACCCAGCCAGGATGAGAAGAGGTACTGACAAGATTGGATTTGAGAGGCCAAGAAAAGGGTGGTGGTGGAGACAATGACTTGTTTAGAGCTCCAAACTAAATTGAAGGGGAAAACCTATGATTCTTCCCACCTCTGGGGAACTTCTGGACAGACAGACAGACAGACACATACATACTTCTCTGTCCTGGTTCAGCAATGGTCCCTTCATGCTGGTGAATCTTCAGCCAGGACACCTTAATGAGTCCCTCTTCTGCCTTGCCTCAGTCAGCCCTCCTCATTCTATTCCATCTCCCTCTCCCAATCGAGAATGTCACCCTTCTGTGGCTGTTCCAGGGCTCCTGGCCAGCAGCTCCCCACAGGCTTCAGGTCTAAGCCCGCCTATCCCTTTCTGTTCCTCAGCATCCCCTTGATCTGGGGTGCTGTGCTCCTGGTAGGCCTGCTGGTGGCAGCGGTGGTGCTGTTTGCTGTGATGGCCAAGAGGAAAAAAGGTAGGTGGCTATCTTCCTATCTCAGCCTGGCCCTACTATTCCTGTATCAACCAGTTGTGTAGATAAGGCCAGGAGTCTAGGTCCAATCCCCCTACAAATGGATTTACCTGGGCTTAAGTCTCAAGGCCCCCATATCCTAGAATTCACAGGGCTGAGGGATGGAGGGGAGGGAAGGAGATTCAATGGGAGCAGCCTGCGGAAAGACAGGAATTAGAAAGGGTGGGGCAATGCAATGGGAGGAAAGGCGTTGCAGAAGGTGGGGAAAGGGTTTCAGGAGGTAGGCTGAGTGCTGAGGTGGGTTGAAGGGAGCTCTGGAAACCATAAGTGGGTGGGGAGATTTCCAGCAGGCTGGGGAGATGGAAGGGGTAAAGGTTTGGTGGTGGGAGTGGGGAAGGTGAGTCTGCAGTAGTGAAGAGGTTTCAGAGGCTTCTGAAGGAAGGGAGTGAGGGAAGGGCTCTGAGCCAGCCCCGGAAGCAGACTATGCTGCTGTTGTCTGTTCTGCCAGGGAACAGGCTTGGTGTCAGTGGCCGATTCCTGAGCAGCAGAGTTTCAGGCATGGTAAGAAGCCTCTGCAGGCCCGCAGCCAAATTCCCCAGACTTTTCATTCATCACACTCACTGAGAGGTCCTAGGATGATGGGGTGGAGAAAGGACTGGGACCTAGCTGGGGTCGAAACCCTCTTCTTAAATGCTATAAACTTGACACTAATGGTCTCCCTTGGCATCCCACCCTCCCAGACTTGGGGAGAAACTTGGGGCTTGAAAATCTTCACAATGAAGCCCTCTTGCCCAATGACATACTCAGGATTCAAGAGATAGATCTAGTGTGGTCCTGGGCTTCCCACCAAAGGGAGATCTGGGGCAGAGGGAGGTATTCCTGATTTGCCTGCTTTTGTTTCAGAATCCCTCCTCAGTCGTCCACCACGTCAGTAACTCTGGACTGGCTGCTGAATTGCCTTTGGATGTACCACACGTTAGACTTGACTCACCACCTTCATTTGACAATACCACCTACACCAGCCTACCTCTTGATCCCCCATCAGGAAAACCATCACTCCCAGCTCCATCCTCATTGCCCCCTCTACCTCCTAAGGTCCTGGTCTGCTCCAAGCCTGTGACATATGCCACAGTCATCTTCCCGGGAGGGAACAAGGGTGGAGAGGCCTCCTGTGGGCCAGCCCAGAATCCACCTAACAATCAGACTCCATCCAGCTAAACTCATCACACTGTAAACTCATGAGGACCATCCCTAGGGGTTCTGTGCAGCCATCCAGCCAGCTCATGCCCTAGGATCCTTAGGATATCTGAGCAAACAGGTACTTTAAGATCTAATCCAATGTCCTAACTTTACTGTCAGGGAAAGTGATGCTCAGATATGACTGAGATGTCTTGGGGAAGACCTCCCTGCACCCCACTCCCCCATTGGTTCTTCTGCTATTACACACTGGGCTAAATAAATCCTAATAATGGTGTGCAAACTCTTAATGGCTGAATGGGAAAGGAAACTGCCCAAGTTTGACTAATTGCTTGGCCTGTGAACGGAAAAGACTCTGGTCTGAATTTTGTGCTGTATGATCTCCTGTCTCTCGTCAATGGGGAAATGGTTTCCTTCCCTGGTCAGAACACTACAATGCTGTTTGATTCAAGGGATGCTGAAAAGTCTTCTTCAAAAGTATTTTTTGCTTCTCTCATGATACCTCCAAGTACAGATTCATTTGCTTGAGTCAAGGAAGCTCTTCTCCTTTCTGCTCTGCACCTTGTGAATATGTGACATGATGCGACACCATATGATGAGGTGGGGGTGGTGATAGTTAACGATAGTTAAAAGAGACCCAGGACAAATGGTGTGTGAGAAATGGGACTGAAAGGAAACAGGAACAAGGACAAAAATGGAAATAGACACCAAGTCTGTTCCTTGGCAGGACACAGGATTTTCAAGCACTAGAAGACCTTTACAGATATCAGTCTTACCAGAGCTGGCTGTCTCTTAACTAGGTGGTCATCTAGTAGCACTGTTTCCCTTGGTCTAAACTCTGGAGCCCGGGAAGGGCCCCGTGGAGAAATGAACTGAGGGGAGGGAAAAAGGAATGGTAAAGGAATGGCCATGGTCAAGTGTAAATGAAAGCTAGTCCAGGCTAGGGGTGAAAGAGCCTTTAAGGACTTGCCAGAATTTCCTCTGAAACTGTTCAATTTGAAAATATAGTCATCCCTCCATATCCATGGGTTCTGTATCCAGAGATTTAAGCAAGCGTGGATCAAAAATATTGAAAAAAAATTAGATATTTCTTTAAATATTAGAAAAAAATGGTTATGTCTGTACTTAACATGTACAGACTTTTTCCTTATCATTATTCCCTATACAATACAGTATAACAACTATTTACATAACATTTATATTGTATTAGGTATTTTAAGTAATCTAGAGATGATTTAAAGTATATGAGGAGATGTGTGGTTATATGCAAACACTACACCATTTTATATAAGGGACTTGAACATCCATGGATTTTGGTATCTACAGGGGTCCTAGAACTAATCCCCCCCCAGATACTGAGGGATGTATGTATTTGCCCATATTGGGATGAAATGCTTAGTAACCCAGTCTTGTTACAATCACAAATAGCTAGGCATAAAGAGGTTTTCGACATCTGGAGGGGCCCTAAGCTTGGCCTAAGCACCTCAGGAAGAAGGACAAGCAGTGTGCCCTAGGCTCCAATTTGCCTACCAATCAACTAATGACTAGGGACTGCCTGCTGGGGAGTGGAGAGGTGGCCGAAAAAAGGGCAGAATAAAGACTAAAAAGAACCCTCTGGAAAAACTCACCATGGTCTGAATATATTTAGAGCTTTTTAGAACATGTCAGAAGTAAAGAGTGTATTTTTACTTTTGAGTTCAAAGGAAAATACTAAGAAAAATAACAATCAATTGAGTGGTAAGGAAGAGGAAATATAAAAATTCCATCATTGATCATGATAGGAGGTCTATGAATACCAACCAAAGTCATAGTTGTAAAAGTAACTTCTAAGATGAAAATACTGCCATTCTAAATTTTACAATAAGAAACACATGCAATATAAAGCAAAGCAAATGCAGGCAACATGGTGAGATGACCTCCTCATATCAGAACCTTTGGAGTTCAGTTAAAGAAGTACTCAGAGGAAAATTCACACTCTTAACAATTAAGCATCTTACTCAAAAAGTTAATTAAATTAATTAATTAATTAATTATTTATTTATTTTTTTGAGACGGAGTCTCAGCTCTGTCGCCCAGGCTGGAGTGCAGTGGCCGGATCTCAGCTCACTGCAAGCTCCACCTTCCGGGTTCACACCATTCTCCTGCCTCAGCTTCCCGAGTAGCTGGGACTACAGGCGCCCGCCACCTCGCCCAGCTCGTTTTTTGTGTTTTTTTAGTAGAGACGGGGTTTCACCGTGTTAGCCAGGGTGGTCTTGATCTCCTGACCTCGTGATCCGCCTGTCTCGGCCTCCCAAAGTGCTAGGATTACAGGCTCGAGCCACCGAAGTTAATTTTAAAAGAGAAAAATGATATAACTAATACATAAAAGAACAGCTTCTTTAAAATAAAATGAAATTAAAGAGACACTGTTAGGCAACTTAAGCGTGAAATAAAAAATGACAAAGGAGAAATAACACAAAGACAATGAAAAATGTAATGAGAGTATTTTGTGTCGAAGTTGGGAGTATTGATGGAATGGGAATGATGACAAAGGGACCTGAAATAACTTTTCTGGTTGAAATGTTCTCTATCATGACTGTGCTAGTGATTACACAGGTATATATATTTGTCAAAAACCTTTTGCTAAAATGGGTACATTTTCCTAAATGTAAATACTATTTTGATAAAATTGGCCTAAAAAATAGTTGAAAGACTGTCGAGAAATAGTTAAAATAATTTTAGAGAGAAAAGAGCCCTTTCAAGAATGAACCAAACTCAGAAGCCATAAAAGAACTCATATATTAAAACTGATCCATGCCAGAGTAAGAACCTGTGAAAACGCTCTCGTCCAAAAAGCAACAAGAAGGCCGGGCGTGGTGGCTCATGTCTGTAATCCCAGCACTTTGGGAGACTGGGACAGGTGGGTCACCTGAGGTCAGGAGTTCGAGACCAGCCTGGCCAATATGGTGAAACCCCATCTCTACTAAAAATACAAAGATTTGCTGGGTGTGGTGATGCATGCCTGTAATTCCAGCTATTCAGGAGGCTGAGGCAGGAGAATTGCATGAACCCAGGCAGTGGAGGTTGCAGTGAGCTGAGATTGTGCCATTGCACTCCAGCCTGGGTGACAGAGCAAGACTCTGTCAAAAAAAAAAAAAAAAAAAAAAAAAAAAAAAAAACACAAAAAACAAAACAAAACAAAAAAACAGCAACAAGAAACAAGAAAACTGGCAAATATATTCAGAATCAACTTTTTCAGAACTCTGGAAATTAACCAAAGACTTGCATCAATAGAGGGAATGTTTACTTAGGAAAAATGTCTTTCTCCCTATCTATCTGATTTAAAAGAGAACTTCATAGATTAACAATTATAAATCTAAAGTTAAAATTATCTATTTAACACAACATTTAACACAACAGAAGGTAGTTGATGAAGAGAGGCAAAAAGACATAAGACAAATAGAAAACAAATAAAATGGCAGGCACAAATCTAACTTTATAGTAATTACATTAAATGTAAATGGATTAAACATTCTAATTAAAAGGCAGAAATTGGCAGAATGGATTAAAAATACATGATCCAACTACATGTTGTCTATAGGAGAAAAACTTTAGATTAAAAAACACAAGCTGGTTGAAAGTAAAAGAAAGTAAAAACATATACCATGAAAACTAGCTAAAGAGAGCTGGAATGACTATACAAATATCAGGCAAAATAGAGTTAAGACTTAAAATTGTTACTAGAGATAAAAAGGACATCATAATGACAAGAAGGTCAATCCATCAAGAAGATACTACAATTATAAATATGTATGCACCTAACTATAGGGTTTCAAAAAATGTGAGGCAAAAACTGACCGTTAAAGGAAGAAATAGAAAATTAAAGAGTAATAGTTGGAGACTTCAATATCTCACTTTAAAAAATGGATAGAACAAGTAGACAGAAAATCAGCAAGGAAACAGTAGACATGAACAACTCTATAAATCAACTAGACCTAACAGACAGTTATAAAACACTCCACCCAACAGCAGTAGAATACATATTCCTCTCAAGTGTACATGCAGCATTCACTAGGATACACTATATATTAGACCATAAACAAGTATCCATAAATTTAAAAGGATTGAAATTAGACAAAGTATGTTTTCTTACCATAATGGAAAAAAATTAGAAATTAGTAACAGAGGTAAATTTTAGAAATGCATAAATATGTAGAGATTAAACAACGTACATCTAAATGACAGCTGTGTTAAAGAAGAAATCACAAGGGAAATTAGAATCACTTCGAGATAAAAATATAAACACAATATACCAAAACTTATGGGATGCAGCAAGATCAGTGCTTAGAATGAAACTTACAGCTTTAATCACCTACATTAAAGAAGAAGATCTCAAAACAGCAACCTAATCTTTTACCTGAAGCAACTAGACTGAAGAGTAAGCTAAAATCAAAGCAAGCAGAAGGAAGAAAATAATAAAAATTAGAACAGAAATGAATGAAATGAAATAGAGAACAGAAAAATAATAAAGAAAAATCAACACCACCAAGAGTTGGTTCTTTGAAAAGATCAACAAAATTGATAAACCTTTTTAAGCTACACTAGCCAAGAAAAAAAAAAAAAGACTCAAATCACTAAAATACAGAATGAAATTGGAGGGACAACTACTGGCATTAAGAAATGAAAAAGGATTATAAAGGAATACTATGAGCAATTGTATATCAACAAATTAAGATAACCTAGGTGAAATGAACAAATTCCTAGAAAGACACAAATTACTGAAACCGACTCAAGAAGAAATAAAAAATTGAATAGATCTATAACAAGTAAAGAGGTTAAATTAGTAATAATAAAAAAAAACTCACAACGAGAAGCCCAGGCCCAGATGGCTTCACTGGTGAATACTACTAAATATTTAAAGAATTTTAAAACCTACCCTTTACAAATTATTCTAAAAAGTAAATGAGAAGGGAATTCTTCCTAACTCATTCTATGAGGCCAGTATTACCTTAATCCAAAAAACAGACAAAGAAATCACAAGAAAAAACAAAAACAAAAGCACTACAGACCAACATCCTTTATCAATGGAGATGTAAAAATCTTCAACAAAATACTAGCAAATAGAATATAGTAACAAATAAAAAGCATTATACACCATAACAAAGTGGGATTTATCCCAGGAATGCAAAGTTGATTTCACATATAAAAATCAGTCAATGTGATATTATACCATATTAATAGAACAAAGGCCAAAAACCACATGGTCACCTCAACAGACGCCAAAAAAGCATTTGACAAAATCTGACACCATATCATGTCAAAAATACTCAACAAATAGGAATAGAAGGGAATTTCCTCAAGATGATAAAGGCCATCTATCAAAAGCATACAGCACACTTAAAGGTGAAAGACTGAAATCTTTTCCCCCAAGATCGGGAATAAGACAGGAATACTCACTCTTTGCCACGTTTATTCATCATTGTACTAAAGGTTCTAAGAAAGCGAAATTAGGGAGGAAAAAGAAATAAAAGGATTCCAGATTAGAAAGAAAGAAAAGCATCTATTTTTAGATGACATGATCTTGCATATGTAAAATCCTAAGGAATCTAAAAAAAAAAATTTAGAGCTAGTAAGTTCAGCAAAGTTCCAGGATGCAAAATCAATACACATTATGTAACTTGTCTGAGAAAAAAAGAAAACTATATATACACAAAAATCAGTTGTATTTCTATATATACTTGCAATGAACAGTTCAAACATGAAATTTAGAAAACAATTCCATTTATAATAGTATCAAGAAGAATATGATATTTAGGCATAAATGTAACAAAAGAAGTCTAATATTTATACATTAAAATGACAAAACATTATTGAAATAAAAAGACCTAAATATATGGAAAAGCTATCCCAGTTTCATGGATCAGAGGACTTAGTATTGTTAAGATGGCAATTCTTCCCAAATTAACCTATAGATTTGATGCAATCCCTATCAAAATTACAGTTGTCCTTTTGGCAGAAATCGGTAAGACAATCCTAAAATTCATATGTAAATACAAAGGACCCAGAACAGCCAAAACAATTTTGCAGAAGAAGAGTAAAGTTGAAGGATTCACACTTCCTGATTGTAAAACTTACTATAAAGCTACAATAATCAAGATTGTATGGTACTGGCATAAGGATAGACATATAGACCAACAGAATAAATGGAGAGGCCAGAAATAAACCCATTCATTTAAGATCAATTGATTTTCAACAAGGGCGTCAAGACAATTAAATGAGTGAAAGAATATTTTGCTTAAAAACAAATGATGCTAGGACAACTGGATAGCCACATGCAAAAGCATGATTTTGTAACATGACCTCACAAGATATACAAAAATTAACTCAAAATAAATTGAAGACCTACATGTAAAAGCCAAAATAAAAAGTTGATTTTTCTCTCCTAGAAGAAAACATGAGTAAATCTTTGTGACCTCAGATTAGTTGATAGTTTCTTAGATATGACACTTAAAGCACAAAGATCCAAACTAAAAAATAGATACATTGACTTCATCAAAATTAAAAACTTTCATTTTGCAAAATGATTTTGTCATGAAAGTGGAAAGACAACTTACAGAATTGGAGAAAATATTTGCAAATCAAATCCAATAAGGGTCCAGTATGCAGAATATATTTTTAAAACTCGTAAAATGCAGCAATAAAAGGCAAAAACTCCAATTAAAAAATGGGCATATAATTTGAATAGACATTCTCCAAGAAGATATACTAGTGTCCAGTAAGCTCATGAAAAGATGCTCAACATCATTAGTTACTAAGGAAATATAAATCAACATCATAAGATACAACTTCATACCCACTAGGATAGCTATAATAAAAAAGACAAACAAAAGCAAGTGTTGGCTAGGCTGTGGAAATTGCTGGCAAAAATGTAAAATGGTACAGAGGCTTTGGAGAACAGTTTGACAGTTCCTCAAAAAGTTAAACACAGAATTTCTGTGTGACCTGGAAATTCCTGGAAATGCCAAGATAGGCATATACTCAAGAGAACTGAAAGCCTATGTTCACATGAAAACTTGTACATGAATGTTTACCATAGCATTATTTATAACAATAGTTAAAAACTGGAAACAACCTAAGTGTCCACCAACTAATGAACAGATAAATAAAATGTGGCATCATGTGCCACAATGTGGTACAATGGAATGTTACCTGGCCATAAAAAGTAACCCTACACCATAAATAAACCATGAAAACATTATGCTAACTGAAAGAAAAAGCCATGTATAATTATTCCATTTATATGAAATGTCCAGAATAGGCCAATCTTTAAAGACAGAAAATATATTAGTGGTTACAAAGATTGGGGAAAGAGGAAATGGGGAGTGACTCCTAATGGGACCACAGTTCCTTTCTGGGGTGATAAAAATGTTCTGGAATTAGATAGTGGTGATGATTGTACAGTCTTACAAATATACTATAAAGCACCAAATTGTATACCTTAAAAGGGTGAATTTTTTCTCAATAAAAAAAAGTGCCAAAAGGGAATGCCAAAAAAAAAAAAAAAAAAAAAAAGGATGAAGTACTGCAGGGTGTTATTATCTATCACCACCTTTTGTGGGAAAGAAGGATGCAGTAACTATATACTATTGCATACATGTGCATAGAATAATTTTGCTAGGGTACACAAGGAAGTGGTAACACTGATTATCTCTGGGGAGGGCAACTGGTGTCTGGAAGACAGAGATGGGAAAGAGTTTTTCACTGTTATACACTTGTTTCTTTTGAATTTTCTACCACATAAATGTAACATCTACTTTTAAATATAAAAGCTGAACCAATAATAATAGCTACCAGTCACTGAGTGCTTACTATATGCCAGGTGCTTTATAATCATTTAATCTTCACATTGACAGTCTTTTGTCCTATTTTTAGGACAAGAGGTTATTTTATCTCCATCTACAGAAAAGGAAACTGAGGCATATAGAAGGATAAATTATATGCCCAAATGAATGCAGCTAATAAGCAGCAGAGTTAGAATTTCAACCGAGCCTATCTGGTTCCAGAGTCCTTGTCTGGATTGCTACTCTATATTACCTCCCAGAAATTTAAAGGAATGAGGGAGGACATAAAGTGGGTGAGAAGAAGACAGGGAGTAAGATGGGAGGAACTCAAGTAGGAAGAGGAAGGGAATAGAGCGACAGGAAAAAGAAAGGTATAAGAGGGAGAAAAGTGGAAGGAGGAAATGTATAGATTAGATTGCACGATTTCCACATATACACCATGGAATACTATGCAGCCATAAAAAAGGATGAGTTTGCGTCCTTTGTAGGGACATGGATGCAGCTGGAAACCATCATTCTTAGCAAACTATCACAAGAAGAGAAAACCAAACACCGCATGTTCTCACTCATAGGTGGGAACTGAACAATGAGATCACTTGGACTCGGGAAGGGGAACATCACGCACTGGGGCCTATCATGGGGAGGGGGGAGGGGGGAGGAGGGAGGGATTGCATTGGGGAGTTATACATGATATAAATGATGAATTGATGGGTGCTGACGAGTTGATGGGTGCAGCACAGCAACATGGCATAAGTATACATATGTAACAAACCTGCACGTTATGCACATGTACCCTAGAACTTAAAGTATAATAAAAAAATAAAATAAAAAATAAAAAAATAAAGGGTAAGTGCAGGCCTCCCTTTCATAAACGTCTCCCTTCCTGTCCTTAAAGTTCTGATCTTGGCCATTTGAAGAGAATAGTAAAGACTGGGTACAGGAAAGCCTAGTTCCCATGAAAGCCTGCATAGCCTAGCATAATCTCTGGAATCAAATTTGAGTTAGAAGCTCAGCTCTATCATTTTTTGGCTATGTTTGTTGGGGTAAACTCTTTCTAGGCTTCCATTTCTTCATCTGTAACATGGGATAATAATAGTACTTGACTCACAGAATTGATACAGGATTTAAACAATGTATTTCAAGCACAAGTAAGTAAATAACAAATTGCAGCTATCATAATATTAGCAAATTCACTCTATGGACACTAGATGATTGAGTTACAAAGTGTAAGAAATCAACGGGAAGATCATACTCAGCAGAAGAAACACCATCAAATAGATAAAGGCCAAAGATGGCAACTCCAAAGAGAAGAAAAAGGGAGAAAGCTAAAGTTACACGTACTCTGGCAACTTCGCAGTTTTACCTGGGAATGCCCAAATCACACAGCACAAAGGAGAAATGGATTCCCATAACCCTTTGTACCTCTCAAAAGACTCCTTGACTTCTTAGGAGCCCATTACCATATCTGTGCCAAAAGAGGGCAACACCAAGGCACTCGCACTACCAGCCCTCCTTAAGTAATGGCAATTTCTTTATTAGGGTCATAGTTTTTCATCTGCTAATGGATCTCACCTTACAAAAGATGGAATCAGTTCATCTTAAAGCCTTCCAGGCCTCCTGTCTACTCCTGGTTTTAACTTCTGGTAGAGTTGTGCTTATGACTTTTAAGAGTTAAAAAAAATCTAAGTGGCATGTTTTAGAAAAATATAGTCTTTTATTTTGATAAACATATAGATAGCAGTAACTATAAAGGCTAGTATACTTAATATGTACACTATATATTTAAAAGGAGAATCTGGGGCATTTCCTTGTGTTATATACAATAGGAGAATCACGGTCCCTTCAGGTTATTGTTCTTTTAACACATATATCTTGAGTTTCTTCTGTATCCTTGTTCTCCTTGACATCAGCCACTCTGTTAAATCCTGAAAGAAGGAACATAAAGAATGTGATAAATACAAGGAATGTCCTCAGCAATTACAAAGTTAAATAGCGGCCCTGGGAAAGAAGGAGATTTGCAGGGCTCTGAGAAAAGGAACTATATTCTTTCCTCTCCTTTTCTTGCCTAATGTTATCATTCACCTTCATAGACATTACATTGCGACTTCTAAGACCTTTTTCTCTCCTTAGTGACCATCCAGTTATTCCAAGGAAACAACCCAATTGCTTTGGCTAAAAGCAAGGAAGAACTTTCTATGCCTAAGGGTTACCAATACTGAAACAAAGAGCTGAGAGAAGCTGAAGAAATTGCTGTTTAATAGTAGAAGGGATTCCTATCTGTCCAGGCAGGGCCTAGCATTAGGAAGAGGATTATACTTACCTCTGGAGCAAGGACTAACTCCTTACATCTGTGTGTCCCTTTTTACTTCAGAAGTGCAGCCTTTGCTCATGAGTAAGAATCTGAGACTGTCTTTATGTCTCTCACACAAGGGTTCCAGGAAGAAATGCTTACTCTGTATTCCTAAATTTCTTTTCTAAGAGTTATTTTCCTGCAGAAATTCTCCTTTTATCCAAATCCTGGTCAAGCAAGTGTCAAAAGGTCTGATGCTGTTAGTCAGGGACATGAATTCTCTCTTTTCACATCTCATTACAGAGGCCTTAAGCTCAGATACCCACTGGTGATAGACAGGGCAGGTCACACATCGACAGAAGAACTCCTTAAAGTACTGAAAGGAAAGGAAGGTCCATTAGCTCTGGGATTAGTGCTTCATTCTCCTAACATGCCACTTCATCAGAACTTACAAAGGTCCTCATTCAGCATATTCACTCATGGCTGAGGGAACAGGGAGGCGTTACTGATGGCAAAATAGGCCTGGAAAACTGGTTTTGGGATACAGAGGAATTGCAGTGTGTTTTAGACTCAAAAGGGCTATAGGGAGATGTGTCAAATTACAGACTGAACCATAGAGTACAGGTCCACTGAGCAAGGCTAAATGTTAATGTTTTAATGATACTGGATAGTAGCTGGCAAAGGTGGAAAGAAACCCAGTCCAGAACTAGACGCAATAATATCTGGAATGATACATAAGGCAGGTGGAAACTTTCTAGGTGGAGAAACAAAGGATTCAAAGAGTAAAGGGAGACAGAGCCAGTAAAAGGGAAAACAAGGAAGAGATGCAGGTGGTAGAAAGGTAGAACTAATTCACTTAGGGTAGAACTAAGTGAATTAGGTGTTAGTTGAAGGACAGTTGAGAAACAGGTACCTCAAGGGTTTGGCTGCGAAGCTCTAGAGGAATATGCATGAAGATACCCTCTGGTATTTTCTGTAACATTAGCACATGGCACTCTAGGAATCGGACAAAGCCATGTGCACCAAATAGCGAAGCATTGGTTTTTTTCACCAACTGGCAAGCCTTGGAGAAATAGTGTTCAAACAGGTCCCACTGTGATTCCTGGGCAAACCTGGAGGAAAAGAGTAATAGCTCTCAGCAATATCTGCTGCTTACCAATCATGACTTTTGCTTAAAATCGTCACTTCTTTAAGGCTCTAAGACCTTCTGGACAGTCAGAATTGTGATGCTAGAAAGTGATCAAGGCTACTAACTCACATACAAGGAAACTTAAAAAGAGACCAATTATATTCAGCCTTGCTATGGGTTACTCTAGCTGTTAAGTGTAACCCTAAATGTAACCCTTGACCTACAGGCCAAAACCTGTTAAAGGGCAAGAGCCCTTTTAATAAGATGGGAGGGTATGGGAGGTGAATGGTCTTTAAAAGTTGGTTAGAGATGTTCAACAGTCCTGTCAGGTGGGGAGAGACAGCGTAAATGACTTATATGTCTATCCTTTTCCACAACCCTTGAGTAAGACATTACCACATGGCCAGGGAGGAGTGGACCCCCAGCATGACATTGCTCTGAGAGGTCAGAACACGGCTGTGCTCGTAGATTTGAACAAAACGCAGACACTCACTAAAGGGCCGAAACAGCAATCCTGTGGACAGAGAAGGTAACCACGCTAGTAATATACTATCAGTGTAGGAACCAGGGTATAGAAGTATGTGATACAGGGAAGGAAACAAGACCCCAAAGGCAGACACCCCTGAATCACAACATGGTTCCCAGACTTTAAGGAGCCAGAGGTCAGGGGCAGAGGCCATGCCTGAGGGACAGGTTCATGACTGCCTGTATTCCAAACCTAGAGCCCCATCTGAGGTCTGAATCCCTCAGTAGTACAGCAGAGACCCTGTGCAAGATTTACCTTTTCCGTAGAGCAGCAGATCTAAGCAAGCAGAGTAAAAGCAGGCCAGGCCAAGGACATCATAACCCTGAGAAATGAGCGCCCACTGACTCTCCAGTACATGGACACACAGACCAAATCTGCCGAGAGACAGAGCCACTGGGACCAGCTAGGGAGTGAGGACGATGGGTAGGAAAGGAAGGGGTCTTACACCTTCAAAGCAGCCTAACATCCTTTACATCTCCTCTTCATAGCTCTATTTATATAGAGAACATCTATGCCTGGGATCAGACCCATCTCTAGGCAAAGGAAGTGGGAGACTGCCTCTGAGGCAGCTTCCAGGGTCTTCAGCTGCTGCAATTCTCTATCTCCCTGAAGATTTTTTTTTTTGAAGAAAGTTTGTCCATGAGCCCCAAGTACTGAGGAATATATAGTAGCTCTGACTCTGCATTTCCACTCCTGATTCTTCCACACTTAAGATAATGTGTCTGGAGTGGCCAAGGGAAGGATATCCTGGGGTGTGGAAATGGAATAGCATCTCCCTCTCCACTCCAAACTTCTCTGGGAAAATATACACACCCCTCTTAGGAAACAAATACAAATGACAGAAAATGATCTTAATACTTCTTCTTCAGAAATGCAGATCTGAAGAGAACTGAGAGAACCAGATTCTCCAGAGCTGGTTTCTTGAGGTGTCTGCGTATCTCACGAGCTTGAAAACCTGAGGAGGTTCAAGAGCACCGTGTGAGGTCCAGCTGTGAACATGTACTCTCTAAAAGCCCTAGACCCACCATCCCTAAGTCCCTTTACCCAGCTTGATGGAGAAGTCAAGATGGCCAAGGCAGAGCTTGGTGTAGGCCAGGGTCTGCATGAGCTGAGCTGTGGCCAACAATCCCTCTCTGGAGAACCAACATAAACTGCTTTTCTGAATGGCCATCTGCTCACAGTACAGCCACTTGTCCTTGATGCCCATGCTCTGGGAGAACTGAGAGAGCTCCACATAGGTAGAGACAAGCTGCAGGGAAACAAACACAGGGCAAAATATTCCCATTGTACATTCATGTAACATTTCCATTTTGTTCCTTTCCTATGTAAGAAATTATGATGTCTTGCTGCTCACTCAGTCTAAACTTCTGGTATCCCACAACTTGACTCCAACCCAGCTAGAAAAATATGCTCCTTCTCACCCCTATACTTCTAACTGGATCATTCTCACTGCCTGTTCTTTAAACAAACCACTTTCTCTACATGCTTCTGCTTTTCCTCTCCAATCCATGACTTTCCCTTTCAAAACACTGATTAAACTACCTCTTCTTTGTTTTCTAATTTAAGACCTCTGATATTTGCTTCATAGAGCTCTTCAGGGCTGCTGCCTAGATCTCTATATAACTATGTGCACATCTGAAATAGTTAGTGTTCTATGTAACTATGTGTGCACTTGAAATAGTGCTCTCTTCTTGGAACACTGTCTTCCCTAGCTTTCCAGCATGCCAGGCTCTGTTGGTTTTCCTCCTGTCTCCCTGGCAACTTATTCTCAGTTTCTTCTGCTGGTTTCTCCTCAGCATTCTGACCTTTTAACACTGGAGCTGTTAACAAAGTCCCTGGAACTTTTCTATACTAATCCCCTTGGTGTTCTCTCACAGTCCTGTGACCTTAAACAGTATTTGCACACTGATGGTTCCCATATGTCTATTTCCAGCTCAGACCTCTCCCATGAACCCCAGACTTGAATATTCACCTGGACTCATATTCACCAGACTTGTCTCCACCTCGATGTCTAATGGGCATCTCAAATAAAACATGTCTAAAGCCTAGCTCCCAAATCTTCCCCCAAATCTGTTCTTCCTGCAGACTTCCCTATCCCAATTAAGAGCATCTCTGTCCCCCTAGAAGTTCGGGTCACAACTTTTTAGATTATCCTTGACTCTTCTTTCCCTCACATCCCAGAAATGGTCCATGAGTGAATCCTATTGCCTCTAAACCCCCAACCTTTTTTCCCCACAATAATCAAAGCCATCACCATCTCTTGCTTAGATTACTGCATTAGCTTCCTAACTGGTCTCCCTGCTTCCTCCCTTGTCCCCTTCATGTTATTTTCAACACAGCAGACAGAATGATCTTATTAAAATATAAGTAGATACCGTCACCCCTCTTCTCAGAACCCATTAATGGCTTCCCATCTCTTTCAGAGTAAAAGCCAAAACTCCTACAGTGGCCTATCTAGGGTCTGCACCATTTGCCACCCCACCCGTTCCCAGTCCTTCTGACCTCATCTCTTGGTTCACTCTCCTCCTCTTCCTCCCCTCCAGTCACACTGTCCTTCAAATACAGAGGATATGCCTTGGGCATTCACTGTGCCCTCTGCCTGGATACTCTACTCCCAGACAGTGTGACTTTCTTGCCTCTTTCAGATATTTACTCCAATGTCACCTGCTCAGCAAAGCTTTCTCTTGTTCAAAACTATACCCCACCCCTCACCTCACAGAACCCCATATCCCCTTGCCTCCACTTTATTTTGCTCCACTGCATTGATTATCACCTAACATACTGTATATTTTACTTATTATATTTCCCTGGAGTCAAGATCAGTGCCTGGCATATAATAGGTGTTCACCAAACAGTTCATTGTTGAATATGTGGATAAGACAGAGAGAAAGGTAAGACACTAAAATGAGGAAGACATATTTCCTTTTTTTTTTTTTTTTCCTAAATCAGCAGTTTTAAATCTTTTTTAGATCACAGGCTTCTTTGAGAATCTGATGAAAGCAATGACCCCTTTTCTTCCTCCTGCCAGCCCCCAAAGGTTCTTTTGAATATACACATAAAATTCTGCATTCAGTTCTGGGAGTTCACAGATAATCTCATACCTGGAAACACATCTATAAACTGTAAATTGAGAAACCTCACTTGAACACATGATCAGCGTTATCTGGGTTATTGGAGAACCATGCTAAACCAGGAACTTGGTTTCTGAGTGAGGTCCAAAGGTAAAGCAAGGACCTTCTTACCTGGGCTTCATTTGTAAACTCCTCGGCTGAATTCTTCTGCATAAGAGTAGCCAGGCAGGCAAACCTGTAGCTACTGGCTGTGGCCTCCAGGTTATAGAGCTGCCAGAGTAGGGAGAGGCAATGCACCTGCTGCTGCAGAACTGCCAAATTCTTCTTACTGTTGCAAGGCACAGGGTGGTTAGCACACCCTTATTCTTTACTAATGCCCAAAGTTCCCTCCCTACAAGAGCTCCAAGTCTACTCATCATGGGGCCATCTACAGATGTCCAAATTCAGAAATAGTCCTTGGTTCCCACTACTCCTAACCTCATATGCCATTTTAATTAATTCCTCTTGATCAGGAAAAGTTCAGAGAGAGGTTTCAAAAAAAGATTCATTCTTTAAATCCCTATTTGCTACATGTAATTGGCTGGGGGAGTAAGGTGGAAGAGTTAGAACTGTATGTTATACACTTATTTGTTACATGCATATATATATATATATATACATGCTAACTTATATATCTTGTTATCTGCTTGTCTGTTAGATGCTTGAAGATTATTTGATAGAAAAAGAGTAGTTCTAGGTCAAAAAGGCAAAGCTCAGGCTAGTTAACTACAGTCTTAGGAAGCCTTCTCACTTCTCACTAGGGTTGTTTGGAGGTTGGCTCAGGGTACAGGGATGCCAATACTTTTCCAGGAATGTCTGGAAAAGGACACCAAACCATGTCCAAGGGAAATTCCTTTTCAGCAGCCGAAGGGCTTTCCTAGCCAATTTTTTGGCTAAAGTGATGTGTCCCATGTTGAAACAGACCTGGAGATGGGAAAACAAGAAGAATTAATGTAAATACAAGGTTTTGGATATAACACACTGGCTCTTTCATTTTGAGATGTGTAGTTGGGGTTACTGAGGTGCTAAGAGTGAGCTGAGCTAGAGCATAACCTGGTTAGCAGTCACCCTAACAAGCACCAGTATGGCCATAAGTGAGTAAAGGGTTGAGAAAATAGGATTATGGAGAAAGTATCCTCCTTTCTCATCTCCCACACATTTGTCAGTGGGCAGTAGAGGAAGGCTGTGATTTAAAATGTGATGCTGCTAGACTGAGAAGGGATCGTCATTTGAGTGGAGACTCAGATGCTCTCACATGACATAGAAAACATCTATAATATCACCAAATCCTTTATCTCTCTTCCTAAATAGGTTGACTCACAGTAGATGTGGGGTGGGAGCTGGGGAACTACCTTGAAGCTATCCTATATCTTTACATTCTAAGGCTGAATCCCTCAAGAAAGTGATAAAGTCTATGTGATTCTAGAACAAAGAACAATCTTGGGAGGACTGTACAATAACTCTTACTTATAAAGGGAAAGAATAATTATTTAACTTTGCTCTGAAGACCTCTTGGTTGAAGCATAAATAATGCAACAATGTGACAACTCTAATACTCCCTTTGGCCTTCAAGACATTATGTACCTTAAGTTTACTATCTTAACCAAATTATCTTAAGGTTTACATTAAAATTCGTTTACATATACTCCAATGAGCAAATTAGTTTATATCTACTTCAATGAACATGAATGGATAATTCACAAAAAAATACAAATGACCAATAAACCTAGAAGAATGATGTACCTTATTAATTAAGAGAAACACATTAAAACAATATAACTTTGTCTAGGAATTAGCAAGGTTAGAAAAGACTGGTAGTATCTGATGTTAGTAAGGATATGAGGAAATGGGAAAAACTTGAATTGATATAAAATTTTTGTTTGGCAATTTGGTGATGTATTTATGGATTTTAAAATTGTGTCTTAGCATTGCCACCTTTGGAAATTTTTCTTACAGAAACACTCTCACAAGGAGAGAAAGAGATACTTAAGAAGAATATTCACTGTAGCAATGTTTAAAATAATCCCCCAAATAGAGATAACCTAAATGCACCTGAAGAAGGGAAGAGCTAAGCTATGATCTAGCCAATGGAGTACTTGGCAGTTGTAACTATGTGGTGGATCGGTATGCACACCAATATGTAAATAGGTTCTGTCTGTACTATTAAGAATAAAAGCAAGCTGCAGGAACAAGAAAATGTAGAATATGATCCTATTAAAAAATAATGGAAAACAATGATATGGCTGTGTGTGTACAGTTGGTGGAACATGCATACAATTATTAATTATGGTGGGGGGTGTAGGATTAGTGGGAGCTCTTTCACTTTCTACCTATTATATATTTCTATATTTTAAATGTGAATAAACCTTTTATCACATTATCACATTTATAATCATACACACAAAAAAATGAAGAGATTTTGAAAGAAATAATAGGGTAACCCTCAAGGAGAAATAGCCAGCACTTCAAGGTCACCCCCTGTCCTCACCTCTGACAGAAGACGGCAGAAAGTAGCCTCCTCAAACTGACAGATCTTCACCTTGTGTTTTTTCAAAAATGAAAATGCTGAGGGTTGGCCCAGAAGACTGCTTGCCTTCCTTAAATAAAAGAAGGCCTCCAAACAGGGCAAGGGATAAAGAAACCAGATTAGGATTAGGATGATGCTGGTGTGATTAGGGCAAAGGCTGGAGTAAGGTTATGATGAGGGTCAAGATCAGAATTTGAAACAGATTTGGACTTCAAGCTAGAAACAGGAGCTGGACTGCTTGTGCAGGAGTCAGGGGCAGGGCCAGCACGGGTTGCTGCTATTCCACTACCATATTCCCACTTCATGTTTTTTCCTAAATCCTTTCTAGCTCTTCTCTCTCTCCTACTTTCTTCCACTTTTCACTCATGGTTATGATTGTAAGAGATCTCAATCAAATTCTCAAAGTAAAAGGCTCAGCTGAAGGGCAGATTGCAGAGCCTGCTCACCATATAATTATCTGACAGATCCAAGGAGGCAGCCGCAGCCTCCAGCAGGTAGTAAAATGCACAGGTCGTTTCTCCAATGACCAAGCAATGCTGGGTGAGGGGTGAGAGCACTAACTTCAGGATATCCTTACAGTGACAAGGCTTTGTGATCAACAGGTCTTTCTCAGGGCTGGTCTGAGCCAGCTTCCTCTTCACTTGATCTAGGAACTCTTCCTCTGTTCTTTGTGGAAAGAAAATGAAAACCTGAGAGTGGCCACCTTTATTGGGGCATTACCAGGTCTCAAAGTCACTTTTTCCAGGAAGCTTTCCTGCATCATTCATTAATTATTTGTCTATCCTTCTCCTCAGTTACTCCATAAAATTTTAAAAGTCAGGGACCAGAGCTGTAACTGCAAAGCTCTATTAGGAATTTTTAAAAGCTGAAAGCCAATTTAAATACCTCAATCTAAATGGGGAAATACCACACTTGAATAGTTAAATAACAATCTAAATGTTAAATAAAACATAAAAATGATACAAAGCAATAATAATACATTTTTTTCTGATAGCATATTTGAATTTTCTAATACCACATTTTAATATTATTTTATATATCATCATCTAATCCTACAACAACTCTGTCATTCAGGCAGGCAAAAATTGCCTCTTTTAGGTCACTGAGGCTCAGAGAAATTACGTATAGCTTCGTACTGAGAAGTAGAACCAAAACTAGAGCTTACCACTCTGACTTCTAATCTAGTGTACTTTTCACAAGCACGCTGAGCTCAAAAGTCAAATCTCTCTGAGCTATAATGATCTAAAAACGTGGAGACTGAGGAGGGCCTTGAAGGATGGTCAACATACTGATAGGTGGAGAGATGTGGAGGTCACTCAGCATTTAACAAGGGAGAAATGTGTGAGCAAAGACACACAGGTTAGTGTGGGAGTGGTTCATGTGGAAAAGATTTTTGTTTGAAAACAGTAAGAAATCAAGTTAGATAAGTGGGATGGGAAACTGTATATAGAGTGGCTGGTGAACTCCAGGTAGGGACATTGAACACTGAAAAGCATTAGAGATCCAGGAGGTACATGGTTAGGAAATGTATGTTCATTTTAATATCATCTGGGCTAAAATAATTAAGAAGACAAATCTATAGCTGGAAATAAAAATGCTATGTATAAAATGCACTTAAAAGCTATTAAAAGGCTGGGTGTGGTGGTTCACACCTATAATCCCAGCACTTTGGGAGGCTGAAGCTGGTGGATCACCTGAGGTCAGGAGTTCAAGATCAGCCTGGCCAACATGGCGAAACCCCGTGTCTACTAAAAATACAAAAATTAGCCAGGCGTGGTGGCATGCACCTGTAACTCCAGCTACTTGGGAGGCTGAGGCAAGAGAATCGCTTGAACCTGGGAAGCAGAGGTTGCAATGAGCTGAGATGGTGCCACTGCACTCCAGCCTGGGCGACAGAGACTCCATCTCAAAAAAAAAAAAAATAGAAAAAGGTGTTTTTAAAAAGTTTTTCCCAACCATTAAGAAATAATTTCCCACCAGGTGTGGTGGATCATGCCTGTAATCCCATTACTTTGGGAGGCTGAGGTGGGCGGATCATGAGGTCAGGAGATCAAGAGCATCCTGGCGAACATGGAGAAACCCCATCTCTACTAAAAATACAAAAATTACCAGGGTGTGGTGGCACACGCCTGCAGTCCCAGCTACTCGGGAGGCTGAGGCAGGAATCACTTTGACCCGGTAGGCAGAGGTTGCAGTGAGCCAAGATCACGCCGTTGCATTCTAACCTGGGTAACAGAGTGAGGCTCTGTCTCAAAAAAAAAAAAAAAAAAGAAAAAGAAAAAGAAAAAAAAAGAAATAATTTCCCTATAGAGAATCAAAAATTGCCTTTCCAAATCTTCTCTGTTAACCTTAATACTGGGCTTAGTACAAGAGTCACCACTCCTCAACTGCAAGTGACGTGAGTGGCTCAGTTTAATGGTCATCTTTCTGTCACTTTTGGTCCCTCCATGTTCACCCTCAGCATCTCTGCCTACCTGCAGCATTCACTTGAGAAGGCCTCCTGAGTTCTGGATGGTTTCATCTGGAATGGAAAACTATCTGTAGGGAGAAAAAAAATATGATTAATTCTCCATGTTTGGATGAACTGAGGACATTTTAAATTCCTGACTACCTTTCTTCTGCAGTTTACAACACAAAATTAGGATGGTAGTTTGTAAATTTCTTCACAACTACTTGTGATTCAAATAGTAACTTTCATCATTCCCAAACCTTCAAACTAGTTCTGATTTTGAAGGAGGCACTCAGTATTTTCAAGATGAAGGAAAAATAAAGAATGTGTCCATCCTGGTTTGCTGGCTATTTCTAGTAGTGGAAATCCCTGAATACATATGGATCAGGGTCATGACCAGATCAGAGTGAACTGTAAAGGCTAAAACCAAGTGAAGAAAATTGTGATAGTATAAGATACCACAGTTCCCTAGTCAGTGATCAAGAGAGCTTTCCAGCTTTACGTAGCAGGCTTTTAAATAGCCTTTATCCTACAGATCTGATTCTTCTTCTGAAGCTGCTTTCTAACAGATAACAGCAAATATGAGGAATGATGTTGAGATGTTACCCATTGCAACTCACAGCATGGATGGTGGGATTGATAAGGAGTCTAAGAGGACTGTTTTAGGGAGAACTTGGGTTAAGTAAAAGGACTGGCTTGCTGATGATAATGATGTTAAATCACAGCTAAGATAACTGAGGATATTGGCAACTCTACTGCAGTACACAACTCCAAGAGGCACCCTCATATCATAGCCTCTGTAATAGTACCCTCTGGAGTCAGGCAATGCCAGGTCTGCAATGGCAATGCACAAAGGCCTGGGGTCTGGGAAGCCTCCTCAGGGTTCTGCTGGGCTGAGAAGGTCTTGAGCCTTTTTCCTATGGACGGACCAGGCTGTCTAATCCAAAGCAAAAAAAAAAAGAAAACTGACCTTTATTTATTTTTTTTTTATTTTTTGAGACAGAGTCTTGCTCTGTTGCCCAGGCTGGAGTGCAGTGGTGCAATCTTGGCTCACTGCAAACCCTGCCTCCCAGGTCCACGTCATTCTCCTGCCTCAGCCTCCTGAGTAGCTGGGACTATAGGTGCCTGCCACCATGCCTGGCTACTCTTTTGTATTTTTAGTAGAGATGGGATTTCACTGCGTTAGCCAGGATGGTCTCGATCTCCTGACCTTGTGATCTGCCCACCTTGGCCTCCCAAAGCCCTGAGATTACAGGTGTGAGCCAACAGGCCTGGCCAAAACTGACCTCTTAAAAGCAAAAAAGTCACACAGGAAATATGAACAATAGCACAGTTTCTTCACAATACCAGACTTTGGAAAGCACAACAGATGCAAATGCACATAGAGCTCATCAACCAATGACTAATTGCTCCAAGTCATTGGTCCACCTTCATAGTCATGATGTTATACCTAGAAGAATTGTATCATACACCAAATCCCTCATTTTAGCCTTTTGCCGACAACTATCTACCATTTTCCACATACCATCACCCCACCCCCAATACCAAACCAACTCCCTTTTATCAAAGTAGGGAAAGAGGATTTGGTTGGGTCTTGATAGCTATCTTCAAGTATGGAAGAGGGTATAATTATGAAAAATGGGTGAAGCTACAAGGAGGTACCTTACATCCTGATGAAAGAAGAAACTTTCTGACAGCTGGAGACAATGAGTTGTTCTGTAAGGTAAGCTAACTGAAAAGGCTAAACAAAGAGGAATGACCTCATATGTTTAACAGGCTATGGTGAGTATCTATTAACCAATAAAACCTTCTTCAGGTAGCTAACTCCTACTTACCCCTCAAGATGCAATTCTGACATGATCTACTTCAAAGGAGAATCTTCACTGACATATTTCCCCAGCTGAGTTAATGGTCCCTTCTCATTTTCATTGCTTTTACCATGCCATACTAGAATTCTCTATCTATATGTCTGTAGTAACCCCCAAAACAGATAGCTTCAGAAGTACAAAGATCAAGGCTTATTCACACCATATTCCTTGGTATAGAATCTGACACACATAAGGACTCAATATGTGTGTACTGAGCTGAAAAATAATAGTAATAATCAAAACAATAGCTAAAGGGTATTGAGCAATCACTGTATGTCTGGCACTGTTCAGAGCACACTACATATTTTAACTAATCCCCACAATGACCCAGTAAAGTTGATATTATTATTAATTAATTAATTTATTTTGAGACAGTCTCACTCTGTCGCCTAGGCTGGAGTGCAGTGGCACAATCTCGGCTCACTGCAACCTCCGGCTCCCGGGTTCAAGCGATTCTTCTGCCTCAGCCCCCTGAGTATCTGGGATTATAGGTGCCCACCACCATGCCTGGCTAATTTCTGTATTTGTAGTAGAGAGGGGGTTTCACCATGTTGGCCAGGCTGGTCTTGATCTCCTGACCTCAAGTGATCCTCCCGCTTCAGCCTCTCAAAATGCTGGGATTACAGGTGTAAGCCACTGCACCCGGCCCGTGAAGTTGGTATTATTACTGTCCCCAATTGATTGAGGTTAAGTAACTTGCCCAAGATTGCCAATCAAAACAAATATGATCTCTAAGGTAGTCTTTAACTCTGAGATTACATTTTTGTAAATCTCTAGTACTTAAGGAATAAATAAGTGGTTCTTTCTACCTACTTTTCTCCTTTAATCTGATTTCAACTTTTTGATGAAGAATTTCAAGTACATGAATACCCATATATCCTCTTTCTGCCTCCTGGGTTTACCTTGGGGAGAAGGCAGCTGCAATTTTTCTGTGATCACTTGTGTTAGCACTGAGCTAGTATCTCTGTAAGTACAGAATCGAGAGGTCCCCTTGGAATTCTTAGTAGAACAAACTGCAAAACGATGAAAGGGGACAAAGTCTCCTCCATGGCAGCTCCCACAGCGGCAGGCCAAAACTTGGAGAAAGCAGGCACATTCGAGGTGTAGAGCTATCTGTTGTTCCTTGGGCCAGAGCTCCCAAGCAGCTGCCCGTAGTAGAGGCACTCCAAATTCCAACACCTCAGTTTGAGGTAGGGATCATTCTTCTTTTAGCCTGAGAAGAGAGGCTGAACCACCATCTGAAATTTAGGAAAATCTAAGTGAGATTTTCCCTTATAATCCTTTGTGCATCAATATGGCAAACTCTCAAGCACATGGCTGCTAGTGTGTAAGAAAATTTTATTTATAACCCTAGGCTAATATTACTGCCTCCTTTGTATAAAAAATTTTGCACCATTGTGAGAGTGATACTGACCATATCTTGTACAAAGTACAACAGAGAAGAAATGATCAGTGGTACGAAAAAATCCTGTACTTCTATACCACTGATTTCTTAATTGTTTCTCCTAAATTGAGATTTTACTTCAAATTATTACGAATGTCAAATTGTAGGAAATGCTCTGTTCAAACATAGGGCCCAAACATATTTCAAAGTCAAAGGGAAAGTATTTGTGAATTATATGTGCTTTGGGTAGTCCATGTTACAATCTTATTCTTTCATGTGGAGAATTTGAGATTGCAAGCTATTTATATCTTGCTTTGTTCATGTCTGTTTCAATTCCACATGTGTTTGTCTTCCTTGTGAGTTTCTAAAATTGGGGATGGTTTATCTTTTTATCTCATTCTTTGTACCTAGAAGCCAATAAAAGATTATGTCAATATTTTCTGAACCAAAAATCAAAACACAAATACTAACACCTGGGTTAAGAAGGCGCTAGAATTCCTGAAATGAAGACAAGACTGAAAAATACAAGATATTTTTTCACTACATCCATGTCTCCTTCATGGTTTAAATGATAATTTTCTTTCTGTTTCTTAGCCATAGGCTTTGAGAGAGAGACCCTCAAACTGGATGTGGTGGTATGCACCCATTGAGCTCAGGAGTTACAGCCTGGGCAACATAACAAAACTCCATCTTTAAACAAACGAATAAGAGAACCCCTTGATATATGATATTGATGGTCTTTCTGAACACAGATACCCCCACAGGGACTCTTTGTTCAGACCTGAGTAAAAGGGAATAGCCCTTCCTTACCTAACTTTGTTTTCTTCTCTTTGGTTTCATCAATTATGTCGATAGAGGAAGGCACTAATATGGGTTCAGCAGGAAGCTCTTGGCTCTTGTCGGGCCAGCAGAGCACATGTATATCCACAAGAGCTCTCAACACCTGAAGTAGCTTATTTTTATCCCAGCCAGGCAGGAGGTGCTGCAGCAAATCTATATGGAAGGAGTGACCAATGATTGCAGCACACATGACCAGCAACTGTTCCTCTGGGCTCAGTTGATCCAGTTGGCTACTGCTATTTCTGCCAAAATCAATCAGTCAGTCAGCCAATCAGCAGTGAACAAGATTTCTACAAATCTAGAATATATCATGTTGAAAGTCCGTACAGTTTTTTTAAAAATGAAGATGTGCTTTTCATCTACCCATGTCTACTGCCCCCACCTCAATCCTCCCTACTCCACTTAGCCAAACTTCTTTGCTTATGCTAAGAATAACCTCTGCTTGGGAAACTGAATTTGGACTGGTAAAACTGAATGAACTGGTGGTAAGCCACAGATTTGGGCTTCCTTGGGTACAATCATTCTTGTAAAAGGTCATGCCTCTTGCAGAGCCTGAAAGCGATGCCTGTTTGGGCCATTATAAGAGATACGGCCTTTAGTGGCTCCATGAGGCCTCTAAGCACCCATGAGTCATAGTTTCATTCCCCACAGCTGAGCTATTACTTGAGGCTCCAGAGAATAGCCCCTGGAGTGCTATGTAAACTCCTGTGAAAACTTTCACTGAAGAAGGGTACCTGCTGCTGTCCTGTTAGCATCCTATATTTCCTTCTGAGTAAGAAAAGCCATTGCTAAGTATGGTCTATCACAGTTGTATCAGTGTAAACTGTCTAGTTGAACCTAAAACCTCCAGAGTAAAGAGCTTATAATATAATAGCTAACAGTCATGGAATATTTATTATGTGCCATAATTTATTTAATTTAATCCTCAACTAGCCCCATGAGGTAGGGACTATTATTGTCCTCATTTGACTGATGAGTGAGAAGTTGACTAACTTATTCAAAGTTCCATAGCCAGTAAGTGCAGGAGTCCATGGTGCCCAGGGTTTCTGACTCTAGAGCCCTAGCCTTTAACTACCATGGTGTCTTGAACTGCTATTTCATATGTGTGTCTTATTTTCTCAACAAGACCATACTTTACTTGAAGGTATGCTTGTTCATCACAATATTCCTCAAGAGGGCTTAGTATTAGTACCTTGCCCACCAAACACTTGAATAAAATATTAAAATAAGAAAAATTCATTTCTGAGAAGAACATCCCCTCTCCAACTATGCCTACCCGATTCTGATAGCTTCATTATTCTTTATGGCATCAGTCATTCTACTTTGCACTCTTCCTTTTTATTAAACTCTTGCTATGTGCATAACACTGTATCTTCACTAACACCATGGATTTTCTTAAATCTTAGCAACATCATCTCCTTTGCTTACTGTCTACTCTGTAACAAGAATATGCACAAAGGGAAACTCAGGACCTATTTTGTATTAAATAATTGGAAAACTTTTCCAGGTCATCAGTCAGCCCCAAAGAGAACAATAAGCTCATTTAAGTAAAACCTTACTCAAGTAGCATTACAAGTCTTCAAAGAGCTCTTCAGGCAATGCCAGAACTTATTTCTAGAAGGTAGATTACTTTTTTAGAAGAAATGAAGCCAGAATGATAATGAGAGACCTACACTCAACTACTCACCAAATTACTAATTGCAATGATATCTGTAATTGGTTCACTTGAGGTGTTCAAGGGACTTACCTTTCAGAAAGGGTGGTAGAAGTACTGTATCCAAGTTCACATCATCCTTGACTGTGCAGACATAAAGTTCCTGGTCTTCTTCAGAGTTGGCAGGAAAAATACTATACTTTATGGATTTCATGGCATTGGCTATAAAGAAAACAGGCTATGACTGAGGAAAGCACCATTCTCAGGGACTGTAGTTTTAAAGGCACAAAAATATAATAATTTAGTCAAAAAAAAAAAAAAACCTAAAGGATGAAGATCACTGGAGTGTACCATGGTTTAAAGTGTTTTACCCCACCTGTCTGCCTGTTCTCTAATTTTCTCTTATAAACTAACAACATTCTCTGTACCAATCAGTATCTTACAACTAATCACTATTCCTGTTCACCTTATAACAGCTCCTGCTTCTATTACATCACAGCTCTGGGATGCCTTTCTGCTTTTATACATACTTCTACCCTTTATTCCTCTCCTAATTTCCTCCCTTCTCCCATCCCCCATCCAAATCCTCAAGTCAGCCTTCTCATCAATAGTGTACAATTCTTTTTTCTGGACTTTCATGTCTATAAATCCTAATTTCCTAGCCCCACCTCTTGGGCTGCTTATAAAATGAACTATTGTAGATTGATTGGATTAAGTTATCCAAGGCAAGTCTTGAGTATTTTCACCCTAATTGTATAAGATTTGTACAGTGTGCTTATCTGGGAAGGCCTAGTGTGGCCCACAATGTTAGCAAGGAAAAGGTATGTACCTCATAAAGGCCAAGTGATGTCATGCTGGAGAATGAACTTCAGCAGCCGGACCAGGGTAGAACTCTGGGAAGCTAAGCTTACCTGAGAGGGTTTCCCACTTGCTGTTTTCCTCTTCCTCTTTTTGTAGGTCATGAAAGAGCAACATGTCCTTAGAGAGAAGGTCCTGGCATAGGACCTCACAATAAAGGGGATTTCCAAAGCACCTGTGAAGGTAGCTGCAGGGAGGTAAGTAAGGGATTGCACATTAGAGATGACCACTTTAGGGGAGCCAAACGTGATGGTACTTCACTCTGAGGAATCTTCTTTTTTTAAAGTCAGTCTTCATGACGTACACTAACAGAGGGGGACAGAGGCACAGAAATATAAAAAAGTAATTTCTGATTGGCCTTGAAATGCATTTCGGCAATAACTTTTCTTTCTCAACTATTTTTCTTTTATTGATGTTGAAAGGAACTAACATTCCCTCGCTAAAGGGTCTGGCAGAAAGGGGCCTTATCACATATAACTGACACATAAAGCAAGCCACCCAAGTCCTAATTGTCTTGTGAAAACCTGGGTGGATAGCTCAGGGAGGCAGCCCCTTACTTGATTACAAGACTGTCTCCTTTAAATCTAGTCTTGGGGCCTCATCATGGTTACTAATGCCATTCTCTCCCCCAACTCCAGTAAGACCTGTGCCTTCTCACTTATATTACGGCACTGGTTCCTCCCTTAATGAAGTGCTCAGTTAGTCCTAGCCACTCACATCTGCAGCTCTTGGGGGATGCTCACCACCCCTAGTTCCCAACATGCCATTCTTAACAGCGAGGTTGTTGCCAACTTCGAAATAGGCATAAGGATAGCTTGAGGGCTGTGCAGGAAATGCTGGGCCCAGCCACACAGAGTGAAGATAGGGGTCAACGTCATCACCATGATGATGGGCATACTGTAGAGCAATGTTTCCAAAAACTCCCAGGAAGCTGCATCCATATACTGGGCCTCATCAATGAGGAAAATCAGTGGTGTTTCCCTCGCTGCCTGGAAAGATCAGCAAAGAAATAATAACCTCTGATTAGAAATGAAGTCATCTGGTTTTCAAATCTACCATGAATTTCCCATCAATAATTTAAATAAAATGTTAACACAGGCTAGAGTTTTCGGAGTAAAATATATTCTAAGTCCAGGTAATATATATATATATATTTTTTTTTTTTTTTTTTTTTTGAGACGGAGTCTTGCTCTGTCGCCCAGGCTGGAGTGCAGTGGCCGGATCTCAGCTCACTGCAAGCTCCGCCTCCCGGGTTCACGCCATTCTCCTGCCTCAGCCTCCCGAGTAGCTGGGACTACAGGCGCCCGCCAGGTCGCCCGGCTAGTTTTTTGTATTTTTAGTAGAGACGGGGTTTCACCATGTTAGCCAAGATGGTCTTGATCTCCTGACCTCGTGATCCGCCCGTCTCGGCCTCCCAAAGTGCTGGGATTACAGGCTTGAGCCACCGCGCCCGGCCAATATTTTACTTTATAAATATAAAATCTAGTTCCTAAAAAAAGTACTGGGTTTCTGTGGACAAGAAAATATTCTACCTGAAACATGAAATACTCATCAAAATATTCTCCAAATCAAACTTGAAGCTTTCAAATATTTCATTCTGGCAAAAACTTCATTTGTGTGGGAACTCATAATACCTTAAAACAGCAATTTCCAAACCAGGCTATGCACTGGAATCACCTGGGAGTGCTTGCCAGCACTCCCAATCACCAGGACCCACTCAAACAGACTTTAAAGATCTATTTACTTTTAATCACATTTGGAACTCCCACTTCACTCTCCGCTGCCTCAAGTGACCATTCTAATGTGTTCATTGCATAGTTCTTTGTTTCTACGGTGTTCTTATAAAACATGCGTTGTTGTTTTGTCAAGTAATTGTTTTTAATGTAAATGAAACTGTATTACAGATCTCATTTTAACCTCTCTCTTTCTAACCAGGACTGTGTTTTTAAGATCATTTCATATCACTACGTTTTTATATATTCTCCTGTTTCTAAATTCTGCATTTTATTCCATCATGTTCATGCAAGCATTCATGCCGATACCTCCCTGGCCTCCACACTGTTAAGAACATACTTGTTGAGATATATACCCAGGAGTGGAATTGCTGGGTCTAGAGGATACATGTTATTAAAATTTGACTAGTTGCTTTTAGATTGCTTTCCAGAATGGCTACATCAGTTTCTACTCATACAGATTTTTGATTCCATAATCCTAGGTTAGAACATGAGTATCTGCATTTTTAACAAATACTAGGTAAAATATCTATATAACTGCATTTAGAAACTACTATTTTAAATTAAACTACTAAAATTTTATTTAGAAACAGGATCTGGAAGAGCAAAGATCTTTTCTTATATGCCATGCTGTGTTGTAGGATGAATCTAAGCTTAAAAGTAGAAAATAACAATGAAGATATCGGCAAATAGGCAGGCGAAGAAATGCCTGAATCAAAGTGTGATGTGGACAGATTAAAATAAACATAAACTATCTCCACATATTAAGAGTTAGTGACATGTAGTGAAAGTACCCACCTCCTGAAGTACTTTAATAAAAGTTAACCTTTATTATAAACCTATATGCTTTAACCTTCTTTTGTCTGGCCATGTCATCCATGTGCGAAACTTTGAAGGACAAAGGAAACTGACCAGGAAAATTATTACATGTTAGCATTTAAAATGAAAATCTAATAAAAACATGCAGGTTCTCCAAAGGGAACACAAGACAATTCTATTTTGACTGAGAATGGGTTTCTGCAAGATTGAGCAGAGTTACAAGGGCCAATCCAACATTAATATATAGTTCAAAGGATGAGACAGAAAGTTCATGAAGGGTTAGAGACAGATATCTATCTCCTTTCCATACCAGACTCTAGTAAAACCCTTAAAGGGTTATGACTAAGGAGTAAATGACAGGTTGAACTTAGCAATGCCATTTTGGGCAGCTCCAGTATCCCAGTTATTCCAAGTATACCAGGATGAAATCTGTACATGAGACTTGTCAGAACAAGATGCAACAGACATCACGTAACATTGTTGCCTGTGCTAGGCTGAGGCACATGAACTACCGGAAGCCTGAGAGCCAAAGTGAGATGACTGCTAATCTATGTAGGCAGGGGTTTAGAGACCCAAGCAAGGCCTGTCTTAAGAGAGGGATATGTTGAGGGATTAGACAGATCTTAGGGTTCCATTCCAAAATACTCTGCAGAGTGGGTAGATTAGGAGAAGTGATAGAGGATAAATAAAACAAATTGTGGACCAGTGAATTTTTAGCTTGTTCACTACTGGATACCCCATAAATCCTAGACCTCTGAAGGCTTTTGAGATCCAGATGCTGGTTTCAAATGATATATTCTGTGGTAAGGGAACAGGAAGGTAGGGTTAAAAAATAAAGAAATTATAACCAACTCAAGAACACATGGATATAATTCCTGGGGATATGCCACTGGTGAGGGCCACCTTAATGTATTTAGCACTTTAAAATATACAATGCAATCTCTTAGATACCATCTTCTTTAAAATTCACATAAAAACATACAGTACTATAATTGTTATTTCACAGATGAAAAAGCTATAACTCAGAGAGGCTAAGTGATTTGCTCTAGGACATTCAACTACCAAGTGTCAGGTTCGATACTAGAATTCACTCTCTTCAAAAGGAGAAAGCCTGAGTTTTGGTGTCAAAGGAATTTCAAATCTTGGCCCTACCATATATATATATATATGTATATCCTCAGGTTATTAGATTAGAAAACAATCCTAGGTCTGACTTTCCACAAAATATAACAGTAACCCAATTCAGAAAGCCACTGCCTTCATTACCTTCACAAATAAGAGGTCATTAAAAAGGCAGTGAAGTTGTTCTTCCACTATCCCACGAAGGTGTCTTTGTAGGCACTCTTGCCGGTAACAGGCTGGGCATGTATCAATCTCAAAGAAGATGGCCATGAGGGTCTGGATGGCATAGAAGCACTGCTTGGAATCTGCTTCCTTCAGCATCAATGGCAACACCCTGGTGAATATTACTATGGTCATCAAGAGTCCCCTGTATGACATGTAGGTTACTCACTTCACCAATCTAAGAATGCTGAATCTAATGACACGAGAGTCTCACTAACAACGGAAAGAGGCCCCGAGAGAAGTAGGTTCTGACTAAGAAAACAGGAGTCTTTACCTATGCCCTTCCTTCTGTGTCAGGAAGTTTATTTCAGCCAACAGCTGGCTTTTTCCATAGCCTCTTCCACCTTCATACAGAACTGCTTGTCCCTTCTTCTGGTGCAAACACCTTTGCTGTGCCATTTGGAAGGCTTCCAATTCTTTCTCCCGGTCTGTAGAAAGACAGGGAGCACCTAACACTCCTGGATATCAATAATTAACATTATTGATTATTCCAGGCTTTTTGGTAGATACTCTATTGATTTGAATCAATTTGCAAAGCTAACTCTCAGAATGGCTTTTTTTCTCCAGAATTCCTGGAAGAATCTCATTCATTGATGGGGCTTCATATCTCTTTCCAGAAAATCAATTCTGAGCTAATATATGCTGGTCTTGAGGGCTTATTCCAGAGCCTAAGTAGTAACATTCAGAAAAATTAGGCACCTTGTGGACACAGGTGTCTCTTAATTTTTTGTAAAAATTTTCTTAGTAACAATTTAGTCTTCAAAATCTGTCACTACTACGTAAAAATAATGGACTAATAAGTATAGACTAAAATAAATATAAAGATAGGGGATATATAGTGTGGGTGACAACAGTCTTGGTGCTATTTTCATTATTCTAAGGATGATGAATTTTTCTCTAAAGATGATCCACAATAAGCTGGTCCAATCTTAATAACTAAACTCTAACTTACAAAGATTAAATATTACTAAATGTTGGTGTTTCTCAGGCAGTTATAGGACTTCACCTGAAATTTGAATACTTGACATGGAAAAGAAATAGTAAGTCCTCTTCAAAATGAATATAATTTCACTAAGAAGGTTGCTCTCTATTTTTTAATAAAGCTTAAAAGCATTTAGTCTTACACTGTTTTGTTTTTTAAATCACATTTAGCTGTCTATAGCTGAAACAAATATGATTTAAGTTACAAAAGAAAACATACCTAACAAAGGGCGATTTTTGTTTCTCTTTCTTGCCAAATGTCTTTTTCCAAACATTCTGAAAAAGAACAAAGTGAAATGTATCTGTTAAAAACAGATTAGGAACAGCTGTCTTCATAAACAAATACTTTCAGATAATTAAGGAAGTACAGAGTTCTGAATAAAAAGATTTTTAAAAACTAAAAATTTGGGGGGAGAGGGAGTAAAGAGGGAATATTATTGATTGTTCCAGGCTCAGGGAAGTAAATGAATGGTGAAGTACGCAAAGAAAAAAAGAACAAAGATCTGGGTTAGTGACCTATTGCTATTCTCTTCCTGTTGGAGAACAGGATATTCACTGAAGAACTAGCTAAGAGCTAAACACAAAAGCTAAATCTCTCAGACACTAAACCCTCCTTTTGTGTGTCTTATTTCAGCATGCCAGTACTAGCAGCATCTTTTTTTCCAATTTCATGTAATCAAAAACCTATTGTTCTGTAAGAGATCAGAATGAACCTATCACACAATGATACTCACATACATCTTCTGTGGCCAAGATATTCATATATCTTCCCTGGGTTGGAGATGTTTTTCATCATTTTCTCTGGGAGTTTCTTGAAGTTGTAAGCAGGTAGCATGGATCTTAGATATGTTATCTCATCACAGGACACCAAACCTGGATAAGCAGTTATCATTCTGGCCGCAAGACTCACTTTTGGACCAATAACTGTGTCAGAAAGACAGGTGGAGAATTTTTGGACCATGTCTTCCACCTTCATCCCTTAACTCACAAAGATAACAGTCCAATGTCCTATTCTACCTGTATATTCGTGTCTTGCTACTGCTCCAACCACGCCACAGAATACTGGTCCATTGGTGATACTGATGGAAACAAGTCTAGGGATCAGAAAAGCAATAATGGATAAACATACAGTCAGAAGCCTCCAAGTCAGGCACTAGATCTGCCACTCCCTAGATCCAGAAGTCTAGTTTTAGAGCTTAGAGCTTAGAATGGAAAATGCCAGAGGTTGCTGTCAGTCTATATAACATGAGGGGTACAAAGTACTGAATATTAGGGAGAGAACCAAAAGAAACAGAATGGTTCCCCTAATTCAGGAGTTTTAGTTTTAGTTGGGAGTTATAATTAGTAAAAGATTTTCTTTTTCTTTTCTTTTTTTTTTTTTGAGACAGGGTCTTGCTCTGTCTAGGCTGAGTGCATTGGTGCAGCCACTCACCTAGGCTGGAGTGCATTGGTGCAAACTCAGTTCACTGCAACCTCCGTATTCCTGGGCTCAAGTGATACTCCCACCTCAGCGTCCCAAGTAGCTGAGACTACAGGCACACACCTCCACATCCAATTAAATTTTTTTTTAATTTTTGGGAGAGATGGGGTTTCATTATGTCATCCAGGCTGGTCTCAAACTACTGGGCTCAGGCTATACACCCGTCTTGGTCTCCCAAAGCACTGGGATTACAGGTGTGAGCCACCACACCTGGCCAGTAAAAGATTTTTTAAAATTTTACAACTGGGCCAGGCGCGGTGGCTCACGCCTGTAATCCCAGCACTTTGGGAGGCCGAGGCAGGTGGATCACAAGGTCAGGAGATCGAGACCATCCTGGCTAACACGGTGAAACCCCGTCTCTACTAAAAATACAAAAAATTAGCCGGGTGTGGTGGCAGATGCCTGTAGTCCCAGCTACTCAGGAGGCTGAGGCAGGAGAATGGCATGAACCCAGGAAGCGGAGCTTGCAGTGAGTAGAGATCATGCCACTGCACTCCAGCCTGGGTGACAGAGCGAGACTCCATCTAAAAAAAAAAAAAAAAAAAAAATTTACATCTGTGGTAAGGCAAATATTTAAATACCATTTGAGAAAAAAAAAATTGAAGGGGTTAACTTTCCCAGATTTATATAGCAAAAACCAACAGTAGAGTCAGAATGAGAATCCAGGCCTCTTGCCTCTTAGACTGATATTATTTCTACTATACCATATTGCCTCAGATAAAACCGAAAAATGAAAGTAGATCAAGAGGTATCAATACAGGGTTAATGGATCAAATAATGCTAGAATGTCATAGTTAAGGAGTAATCAGAATGTCAGGACTGCAGACAGAAGGCTTTCTGAAGTAAATTTACATTTAGAACAAAATTTTTTTAATAAGTAATATTTTAAAAATTCATTCATGCATACATACATTCATTTCATTCACTAAGCACTGAGAAGTGTGCAAAGTACTGAGTACTTGGCTGGATATTTAAAATATCCTGCCCTAGAGAAGTTAAGTTTGGGGAGGAGGGTGGTAGGTTTGAGGGAGGTGAAGAGATACTTATATATTACCAAGACAAATACTCCATATTAGAGACTGACATTAGCAGAGCAAACAGAACAGATGCACTAATTCACACTGAAGAGTAGATACAGTATTCATAAAGGAGAGGACATTTGGTTGGACCTTGAAAGTTGAAGAAACTGATAAAGTGGGGGAATGGTACTATCTGGTGGGAAAAGGTAAAGGCTTTGAGATGCCTTGTGTGGTCATGCAAAACTAAGTACTTCAAGATGGCTACAGCACAGACGTGAACAGAGGTGTTTGGAGTAGAGAGAGGTAATGGGAGAAGTAGTCTTACCTCTCTAGGGACGGAAGAGTGTTAGATATATGAATTATTTTAAAAGAGGGCATATACTGTTCTAGGTGAGGCAAAAGCCCAAAGGTGGCAAGGAGCAATTCATACATAACAAAATAAGTAGATTTACTCACTGACATGAAAATTTCATGTGACAGGTAACAAGATATGCAGGTGGAGAAAGATATGCAATGAGGCATACTCTCATATTAAATCTATAAACAATTTTCAGTGGTTCAGAGAGAACATGATAGTAGCAATCATGTTAACACTATTATCTCCTAAGCAATCAAAATTATTTATCTTCCTCAAAAGACAGGATTAAGGGCTCTTGGCTGGGTGCTGTGGTTCATGCCTGTAATCCTAGCACTTTGGGAGGCCGAGGTGGGGGGATCACCTGAGGTCAGAAGTTCGAGAGTCCAGTCTGGCCAACATGGTGAAACCCCATCTATACTAAAAATATAAAAATTAGCGGGCGTGGTGGTGTGTGCCTGTAATCCTAGTTGAGGGATTCTGAGGTAGGAGAATCGCTTGAACCCAGGAGGCAGAAGTTGCAGTGAGCCAAGATTGCGCCACTGTACTCTAGCCTGGGCAACAGAGTGAGACTCTGTCTCAAAAAAAAAAAAAAAGTCTCTTACCATTCATTTACTCAGCTCACTGCCCCCAGGGTGAAAAAAAGAGACACTTAAGACAAGAAGACCATGCTGTCAGTTCTGCTGCCATATGAAGAGCAAGACTGAAAATTTTTTAATATTTAATGATGCTTCCTCTGCCTAAATACCCTTTCCCATCTTCTCCATTTGCTGAACTACTTTTCTTCTCAACCTGTCTCAAAAGTCATCTTTATAGTCAAGATTTCTTTGGTGCCTCTGGGGACAATTAACCATTTCTTCCCATAGCACATTGTTGTAATTCCTATAGCATTTTATTTCTGTACTTCAATTTCGTTGTATTAAAGTTAGTTGTTTACTTAGCTGAACTGGTAAAATCTGACTTCTCTTTATGTCCATAGCACCTAGCACAGTGCCTGGCTCATAAGTGTGTCCAAGGAATGCTTGTTGAATGAATGCATTTATGCATGCCAGAAATTCAGCTATTAACAAGTCAATCATCAACAAATAATACTTTTATCATTTAGTTATTTCTTATTTCTTTTTTCTTTCTATTATACTTTATTATTCCTCCTTGCTTTTCCCAGCAATCCATATTCCTTCTTTCCTTTAAAACCTTTCTGCATTGATAAAGAATATACTCTTTATTTGATACATGTAATTGTATATAAAGTATTTCTGGTACTGAAAAACCATAATAATGACATTCTGAGACTGCACTCCCTATGTATCAAAAATATCCTGAAGAAATACTCAGGGAATCATCTTTCCTCTAAATGAGCTAAAAGCTGAAGCTATTTCTCAGATTAGAAAGAGGAATTCAGAGGATGTCTCAAGGTGAACAGGGTCTTTGAAAAAGAAGACATGGAAAGTAGTTTTGGGTCTGAGAGCTGATGTGATGCAGAGAGAAATGAGCAATGGTATCTGCTACCGAGGCCATGTAGGTACCTCTGAATCTTTAGCATCTGCTCAGCATTTCCAAAATTATCTTCCTTAGAACATTAGTTCCTCTGGATGTTTATAGGTCTTTCTGGAGAAAAGTGTTTGATGACTAAGTAAATTTGGGAAATGCTGACTAAAACTAAATATAACACATCTCTTTCCCATAACACTACTCAGAACCTTTGGTATGTTAATGTTCATTGTGAACCTTGAAGAAGGAAATATAATTTGCGTCACTTCCCAGACATATTTGGTCATGAAAATCTTTTCTTTTTTCATGAGCATATTAAGGGATTAATAACATTCTAACAAACACACTTTGGGAGATACTGAATTGGTAATTATCTTCAAGGAAAAAATCACTGACCTTGAAACTTAGCTTTGAGGCTTTGACATCTGTTTGGCTTACCAGCATAACCTTTCTGGATCTTAGTTTCTTTAAAGAGGTCAAATTTTATGAACTCTAATACCCCATCTAATTCTTAACATCTATTATATTCTAAACTAAATAAGATGGAAATGACCAAGTTACAGCCTAAGAGTGACAGAAGACATTCTTAAGGGCATTGTAAGACAGTCTCTAAAGGCCAAAGAAATGACTCTTTTAAGAGTAAGGGCCAAGGGTGGGATCCTTGAAGGCCACAGGGCAATACAAACTTCAAGAACAGAACAGACTATCACTGGAGGGGATGGTCCATGTGATGGTTAATACTGAGTGTCAACTTGATTGAAGGATTGAAAGTATTAATCCTGCATGTTTCTGTGAGGGTGTTGCCAAAAGAGATTAACATTTGAGTCAGTGGGCTGGGGAAGGCAGATCCAGATTTAATCTGGTGGGCACAATCTAATCAGCTGCCAATGAATATAAAGCAGGCAGAAAAATGTGAAATGAGGGAGACAGGCCTAGCCTTCCAGCCTACATCTTTCTCCCATGCTGGATGCTTCCTGCCCTCAAACATCGACCTCCAGGTTCTTCAGTTTTGGCATTCGGACTGGCTCTCCTTGCTCCTCAGCTTACAGACAGCCTATTGTGGGGCTTTGTGGTTGTGTAAGTTAATACTTATATATATATGTTCTATATAATATATAACATATATAATTATATGTAACTATATATATATATTAGTTCTGTCCCTCTAAGAGAACCCTGACTAACACTGCCCAGCATATCCACACTAGAGATAAGACTGGGAGGTAGGATGTAGGAGTATCTGCAGATCCCACCAAACCTGAAATAAGTGTTAACAGTGTTAACATGTATTTGCCTTGGGCAAAGAGTCTGAGTATCTATTAAGCAACTGTAGCATCTTTCTTATTTCTAAAATAAGGCTTGGATCAGATAATCTCTAAATTCCTTTCCAATATTAACATTCTATGAGTGTGTATCTATAATTATATCACATTAATAGCATATGTGATTCTTTTGGGGAGCATTTGCATTTTATGAGAGGCAGCTGGGGGATAAGTAATGAAACAACACAGGATTTGAAGACTGAAGATCTGGGTTTCATTAAAAGCTCTGCTATATGCTAGTAACTTCTCTTCTGTGACCTTAATTTCCTTAATATATAAAAGAGGGGCTGGGCATGGTGGCTCACACCTATAATCCCAGCACTTTGGGAGGCTGAGGTGGGAGGATCACTTGTGCTCAGGAGTTCGAAATCAGCCTGGGCAACATAGCAAGACCTTGTCTCTACTAAAAAAAAAAAAAAAAAAAAAAAAAAAAAAAAAAAAAATAGCCCAGTGTGGGGCATGTGCCTATAGTCTGAGCTACTTGGAAGGATGAGGTTGAGGATGCAGTGAGCCGTGATTGTTCCACAGAACTTTAGACTGGGAAACAGAGCGAGACTCTGTCTCTAAAAAACAGCAAAAAATAAAGAGGGATACAAATTTTCACATTGGTAGCATATACTAAAGTATTCTATAAATGTTAAAGCACTATTTACATGTTTGATACAATTTTTATCCATTTTGAATTAAGTTATGGCAAGCAAACCAATCTGATTCAATGTTAACACTGGAAGTAACTATTTTAAAAATTCATTCATGTACACACTTTCTCCATAGCTTTCTATTTTAAAAAGTCAGTCGAAAACTTCCAACCAACTTTATCATAATGCAACTAGTGGGAAAATAGATTTTTCTATACCTTCATCTGGGTTAGGTTTTGTGAAAGGTGGTTCGGTGAGGGGTGGATGTGGAAGAGGGAGATCAGTTCAGTGTAAGGGCCAGAAAAAGCAATAAGATCTGTGAAAGACCCAGAACGAAAGCCAAGAGAGCGCTAACCAGCTATGGTTCCTTTCTATCTAGGTAATTTCTCCACAACTTCTCTCATACTCTCTCTTGTAGACAGGCAGCCTTTATTCTGTATCCTCTCCACAGGGATGTTATTTGCATCGTATTAATTTACACATTTGCTTGTTCCTTTGCAGTGTTCTCGAATCTTGGTATGTTTGTTCTGTTTCTCCCCTTTTCCTGACCCGCTGAATAGGAATGTATCTTTATTTCCCCTGGGTATTCAGTACAGAGATCTGTATCTGGTGATTTCTTAATAGATCTTGTTTGCTCACTTTCCTTAGCATGTTCCCTTCACATTAGGCAAATTCTGGACTACTTGAATCCCTGCCACTTGTTACTGCCTCCTACCCTGCCTGAAGAGCCCCTGGGGCCTGAGAAGCTCCTCTCTGCCCCACCTTCCTCCTCACTTGGTCTTAGCAGGATTCTCCCAACAGAAGCTAAAGATGCTGAAGGAGCTCTCCAGGGCATGTGCACACTCGTCTGGCTTCTTATCACCAGGAAGGCCGAAAACACAGAGGAACATGCAGCCCTGGGATACATGACAAACAAAGAAATGAGACACTTACCTGGGAAAGGAATATGGCTTGCCTAAACTAAACCAGCTCCCCTGAATGAACCCAGACCCTATCCTTGACCATTCTCCTGTTGGAAATATAGGATTCTACATGATTCATAAAATGGAAACTCTGGGCTACAGCAACATAGACTTTTTTTTTTTCTTTTTGAGATGGAGTCTCACTCTGTAGCCCAGGTTGGAGTGTAGTGGCGCAATCTCGGCTCACTGCAAGCTCCGTCTCCTGGGTTCATGCCATTCTCCTGCCTTAGTCTCCCAAGTAGCGGGGACTACAGGCACCCGCCACCACGCCTGGCTAATTTTTTTTGTATTTTTAGTAGAGACAGGGTTTCACCGTGTTAGCCAGGATGGTCTTGATCTCCTGACCTCGTGATCTGCCTGCCTTGGCCTCCCAAAGTGCTGGGATTACAGGCGTGAGCCACCGCACCTGGCCAGCAATGTAGACATTTAAAAAAATCTTGATTTAACTATTCAAAGAACTGAAATTTAAAACACAAGAAAAATTGCTATCAAGAACTTTTCAAAAATTTAATTTCTAGTATATACCTTGAGCTAAGTCTATCTGTCCACATTTTCATCACTTACAATGTCAAGTATTAAGATTCTGCTTTTTTTCAAGATCCTTAATTATCTGAGAAAGACCTGATTACATTTGCTTTACTAATAGAACCAGAAAAACATTCTTTATGCTTCACAAGGATTCTTCAATAAGAATTCAATAAAAAATGACATGGAGAGTAACCCTCAGCAACCCTGAAAATTAAACTAACAAGAACATCCCATTCCTTAACTAACATTAGTTGAAGTTTTAATGTAATATAGCTTGTTACAAAATAAGTAGCAGGGGATTTGACTTACACTTGTGTTATGTGGGAGATCATCACTCCACACTCACCTTTAATGCTGATGGGTCAAGTTCCCTTGTACTTACTTTCTCAAACATAAAGATCCGACTCAGCTGGCCACCCCCTTTCTCAATGACTGTGGAGATGTATAAGGCAGACTCCTGGATAAGATGACACAAATGCAACATCCAAGCTGTCTTGTGGAACTCTAGGCTGACCAAAACCAGAGTCACCGTACGGAATTCAGATACATACTCTACAGGCTGGCCTTCATCAATCTGTAAAGACACATTGAATTACCTACCTGTATTTTCAACTATCAGCATCATGTTCAGGCATTTTTAATTATGTATTTCATGGTATATATTAGAAAATAACTTAAGGGTCTCAGCAAAAACTTAAAAGAAAATTCAGTATAGAAGATATACAAACCAATGCACTTGGAATTAAAACTGACTAGGCAGAATTCACTGAAGAAATCTGTCAAGATTCACTCTCTAAGAGTTAATTTGACACATCCATTAGTCATTACACTCTTACTAAGGAATTCACATATATTCATATATATATACAATCAGTCAACTTATATTTACCAAACATACACTCTATACCCTTCTTACAGTGTACTAAATTGTTGAAGAACAAACTAAAAAACAATATGGTTTCTACTTTCTAGGATTGAGAAATCTAGCTAAAGGTTTAAGACATGTTCATCACCGTATTATGTTGGCACAGATGGGTAAATCTGCTGGAATTACAATAGGGTGCTGGAGATTAACTGGGTAATACAAAAAAGTTGTCACTTAGAATTGTACACCTGTTTACATGCACGCGTGCACACACACACACACACAGACTACATGAGGATTCAAGAACTAGGAAATAACCTTCTTCAAAAGGTTTTTCATTATGTGTTTCCGCAGCTTTTGGTCAAGTTCAGAGTGTGGATCCAATTCCAGTGCAGTTCTTAGAGTCTCTGAGAAAAGAAAAATAAAATGTCCCTGGCCATGTGGAAAATTAATGTTTAAAATTTGGGGCTTAGGTAGAAAGGACAAAGTAACTTACCAGCACTTGTACGGTAATGTGGTAGATAATTGAGGCACTTGTCAAAATGCTCATCAAAATCAAATGGGTCAATGATCCGCATATCTCTTAACTACGGAAAGGAAACTGCTTAATTCTGTGCCCCCACACAAGAAAGGCTGAGGATCACCGTTGTTTGCCTTTTATCTCCTCAGCCTCACTGTTCTACCTCATCTATCTTCATAGGAGAATATTCCCAGCCTCCCTCCTAAATTGATTTCCAATGGTCGTTGGTTTGGCCAGGCAATACGTGAACACTATCAGAGCATTGCCCTGTGTAGTAGGAAGGCCTTTTCAGGATGTGAATAGATGAAGCTAGCCTCCTACCTTCACAGCTTCATCCTCCCTCATGATTTCCACTTCAAACATATACTGCTCGCAGAGCATCCAGCAGTTCCAGGATAGGACAATCTCATTTGCCTGAGCCAAATGCTGAGCTAACCGGACATCATCTACATCCTGCCCAATCACCAAGAGGTGTTGCTGCCGCTCATCTCCAACAATAACCTGGGAAATCCGACCTGCAGACAGACCTATCCAGAAAAAATGAGATAAATGGAGAATAGCCAAACTCAATTGGGAAACTATGCAACAGGAGGGGTCTGGAATCCCCACATGGCTCTATGCATCATGCCAATCTTGTTATTGCCCTCAGCTGCAGAAGTCTTAGGTGAGCTAACCTTTAAAAATAATACCTTACGGGACAAAAAACCAAACACCGCATATTCTCACTCATAGGTGGGAATTGAACAATGAGAACACTTGGACACAAGAAGGGGAACATTACACATTGGGGCCTGTTGTGGGGTGGGGGGAGGGAGAGGGATAGCATTATGAGATATACCTAATGTAAATGATGAGTTAATGGGTGCAGCACACCAACTTGGCACATGTATACATATGTAACAAACCTGCATGTTGTGCACATGTATCCTAGAACTTAAAGTATATATATATAAAAAAAAAGAATGGAAAAACAAAAAACAAACAAAAAAATAACAATACCTTACAACCAGGCGCGGTGGCTCATACCTGTAATCCCAGCACTTTGGGAGGCCAAGGCAGGCAGATGACCTGAGGTTGGGAGTTCGAGACCAGCCTGACCAACATGGTGAAACCCCGTCTCTACCAAAAATACAAAAAAAAAATTAGCCAGGCATGGCGGTGCGTGCCTATAATCCCAGTTACTCAGGAGGCTGAGGCAGAAAAATTGCTTGAACCCTGGAGGCAGAGGTTGCAGTGAGCTGAGATCGTGCCACTGCATGCCATTCTGGGTGACAGAGCGAGACTCCATCTCAAAAAAAAAAAAAAAAAAAATCTTCCCCCAGATTTCCTTCTCTTATATAATACACCTGGAGATGGACATTTTGTCTGTCTGGAGATGGTGAAGGAGAGTAGTGGAAGAAGAATGTACAAAGGGGCACAAGGAGACTTTTTGAGTGATAAGTATGCTCACTATCTTTATTGTGGTGATGGTTTCAAAAGTGTATAAATATGCCAATGTATAGTATCAATTATCCTTAATAAGACAAAAACCAAAAGAAATGAAAGATGGCAGGACAAAAGAGATGCCATATAAAACAGAATATAATTCTTTACCACTGCTCCTCAAAACATAAAAGAACAGCTGGAGTCAACTTTTGCCCTTAAAGAGGTTTCTGAACCCTTGTGAAGGAGCTTTGTGTATTGAACTTCCCCTCCAATCCTGACTCTGCCGTTGGTGAAACTTTGGCCTCTGTATATAGCTTTTTAATTTTTATTATATTGTGTTATATTTTTGATTCTGTCAAGCACTAACATAGTTCAAAAACTAAACTGTAAAGAATATATATTTTAAAATCTTGCTTCTACCTACATGCCCATCTTTATATTTTCCCGATATTAGTAATCTTATTAGTTTCTTGTGTATTTTTCCAGTGTTTCTATTTTCCTCCTTACACAAATGGTAGCATACTAAATACGCTGTTTTGTATCTTACTTTTTTTCACTTAACTATATCTTGGAGATACTGCCATGTCAAGACATCTTATTTTTTTTAAAGTTGCAGATAATCTTATTGAGTATACATATTATTTACTTAACCAGTCTCCTATAAATAAGTTGTTTTCAATGTTTTAAAATTACAAACCATATTACAATCAATAACCTTGCACGCGCAACATTTCATATGTGTGCAGATATACCTATAGGATAAATGTCCAGAAGGATTGTGAGGTTAAGGAATAAATGCACTTGTAAGAGTAAATAGTATAGATGGTATGTAAGTGAAAACAAGACTTTTTAATATATATTTTTATATGGTTTAGTTTTTCTTGACATAAAAAGTACAATAAAGACAATAAAAATAAATACAATAAAGATTGCCAAGTCACCCTGATACTATTGTTCACTCACAGTAAGAAAAAGCTCATTCCTCAGACTCACCAGAGTACATTGTCTAGCACCTGAAGTTTTGCCTATCTATAGGTAAGACAGGTAGTCAGTGTACTTCCAATTGGCATTTTTCTTATTATGAATGTTGATCCTCTTTTTACATGTTAAAAGACATGCATTTCCTTGTCTATATACAATTTACTCACGTCCTCTGTCCATTTTTCTCTTAAGAGTATTATTCTTGATTTCTTTCTTTTTTTTTTTTTTTTTTTTTGAGACGGAGTCTCGCTCTGTCACCCAGGCTGGAGTGCTGTGGCCGGATCTCAGCTCACTGCAAGCTCCGCCTCCCGGGTTCACGCCATTCTCCTGTCTCAGCCTCCCGGGTAGCTGGGACTACAGGCGCCGCCACGTCGCCCGGCTAGTTTTTTTTTTGTAGTTTTTTTTTTTTTTAGTAGAGACGGGGTTTCACCGTGTTAGCCAGGATGGTCTCGATCTCCTGACCTCGTGATCCGCCTGTCTCGGCCTCCCAAAGTGCTGGGATTACAAGCTTGAGCCACCGCGCCCGGCCATATTCTTGATTTCTAAGTGCTCTTTCCCTAGTAGAGCAATTCACCCTTTGTCTATATGAATTGCAAATATTTTTTTCCCAGTTTATCATTTATCTTGAGGTTTTTATAGTGGGTTCCCCCTCGCCCAACTGGATCACTCTTTTAGGAGGTACTACCTATCTTTAACTGCAGGTCCTGGCCTTCTCTGGTATGATAGATTCCAAATTTCTCCAGACTGCATTTTGCCACCAAGGTAATGATGTCACTCAGTTGATTTTGTTCTACTCTCCAGAGTGCCAGGAGCATGTTCCCTGCAGAGACACAGGATAGGCTGACGGGGACCAAATATCTAGTCTTACTTGGTCCAGGGCAAAGTCCCAGTAACGCCGACCCAGTGTGGATATTATGTAAGTTATCAGGCAAGGTTTCTTGGTTATATATATTATGCTAGGTTAAAATACTGCTTTAGATCCTCAAAATCATCCAGTACATAAAAATATAACTAGGTAGAAGTTTAAATGATCCTAAGGATATTTTTGGTAATCTTCCTTCCACCAGTATACTAACAGAGGAGGAGAGGTACTAGCAAAAGGTTCATAAAAAGTAGGTTCAAGTTCATATCTAATTTGATGGCTGGTTTTATTATGTTTAAATAAGAAGACAGGCCAACTCCGGGGCATACAGCTGTTAGTGATCTTGAGTTCTCCAGATAGGACATGCTTGACTCCTCCCCATCTCATGCTTAGCTTCTGCTATTAATGACCAAGTTTCTCATTAGTTTTCTCAAGAATGCTTTATTGGCACTTATTTTGCTGTCCTTCAATCTAAACAAAAATGCAAAGCATGTGAGAGTTTAATTTGAGCAAAGCTTTTCCATTAGACTGGGAGATCCTTTGAGGCACAGACTATGTCTTCCTCATCTTTGTATCCAGTACCTATTAATCAAACAATGCTAAATAAACCAATATGCTGAATTCCACCTAAACATAGTCTTCCTCACTCACAGTCTTTTAAGTATTTAGAAAAACTGAAAAAATACCTGTGATATTTAAGATATCCCCTCCAAAACAGAGAACATCTGAAATCAAGTAAGAAAGAGAGAGGAAAATGAGTCAAAATCAGATATAAACCAGATCAGGGCAGAATCATATATGGTCAAAAGAATGGCCTACTGAGTTTATCCTCATGTCATTCTTGTCCATTTGCTCACTCCAAGACTCAGGTTCCTTCTTCCTTCTTGTCATTTTCTCCCCAAATCTATCTGCACCTACATACATCTTTTCTAAAATGGAAGTATTCCTGCTCTCTTCAAAGCCACCCCATTTGTGATAGGAATCTTATCCCCTTTTACCTTCTTGAGAACTTCACACTGTTTCTAATCTCTCTACTGAAACATTCTCATCAATAGCAAAAAACAAAACCAAAACACACAAAAATAACCCACATATTCTTGGCTCTACCTTCTCTTCTGCCTATTAGCTCCATTTTTTTTTTCCTGCTACATTCACAACAAACAAAACCCCCAAATCTCAAAAAAGTTGGCTACATATATTTTCCTCATCTCCCATTTACTCTTACTCTTAAGTGTTTTCTCTGCCATTCTTTTTCTCAGCTTACTCTGACTTCCACCTCCACTACTTCAAATTATCAAGGTCATCAACAGCATTAATCTTGCTAAATTCAATACTTCTCTGACCTCACTGTACTTGACTTGACAGCTGTCATTTTCAACCCAGCTAGCTGCAGCTTTCTTCTAGAGACACGAACTGTCCTTTGGCTTCAGGAACACCACAATATCCTACCTCACTGGCTGTTTGTAGTCTCTTTTTCAGGTTCTTTCTCCCTTATCATAATCCTTCCCTGGAGTTCCTCAAGCCTCAGCCAAAGGCTCTTTCTCTTTATTTACGCTCTTCCAACATGAACTCAATCGGTTCTTAAGTCCCACTTTATGCCATCAACTCACATTTTCATCTCTAACAGGGATCTCTTCTCTGAGCTCCAGGCTCAATCATAGGTGGATTCTCCAATTGAATGGACTCATTCTCCACTTGAAAGACTTACTGGCATCTCAAACTCAACATATTCAAAACAGAATTCTTGATTTTCTTTCTCAATGTTCAGTCTTTCCTGTCTTGGTAAATGGCATGATCAACTCATTTATGAAAGCCAAAAAACTGAGTCCTTTTTCTCACCACTTCCCACTGAAATTTAATGTATTGGCAACTCCTGTCTGTTGAACCTGCAAAATATATTTCAGGTTAATCTACCCCACGCAGCTCCCCTGCCATACTTCTACACCAACAATCTTCAGTCTTGACTGCACATTGGAATTGCCTATGAAACTTTAAAAGATCTTATTCCTGGGCCAACCTCAAGAAATTCTGATTTAAATGGCCTGGGGTGAAGCTTAGGCATTAAGAGTTTTAATTAGACAAGGTGGTACGGTACCTGTAGTCCCAGCTATTTGAGAGGTTGAGGCAGAAGAACCTTTTAAGCTCTAGAGTTCAAGACAAACTTGGCAACATACTGAGACCCCAGTCTCTTCCAAAAAAAAAAAAAAAAAAAAAAAATATAGAAAAAAGAATAAAACAATCAAAAAGCTCCTCATGCAACCACAGCTGAGGTTGAGAACCACTGCTCTAGACCAAATCTCCATCATCTTTCCAGGACAATTGTCTCTTCCAGCTTCTATTCTTAAATTCACTTTCCACCAGCATTCAATCTCCACACGGTAGCCAAAATCAGTTTTAAAGTGTTAATCAGATCATATTACTCCCCGGCTAGACCTTTCCAGTTTTCCTTTATACAGAAATATATAATTCCAACTCTTTACTATGGACTACAGAGCTTGGTGATCTCATAGCTACTAACCCCCAACCTTGCCTCAAACCACTCTTCACCCTGCAAGCTACATTTTGGCCTGCACTGGCCTTCTGTTAGCTCCTAGAGCATGCCAAGCTTTCTCCTGTCTCAGGACCTTTGCACTTGGTATTCTGTCGGAAATGCTTTACCCCTAGTTCTTCACAAGCTGTTCCCTTCATCCTTCATGTGTCAGCTTAAATAATACCTCCTCAGAGGAGCCTTCTATGACCACTCTGTCTCATACACTCCCCATCCTAAAATTATTTTGTTTTTTTATACCACTATATTATGTTTATTTCCTTAATAGAATATAGAAGCTACAATTATTGTTTACTTATTGTCTGTCCCACTAAAATGGAAACTAAATGAGGGTACTCTGTCTTACTTTGCCCTGTATTTCTAGTACTCAGCAGTTGCTGGTATTAGAGTACATACACAATAACAGAATTTTTATCTTCCCCTTCATCCAAACCTATGAGAAAAAGCAAACACCCTTCCATATGTATTCCTTAAGGATAAGAGGTAAGTCAAATAATCAAATTCTTAACGGAGATACCACAAAGTAATTATTCTGGTGAATCTCAGAATGATGGACAGAAACATATAGCGAGCTGTCAGTAAAGGATGAGAATGTTACCTAAGTACTAAAAGGTATAAGGTCAGAGTAATTTCTGTTGGGTAGGCCTAACCAAAAAGTTCAAGAGTGGGTTCTTGCCCTGCCTGCACCTATTACAGTCCATGTCACAGAGTAGGTACTCAAAACATGGGTACTGCACAAATGAGTTTTTTTCCAGATACTGGAAATTTGGCAAATATCTAAAAGCTTAATACATGGCAGAAAATAAGAAAACACCTATTCCTTCCTCACAGGATCAAAATATAATAATAGAATAAAAAGATGTTTTATAAATTTGGTCTAAATACACACTTGAGATACATTATTGTTAGAACACTTTATTTTGAAATAAAATACAAATGTGCAAAGTAAATTAGCTCCTCCTGCCCCACCTTTGAACAATGAGTCAATAGAATGTAAGACTGGGTAGAATGGCAGATAATAGGCAAAGGTCTAGCTTTTCAGTGGCAACTTGAAGAAACCAAAGATGAATGATGCTAAAGGAATGACCCTTTAGTACCTGTTTTAAAGTACTTCTGACCACCTTCTTTTATAAACCCTCAGGAACCCAGCACCACACCTTATTACCCTACAATGATCACTCACGCTCCACGATGTCACTAATGTAATAACTGAAGATGTGGGCCAGTTTGTCCATGTCACGTTCCGACTTGCAGGTCAGGCTGAACCTGTCCATTAATGCTGTAAACCCTGACCAACAAAGCAGAAATTACCATGTTAACTCCAAATCCTAAACTTTTTGGCCCCTTCCTCCCCACACATCAGCCTGGTGTAAAGGAAGCAGATCTCTTCAAGCTGAGTAATTCCTTTATCCATTAGCATGGTGTAACTTAGAAACTACTAAGGGCCAGGTTGGTTGCCGCTGCCACTGGAATCCACAGGACCACCCTCTCTGCTTCTAGGAGCTGGAGATGGTGCCCTTTTCATCTGGAGCCAGCTCTTTCCCCCACCCTCTTAGGCAGCTGCCTGGCTATGGGAAACAACAGGATCCCTCCTCATGTCTGGCTAGAGAATCACTCACACGGTGAGGACACGCACCTGGTATTACCCATCTTCATATCCCTGACACAGAATAAGTATTTGTTAAACGAACGTCTCTAGGAGTGGCTGCTAGATAGCTACGGCCAGAACAATGGCGAGCACATACTTAACGACGCCAAGAATGAATTAATTGAAAGAATAAAATAACTGAAACAGAAAGCTTAATAGAAAATGCTCGGGGTTGGGAGACACGGGTTCAAAGCCCGCTGCGGGGTCCTGTAAAAATCCTTTCCTCTGAGTTTCAATTTCATCATCTTTGAGGTGAGCTCAAGGGCTGAGCTGGTTCATCCCAAAAGATGTCTTCCCACGCTAAAACGAAGACTCTCAAAGTTTCCTGCGGAAGCCGCGGGACGAAGCTAAACTGTGCCTTAGCTCGCGGGAGGCTAGGTTTGTAACCGTCGCGGCCTCCAGGGGCTTAGACCCAACGGCCGCCTCTCCCGCAGGCCAGGAGGCTGAAGTGCCGGCCATCGCCCTCACCCGTCACATGGACGCCTAGGAGGACTCCCTGGGCCGTGGCGAGCTCGGGTTCCGATCTCCGGGGCTTCCGAAAGACCAGTAGGTCGGGAAGCAGTGCACCCAAGCGGGCCTCCACCTGCCACAGAGGCGGCTTCGCATCCCGCCTGCCAGTCACCATAGCTACCCGCCCAGGTACCGGAAACAGGGTCCAGCTGCGTAGCAGCCAATCCGCATGGCAGGCTCTGTTGGGGGTCCTGCCGCCAACCAATCTGCGCGGGCTTCCTTGGGGCAACGCCAATCAGAAGCGGCTGCAGTCCCCGCCCCACCACCTTCCCACAACCTTCGCGGGGCGAGTTCCGCGGGGAGAAGGGGCTGGAGGTGCTGCAGTCCGCGCTTTCAAAGGAGCAAAGCTGTCTTTTCTACAGGAAACGGGGGGCGGTGTAGACGCTCTTGCGGTAAAGCCGTTGATATAAATATCGAGATGTCTTTCCCCCATACCACAGAGTAGAATCTTGGGTCATCTCTGAATTTGGTAAGGACAGGTTCTACTGGCATAAATCTAAGCCAAACTCAAGCAGTTTGACTAAATCTATGGAATACTGTCAGTCCTTTTCCTTCATTGTTGTGGTGAGTTTCTCCTCTTATCTGCCAGGGCAGGTCTCCTGCTCTCATCATGAATGCTACCTGGGGCTGTTTGTCTCTCGTTTGTGACAATGGCATATCGGAGGCTTCTAGTCTTTATTGTTTAGATTCCCAGCGACCGTAAGGTAAAATAGTAACAAGGTGAGCATGCTGTGGATTTTTAACCATCAGAAAAGTACTTTTGTTTTGGTCTTCTGCCAAAACAAAATCTAACAAAATGTAAAAAGTACATCTTCACTACCATGTAATTCTACAATACTTAATCAAGGCTGTTTTTGTGATAAGGGCTAATTTTCATCACATTTTGATAAACACTTTCAGTAGTAGCATCAAATGTATGATCAGCCTGCAGGGGTGACAGAAAGTATCTCTTCAACAGGGTGGAAGGGCCAAAAGGGAAGAAATTAAGGGGAGATAAAGCTAAGGGGCCCAGACATTACAAGTTTGATACTGTTTACAGAGACACCATCCATGCAGACATGTCTTGTCGGCAGAGGTCACAATTTCAACATTGGAAACACAACCTAGAACCCAGGAGTTGCAGATTCCCCAAAAGTCACATTACTTTTCGGTTATTTTTATAAATTTATTTTAAAAAATAACAATTGCAATGACATTAATGATCGATCACCTGTACACCCCCATACTGCTAGGGGAAAAACCTTCGATATAGTTGAGTCCCAAAGAAAAATCAAGACATTATTACCAGGCACCCTATAGCCACAAAATGCTCTGTTGGTCCAGTGGCATCGACACTGACATGTTCAATGTACCAGTGCAGTTAAAATATATACACTTTAAATTATCCTGCAAAAAAAAAAAAGCACTCAAGTTGCATAACTAGGCATTAAACCAATTATCCATTCATCCATTCACTCTTTCTCCATCTGTGAAGTCATCACTACAGTCACAAATAAAAATGAATAAAAGAACTAGAATCAAAGAAAAAATCCAAATGTCAATACCCTGCCCCAACTTTGTGGGCTACTATGGTGTGCTAAAGTGACCACAAGAAAAGGGTCATGAGCTATTTGAAATGCAATGACAGAATGACAACTGAAGCATTTCAAACAAAATTCAAACTCATCCCCCACAAATAAAAAATTCAGCAACAAGGTTGGCATTACTATGTACAAACTTACAGACACAAATAAATAGCATCTTCTAACTGTTGGCGGCTTAAGCACTCAGAGTTAGATCTCAATAATTTCTTTCTGAACTCTGCATCTTAGTCTCCTAAATTAACCAAGGAATATAAATTCCTCATTGTTAGTAATCTATCCTCTGAAAAACTTGGGACTTACTGAATAACATTAATATCCCAAACTCTTGTAGAGAGCCAGAAGTTTCTAGTGAGCTTACCAAAGGATCAGCCCTTGACATCTGGAAGCCAGGACAGATTACCAGATTCCTGGGACTAGGAAGATTTCACTTCCTGTTTCCTTTGCATAGCTCTGTACCTCCATTTCTATCATTACAATGATCTCTCTGTGGTGTTTTTAGAGGGCTTAATTTCTATCTTAATACAGTTAAGCTGAAGTCAAAGAACCAATTTTTATTCTTGGTATTTGACCCCCAATGTTCCTCAGAATTATTGGGTTTTCCTTGTTTCCAGAGAAGGCAGCCAACTCTTCTGAAATATCATCTTAGTTCTCTCAGGGTTCAACATCTAAAAGAGAAATAGAATTCTGAGGCACAACCCATTCTGGGAACAGTGGCCCAGTTCCTGATCCTGCAGGCATGTTTCTTTCTAGTCTGCAGTTTATTCTCACAGTACGGATGCAATGAGAAAATCTTTCTGCACAAGGCCTATGGAGAAAACATGAAAACTGGCACCAAAGAATCAGCTGCCATGGGAAGAATGAAAATGCTCGTTTTCTAGGGCCGGCATTGTGCTGCGGGAGTGAAGCCAACATCCACCTCAAGCTTTAGTGGGTAACTTAGACTCTGTTCAGGACAGCGTGACTGATCAGTGCTTTCCAGAAATTGCCAAGGACCAAATCTCAGGCTTCTTCCTTTCAGTGCTTGTTAAAGGTTCTAGAGTGTGAATTACTCTCTTCATCTTAATGATCCACTCCAGGTATCCATCCACTGGAGAATCGTGCTCTATGATAACGTATGGGTGTACATGCTCTCTCTCCCTCTCTCCCCCCCGCCCCACTCTCTCCTCCTAGGATGAAACACATGAACCTTTCAGTTCCCCAAATGCTGTCACAAAGTCTATGACTGAAAATCTCTAGTTTGGCTCTCCCTTTAGGAGTACTACAAATGTCCTCAGTGCTTCGGCAAAGAAATTGTTGAATAGTCTTGTTCTCTACTTAGGAAAGGCAGTTTCAAGGTTCAATATCCTCTACATTGTCTTAGAAGTAGCCACAGCAAGTACGATGGTCCAGATGACCAGTCAACAGAGGGACAAGCAGGCCACAACTTTTCAAAGCTAGAAAAAGAGATTCAGCAATGTATATTTTTAGTGCTTGAGTCTTTTATCATTCTATCCCCAGAGTTAGCTTTTTCTTGGCTAGAGTCCAGAAATACCAATCTACCATCTGGGCAGACAGGAATTCTTATTATTACCACAGATTAGAAGAATGTATCTCAGAAATTTATTGTTTCCATATCACAAGATAGAACTTCCTTGCTTGGAAGCCATCTCTGAATACAAAGCGTCCATTCAGTTAGTCAGTGTGAGATTCCCCCACCAGAGGGATAAATACTGTCTAGATTCCATGGGAAGGAGTGGGCTGCTGCTTTCCTGATTGCAGTTTTGGTTGAGAAGGTTGTTTTTCCCTGCTGAGATGGCTGGCTCACTTCACCAGTCAACATAAGTGCTTTGTGTACTGCTGGGGTGGCATGTGTCTCCTTGCATCATCCGAATCCATGAAATGTCAGTGTCATCAACAGTCTGAAATAGGTCCTGACTGAAAGAGTAGACGAAGGCTTGCAACTTCAATTTGCCAGGCATTGCTGCAATTGTAATACTGAGCCACTTAGGAAAAACTAAGTGGTTTCCGTCCTGTAGAAAAGGGCAGAATGTGATCGTCAATGTCCCATTGGAAGAGTTGATCAATTTCCTGGAACAGTGAGAAACTGGTGAGAAACATGACATTGATCAGCTCCATCATAAGGCCTGGGGTTAGGACACTCGGATGATCTGTGTCATTGCTTCTTCATCGGCTTGGTTTGGATCCTAGAGACAAAGATGACACGATAATTAAAGTCCTTTGCAAAAGCAACAGGACTGATGGCTCACTACTTATCCTCAAGAGAATACACATAACTTTACCAAGTAAATCAAAGGCTTGTAATACATCTTAAGTCTGCATACATGGCTTAAGTGCAGCCCCATTAGGAAAGAAGAGATAATAAACCTTATTCTTAAAAGAATTTGAAGTCTGGCCTGCGCTCCATGGTGAAACACTCCAGAACTGTTAGTGTATCTCTTTCCTAAGAACCTTGTGTTGTTCTCTATACTTAAGGGTTAAGAGTATTCAGGTGGCTAAGGAAAAGACCCAGAGAAACCATGTCATGCTCTATTTTTGTCACTGTTTTTTGATCATCATTTAAATACTAAGTACTTAGCAGGGCTGGAAAGAATCATTAGAATCTATACACTTTAATGTACTCATTTTACAGATAAATCTGAAGGCCAGATAGGTAAAGTGATTTGCCTGGACTAGGGTCAGGGTCAGAAAGTTAGGAGCCCAGCAAGGGCTAACTCCCAAATCTCCTGACTCCCATTTAATCTTTTTTCCACTAAACTCTATATGCTGTTTCTCACTTAAGACCTACAGTGTTAACACAAGGATAAATCCTTGGAAGCTTTTTGCAACACTCCGCAAGAACCACCTTTAGTTCCCCCATACCAAGGCTCTGAAGCCTTGGTAGGCAGGATCTGAGAAAAAGCTGAAAGACTTCTGGAGACAGAAGACTGGAACTGGGTCTTGAACAATGGGCAAAAACAACTAGCATTTACTGAACTCACCATGCACTAGGTATAGTGCTACATAGATGCCTAATGTGGATTACTGAATGAAATCTCTACAACATTGCTGTGAAGTATCAACAGTATTCCACTTTACAGATAAAAATAAAGAGGCTGAATTGACCAAGATCATATTGTTAGCACAAAGAATGAGGAGAGTTCCTGGCACAATGCCCTCCTATAGCTGTCAGGCCCACATTCACACACTGTATGAATGAACAGCAATGAGAAAGGAGGGGCTCTCACACTACAGGTGAGGACTAATAGCACTGAAGAGTTGTTAGTGTTCATCTGTGGGGACACCGAGGAAACCTAGTTTGACTGTTGAGAGGGGTGATAAGGCAAAGTTGCTCAGCGTTATACAGAAATAGTTTGAGATTTGATGCAGTTAAGAAATGAGGAACTATTAATAGCATGCATCCTTGACCTGGGGACTGGCAGGTTAAAAAAAAACACTTTAACCATCTGGCAGTACTATATAAGGTCAATTAGAGGAGACCGGAGATTAATTTGATGGATATTGCAATAGTGCAAGTGGAATGTGATGTTAATATAGAATGGAGTATCAGCAAATGGGAGGAATCTATTAATTCAAGAAACACTGATTGCTTGGTTCAGAACTGGATACTAAACCCAACAAATACATCTAAGTCAGTACTTAAATACAACTTACTTAAATAGAACTAAGTCCAATAAATATAACAGAGAACAAAACAATCCTGTATCCTCTATACAACTTGTAGTCTAGTGAAGGAAACAATCTCGAAAAATTCAACAACTTAATTATTATTACACTGTAAAGAAAAGGGCCAAGTGCAATGGTGTGCACTTATAATCCTAGCACTTTGGGAGGCCAAGGCAAGAGGATTGCTTGAGCCTAGGAGTTTGAGACCAGCCTGGGCAACAAAGTGAGACTCCATCTCCACAAAAATTTTAAAACTTAGCTGGGCATGTGGTGCGTGGCTATAGTCCCAGCTACTCGGGAGGCTAAAGTGGGAGGATCACTTAAGCTGGGAGGTCAAGGCTAAAGTGAGCCATAATCACACCATTGCCTCCAAAAAAAGAAAAGAAAAGCTGTTGTAAGAAAATACTGAGAGAGAAGAGACCTACTCTAGATAGGGTATTTAATTAAACCCGGACCTAACAGATGGGGAGATAGCCATGAAAAAGATAGAGCAAAGGGCACACAGACTGAAAATTCTAAGGACAAAGGCCCATGGCAGGAAATAGACCAATGAACAGTAAGCAGCAGCATAGAGACCAAGAAGTAGAAATGAAGTTAGACAGGAGCTGAAGCATGCAAGGCTTTGCTGGGCATAGTAGTAATCACTTTGGATGTCAGTCCAAGTGCAAATGGGAAAGGATAAGCATTGAAGGAGCTTGAGCAGAACAGTGACTTGATAGGATAAACATTTTAAAAAGATGACACTAGGATGTGGAGAGTAGGCTAGAGGGGGACAAGAGTGGAAGAAGGGAAACGAAATTAGGCAGTTATTTTATAAACCTAAGCCAAAGAAGAGAGGATTAGACCAGGCTCACATCAGTTAGAAGGGAAAAAAGTAAACATTCAAATTATATTTGTGATAGGGTAATAAAACTTGCTTAATAAAAATAAAACTTGTTTCTTGAAAATTAAGAAAAGTGTGACTTTCAAGAAAGAATGGATAGTAATAACTGACAAAGATGAAGAGCAAAGAAAGACCACTGGATGAAAAACCTTTAGTTCTCTTTCTATTTGAGACAGGGTCTCACTCTGTCACTCAGGCTGGAGTGCAGTGGTGCCATCTTGGTTCACTGTAGCCTCAACCTCCTGGGCTCAAGTTATCCTTCCATCTCAACCTTCCAAGTAGCTGGGATGACAGGCATGCATCACCAGGCCTGGCTAGTTTTTGTATTTTTTTTGTAGAGATGGAGTTTTGCCATGTTGCCCAGGCTGGTCTTGAAATCCTGGGCTTCCCACTTCAGCCTCCCAAAGTGTTGGGATTACAGGCATGAGCCACCAAGCCTGGCCTAGTGATTTTAAGATTAAAGTGACATAAGATTGCATCTAGTTTAGAGAATGTGAGTAGTCCCAGAGTATGAAAATAGCAAGAGGACACTGCTGAAGTCTTCAACTCAAGTCAATACAAGGTAATAAAGAGAAGAATAAAAGGTATATGTATTCCTACCTGCATATGGGGACTATCCTTTTCCTTTGGAGAGAAAAATCGTCCACCTTCACCACGCTTCCGTGCCATGGCATGACGGTGCCGAGACTCATGCAGGTATTTCTAAAATGAGAAATAAAACCATTTAACTATTAATACTATCCAGAACCAGCACAGTTATCTAGTGCACAAATTCCATTCTCTAAAGTTTAAGACAGCTGGGATCAAAGCCACAAGGGACAATTATGACTTAGAATGATGATGAAAGCTTTGGAGAAAACACCTAGTAAGTAAGATAGCTAACCATATATAACTAGTAAGAATGTAAGAATGTGAATGCTTACAGTATGAATTTTTTTAAAAAAATAACAGATTACCACCTATACTTCCCAATATACCCTTCCCTCTGCTTTAATAACAGGCCAAATTTCATTTGAGCAAATGAGTGTTCAGTAAAAAGACTTTCCTAGCATTAAAGTTTATTATTATTATTATTTTCTAGAAACAGGGTCTCACTCTGACACCCTTGCTGCTGGACTGCAGTGGCATGATCATGAATCACTGCAGCTTTGAATTCCTGGGCTCATATGATCCTCCTGCCTCATCCTCCCAAGTAGGACTACAGGCATTTGCCACCACACCTGGATGGACTTTCCTAGCCTTATCTGCATGTTAAGTGTGATCAGGTAACTAAATTCTGGCTAGTGAAAGGTACACAACTTCTTGAAAGTTTCCTTGAAAGAAAGGGTACCTGGCCGGGTATGGTGGCTTACACCCATAATCCCGCACTTTGGGAGGCCGAGGCAGGTGGATCACTGGAGGTCAGGAGTTCGAGACCAGTATGGCCAACGTGGTGAAACCCCACCTCTACTAAAAATACAAAAATAAGCTAGGCGTGGTGGCACACACCTGTAATCCCAGCTACTCGGGAGGCCGAGGCAGGATAATCACTTGAACCTGGAAGGAAGGTTGCAGTCAGCTGAGATTGTGCCACCGCACTTCGGCCTGGGTGACAGAGCAAGCCTCAGTCTCAGGAGAAAAAAAAAAGAAAGAAAGGGTACCTTTCTTGTTCCCTTTCTTCCTAGGCTGGAGTCTAAGCAGGAATCTTGGACTATGAACAGCACACTAGCAATATTAAAGCAGTGAAACAGGTCTTGAGAACTGTGAAAATGTGCTACCAGTCCAGGATAATTTATCTCTGGACTACTTTTATGTATGAAAAGGAATAACATCTTATTTAAGCCACTGTTTGTTTTCGTTATTATAACTGCAGCTGCATACAGTAATAACAAATGCTAACTCTTAGGAAAGAGATAACAAGTATCTAACATCAATTTTTTGGAAGGTACATGAGAAAACAAGCCATATAAAAGATAATTTCAAAAGCAGAACCCTGCTATTCTGCTCTCCTATATCCTTCCCAATGTTATACATACCCTTCTCTCCTTTGGAATTTTCCCTTCTGCCTCTAGTTTAGCCCGGGCTTGCCTCCTCTTAAGAATACGGTGGTATTGTTTGGCATTCACGTAGAGAGGCTCTTCTTCAAGCATCTCTGCTCCAGGTAGAGGGATTCTTTGGATAGCAGGCACAGAGCCAGCCCCAGGAACCATCTGTGTGAACAGGAAACCAGAGCTTATTGGTGGCATGAAGTATGGACATAGAGTTTCTTGGTTTCTCTTCATCCATTTTTTTCTAAATGCCACAAAAAGTAATTTGTATAGGGTACTTGGGTAAATGCAGATCCCTGGAGAAATTTATGCTAAAGATCTGCACTTTAAACAAACACCCCACCCAGATGACTGTGTCATAGGAGGTTCAGGTGCCACTCTGAGAAACTATATAAGCATGCCCTAATTCACGTCTACCCATGGCTGTAGATATTTCCGCTGCCATCTAATGGTCAGGAACAGTAGTCGTAAGACAAAAAAACAGCACAAAAATAGATGAGACTAAGTGCTACTAAATGCCTATATTTATAAAAATAATTTAATGGTTAACTTATAATTCAATCCTAATTTTTCTTAAAAAACATCAAAACACTGTACTAAATGTACGTGAAAACAAGTAACAAGAGTCCTGTACCCCACAGCTCTTTCCCAGATACAACTGCTTTGAATAACTATATTGAATCTTTTATAAAAATTATTTATTTATCATTTAGTTCGTAGAAACAAGGTCTCTGTTTGTTGCTGAGGCTGAGCTCAAACTCCTGGACTTAAGCCATCCTCCTGGATTAGCCTCCCGAGTAGCTAGGACTACACGTGCATGCCACTGAGCCAGGCTTGCTTCTGTTTCTTTTCATAGCTTCCTCCACCTCTGTGCAGACTTCTGTTACTCATTCTTAATCTATGCATTTTAACATCCTATTTTGACATATGAGGATTTAGCTTTCACTCACACCACCCAAGTCTTCCTATCTTCCCAATACATTTATATCACACTTTTTTTTTTTTTTTTTTTGGTTTCTCTATCAATTACAATCTTTCTAATTTTTAGCTTATTTCTTATTTCATCCATCATGGGCAATACTACTTTCTACTTCTCAAAGATTAATATATTATTCCCTTCATTATTTGAATTCTGAAAAGAATTGCATAAAATCACTATTTATCCATTGCTTTATCGCCAGCATCTAGAATAGTCCCTGGTGAATAGTCCCTGGCACACAGTAGGTGCTCAGAATGAATTATGGTTTGTCATAATGTTATTGTAAAAGTAGATTACTGACTGCCTTAAAGATCGATCTCAATCCCAAGAGGTCAACATAATAAATTTTAGGAGGCATCAAGTTGCATGTTCAAGAAAATTTCGAAGACAAAGCTGAAAAATACATTTTCTTACCATGACCATCCCTCCTGAATTGACCACATTGCCTGCCACTGGTAGTGTCACAGTGACAGTCCCTTGCCCACTGCTGGTTGTGTTGGTATTGGCTCCTGTCTGAACAATCTGTGCTCCTGCCAAACTGGCTGCTGGGATAGTGATCATGCCTGAAACAGGGACTGTAACTTTAAGAAAACAAAACATAAAACAAACAAAAAACAGGCACACAGAACAGAAAGAAGGGAACATAGTTAGTCCCTCTTCTATCTGGTACACACTCACTGATCCTGGCAAAACACACTGAAAAACACAAGGGGAGAAAAAGTACTCTCCCACTCTGGCGTGCTATATATAATCCAAGTAATCACAATTCTATTACACAAATATAATCACAATTCTAGAGAGTAATTCTATTAACTCTCTAGGTCCCAGTTTTGAGTAACTCTATCCTTAGCAGTTTTCAAAAGGTGAAAAGGTTTGGCAGTCTCTTCTTCTACAGGTCAGTCTGACTATAGCTGTACCTACTGCTCTTGTACATATGAGCAATCTGCTTCAGAATAGAGATTTTAAAACTTATACTTTGTTTATCTCAAACTGACAATGAGTCAGTTGTAGTATTAAAACTTAAAATTAAACCAAACATTCCAAGTCCCCAGACTATCAACAGCAGCACTTCAGGATTTGTTCACCATTCTGTTTGAGCTCTTGCCTGGGCTCAATCCAGTTCAGGGCCTCCCTCGAGTAATACGAGAGCACACAGTGCACTCTCTGGATCTTGTATATTGTAAATTTTCAATCACAAAGTCATGGAATCTAACAAGGATGTCCTTTTTTGATTTAACTATTTGACTAACAAGTGCTTCCAAAAGCCTTCAAGTTCAGTTTGTGCACTCCTCCTCCCAGACCAAACAGATCTCTCTATTATTTATGTTATCTATTCCTAAAACATACTTCCATGAGGGCCCTGCATTGTATTTATTTGTTCACATGTCTCTCCTACTAGACTAGAGGCTCTTTGAGAACTCTTCTAAGTAAAAGTGCCGTATACGTAATAGTCATTTAAAGTAATGGAGTGACCCAGAAAAAAACATAAGCAGCAACAGCACTCTAAAGTCAACTTGATTTTTGATCTATTTCTCTCTTTCCCAATAAACTCCCTATTTCTAATCTTCTGTTTAGAAACACTTCTTCCGTAAAAGCTTACACAATCCCTAGATTAGCAACCACTGTAGAAACTGCTACACATGGAATCACTGTTGGTCATGGATGGTGACAAGAAACCAACAATCAATGGAGAGCTAGAGGAAATCTTTTTTTTTTTTTTGTCCAAAAAATATGTGGTGTCAAGTTCACCACTCAAATTCTAAAGGTATCAGTTGCCTAAGGGACAAAAAAGTTGCCCCAAGAAGTCCTAGGGAAACTTATGGGTACACTTACCTTGCTGGAGAATGGTGCCATCTGCATTAACTGGCTGATAGACAATGGTCTGCCCTTCAGCAGTCTGTGCCACTTGCTGTCCCTGGACAGCAATCTGCTGCTGTGTCTGGAGGAAATAAATAACGACACAATTCAATAGATCCCAAAGATACTAACGAAGAACCATGTAGTCCTTAAAAAAAAAAAAATTATTTTTTTGAGACGGAGTCTCACTCTGTTGCCAGGCTGGAGTGCAGTGGCACAATCTCGGCTCACTGCAACCTCCGCCTCCTGGGTTCAAGTGATTCTCCTGCCTCAGCCTCCTGAGTAGTTAGGATTATATAGCATGTGCCACCATGCCCAGCTAATTTTTGTATTTTTACGGGGTTTCACCATGTTGGCCAGGATGTCCTCGATCTCTTGACCTTGTGATTAGCCTGCCTTGGCCTCTCAAAGTGTTGGCATTACGGGTGTGAGCCACCATGCCTGGCCAAAAATATATTTTTTTATGGTTTTCATCCCCTTTTCTACTATACATGCTATACATGGAATATCTGACTCAGTTACCTGACTCTTCCAAATCAGTTGTGCTCCTGTGTGACAGAGCTAGTGGAATTACCTGAGTCTGGCCAGCAGTGACGGCCGTCTGGGGCTGCTGGATGATGATCTGCTGTGTCTGGCCCTGCTGGCCCTGCACCTGCACAGCCTGTCCACCCTGGATCTGGATCTGTCCAGGTGGGACCAACTGTATCTGCAGAAAAGAACATAAAAAAGGATTGTACTCTACTGACACTGGTCTCCTTTGGTCCTGAGAGTTATCCACATTTCTCTAGAAAGTAGAAAATGTTCTGAAGAGGAAAAAAGAAGTCCTGCTCTGCCCTCCATTATGAAGTAGAGACAACTTATTTTCCATTTATGAAACAATCAAGGAATTTTGAACACTGTCTGGATACCTGATATTAAGAAATCAATCTCAGTTTTTATAAAAGATAGCAGTGGTATAATCATATATATTGAAAAGCATGTATATTTAAAATACACTCTGGGCCGGGCGTGGTGTGGCTCACGCCTGTAATCCCTGCACTTTGGGAGGCCGAGGTGGATGGATCACTTGAGGTCAGGAGTTTGAGACCAGCCTGGCCAACACGGTGAAACCCTGTCTCTACTAAAAATACAAAAATTAGCTGGGCACGGTGGTGCATGCCTGTAATCCCAGCTACTTGGGAGACTGAGGCAGGAGAATCACTTGAACTGGAGGCGGAGGTTGCAGTGAGCCGAGATCATACCACTGCACTATAGCCTGGACGACAGAGTGAGATTCCGTCTCAAAAAAAAAATATAAAAAAATAAAATATACTCTAAAGTGCTTTATTATTATTTTTTTAACCTTGCCATTTTGGTGAATAATGAAGTACTTTTTTACAGAGGAAATAATATATATATTAAAAATGTTGACAGCCAGGCACAATGGCTCATGCCCGTAATCCCAGCACTTTAGGAGGCTGAAGTGAGCAGATTAAGTCAGGAGTTCAAGACCAGCCTGGGCAATATGGCAAAACCCTGTATCTACTGAAAAATACAAAAATTATCCAGGCATGGTAGGACATGCCCGCAGTCCCAGCTACTTGGGGAACTGAGGTGGGAGGATCATTTGAGCCTGGGAGGCAGAGGTTGCAGTGAGTCAAGATCTGCACCACTGTACTCCAGCCTGGGCAACAGAGCGAGTACCTGTCTCAAAAAAAACAAAGAAAAAACCCAAAATGTATTCTACCCTAGTCAAATGTGACGACTGCAGCCCAGGACACCACCTTGACAAGGGGCTTGAGAGGACCTTGAAAGAATCCAACAAAGCTATGTCAGGATTCCTAACTCACAGAAACTATCAAATAAACTTTTTTTTTTTTTTTTTTTTTTTTTTGAGACGGGGTATCGCTCTGTCGCCCAGGCTGGAGTGCAGTGGTGTGATCTCGGCTCACTGCAAGCTCCGCCTCCCGGGTTCACGCCATTCTCCTGCCTCAGCCTCCCAAGTAGCTGGGACTACAGGCGCCTGCCACCATGGCTGGCTAATTTTTTTTTTTTTTTGTATTTTTAGTAGAGACGGGGTTTCACCGTGTTAGCCAGGATGGTCTCGATCTCCTGACCTCGTGATCCACCTGCCTCACCAAATGTTGTTTTAAGCTGCTAACTTCTAGGATAATTTGTTATACAGTAATAGATAATTAAGGCAGTGTGACACATTATATTCCTCCTATTAGTTTCCAATAACCTCACCAATACTTACTACTGTCATTAATGTTTATCAAATTTTTGTTGATTTAATTTGTATCTCCTATTTGGTCCTAGGATTGGATAGCTAAACCTTAGAAAGCAATTATGGAAAGCAAGGGATCATGTGCTATCCAAATCTATCTTCTTTCTTTTTTTAATGGCTATAGCCACTTTATTAGGAGTATTATCAAAAACCTGACAAGAATCTCGAAAAATATTTCTCTAAAATTTGGAACTAAAAAACTGCAATACAACCCTTTAAATGTTGGGTGTACAAAAGCCTATTTTCATATAACTAGTGGATACATTTTTTTTTTTTAAGCACAAAAGAGAAAGCAGTGAGGAGAGCCCCAGAGTTCAACATTTCTAGTATTTTATATTCAAGAATACCTCCTCAACTTAAAAGCCAGAATGCATGGCTACTACTAAGTAACCTTCTCTTTACCTCTTTGACCATTAATTCCATCAACAAACTTTTTTTGAGCATTGCTTCAACAGAGATGGCAGTTTGGAAGGAGGATACTTTCAGAAAGCTAGATTTTTATAGCCAGGTCACTTTCCATCCATAATTTCAACTTGGGACCACCTTGGTCTGGAAAGAAGAACATGCCTAGAATCTTAAGTTATCACAAAGTCTACCAGCTGATAGGAAAAAGGACTACTGATGGAAGGAAGGTGAAAAAAACAGGTCAATGGGTTCCATGTCTTAGAGACATTCATGGATCCTATTTTGTTAGGGGATAGATTGCCTAGGTTTTCTTAATTATTTTTTCCAAATACTTAGCTAATTGGCATTTAAAAAGTATTGGCAAATAACTAAACAAGTTTATCTGGTTATGTGAACCAACTTCATTTCTAAGTTTATATTGGCTATTAGGATTTCCTCTATCTATTCATATTCTTTGCCCATTTTTCTACTTTTGTATAAATACATAAAAGTTATTTATACATATTCTGAATACAAACTCAGTTATATGTATTAAAAATATCTTTTCCAAGTTTTCACCTTGTTTACTTTTATTTGATGTATTTCAATGCATATTATGTTTTAAAATAGTCAATTTGTTTTTAAAAAATCCTTCTCTGTAGCATAAAAATTCTCTTATAATTTTCTTTTGAATTTTCCAAGTTTACTTTCCTAAAATTAGATCTTTAATCCACCTAGCAAATATTTTTTAAAATACAGTGTGAAGTAGAAATCAATTTCTTTTCTGTATCATTCTTCAGCCATTTCTTCACTGATATGTTTATACCACTTTTATTATATGCCAACTTCCAATATTCTTCTATTTCTTGGCTCTCTCTCTGGCTCTAGTGTCTTTCTCAGGCCAAGGATTTTAATCTAAAATTATATGCAGAATTTTTCATGAGACTGGACATCTGTACTTTTTCTTAGAGGGTGCAAGCTTTACTAGGATTCTAAAATAGAGAATACAAATCAAAAAAGGTTAAGAAGTACTCTTCTTTAAAAAGTGGCTACTCAAAGAACACTAATGAGGGAAAAAAAAAAAAACTCCTATACAAAGGGGAGTAAAGCCTTAAGCATTATAAGGGAGGCTATGGAATCTCACCTAGAGAGCTTTACTTATGTAACAGAATATATTTTTTTCAGCTTGGTTAGTTATAGCTCTATTGGAAGCAGGGAAATAACTCTTTGAAGGTTCCTTATAGCAAAATAAAATCCCATAAAAATCACAGAATTTAGAGCTAGAATGAACCTTAGATATCATCTCATATAAAGTTTATTTTTAGATGAGCAAACCAACAATTAAATAACTTGGCCAAGATCAGAAAGCTTATTTAATGGCAGACCTGGTAATGAAAGCTGGATCACTACACTCACAGTATACTGATCCTAACAATACCACACTGTCTCTACTCAACAGTGGAGAAGGCACAACAAGCGGGGCTGGAGAGGAAGCAAAGAGAGAACAGAAAGGATATAGCAATAGGGAATTGAGGAAAGCACATGTTGAAAAGATATTTAAAGCCTCATATATTTATGCAAGGAGAAATGTGAAAACTATTTTTAATCCCAAGTACAATTCTGTCTTGGCAAAAATATGCCAATGGGCTCAAATATGCCCTTACCCTTTACCCAAGCAATCCCCAATCCAAAGAAATTATCCTGAAAATTCAGTTGAAAAAGAAAACTATTGTGCCCAAATATGTTTACCTACAAAAGCAAATGAAAACCAAAATCCTTAACTATATTTTATAAATTAGAAATTCTGATTCATCAAGGTGACTGAACATTATGAAAGGATTAAAAAAAAAAAAAAAAAAAAAAAAAACAATGAAAACACAACCCCATATGCATGGTACAGTTATGCCCAAAAATTATGCATGAAAACACAAGAGAATACACAAAAAGTACAAGTTTGATTTATGAGCAGTGTGATCATGGCTGCTTTTTTCAACTTAAAATTCCTTCAGAAAACTAAGACATTACTATGACTGTTATAACTGTTGAAACAATACAAAGATTTAGATAGAATAACTAATAGTTCTCTCATACTCCCTTTTACATGACTATAAACATATACTCATGAGGGGTTGGTTATGAATTACAAAGATGAGATCACACTATTTCTCTGCAAATTATTTTCACTAAAAATATGTCAGTATTAACCCACCCCAAGTCAACAGTTCATTTCTTTTAACGATGATGTAATATTCCATGTGAATATATTATGATTTATTCCAACCATTTCCTTATTCTTATTAATGGACACTCAGATTACAATTTTATTTTTTGCTAGTACAATGCTATGAAAAGTGTCTTTGTAATTTCTCCCTACTATTGATGCTTTTCTTCCTATAGGACAGATTCTCAGAAGTGGGACTGCTAGCTCAAATATTCATTGTATTTAACAGATAGTGAGGTGCCTTTCCAAAATAATTCCACAGTTTGAAATTACCAAAATAATGATAATTCTTTTTCTCCACATCCATCCTAGCAGTGGATATAATGATTTTTTGATTTTTTTTGCCATCTTGATGAGAAATACCTAATTTAAAAATTTGATACCAGAGTTGTATGTAACATTTCTACATATTTCTACATATTTCTGTTAATCTCTTCTTTTTTTCTTTTCTTTTCTTTTTTTTTTTTTGAAACAGAGTCTTGCTGTGGTGCCCAGCCTGGAGTGCAGTGGCACAATCTTGGCTTACTGCAACCTCCGCCTCCCGGGTTCAAGAGATCTCATGCCCAAAACCCCCAAGTATCTGGGATTACAGGCACCTGCCACCACGCCCAGGTAATTTTTGTATTTTTAGTAGAGATGGGTTTTTGTCATGTTGGCCAGGCTGGTCTTGAACTCCTGGCCTCAAGTGATCCACCTGTCTCAGCCTGTCTCCCCAAGTGCTGGGATTACAGGCGTGAGCCACTGTGCCTGGTCTTCCTTTAATCTCTTCTACATCTTTGCTTACTTTTGTTTTCTGTTTCTCAATCAGTCTTTCAACTGGATTTACCTGTTTTATTGGTCTGCTTAAATAATCTAGGTTTTATATATCCTTTCTATATGCCAGTTTTCTACTTAATAAATTTGGACCCACTTTTTGCTCATTTTGTTATTTTTCTAACTTTCTAAATATTCATTTTTGTTTCTTTTAAAATAAAATACACTATAAACTAGATTCTAACCTCTTTATATATTTTACAGCAATTCAAGATCATGTCTAATATCTTAGTCTTTACTGGAGCTGTCCAATTTCTGCATAATTCTAGTTTATATCACTGGTACTATAAAGGCAGAAAATCAACTGAATGCAAAATGTGGGTTAGGAAGCAGTTAAATGCATTATCAATTATCAAACAGTTTGTAATAATCTATTCTTTGAAACCTCTCCTCTGATATACTGCTCAACATTTTTAAATACTGCTCACCTGCTGCAAACCCTGTGTTCCAGAAACAGGTACTTGCATGATAGTTTGACCTTGTCCACCAGGGACAGCCTGGACCATGATGGGTTGGCCAGTTGATGTGATTAGCTGGCCTCCACTGACCTGCACCATTAATGGCTGCCCTTGGACCTAGAATGAAATAAAATAAAAACAATGAAATAACATAAGACACAAAATGGTTTTTACCAAAAGACAATCACTGGAACTATTCTGCTGTCTTGCTAGAAAAGGAAAAGGTAGAAAAGACTAAGAAAATATATGTCTTAAGTCCTCAAGTTATCTTTAAATATCTATGATACCTGTTACTAAATGCCAAGCTCAATACTTTAAGATCAGACATAATGGAGAATATCCAGAGTCTTTGAGAAGTCTCAATAGATATAAGGCATTTGTCACCAAACACGGGCTAAATCCATGACAAACATTTAATCATAATGGCAAGGTTAGTTGCCTGTTTAAACCAATCCAGGGATGGTCTCTGTGAAGGCTGGAGAGGAGGCAGTGAGAGGGAAAGGTGATGGTGGTGATGGTGGTTGAGTACAAATCCTAAATAAAGTGAAGAAGGTAAATCAAACTGTACCCAGCAATGACTCCAGGAAGCTGGGTAGCAAGCAGCTCTGGAAGCTTATGTAGAGGATGACCCTTTTCTCCCTATAGTCTCTCAAGCTAAAATGAAATATCAAATATATACCTTTACCCTGCTCATTTTACTCTGAATTCTAGATATGTGCGTTGTTTAAAGAGCTCACTACTAAAGATTTCTTAAAAATACTTTCTGGTCAGTTTGCAGTCTCCATGGTGGAATTCCTCACATTGGCCTCTATAATATCCACATGGTTATTTTAGCTTTATCAGAAGCAACAACAAATATTGAAATTACACAGAGCAGTCAAGTGTACAAATTTCAGCCTCCTATGAGTAAACGGACTACTGTAGGAGCCAGGTCACTACAAGTGCTCTGTCACATCTTAAGTCCCAATACAAAAATACCTAATAGAATGCTTTCTGGAAGTGCTTTAAAAGTGCTTTACAAGTAAACTGGAATGATCCATGGAACAGTCTAAAACTTTCATTTTCAAACTCTATCTTTGACAGAAATTACTTAGAACAGAATATTCATGACTGAAATATTCACACTTAATGAAAGTATGTGCAAGTAACAGCAATTAGTTAAAAGATCATTCTGTCCTAGATGAGTAGGTTAGATAGTGAGGTTCTCCTACAATCACCACCACCACCACCACCACCGCCACCACCACTAATGTATTAAAATCACCAGGAACGCTGAAATCCTAAGTTTTGTTAAACTGTCCATTGAGAGCCTTTACTTTACTTTTTTAAGGACTTTACAGCCTGACTCTCTCATGCTATCTCCTTCCCTTATTTCCCCATTCCTTTTGCTACATCAAATGCTTGCATATTCTGTATCAAGAGAGATTTCTCAGAATACATGCAGCATGAATAACCAAAATAACTATTTAAAATTCTCCCAAAATAATCAGATCCCTAGAGGAAAGGTTTATATTATTTCCATAAAGTGTTTCCACTTATTTTAAATAAAATCTATGTAAGTAGGAAACACAAGTTTTAAGATACAACTATTAATAATTTTCTATCTATTCATCATCTTAATTTCCTCTCCAACTGTTGTGCTATTCGTGCACATGATAAATGATTTGAGACTCCAAAGAGCTCACTGTATTTACAACAGAAAAATGTTACAAAGACACATGCATCAAACAAGAAGCCATACAGTTAAGAGCATGTTACATTCCTATTCCACAAGGGGTTAATGACAATCCAAAATACTGTTTTATATATGAGTAAGATGAAGCAAGCATGAAAAACACTAACAAGCTATTGGACTGTGAGATTTGAACACAGTTTTGGAGTGCCTACAAGCTCAGTTTCTTTCAGCTTAATTTATTTTCAAAGTTGGTTGTATATCATTACCAAACACTATTGGTGGCAGGGGTAGGGGTGGGACTGAAAGGATAAAGTGAAGTGATAACAATAAGAGGTAGTTATCTGCAGGATGTTTAGCAGCACTAGCAATAAAGTGAGATGCCAGTTCTACATTCTAGATTCTACTTTGAATCATTTCCAATTCAATGGAGGGAAAAAGTAGGGTACCCAAATCTTGCCAATTTTTCAAAAATACAGTCATTTTAATAAAAGTAACCTACAGACACAGAGTAGACTAGTGCTCCTACTCCTATTTCTTATAGGAACTGGTCAAATTAGAACCCAATTTAGGATACTTAACTTAGCCATATACAATGCTAAAGAACTGTATTGATTAACCAAGAATTATCACAGTGGCTTTAATACCTAAGACTTACAGAAAGCATATCCTGCTTCTGCCTAACCAAGAGGTATCTGGGGCAATCTTTGCAGATCTAGTAATAAGACAGGTCACTATTTCCCCAGGAAAGGTAGTGGAAACAATAGCAGTTAACAAGAGATTAACAAGACACAGCGCTTAGATAAACCTTGCCAAGTGTAATGATTATTTTTCAGTTGAGTTGCCCCTTGAATAAAAATAAAGCACAGCCTAGCCTAGCTTATGTGTGTCTATACATGTATATATTTCCTTCTCCATTATAATGCAAATACACAACATTTTTACCATGCAATTAATTGGATCAGAGTTTGAGCCCTGAATAAATTCTAATGTCACTTACAAGAATTTCTTCCTGTCACTTACACCATTTCTTTTCCAGGCATTCTCAAAGAAACACGCTAGTCAAATCCAATTCTCAGAAAGTTGATACGGGGTCTCTATATGACTTGGCACAAAACATTAGGAAACTGGCATCTTATAAGCCTCAAAGACAAGTTAGCAGCATCAAAGACATGCAACTGACTTTGCCATTCCTACTGGAGATCCTAACACAAACAGCACCAGACATGAGGAGAGGAGAAGTTCATGCAGTGCTTACAGAGAATCAGAGAGGGTACCACTACCTGGAGGGTCTGGACTTGCTGGCCTGAGGCGGATGCCACCTGGGCCTCAGTCTGCAACTGCACAGCAGTGACACCACCCTGCTGCTGAGAACAGGAACAGGAAGAGCTTGAAATATGTCAGGAAGGAAATGTGTAGTTCAAGACATGAGATCACCTTACCTCTTGGAGGAGAGGGAGGGAAGCCTGAAGGACTTTCAAAATGTACAGACTCCCTATACTGAAGCTGTTTTGTTGAAGGTAGTAGCATTAAAGATATTAGCCCTTTGTCTCCAGACTGGACCTCAAAATGTGACTCAAAAACTCAAAACAGTTGTCATCATTAACACAAAGATTTGTAATACAATATTTCCCTCCAGAAACAGGAATCTGATACTTCTACTTACACAATTATTTAATGCTCTTTTTATCTCCTCAAATGAGTTCACAAGAAAAAATGATTAGGTTTTAATAGCCCTGAAACTACCATAAAAAATTCTGGGCTTAAATGCAATCACTAAGAAAGGAGAAGTAATCACTATGAACCGAAATCATCTTCATGACGTCAACGCTCTTACGTCCCAAAACTAAGATTCTTTTTTTTTTTTTAAACTTTATTTATTTACTTATTTTGAGATGGGGTCTTGCTGTTTTGCCCAGGCTGGTCTTGAATTCCTCGGCTTAAGCCAACCTTCCTGTCTCCCTCCAGAGTAGCTGGGATTACAGGCATGCAGCACCATGCCCAGCTTCAAAACTAAGATTATTTCTACCCAACTGGACTGCTTTAAGAGCCATTTCAATGATTCAACCTTATTTTTACATCCACTAATGGCAAATTCTGAAAGAATAAAAACCTACCCTCCAGAGTACTGGTCTGAATGGAGGGCCCTTTGTGGAATCCCTTTCTCTAAAAAGGCAGTTAAAGGAACCTGCCAGAGCCACAGCAGCTGTATGGAAGGGAAAGCTATCAAGGGAGTTTGTCTTTTAATTAAGAGTAGCTCCTTCCTTTGATCATTAGATGGGAACAACTCATCATCAATACTTCCTTTGCTTTCCCTACTACCTTTCTATATTAGCTAAATTCCATTTTGAAAACAAAATATTTCCAAAATACCAATCTTGGCCTAAGGTCAAATAGAAGCATAATAAATTTCTTCTAGGGGTGGGAAAAAAGTGAAATTTTACTATAATAAACCCAAGCATAAAGCATCAAAAAATTTAACCTGTGTATAAATTCAAGAAAGCAATCTATTAATTAGGAATAAACCAGCAGCAGGGAATTCCTTTCTAATATGTGCTTATCCATAAGAATGACTGTCTAAGTATTATCCTAATGTTAAACCAGAGCTTTTCTGAATAAAAAATGTGGCAGACCAAATCAAAGAACAGAAGATTTATTGGAAGCTATGTTGGTTTGTCTGTTGTGGCCAAAGCCTTACTAAATCACAAGTTAGCTCAAACAAGAAGAGAAAAAGACCAAATAGAATCCAGAAAAATTTAAAAGTCCAAATTTCCATCTGAAAACCAGACTAGATGTTTTTACTTATAATGAGATAAAAGAGGCAATTTACTATAACCAGGCACCCATGAAGAGTAGATTCTAAGTGGTCATGGGCTAGACATGGCATTTCAGCACAAGCCATCAGACCCAATATTTCACAAGATCTGGTACCTTTCAAATAATTCCCCAGGGAAATAGACCAACCAATTGAGTGGTGCTGTTATCAGTTTCATTGCTGTGATGTTTAAAGCAGTTTTACTTCCATACCTGCTGCTGAATCTGTCCTGCCTGGACAACAATCTGCTCTGTTGAACTATTGCTGTTTGCTGTATACTGCTCCATGGTCCCTCCAAGTGAGATTCCTGTCCGCTCTGGAGATCCTAGAAGGCTGTGAGGTACGCTCCTATTAGAAAGGTGGGGAAAGAAACTAAAGTGAGACTGTCAATAAAGGCCTTACCAGACAATTAACCTGGATAATTTATCACTGTACTTTATTTGCAAGAAAACAGGATAAGAGAATAGGAAATGCTTATATTCAGTATCATTTTTAACTAGGATTATATGGCACAATCATAACATAATGTTATTTTCACGTTTCTAAAATGCTTTCAGTCATTTCTTATTGACAACCTTACCTTTCAATACTGTCAGAGCAATACGTGCACCTTAGAGATACTCATTAAGCTGCAACATCACTTTGATACAAGGCCTACGTAACACTGACTTTCAGGTTTGCACATATACTTTAGAGAATAAAGCTTCTTTAAAGTTGTAACACATAATTGCTTCCCACCAAACAAGTTACTCAGGTCCACTACATATGGCAGCCAAATTTACCCTTCTCATAAAGAGTTGAAGATCCGCTTTCAAAAATAAGGATACAATTAGATAAACTGAATATCTGCGAACCTTATTAAAGACTTCATTAAACAATTAAAATGATATAAATTAGCAATGGGTAATTCATCTTGGAAATATGGGAGGGAGGACAGATATATAAACAAAAATGTAGATAGGTCTTTCTGATTATTTTTCAGTAGGCCCTCATAAATTCCAACATCTGAATAATAAAATGACGCGGCCTAACTGAGCTGCTCATTATAGTGGCAAAGTAGAGTACCACTCTCCATAAGTCCACACATGCTGGTGGAATTCATCATTTGCAAGGTGTCTCAAGACAGTCTGAAAGAAGAAATCAAAATATGTGCAAGTATATGTCCAACTATTTAGAAAGAAGTGTACTGATATCTAAAATTTACTTTGAAATGCATCAAAAAATGGATGAATGGGTGGAGAAATATCTGGTAAGGCAATTATAGTAAGATGTTAATAATAGACCCTAACTGGCAGGTATACAGGTGTTTATTTTCAAATTTCTTTGATTTCACTGCACACTTGAAAATTCTTATTTTCAAAATAAGAATTTTGGGAAATTCTTATTTCCCAAATGAATGTTGGAATGTTGGGAAAAATATAACAAAATTTAATCAAAATAAAAATCAATCAACCCCATTACTCATAATCAAAATGGATACAATATAAGAATCTATGAGCCATAAATAACAGGCTATGTTATCACATCAAGAGGACTTGCGGCCATATGGTTCTCCAAAGCACTGCCCTTGATCTAAGGGAATGCTCACTAGGTAAATTTCTAGCTATAATTTGGATTTACATATAGATTGGCCAACAGGGAGCAAATATAATCAGCAACATGAACAACTGGTTTTCTGATTTTTACACCAGTCTCTTTGGAATTGATTGACTAAGTCTGCCCCTCAGAGATTCTGGGTATAGAATAGAAAATCAGGTTTTCAGCCAGACTGTGAATCTGTTAGGGACACTAACAGCCTTCCCTAAATTCTATCTTGTCTCTAATACACAATACATTTATGTCTGTAAACTAATGAAATTAAGGTTATGATGTAAAAGAATATATACACAATTCCATTTACATAAAATCTCCAAAAGACATCAGTAATCTAGAGACAGAAAATAGATCAGTGGTTCCTTGGGAGTGGAGAATACAGGGAGACAGGAAAGAGGGAGGTTGACTGGCATGGAGCCTTAGGAGTATTGTAGAATGATGAAAATGTTTTATATCTTCATTGTGGTAGCGGTTGCACAGGTGTACAAATTTGTCAAAACTCATCAAAATGCACACTTAAAATTATTATACTTTGTATCTAAACTATGTCTCAATACATTTATTTTAAAAATAAGGATCATGAAAGGAATGTCTTTTAAGTTTCAACGCCTCCCCAACTCCAAATTTCCTTCTTATATGAGATTTTTTCTTTGACTAATATCCAGAAGTTTACATCTTTACAAGACTAAAATATAACTTGAAGCACATGATAATGACTAATAGATGTAACATATTTTCTTCTTAACTAGTTTATCCTGGTAATATAAATGAACCAATTTAGCAATATTTAAATCTATACTTCGAAGAGTATAAAGATTTGAAGAGCAGCTTCAAATCTGGCAGCAATTCTCTCTCACATTAATGACAGTGATTTAGTCTGTATCATGATATTGATACTATTAATGGTTAATGCTATAAGCAACTGGCTTCAGTAAAGTTGTATGTTCCTACTACTGCGAGATTCAGTTAGCAAGACTGCAATACAATTCGATAGTCTTTCCCAAAGTGCCTCTTTGCCCAAGATTATGACAAACTTAAGTTAGCCAGATTTAGTCTGTCTAGTTCTTGCTCTTAACACAAAGTTTTGAATGGTTTTTCCTCAAAGAGAGAGAAATAAGAGTGTTTATTCTGGCTAGCATGAAAATTCTCTTCCTAGTGCATTCTCTTCTCAGTGTAATTCTCTTTGCCCCACTATTCCAAGGTGCAAAAGCTGAAATTTAAACAACCACTCACTAGGAACCCATTCTATGTGGACCTACACACACTCCAAAGCTAAAACCTTCAGAAACTCAACTAGTGTAAGCATATGAAAAGCCCTAGAATAACCACAGCTGATAATCACTACCAGGCAAAGCCTAGAACAGTAGCTTTTTAACTTTTTTGATCACAACCCTTAGTAAGAAACACATTTCATTATCACAACTCAGTGCACACATAATGCATAAAACATAACTGAAACGAGTTTCAAGTATTTACCCTTATACAAGATGCACTTTGTTATTTTCTATTCTTTTTTTTTTTTTCTTTTAAGAGAGGGGGTCTCCCTATGTCACCCAGGCTGGTCTCAAACACCTCAGCTCAAAGGATTCTCCCCACTTGGCCTCCCAAAGTGCTGGGATTACAGGCGTGAGCCATCATCATGCCTGGCAGATATTTTCTATTCTATTATTTTAAAATTCCCAGCATTGGCTCACTCAATTTCTTTCACAACTCAACAAGTGGGTCCTGATACATGTTGGATGAAAGACTAGACTACAACAAAGGGCTGTCCAGCTTCCCCATCATCCTACAGATTTCTGGATTGGAGCTTTCTAATGCACTTCTCTCCACTAACTATATACCATGTGCCAGACACTGTTCGGAAGGTTTTAAAAATAAAAAGAAATCTCTGACGAAGAGTCTAACTTCAAAGTGTCTTTAAGTTTAGTAATGGAGTAAAAACCTATACCGGAATCCTAAGAGATAAAGTGATGCGGGAATTTGGAGGACAGAGATTTGTTCCAGCTGGGGATAAATCAACAAGGCTTAAAAGAAAAGGTACTATTTGAACTTTTTTTTCCTTTGCTATCAGAGGCCTGCAGGATGAACTGGTCTTAAGTGTGAGAAAGATTTAGCTATGTGATGATGTGGAGGAAGGTGAAGTACTACAACTCAACAGAGCATAAAAACAAGAACAGAAACAGTTCAGCATGTGAGTAGCAGACTAAACGGGAAGAAAAGCTTGGGGCCACACTACTGTCTTTCGAAATGTCAGACAAAGAAATTCTTCTGCAGACTGGTGGAAGCTTGAAAGGTACTTAGCAAGAAAGTTACCAGATTAGAATGCCTTTTAGAAAGATGCCAAGCAAAAGTATTTAGTGATTTTGAAGTAACCAGAACATACCTATGTTTAAATACTAAGGTTAAAACATCTATTTCAGGTCAGGACGCAGTAGCTCATGCCTGTAATCCCAAAGTTTTGGGAGACCAAGATGGGAGGATGGCTTGAGCCCAGGAGTTCCAGGTTACAGTGAGCTATGATTGCGCCACTGTATTCCAGCCTGGACGATAGAGGAAAGCCCTGTATCCAAAAGCAAACAAACAAAATTTCCAAAGGCAAATATACATGCTTTTTAGACTATTTAAGCCCTATCATCTCTTCTGCTAATGCGGATAATGTGACAATCAAATGAATTAAGAAAATGATTTAAGCAACAATGAAAAACTCATCCTAAAAAGTGAAAATAAAACCTGTCCCCGAAGTTTCAGTAATGAAAGAGCACTGGAATACGAGTTTTCTGAAACCTACCAGTTGTATAGCATTAAATGTGAATTTAGAAATGGGCACCAGATACTGAAGACCTCTATGTGCCAGGGAATGCACTAGATGATTCACATGAGTAAAAATTTTCCGAGTCCTAGGACAAAAGTCTTCTCTTCTTCCCCAAAGAACTCAGCCACTATCACGGGGCAGAACCCATAAAACAAGTCAGAAACTTGTTTTTCAATCTTATGAAAAAAATGTAGCTCTAGATCCCTTCTACTTGAACCTCCATACAAAATAATAACTGTTTCCAAAATATTCCTTAGCAAGATATACAAGTATTTTACCAACTGGGCCTTTCCGTCCTAAACTATCACTACCACTGCCCACTTCCCTATCCCATCTTCCTGCCTCAAACAGTGTAATTTGATTCCTCCGCATATGCTTTTCTTCTCTTCAAGCAATGCTCTTCCATCTTTCTTGTGGAAGAATTACCATCATTCTTCAAGGCCAGTCAAAAGTGCGGCGGAGATAAGCCTTTCACGGAGGCTAGCTCACGCATCGATACGTCACAGCACTGAACTTGGCCCCTTTATAGCACTAACCGTTAGGTATTAACTACCTGTTCACCTGTCAATTTCCATCAGGTAGGCACAGTTCTTATTGACCTCTACGGACTCGCTCCCCAACACATGGATTATACCTGGCATACACTGCTGGATAATTGGTTGCCAACAGCAACCTCTCACCCTAAGGCAAACCCCACAACACTGTTAAAAGCTTCTAAACATCTGCTGAGAAAACGTTAACACAGGATTAGAAAGTGTGTCAGAAAAACATAAACCAAGAGATGAGTGGACTGGGTCAAGCCTGACACAAAGTAACAGAAAGGCGAAAGCAAAAACAAAGGGGGGGGAAAAAAACGAAACTGTACTACATTTCCAAGGGAGGGAGATTTCACAAAATGAGCAGTGGGTAAGATTAGTAATATGAACAGCAAGTTGTGCAGACTCCGGGAAAAAGAATGCGCAAGGGTATCAATCTTCTAAGAGTGGGGTTCCAGGCACCGAATGGACTAGTCTTACAGCCCGGACAAGAAAGGGAGACCGCTTGGTTGGGCTCCAAGACGGAGGTGTGCGGTCCTGCCACTGCGAACGGGGCGGGGAAGAGAGGAAATGACGAGCCAAAAGGGGTGGTCACGGCGCCGGGCCGGAGACCCGGGCGGAGCGGACTGGGAGGAGGGGCGCAGCGGAGCACGAGGAGTGGGCGAACTAACGGCCCCATCTCCCCACTAGGGAGACAGCGGGGGCGGGCCTGTAGGGCTCCGAGGCGAGGGAGGGCCAGCCCCGTTGCCAGCCGCACTCGGGACCCCGCTGCCGGGGCGCGCACCCTCCCCAGGCCTCCCTCCCGACCTAGAGGGGCTGCAGATAGACCCGGCTCGAGGGGAGCAGAGGGCCCGGGGGAGGCTTCCTGCCCCAAGGGCCGGAGAGTGGAGAGAGCAAGGGCAGGTTTAAGTTTGCGGCCAGAACTACCAGGAGGAAATCGCTGAGGCCCAGGGCGCGCATGTGTCCCCTAGTGTAGGGCCATTCGTGGCCCCGGGCCTGGGGCCTGAGACCCTGGGCCTAAGAATCGGGAAACGGGGACGCATTCCCAACTGATCCTGGCACCCTGCGAGGGTCGGAGCCCCGAGGTGCCTGCTCCCCGGGGCGCCATCCCCGCGCGGGGCGGCCCCTGCAGGCCTCGGCCGGGAGTGCCCCGAGGCGCTCGCCAGCCCCAGGCCGGGACCGCTGGCCGCCCTGCTGGGCTAGGCTCAGCTCGACTCCCCGGGCTCGACGGGCGCCTGGGCCTCTCCTGAGTGGTCAGCGAGACCCGCCAATCGGGGCGCTGGGGCCGGCTCTGGGCCGCTGGATATTGGCTCCTCACACTCACCGTGCCTCGCTCCCCCGGTTCGCTGCCCGCGCTGATTGGCTCCAGTACCGGACTCCGAAACCCAATCAGAGGCTCCAGCCGCCGCCGCCGCCGCCACTGCCGCTGCCTAGCAAAATGGCGAACCCGAACAAAGGGGAATCGGGCCTCCCTCCAACCGCCTCCGCGCAGGCGCCTCTGAGACCACGCCCACTAACTCCAGTTCTGGGCTCGCCCCACCCCTTTGGGGGAGCAACGCGCAGGCGTTCCCTGCAGCCACGCCCGCCTTCCTGATTTGACACCACCGCTAGTGGAAGGAATACGCAGGCGCCTTCGAGACGCGCCAGATCGTTCAACTCAAAACGCTCCCTTGAGCTTAGTACTACGCAGGCGCTAACTAGCCCCTTTGCCAGCTGCCCACCCCTTTCCAAGTGGCCACTAGGACACACCCGTGCGGCTAATACGCAAGCGCCACTTTTCCCGACTCGTGGTGGGCAGTTTCGTTACGCATGCGCGTGCGGCGGCGGGACACCACGGAATTTACTGCCGGAAGTTCGGCGGCCTTCGCCAAAGAGTGTGGGCTCGGCTAGCAAGCTAGAGGGGCTCGTTTCCGCCCCGCTACCGGGCGGGGGCGGCCATCTTAGATGCGTGCAATTAAGGGCTTTGGCGGGATTGGCTCAGCGTTTGGGCTGGTCCGCTGCTCCCCACCTACCAGGGTCGGATCCGGAGCCCTTCCCCGCGGGGCGGGGACCTCCAAACAACCGACTCCTTTCCAGGTGAAGGGTGACTTGGGTACGTCGGGGCTTTGCGCGAGCCTCCCCGCACCCTCCCATAGGACCCCAGGACAGACCCTGCGTCCTCGCTGACCCGCCCTAGGGTAGGAGACAGAGAATGGGAGGCTTCTCTAGACTTTTCTTCTACGCACCCCCCAAAAAAGTGGGGGGTGGTGAACGTTCTATGAGAGGCGGCCTTCCTTTCCCCACACCTGGGGCTCAGCACGCCAGTACCTTGTACACTCTGTGGTTGCGGCTTAACGGGACTGTGGCCAAGTCCCTTCTGTTTTTTTTCTAAGCTCAACCCACTGGGGAACTACTTTTGCGTCGTGCACAGAAAAGGGGAGCGTCCTAAATCCGCCTTGCTCGGGAGTGGCCCTGGAGAAAGGAGGAGGTGTGTCTTGGGGATGGGCTTTGCTTCCGCTGACGGAGCGGGGCGCTCCAGGAAAGCGCGAAATGAGAGCGGGTTGCTAAGCATTCTTCCTCTTTTTTGCCCCAGAAGAGTTTTGTGTTACGTACCAGGGACCGAAAAAAACTCACATTCATCTATAAACGTTGGGGAAAAAAGCTTATTAAGCGGGTGTACAGGGCAATCAGAATATTATATACTAAGGCTGCCTAAGCATTTTTACTTCCTTTTCCCTTCTCATAGCTGAAGAAACACTTAAATTCTGGAAATAGCGACTCAGTATCATGGCCAGCAGCCTTAATGAAGATCCAGAAGGAAGCAGAGTGGGTAACAACTATTAACTTATTGGTGAACTGAAATTCGTAATCATGGAGGTCAAAAGCATAAGCACTTTTTAATTAAATCAATGATTGAATTATCTTTTTTTTCTCGCTAGCTGATGTACTTAAGAAAGGCTCAAAATTCTAGGCAGGGATCATTCATTACTTTCCTTTTACACATGCTGTAATTGATTTGGCTTTAAATCAGATTGCAGGAAGGGGTGCCGGGAGAGGTAGTCGTGGGGGACACAAAATACAGAAAAATAACTTAGTATTTTTCTGTATCTAATAAAACTTTGTCTTTTCCTTTGCACATTTTTTAGATCACTTATGTGAAAGGAGACCTTTTTGCATGCCCTAAAACAGACTCTTTAGCCCACTGTATCAGTGAGGATTGTCGCATGGGCGCTGGGATAGCTGTCCTCTTCAAGAAGAAATTTGGAGGGGTGCAAGAACTTTTAAATCAACGTGAGTTTTGGAAAGCACTTACCTGGTTTGCCCTGGCTAGAGCACCTTTTAATCTGTTACACTTTAATAAACAAAATATGCAGATAAAGAGGGGATTTCTAAGAACCAAATGTTTTTAGATTTTCCTCCTCAAGAATGGCCTCTAGTTTGGACCTTTATCATTATCAAACCTGAACTCCTGTGAATGTTTTTAATCTCTTCCTCTTGTATCATAAAACTTTCTTGACGATATTACTGCACTTCTCTGAAACTTGAAATAACTCTGAGATGCTTAGTCTATAGGTTGGCATTCAAGATCCCCTCCTTGCCAATATTCTGCTTTTTCTTCAAAGAGGAATTTAGAAACCTCTTCTTCCTTATAGACCCCTCCCATCACTTTCTACGGGTGACTTTAAACCAGAAATGTGCACTAGAATCCTATGTAAAGCTTCTGAAACAGTTTCTCAGACCACATTCCAGGCTTAACAGACCCATTGTCCACAGTATTTCTTAGCCTTAGACAAAAGCAATTCTTACTGCTTTGTATTATTGTTATTTGTAATGATGATACCTTCTCTGGATTGAAAACTCCGTAATAATTCTTTTTTTCTATGTCTATATTCCTCTTCATGCTTTATACAGCTCTTTGTATGTAAAAAGATATTGAGTAAATACACATTTGGCAAGTAAAATCTATACATTATAAAACAATTTCAAGGCAACAGACAAAGTTTGTGGACAAATGAGGTTGTATTTGAAAGTAGTAGTGGGATCAAAGGTGGGTTGTGAGGAAACATGATTGTAAGAAAGCTGTAAGTTAAGGAATATAGTATTTGGGAATGCTGATAAAAAGCAGAGTGTTTATGGGAGACAATAGATCTTCCGTATTCCCTTCTTCGGTGTTGAAAATTATTTCTAGTTCTGAAGTAAACTCAGATCTGTAAAGATTTTAAAATCTTAGAGATCAGTGTTTGGTTTTCTTTTTCATTTCTACTATTAAATAACTTTTTCTTAGAAAAGAAATCTGGAGAAGTGGCTGTTCTGAAGAGAGATGGGCGATATATATATTACTTGGTAAGATGGGCCAATTCCTTTTTTTTTTCAGGGCCAATGCTTAATACATTTTAAGGATTTGTGAACAGATGGGCTGTACTACATTTGTGTTGATCATGATGGTCCATTCTAAACAACTAAGGATGTCAAAAAGCTTCTATCTTATGACAACTCCAGTCCAGTGATGGCGGCTACTTGGAGCACTGGGTTAGAAAGAAATGTGAGACTGCATCCCAGCTCTGTGGGGAAGTCCTGTGCCATTTACCATAGGCCTGTTCTAAGACTTGCAAAAGTTAGGAATGCCTGCCATACTATATTTCCTAGGCAGAGTGAGATAAAAACAATAATGTCTCAAGAGACAGATTTCTGAAAGGAGCTTTTCTCTTATTCCATGTCAACTAGCACACTGCTAGCAAGCGGGTGAATAAAAACAAAATAAAATAAGTACAGTCTCAAATAATACCTAGCTCCTCTCCTAACTATTGCCTGAATGTAGGGTTCTTCAACAGTCCAGGATGGCATTTGGTTCCTGAAAGGGGGTGACTTCTGTAGTGGTGGCAGTGGGTAACTTACAGCTAACCCACTACAAGCCTGATCTGGATGGCAAACTGAGTGGGGAGAGGTCCTAGCCCCTTTGAATTCTGTGCTTAAAGCTTATGTGGCTTCCAGTGTTTTAACTTTGGGACCCTACCAGTTTTTTCTGTTGCTTTATATAGAGAGACAAAAAGCAAGCAAGCACAGATTCTAAATAAATAGAGGCTTTTAGCAGGGAATTTGCAGGTGGTATGCGTTCTTCCCTGTTACAGATATGCAGCTTATCTCTTGGATGTGGCACAGAGACTTCACTTACCTGCTTAAAAATATTGACAATAGGCACCACTAGCTAATCTCATGGGTTTCCTAGGAAAAGGAAAGATTACTACGTGGCAGAGTCTGGGTTTCTCCGTCTCTATTTAGTGGATTTTCTTGAGGCTCTCCCATAAAAATGTGCTTTCTCTTTTACTTATCGGGATGTTGGGGGAATGTGATGACTTTTCTTTGGCTATCATTTTGGGATGATGAAAGTTTGAATTCTTTGTGTTCAGATTACAAAGAAAAGGGCTTCGCACAAGCCAACTTATGAAAACTTACAGAAGAGTTTAGAGGCAATGAAGTCTCATTGTCTGAAGAATGGAGTCACCGACCTCTCCATGCCCAGGCAAGGAAATCCATGGCCCTAAATGGAGATTTAATTGATTGGTGGGGTTTACTGTCTTACCCAAAGACAAATAAAAGCTTAACCCAAAATATAGATTTAAAGGTGGACAAAAGTCAAAATTTTGTAAAACCAGCAGTGAACCAGTTGTCTGGTCTTAGGCCAAGGCACAGCCATTTTCTAGCTTGAGTTGAATGAATCAGGACAATTACCTTGAAATATACATCTGCTTCAGCCTACTTAGCCTAGAGCGACTGTTGTTATTCAGCCACATTTGTTGAATTCTCAGCACCCTCTTGTTGAAGCTTGGCCTTTATTCCTGAAGCAATATGAGCTAAAGAATCAAGACTGAGCATTGGTGGTTTCCCTCTTGGACCACTTCCCATCTCCCAAACCTATTACTTTGTGTCAAGAAAGTTGTAAATTATCATTCCCTTTTATACTGCATGCTTCTTTTGGTCAGTATGGGTAACAGCCAGAGGATCTGTCCCTGATGTAACTTCTTAGACCTTAGGTATTGGGAACTGAAGGGAATGACATTGAGGGTTCAGTAGTCCCTTTACTTTCTTTTCAGGCAATGGGCCTCACCTCTTTTCTTCCTGTCACCCTGGTAGATTTGAGTCAATGCTGAGCATACATGCAATTTTGTCTCAAGCCCCACATTACTTTGTGGCCTCAATGTCCCTTTACACGGGTCTTTGATATAGTTATGATGTATGTGTCAGAAACTATTTTTTTATCACAATTCCTTATGGACTTAATTATCACATTCTGACATCAAATTAGCAATTTTAAGTCTCTTTTCCCTGGGGGGTTGAGGATCACTAGAGTAACACCTTGGGAGGTGCCAGGTAGTAGAGTTTTATGATTGAGTTTATTCTCACCAGGGTGTTGCAAAGACCTTACTCCTGGATTGCAACCATTTCACCATTTCCCAGCATTCCATCTTGACTTTCTTTTTTGCGGCTCCTGTGCCTCATTCCTCTTCTCCTTATTTTCGTTAACATTCTGTTACCATAAGTGCATTTTTAAAATACCAACCTTTCCCCATCCATCCACAGCCAATTTTAGTCAGCAGTCATAGAGGGATAATGAGTCTCCCATGTCATGACAGTTATACATTTCTAAATGTAGCATGAAATAGTTGGAAAGTGGTATTTTGTTAGGCAAACAGAAGTGATAGTTTTTGGATGTCAGAGCTGTCTAGGAATGGTCTTAGGTGACTCACAACAAGAATTGACTTCCAAACTTCTACCATGGTTGCCTATAAGGGTGTCAGACTAGGTTATTTGTTTTTATGCTTTGAGTGGATATAACTTGAAAGAGAGAAGGAGCAGTTTCCTAGACACTTTCATTGCCATCAATGGAGATATTTTGTCTTTTTCAGGATTGGATGTGGTCTTGATCGTCTGCAGTGGGAAAATGTATCTGCGATGATCGAGGAGGTATTTGAGGCAACAGACATCAAAATTACTGTGTACACACTCTGAACCAGTGAACGTTTTGGATGTTTCCATGTTCTCCTGTGTCATCTCTACTGAGCCATAGGACTGGGCAAACCTACCTTAAAATGGGCAGAGGAAAGTTTCATGAGAAGTAGTGTGTTTAACAAGACAGACTTTGGTTGCTGTATTAAAGTATTTGGACTATGACTGTGGAGGAGGGGTTGCTTAGGATATGTTGCTGTGTTTTTTTGAAAAAAAGTAAGGAGTAGGTGGCTTGATAATAGGCAGGGAAACCAGATTGTTGGGACTATGACCTTCTTCTCCAGTATGCTACCTTATTTGTTTGGCTGGCCGCTAGGTGGCAGCATTGATTCTATTTCTCTGCTTTTAAGAGAAATTTCAGGAAGGATGATCAGTTAGTTTGGCATTTTTTGTCGTTTGTGCACCTAACTTGGTGTTATCCTTCGCAGGGGAGAGTTTTTGTTTTAATTACAAAGTTAAATTCTACATTGTTAAGAAATTTGTGGTGATAAAAATGGAAAAATAAATACTTGGGGGGGGGGTTTAGTGAGGTTCTGTGTTTATGTGTGTTTGCTCTGGACGTGGGTAATGGAAGATTCACCTACAACTTAATTTCAAACAGTCATACAAAGAGTCCAAGTGGGAGGAGAAACAAAGTGAGAAATAAGAGATAAAACTGGACAAGTCAAAAGGCAGGTTTTTAGAATCTCCTCATGGTGAACTTTGCCCTCTTTTGTCCACTGCGTGGTTTCTGTGATTGAACCTGTATGAATTTAATCGTGAAAACAAGTGAAATAATATATGTTAAATGCCTGGCAGAGTTCTTAACACAGAGTAGTGACCCAATGAATCAGTGATTCTCAAAAATCCTTATGAACCTTCTTTAAAAAAATAAAGGCCACTTCCTCTCAAAAAATTCTCACATCTGTCATCCCAGCACTTTGAGAGGCTGAGACTGGAAGATGACTTGAGCCCAGGAGTTTGAGACCAACCTGGGTAACATAGTGAGACCCTGTCTCTACAAAAAAAAAAAAAAATTAAAAATTAACTGGGCATGGTGGTGCACATCTGTAGTTCCAGCTACTCTAGAGGTTGAGGCGGGAGGATGGCTTGAGCCCCGGAGGTTGAAGTTGCATTGAGCTGTGATTGTGCCACTGCATTCCAGTGTGGGCAATAGAGCAAGACCCTATCTGAAAAAAAAAAAAAAATGTGGTGGTGGAGTGGGATGGCCACTTTTGTATTTTTAACCTCCATAGAGGATTTGAATGTACAGCCAACTGGGGTCTAAATATTAGTCCTCATTTCTTCCGAAGCTGCAAGGACCAGTCCTCTGTTGTGGTTATGGTAGGAAAATAAAGTTCATGGATTTAGCCAATGGTTCAGTATCAGAGCTATTTGGGAAACTAGATGTTTTCTTTTTTTCCCCATTACTGTGGTGTTGAGAGTTAAAATGCCAGACTTGCTGTTGATTTTCTCCCTAGAGTGACTTTGGGTCTGTCACAGGACTTGCTGCTTTCCCAAGTATAAAAGAACAACTGTATTTTAGAAGGGGCTGGTTAAAACACCAGAAAAGTACTGATTAAATATGATCTTTGTACCTTAGACTGTGTTCTTATCACAAATCAGCCTGATAAGAGGCAACAGTTTCAAAAAAGTATTGCACTTTTGTATTTCTAGGTGGAACAGACAAATTCTTCATGTTGTTGGGGTAGGGGCAGTGGAGGGTCAAGTTCATTATCAAACTTTTAGATTGAGGCTTTTCTTGAAGCACTGCTTTTGTCCGCATAAAATTGAAGGGAAAAAGGAAGGAGAGATTGTCTAAATACAAAAATTTGAAAATGAGAGTGGGGGATAAGAAACTTACAGTATTTTGCTTAACTCTGCAATTACAGATGTTCCTCAACTTATGTTAGGGCTATGTCTGGGTAACCACATCTTAAGTTGAGTTCAGTTGAAGAGTATACTGAATGTGTATGGCTTTTGCACTGTTGTAAAGTCAAAGAATTGCAAGACAAACCATTGTAAATTGAATACCATCTGTAAACCTTAACACAAGTCAAAACATGGATTTTCTAGGCTTCCTTTACTTTTTTAAAGAGATTATGGTTATTTTTTTTTTTTTTTCCGTGGCGTTTGAGCCTTGATTCTTTAAACAGAACCTAGTCTCATCCAGGACTGGCTGTCAGTGGAATTCTGGGACTCAGCAGGAATGTGATAAAGCACTTTGTCATTTGCCGATAGTAGTCTTGGGTCAAATTCCGACGACTTATCACACTTGAAGCCTGGGGAAAGGAGGCATGTCCTGGTAATCAGGGTGAACACATTATTCCTGGAAACCTAGTTAGAGTTTGGCAGACACCCAGAAATTCACCTGTGAATTTTTGCTTCCACATAGGACTCAAACAAACCTTTAAAAAAAAAGAGAGACTTGACATCATCCTGCCATTACCGTCAAACATCATGTATTGAATACTTTTAAATGAGTGTATATCTGAACATTAAACTACTACTTTTCACCCACTCCTCTCTAACAAAGAAGCTAGTTGCTTTTTAACTGGCATTTGGGATGTGGCTACCATAGATTTCTCATGCTTTTTGTTCCACCTTCTGCTAGATTACTTGCCTTCAGAGAAGGGAAAGGCTTTCATTTGATTGTCATAAAAAGTCTGTATGGGAGAGTTATTCTACATTGTCTAGGCAAGTCCTGGTTTAACCACGGCTTGGTTCATATCCTGGGGTGTCCCTGTGTCTGGGACTGGCTCACTGGTCTGTGGCAACTTCCAAATGTTCGAGTTTCTTAAAAATCTGGCCACGGGAAAAACACCACTTCTTTTATTAATGTTGCTGTTTTTCTTTTTTTAAAAAATACCCAACTTAACATAAACTGCATATTTCAGAAATCTAAACCTTGGGTCTGAGGCTGTTTGTGTTAAGCAGCCCCCTTGGTTGAGCAATTAGGACCTTCAGTCCTATAGTTGACTGGAGCCCATGGATGGTTGCATTTCTCTCCTTGCAGGTCACTTTCATCCTTCCCAAGAGCAGCATTAGAGAGAGAGGCACAGCCTAAATGAATTACAGCATGAGAAGTATATTTCAAGTCCTCTAAGGGCCTTGTCCAGTATGATTGGTTGGTGTCAAATGTTGTCCAGCTCCAAATGATATTAGGAAGACAGGCATGTCCCAGATGGCTATACATGTCACTGCTGTCTCTTGGTGGCAACAGGAAGACCTTGGTAAAACAAACAAAACATTACTGAGAGCCCTGCTGACCCCCAACAATGACTCGTTTCTTTTTGAACTAAGGCTTCAGTGTGCCCTTCCCAACAAGTCCCTTAATTTCTCCTCCAGAGTTTCCTTTGGTTTCTGATTTACCCAGGATTGACTAAATCAGAAGCCAGTCTTTTGTTCATGTTTTGATGTAGTTTACACAGAAAAAGCCCCAGAAGAGATCTGCTTTAACTCTGGTCTTTTGACTAAATGTAGGATTAAATACTATTTTGTCATTTTTTTAAAAAAACAAAAGATGAAATAAGAAATGTGTAAAATAAGACACTTTATTTAACAAATGCTCATTTCTCAAGATTATTTTAAGTAAGCAGGGTTGTTCTTTTGGGCTTTTAGATTACAACTGTATCTCATGCCAGTTTTTTTTTTTTTTTTTTTTTTTTTAACTTGGTATATCTTAACCTTTCCCTTCAGAAACATGAGCAATTCAAATAGAAGACAGGGAAGCATGTTAATGGGTCCAGATAATATAGTTATATTTGATGAAAGGAGGGTTATAATTGAAGATGTCTAGTAATATTTCATTTAAAATGAATCTGACTTAGATACTTTTTCCTCAGTGATTTATTTCTTTTACTTCTGTTTAGATTAGTATAAGATACAACCCTCAATCCAAAATGTAAACATTTTAAATCTTCTTTGAAATGCTTAATTTTAATGAAAAAAAAAAATCACTGAAAAAAAAATTTAAAAAGCCCTAAGGACTTGCTAGTTAGGCAGCTGGGTCCTTGACTCTGAAAGATGTTTGAAAGGAAAGTATACTGGGATTAAATTTTAAGCTGCCGGTTAAGTCTGTAGAATCTATGTTGGGTTTATAATTACAGTGATAGTACATACACTAAGAACATCTTCAAGGAATTCTAAAAGTTAAATTTTATATTTTCAGAGGGCACCCTCAGAAATCTGTTTTGACTACTGTTCACCACTACCAAGTGTCTTATTTTATGTGAGCAGAGTACCACACAGTATACCCTACCATAGGCTCACTGACTTCACTGACTGAGTCCTGCTTTTTTAAAGAAATGGCTGAAAGTTGTATCTTCATGGGTTGGCAAATGCTCGGCTTGAGAATGATCAGGTGCCCATGCACATGTCTGATAGAAAACACCTGTCAGCATCAAGTCCTGGAACACTGATATTATTTCCTAAACGTGTCTATGAAGTGACATCTTCTCTTAAGCGTGTTAGGAGTGAGAAAGACGAAAAGTAAATTATCTTCATGGACGCATGTTGTTTTCATGTTTTAGTTATATGTGAGTTGTTGCAGAATTAAAGTTGGGTAAGAGTGTCATGAGGACCCCTCCTCTATTACTGGAAGATTTTGATCAGTAACTGAGACCTTGCAAAGGGGGCTTAGTCATAGCATTTCTGTAGGCACAAAGTCCATCAGACTAAATGCAAAAAAGGATAGTAAAGGATCGTTTAGCCCTCTTTCCTGAGGGTAATTGGCCTGTTTCTGTTAGAGTTTAATTTACCCTCAGCAAGGGGCCAAATTGGCCTTAATTGTGTCCTAATTATTTGCTTAAATAGCTAATCTTTCTCCTATCACCTCTTGATATCTGTGAGAGGTTACTTCTGAGCTGCTGCCTAATTTACAAACATCTTTTTTAACTCTTTAAATATTCCTGCATGGACTAGCTTGTTACTATATTATCCCCATTCCTGCATTCGACATCCTTCGTGAATTCTGCTGAGGTCTTCTCAACATAAGGAAAATGTTCTCGTATTATATTTTCACTCAGCAATTATTGGTCTCCTTCAAAGTGTAGCCATTTGTTTGAAAACATGAAAGCAGGTCTGGCTAAAAAAAAGTTAAATACCAGTCCATTTGGGGAATTTCAAAATTACCGTAAGTGAAAAAATTGCCCCTGAAGGACTAAAAAACGTTCATTAGAGAAAAATGGAATGGTAAGATTGCCAGTGGATATGGGAGCGGGACATCTAGAAGGTGTCTAGAGTTAGTAATCTCTGACATGTACATGGGGGCATACTCAGAGGATTTCAGTATCTTCTCTGCTGTGGTTCAGTAGCAGGTCCTTCTACCATCTCAGTCTTACCAAAGAAAGTCATCTTGTCTCATAAAAGTTTTAGGATTCCTGTCAACCTTGAGTATTCTAAGTTAGGGGAAAGTTACTTTGATACGAAAGTGTGGGAGGGAAAAGTTTAGAGAGGGATTCAGAGTAAGGAGACATGATGTTCTAAACTATTTTTACAACCAGTCAAAAGCAGAGAAATGAAACCCTTCCAAAGGAAAATCAGATGTATCACTCATTCTCCCTGACCTCACACCTTCTATTGGAGTTAACATCATAAAGTGATGGTGCCATGGCACCAGGAAAACTCACGTGAGGCCGAGCCCAGTTGCCCTACTTCAGGATGTCTGCCAGCTTCTCCTCGTAGTATAGGAAGTTCTCCTGAACGTCCTCCCAGGGCTGAAAGGCCTTGGATTCACCCTCTTCTTGCTCCACAAAATTCTGCCAGACGTATTCGAAGTCCTGGGGCTTCATGATGCGCAGTTTACAGCCAGCCTCCTTCAGCTTCTTCAGAGCAGCCTGGATCTCCGGCTCCTCCCACATGAAGAGTCGCCCCACCAGAATGAGCAGACGCAGGTTCTTGGTCTTGCTAAGGGTTTTGGTAATGCGGTCAGCGCACGCTGCACAGGGGCTGGAGGACACATACCAAGTGACATTGTACCGCACGGCTGGGTCGAAGGCTGGCAGGATGGTGTTGAAGAAAGCTTCCTCTGCATGGGCAGCCGCATGTTCATCCTCTAGGTATCCCCGAGATGCCTGCACTTGGCCCCCCTTGCCCTGTGCTTCAACCACATAGCAGAGGAAGGTCTTGTTCCTCCCGGAACTGTACTCCACATTCCGGAACTGGAATTTAAAGAAGTTGGCAGGCAGCCGTTCTCTGTAGGTCAAGGAGACAAAAGGACAGGAAAGAATGATAAGTTCTTGTTTCTAGAACCAGCCTAGAGTAGGTAGCTCTTCCAGATCAGTATTTCAGATATGCATTCACTCTTACTAGAAATAGGTCTTGCCTGTGGTAACATGAGTGACCAAAAAAAAAAAAAAAAGTATTAAAAAATCCAAAAGGGTTTTTCTGAAGGAGAGGAGAATTTGGATTGAGGTGTGCATTCTGGTCACCCTACTAGGAAGGGTCTCCAAACATTGTCTCCACCATCTCTCTTCCAGCACAACACACCCCTACATTTCTAAATCATTGAATCTTTAACCTGCCTATACCTTAGAATCACCTAGAAGACTTAAGATTAATGTTAATGCCTGGGCCTCATGCCAAACCAATTAAATCAGAACATGTAGAGAGTTGGTCTAAGCATCAGTATTTTTAAAAAGCTCTTTGGATGATTTCAATAAGTGGCCAGGTAAGTAGCAAGCATGTAAAATTTCTCAAGACAGAACAAGACAAACATTTTGCAGAACATTTTATGCTATCTTTTCTCTTCCTTGTAACTCCTGTAAATGGCATCTTGGCGTGAAATGGCCTAAAACTTGCAATACCATGCTCTCCTAGTGACTACTTCTCAAGTCTGTGTTAACTTTCAGGTAAAGGGATTGTCACATGGTAAGTGTCCAAGAAATTTTGTCTGTGAGGCCAGACTACTCAAGGGTATCTTGGGATAATTAAGCCTGTATTTAGTATTGAGTCACTTCAAAATCTTAAAGGACTTGGTGTCTGCCCTCCAGATGCTTATAATTTAGCAGCTAGATTGCAGCTGGACAGAGAAGATGTGAATGAAACAGCTGAGAACATTACAAGACTGCTAAAATTGAATAGGTACAGTAGGGGAAGTATTATGAAGGTTCTCGAAAGTATAGCCTTGATTCAGGAGGCAGTAGAGAATTGTTACAAGTTCTTGAGAAGAAAAACAATAAAAGTGATGTCCATGCAAGATTACTGTGGTGGCAATAGGCATATGGTGTGAAGCTGAGGAAAAGCCTCAAATTGAACAAGTCCAGTAGGTGTCTTAGGACACTAGACTTGGTGATGAATTGTGTGGGTGCCTTTGAGGAGGAGATGGATGGTTAGGAAATGAAAACAGCAGGATTTTTTTTTTTTCCAGAACATTCTACCATCAGATTTGTTTAAGTAGCATGATAGGTCTAAGTATCATATTTAACTATAGCGCGAAAAGGCCAGGAATTTTGAAAATTTTGGTAATAACAAGGAGAAGAAAAAAGTTGAAGATTGTTTTTACTTTTATGTGTATGTGTGTGTTTTTCTAAAACAGGCAAGATTTGTGCAAGTTTGCAGGCCAAAGAAAATGAAGTTTTAATAGGAGAGATGAAAAATGTCAGGAGAGGAGGAGATGAGTACCAGCTAGAAAGACTCAATGTTTTCCTTTTTAAAAATGTAATCTCTCTGGCTACCCCAAGAGATAGCTATGGCACCATTGATTCTACTATTGCCTATCTCCACCTCTTCTCTTTACGCAAAGAAGTCACCAGACTCCTTGGGCTGCAGGGGAATCCCTGGTATCCCAGGGCCTTGGCTGCCTAGGGATAAGCAGCAGATGCCAAAGATATGAGTAAACTTGACTTATTTCCCTGCAGGATTCCCTCACCCCCGCCCATCACCAAAATGTGTCCACCACCCAAGTTTCCATGTCCCTTGCTGTCAGGTTCGTTTTCCACTGTGGAGATGGATGTGTTTGAGGACCCAGCCCCAGGATTCCTTCAGGTACTATACTTAGCTCTCTAAGCCCCTCTGTGCCTAGTTGGAGGTGTTTATTGTTTACTTAACATTTTAGGAGAATGGATCGCCTGATGTTTCCCTGCTCCTCTTCTCAATCCCTGTTAGGCATTCACTTATAGTGAGTGCTCCCTAAAGGTACTCACCCTACTAGACCACTCCTGAACTTTACCAGTTGCCAAATGATCCCTTCAGTTCCTAGAGTGCCTTTTTGCTTTTGAGAAGCACAGAGCTTACCTTTCCTGCCCAAACTTGCTCTTCAAGCCCTTTTGCCCCCCTCCCCAAGTCTAATCCAGGGCCACCTATACGATGGATTGTCAGATGAAACCCTTGCAAGTATTCATGGCTACTCAAATAGCTTGGAGGCTTAAACAGAAGTTGCCGTGTGGTCCCTCTTTTCCTTCTGGAGCTCCCAAAAGCACAGCTCCAACTTTGCTCAGTATAGTTCAGCTGAAAGTATGAATTTAGGCCAGTGTGAATTTGGCCCAGCATGCAATTGCAAATTGGCTTGGATGGTTGTGAGGTGACTGTTTCTTTCTGCCCTTCTTAAGCTCTGACATTTTCCCCTTCTCCTCTTCCCTAGGCAAGAGGAGAAGACCCAGAGAAACTTGAAACCTCAGGGAGAGGAAGAAAGGTCATCTCTATAAATACCTGTTTCCGACCCCTCTGGCGAGCAGCCCTAGAATCTACTCTGTCCCTCAGCAGAGCCTTCTGGACTAGATGCCTCAGGAAAAGAAGTGCTTTCAAGGAGCAAAGGAAAGGCAGGGAAGGTTTGGTTCCTAGTCGTTCCCTTGGGCTTGCTCAGAGACTAAACTTGCTTGATTTCTGAATGGGTTTCTTGGTCTTCTAGAAGGAGCAAAAAGGTCAGATGAGATTCTTTAGGCCTCTCACATGCTGAAATAGCTAGGTCCTGGGGGAAAACCAGGAGAACAGAGGTAGTAGAGGTCTGGAATTTCTCCAGCGAGCTAGACAACATGGCCATCTCGGGCAATTTTGTAGACTCACAGAATAAATTAACACTATTATGCCCACTAGTGGAAGGAAGTAAATAATGACACCTGACTCGTTAAATAATCACCAGCAGGTTTTTTAAAGTAGCATGATAGGTCTAAGTATCATACTTAACTATAGTCCTTTACATTTAACCCAGAAAATATTTTACCAGTAAAGGTGTGTGTGTGTGTGTGGTGGTGGTGGGTTGGGGGTGGGGCTGGTGGTGGTGGTCAGGAGAGAGATGCTGGTAGTAGATTTCTTTCCCTGATCCAGTTACTTCCTCATACATAGAAATCGACAGCCTGATTTCTATTCCCTCTCCCCAGCCTCTAATAGCACCTTGTTAAGCACCATTTCCTTGTACTTTCTGCAAACAAGGCCAGTCACACTTCATCTACTTAGACCCAGGCTACTGGGCATTTCAATTCACTTGGGAGGAAACAGAGAGTCCAAATATCTATAAAAAAAAATGGGAAGATAATCTGCTTGATGGAGGGAGAAGGAATGTGAGTAAATGTAATACATTTTTCTCAGGTTCACGTTCAAAACATTTGAATTTTCTAAGCATAAATCTATACTGTGAAAAGAAGCAACCCAGAGGGCAGTTGAAGCTGGGCTGAGATTAAACATTTGCTCCAGAATAATCCATGAGTGGAAAAATCTACTCACAGGTTATTATGTGTTGACTTGTTTCAGCTTTCCCTCACTAGACCTACTGGTGACTGGCGTGAAAGAGGGAGGATTGCTGGTTTCACTGGCCTTCTGCTTTCTCAGAGCACTTTTCCAAGCAGATACCAAGGAGTAGGCATAATCAGAAAGAGTAGTAAGAGCAGGAGCAGAGTGTTCTAGCAGCCTGACTCCCTAGAACTGAGAAGGGAACTCCGGATTGTGGGACTGGATGGGATTTTGCCCAAGGGAAGCCCTGGACTTGTCTGTTTTCCCTGGGAGGCATGGTCTTTACACCTGAGCTTTGACCTGCTCCCAACCCACTGTGGAAGGCAGGTTGGTCAGAGTCAGTGAGTTGCCTTCTCTTCTTGATGACACACCACCCAGTGTGCTCCAGAGGCCAGGGTGAGGGTAAAGGGCTGTGTCTGGTGTTAACTGATGTCGAAGTCCCTTCACTCCTTATCTCACCCTTCTCCTCTGGACACTGCCTCTCTGTGTTCCTTACATGGCCAGAGTAAACTACTGGTAGCTAAAGAAGTGGTTGGAAGAAGAATCACTCTGTGTGCCATTTATCTTTGTTCCATAATAATCCCTTGGATAGGAGGTTCTGCTTTCTGTAGAAACATATACAACATAACTAGAGACAAAGCCAAGCTCACATCAAGGGTGTTGCCAGGCAGAATCACAGTCTCTTCTCACTGGGTTGGAAAGCTGGGGAGCAACCAGCTCTGGTGCCCCAGAGCTCCACTAAACATGCTGTGTCCAGAAGCAGGCATGAGCCAGGGGAATTCTTACCTAAGCCTCCTACTGCTGGATCTTCATACACCCTGAGCTGCTGTCTTCAAGAAACCCTCCCCCAGTTCACTCCCTGTCTTGTCTGACAGAGAGCCTAAAAACCACACAAGAGGTTCTTATTCATTAGGTCATTCATTTATTCAACAAATACGTATTGAGTACCTATCAGGAGCTTGGTGCTAAGGATAAGGCAGTGAAAAAGACAAAGTGCCATCCTCATAGAGGTTGAATACTAACGGGGGAAACGGGCAGTAAATGATCAACTCCTATTCAGTAAATATAAAAAGAATCCTCTCTGGTTTCTTGGATGCAGTGTGATGATTTGGAGTCAGACAGTCCTGGGGTTCACATCCTACTCCATCTACAAGCTTTGGCCATATGACTTAATCCCTCTGAGGTTTAGTTTCCTCACCTGAAAGAGTGAATAATCCAACTTCTAAGGTTTTGGACAACAGTAGACACTCAAAGCTAGTCTGGCACAGTGGCTCATGCCTGTAGTCCTAGCACTTTGGGAGGCTGAGGCATGAGGATTGCTTGAAGCCAGGAGTTTGAGACCAGCCTGGGCAACACAGTGAGAACCCATCTCTATAAAAAGATACAAAAATTAGCTGGACGTGGTAGCATTCACCTGTAGTCTTAGCTACTCAGGAGGCTGAGGCAGGAGGATCACCTGAGCCCGGGAGGTTGAGACGACAGTGAGCTGTGATTGCACCACTGCACTCCATCCTGGGCAACAGAGCAAGAAGCAATACCCCATCTCCAAAAAACAAAAAGGAAATTGATGTATGATACATATGATGCCTTCTCCAGGCGTCAAATTATATCCTTTGGAGCTCCATCTTAAGCATTACCAAACTCGATCCATTTTCCACTGCTCTTCTCACTTTCAGAGGTTTCTGGTTTTCAGTGGTGTGCTGGTAAGTGTAACGCTCAGCTCTCTGATAGAAGGAAGAATCCCTGATTTCTAAAGTTTGCTGATTTCCATAAGGTAAGTACTCCTATTATGGAGATTTCAAGCTCCCGAGGTGATATCACTGGATGCAGAGTTGGGAAGAGACTTGTGAACCAACAGGAGCTGGCTTCAGCACGCTATGGCAGTCTTAGGCCCTTTTCCAGAACATTCTACCATGTTACTGTTAATGTGCTCAGTTCCACTTTCTATCCTGAATGCCCTATTCAACCATGAACTGGACATCTCTCCTTCCTACCAGCTACCCCCTCCTCATGTCAGACTGTTTCCTGAAAAGCCACCTGCTCTTCTGCTAGTTTGTGGCCCAAATATAAGGAGCACTAAAGATCTTCCCTATTGGAGACCAGGCTAGAAAAGGAGCTGCTTTGGTGACCCCCTTGACTCCAAGAGGGAGTCATGGAGTGAATGCATCTCAAGAGGGAAGGAGAGGAAAACTGTTCCCTCACCCTGTCCCTGTACAGACCCAGCTGCACCTCTGGGCTATTTTAAGCCATCTGTTTACCCAGAGGAGCCCAGGAGACAGCTCTCCACAGCTGTTACTTGTGGCCAGGAAACACTCAGGGCTCTACCTCCCACCTGAACTGCTCACAGAATGCTCAGAACGCTGCCCCTTCTGTGCCTCTTTTTCTGAGCCTTGGGTCCTAAGAAGCCTCTGATCCTCTCTACTTCCCAGATGGAGATAATGTGGAGCTCTGGGAAACCTGGAACCCAGAATGAATAAGAGACCAGTAGAAAGGATACTTTGCTGGGAGTCAGAAGATGTGCCCAGTTCTGTGGTTTCGGACATATCATTCAGTCTCCCTGAGTGTCAGTTTCCCCCTCTGTAAAGTGACAATAATACATCTCCTTCTCCTACCTTGTGCTGAGTGTTGAATGGTCTCATGTTCATGAAACTATGTTGTGATTATAAAGCCCTGGACAAATAGAAGTTATATCAGGGGACTTAACCCTTCAGGATCCATTGCTCTGGGACCCCCAAAGCATGTTTAGCTCAACAAACAGTCTAATTCTGTTCTTGACCCACCTTGCCTCTGTGTTGGAATGCCACACAGAGTGTAGTGTGCACACGCGTGTGTGTATGACTAAGGATAGTGTGTACCAGCATGCTTGAGTGTTAGAAAAAGGCTCTCCTTCCATAAGAAAGCCACTGGAATTGAGGACTGTCCTGGCCAGGCTGCCCTAGGCTTTCCCTGTGTCTATATTAATCTGTGCCCAGCTGCTCCCTTAATCCTAGGATGAGGGTGAGATTAGTTGGGTGGGCATGGGCAAATGGAAGTTCAGGGGCTACTCTTGCCTCAGGAAATAGGATGCATTTTCCCTTAGGTTCTCTTGGAAATCAGAAAACATCTGAGCTGGAAGGGACCTTACTAGTATAGGTTCTTCATGTTGTAAGTGCTAAAACTGTGGCTGACTGGAAAATCACTTGCCAAGCTTGAAATATCAAGTCCAAATTGCCATTCAGGGCTTCCTTTCCCCCTTGAAAGCATCATGCCTCCTTTCTTCCTGAAACTTCTCTTAGTCTCGCACCCACTCTGCCTGTGGGCATTCCTGGAGACCCCATGAAGGAAACGTTTGGTTCAGGGAGGAAATGTGGCCTCATAGATTCCCTTTATTCTTTGCTCAGGATTTAGCAGGGTCTTCCACTACAGGAATAGAAAGGGAAGAGGAAGAAGCCTACTTAGTTTTCTTCCTGGAGATGGCATAATCTGGATAAGACAGAGGTACCCTGCACACAGCCCCCTCCTCGCAGTCTGTAGAACCTTTTCTTTGGGTCCCATTTCCTCTAGGCAATGCCTGAGCATGTTGGAACAGCTCCTGTGTCCATAAGCTCCTGGGCTGCGTTATCTGCATGTAATTTCCCTGTTTCTCTATGGGATAGCCCCTGAGGAGACTCAGAATAGATTTAATACGAAAAAAGCTGCTTCTGAGTCTTGGGAAAGGATGGATCTATCTTTCCTGTCTTGGGAGCTTCTACTCCAGGAAGAAGCTCTAAAGAAAGGGCTAGAGGCCTATGGCTAGAGGAGAGACCCACTCAGGAACAGAGAGAGAAGTTGAGGGGAAGGGGTGCTTTGACTGGAGCCACATATAGATGTGCCAGTCTCATCATCTGTCCTCACCAAACTCCCTGGGACTAAGCCTCTACCCAGAGAGGCAGGTGGCTGTCCCAATACCAGGAGGCCTGAAGGGTGGTTTTATTCTCTGGACTCTTGCCTCCAAGGAGCTCCTCCTACCTCTCCCTGATTAGAGAGCCCAAGGTGTCACCCTAAGAAGCCATGAGAATCTGCTGCTGGGTCCCCTACCACCCCTGCCGTGCCCACTGGTGCACTCTCACTGCTACAGGATTGTAGCTGGCCCTGACGCCTAATAAAATACCATCCTGAATTTCCACAGCCTACCCCAAGCCTGCACTCTTCTAGGGAGCAGAACCCTGGCCCACATCTGAGGCTTACCCTGTGACAATCTCAAAGGGTGGCAGCTCAATCAGCTCTTTCAGCTTCTCAGGGTCGTCCAGGTTCTCCAGATCCTCCCCATTCTGGGAGGCAGTCTCAGCGGCTGCAGCAGCCTCTTCCTTCTGGGCCATGGAGGGTCTGTGGCTCAGGAGTCACTGAGAGAAAGGAGAGGCAGGCAGATCTGGGCCAGGCTCTGGCGGCAGAGTCCCAAGCAGCTGTCAGCAGCTAAATCTGGCTGGGGATGACGGGAAAAGGACCCAGCAGGCCCGACTTCGTGCTCTCCCCACTTAGCCACAGGCTTTATAGCCAAGGCCTCCTGCCCCTCCCCCAGGCTCTCTCCCTCTATCTTTTTTTAATTGAGTGACGGCGGGTGCTGGGGTGGGGGAATGGAAAATCTGGCCATTAGTATCCCCTATTTATCAGTAGGCAAAGACAGGAACCTGGCAGGTGGGTATGGCTTGGCCTGCTCTCCTCTCCCTCTCCCTTTCAGCTCACCTCATATTCTCCCCTTTGTTTCCCACCCAACTTCCCTAGCTCCACTGGGGGAGAGTGTGGAAGGGGCCCCAGGGCAGGCATCTTGAGATTTAGGAGGGTGGCCTTCTGAGATATAAGCAGGAGGAGATGTGTGTTGAAAGGAGATGACTGCAAAAAGACCCAGGCCATTTCCTCTGGGGGAACATGGGTTTAGGAAAGGAGGGGCCTGGGAAGAGGTGGGATCAAAACTGACAATTTGGGGAGAAAGTGTGTGAGTTGTGACTCAAAAGCAGCGGGTGCTGATTTGCCTATACAAAGCCATAATGTAATGTCAAATTGATCAGGAGCCTCCCTGAGTAACAACAGCTGCCATTTACTTAGCTCAGAGATTTTGAAATAGGCCAGGCAGTGGGTTTAGGGGTTTAAATGAAATCAGATGTATGCTTGCCACAGCCGTGGGAGGCGATGTGTATTATCCCACGTTACAGGTAAACTGAGACTCACAGAAGTGTGCAGAGCCAGGATTAAAACGCAGTCCTTTGTACTTCAGGCCAAATATTCAACCTCCATGCTATGTGGCCTCACAGTCAGTCTTTTATTCATCTTAACAAATACTTATTGAGCATCTACTCTATGCCAGGTGCTGTTTCAGGTACAGGGAATATGGCAAAAGAACAAAGCAAATGAAAATCCCTGCTGTGACGATTTGTGGAGCTTGAGGGACTGGACAACAAATAAGTATAATACATCATCTATTTGGTGCCGATAAGTGCCAAGGAGAAAACACAGGAAATGGAAACAGGAAGTGCTAAGAGGTGGGGTTACATCCTTATAGGATGGCCAGGGTGAAGGACTTTGAAAAGGAGACAATTGAAGAAGGTGTTAAGGAGGTAAGGGAACTAATCATTTGGATATATAAGAGGAAAGCATTCCAAGGAAGGGAACAATGTGAGCAAAGGCTCTGAGAAGGGAGCCTTCCTGAGGTGTTTGAGGAACTAGTGAGGACATCTGGATGACTGGAGAGTTCTAAGAGATCAAACCAAAGAGATAACAAGGGTTAAAGGGACCGGGGCCTTATGGGCTGTCATAAGTACCTTGCTTTTTCTCTGAGTGAGGTGGGAAGCCTTTGTCTCTGAACAGATGAGACAGGTGGTCTGAGCACTTGGGAAGAGCAGAGGCAGGGGACCAATGAGAAACCTACTGAGGCCAAAGAGAGATGATGGGGTCTCCTAGAAAAGACCCTGAGCTGGAACAGCAGCAGAGGATGGCTAGATGATTTTTGCAGCTCTCATGATGGGTACTTAGCAGGGGCAAAAGTCTTTGTGTTTAGAGCAGTGCAAACCCTCTAGGCCATTCTCAGGGAAGCAGAAGGAAGGGGTCGGGGTCACTTGTAGGTGAAAAATGAGGAACCTAAGAACACTAGGGAATGGATCTGAAAACAGCTCCAAATGGGTTTGGCTGGTGGAGATGAGAGGGTAGGGCACCCTTTAGAGGGTCTGACTAGAGAAGAGGAGTCAAGATGGCTTGGAAGATTTGGGCTCCCTCCTCCAGAGAGTGAGCAGCAGAGTGCTCTGTTAGTGTGATGCCCAGCATTTTGTTTGCCAGGGATGCTCATGGTTTCTTCCTGTTGTCCAGACATAATTACTAATAGCACCCCTTTACTCCCAAAGGTGTCCCGCTGTGAACAATAAATTATATGGTCCCCTACCTTTTGGATTTACTACTAAAAGCATTTTTTTTTTTTTTTTTTTTTTTTGAGATGGAGTCTCACTTTGTTGCCAGACTGGAGTGCAGTGGCACGATCTTGGCTCACTGCAACCTCCGCCTCCTGGGTTCCAGCAATTCTCCTGCCTCAGCCTCCCAAGTAGCTGGGACTACTGGTGCGTGCCACCACGCCCGGCTAATTTTTGTGATTTTAGTAGAAACAGGGTTTCACCTGTGTTTCACCGTGTTGGCCGGGATGGTCTCCATCTCTTGACCTCGTGATCTGCCTGACTCGGCTTCCCAAAGTGCTGGGCGGCATGAGCCACCGCGCCTGGCCACTGAAAGCATTTTTATCCACATCTTATTTTTTCAAACATTTTTCCAGGGAATAAAGCACAGAGTAGAGGTAATAGTTCCTGTGTCCACAATAAAAAGACAGTGGCAGCTGATAAACTGCAAAGAATGTTGTTATGACACAAACATACCACGTTTAAATGCAAAGAGTTTACTTCATTTTCTTGTTCAGTCAACATTTATCAGAGGTTCCTATGTTCCAGGTGCTGTGGTAAATACCAAGAGTACAGAGATGAATAAGGTGCTGCCTCACCAGGGGCTCCCAGCTTTTATTATATTTGGGGCATTAATCAAGCACTCAAGCATGCATTATCTCATTTAGTCCTTACACCAGTCTCACATGGGTGTGAATTATGGACCTCATTTTGCAAGTTAGGGACTTGTGGCTGAGAAAGGTGAAGTGATTTGTATAAGATCACACGGGCTTTGAGTTCAGGTCTTTGGAGCCCAAGTTCAGCCTATTCCCAGGGCTGCGCACAGCTACCTTTGATAAAACATCTCTGAAGCATTATAAATGTGCATCTGTCTACCACTTCCCTGGCCCAGCTATGGTGATATGCCTGGATCAACGGAGGAAGAGTAAAATGTCTTGGGGAGGAAAGCAAGGAGGATGGATCCTTTCAGTTCACTGTTCTCCTGCTAGAAAGACTTCCTCCCTGAGGACAGGGCCTTCTATTTTGGCTGTCATGTATAACCCTGGATTAGGAGGCAAAAAATATTCTATGTTCATATCCCCATCTTAGCCCCTGATTCACTGTGTGATCTTGGACAAATCACTTGACATCTCTGAGCCTCTGTTTTCCCATCTGTGACACAGGCTGTGCTATTGATTTCTATTTCCAAATGGTCAAAAAGCAGAAAATAGGGCGCAGAGTGGGCTTGTGAAGACCACAGGTGAATGGTGTGGCGAGAATGTCCTGCCTCTCCCAACAGCTCAGAGTGAATGGTGCACAGGTGGTCTCAGCCTGGTCCTTTCTTAAGAGTTGACCCCTTTCTTCTATCTTACTTATAGACAATTTTCCCTTTGACCTTTGGGAGAGGGCCCTGGATCTGCCCCCAGACTGATGACTGACAGCTTCCTTTTTCACTGCTGCTTTGAGCCTTCCTCGTCTCCCTACCTGCCATCCCTGGAGGCCCTCTGATCTGCTCTGGCTATTTATGGCACCTCCTGGGGGCCTGAATTCCTGGCTGGTCTCTGGCTCTCCTTTCCAAGTCATACCAGTTTACCCTGCTCACCCCAGAGTGCAACAACTAATCTGGGGGATCAGATGCCAGGAGCTTGACTCCTCTCCCTACAGCTGCCTCTAAACTCTTTAGGACTGGCACACCCCATCCCCAGTGTTAACCCTATTGGGTAAGGTTCTATTGATAGTCCCCGTCCTGCACAGGAGGATACTGGGCAGTAAGGTATTTCATTCAAGGTCACACGTGGAGTCAGTGGGGTGCTGGGATTTGAACCCAAATCTGTCAGCTCCCAAGTTCCATGCTTCTCCTACTGTGTCATATTCCCTGGAATTTAGTAACAAGGAGAGCGACATCCTGACATTGCCCTAAAATATTATGTAGGTTAACTCATTTATTCCTCACAAGGATGTTTGGGGTAGGTACTATTATTATCCTAATTTTTCTGGTGAGGAAATTGAGACCAGAGAGGTTAAGTGACTTGCCCAAGGTGATGCAGCTAGAGAGGGCAGAGCCATGTGCTTCCAGAGTCATGTTTTACCTCCTTCACCATTCAGTCTCAACTGCTGCCAGCACCCCTGAGGCCCAGCTCTGGGAGAAGGGAAGGACAGAGACCAGTGGGAGTTGAAGAGGCTGAGAAGGAGTTCTTGCAGGAAGAACAGACTCTAGGAAGTAACTGGTACATGAAGGTGTGTGTGTGTGTGTATGTGTGTGTATATATATCTGTGTGTTGGGGGTACAGGTTAAGAGACACCAGACAGCTAGTATCTGGGGACGGAAACCAAAATTGGAATCCTCCCATCCTGTCTCTGCCGGTCCTTGCCCCCTTCTTGTTGGGATGGCAGTGCCTGAAAGGAACTGGGTTAGGCCTGGGATGCACTGCAACATGCCTCTCCCTGTCCCATTTCCCACGGTCATTTCAGAAAACATTCAGAGATTCTAGGAGGTGGTTGAGAAGGAGAGGACAGGGTCAGGCACGGTTGTTCCTTGGATCTTGGCCGGACATGGAGCTGCCCTCATTGGGAAGGGAGCAGAGAGGCCAGGAGGGGGGCTGGTGGAAAATAGAAGCCTCACCAGAGGAAGGTTTAAATTCTCACTCCCTGAAAGAGGATACTTCAGGGATGCATTGATGGAGTTGGTGCTTTATGTGCAGGGACAGCTGGGACCCTAACAGTGCGTTGCCCCAGAGACCCAGCCCAGGCGTGCCTGCCCCTCCGGTCACTACTGAGACAAGGTACACAAACAACAGGCCTTGGGCACCAGACATCCCTCTGGAGGGCAGGAGGCTGCTTCCTCTAGCAACTGCTCTGTTGATGTAAACACGAGGTGTCCAGGGCTTTGAGCAGCCTTGGCCAGTGAAGAGGGGAGGGGGCCAAGGGTCTTCCAGAGTCTGAGGCTGGGATTGGAGAAGGCACCAGAATCACAGGGCAGGGCAGAGTTTACAGTCTTCTGTACAGGACACAATCCTTGCCTTGCCATGTGGGACATGCCACCCTGGGTAAAATGGTGACTCCCGGGACTTTAGTCCTGGTCACCATGGTTTCCATTCCAGTAACTACTCCTGGCACCACCCGGCTACTACGGCTGGCACTTTCAGTCTTTGAAGAAAGTGATCTGATAAGGATCATGTACATTAAGGTGACTAATAGTATTCCTCTTTGAAGGGGTGTTTGCAAGGCCAAAGAACCTACTGGGAGGAGGTGACAAACTACAGTCAACTTTTGAGAGGAGAATTTCAGCCCTTAAGATGAGAAATGTGTTGGAGTAGGTGCAAGTGGAAGAGCTAGGGGGATTTTTTGGTGCTTCTCTTAGCGGATAATCTCTATGTGGGCCGTGGGACCTTGGAAAGGGACAAATGAGGCCCTGATGAATATGACCGAGGCCCTGATATGACCAGGGATGGCTTCCCCTGGCTTCCATATCAGAAGAAGAGCCTAAATGTATGGAGTGTCCTCGACTTTGTAGGGGTTGGGGGAGAAGGAGTCTGGGAGGTGGGTAAATGTTTTGGCGGGCTCTACCTGAGGATAGAAGAGGAAGGTCGATGTCTGAGGAAGTTCTTAGCAAAGTTAGGCTTTGGACTGAGTACCTTGTGAGCTGCTGATGAGAATCAGTGGTAAAATCCTTAAAAGGATTGTGCGCTTGTTTTCTGGAACTACAAGAAAGGGAACCTCTGGGAAGACTCTGAAACTGGGCTTGGGGTGCAGGGGAACCCCAAGAGATAGAGCAGATGGTGGCCGTTCACAAAAGAAAAGAGACTTTGGAGCCCTGGCCCAGGACTGACAACATTCAGGGGCCTCCAGGCTTCTCCTATGCAGCAGCTCTACCTGCCTGTAGGTAGGAGGGGCCAGAGATGTGCAGAATAAATACATCCTGCCCTCTGTCCCGTTCCTAGCCCAGCTGACCAACCTTTGTCCACTGGGCATACACCTACCAGTCTGCCATCTCACCTAGCCCCTCTATGTCTCCATTCTGCAGAAATTGGCAAAGTGAGGAAGAGTGAAGGAAGAGTGAAGGTTTAGAGGAGGAAAGGATGGACTAGGATACAATAGAATGAGATATGACACCTCCTGGATCTGCTGTTTGACCTAGTGCCTCTGCAGCCACTGGACGGGAGATCTGCAGAGCCTTATGATCTTGTCTCTCTCCGACTCACCAAATCAGAGGCAAATGGAAAAATACTGCTTCAGAACAAAAATGTGCACACAATCTGAATGGTGGAATCCTGGGATACACTTGCAAAGAGAAGAGGCAGCTCCAAGTCGATTTAGGCACAGCTCTTAAGTAACAAGAGAGGAGGGCCAAAGGCAGGTGTCCACTAGGCTGGGCTCTGAACTGGGAAGTGGGTAAGGGGAAAGACAAGAGTCCCAGGAAGGTTGGGAGACTGTGGGATTAGAGGCTCCCTTCACCCAGGAACCAGGGAACTGGGGCAGAGGGGGATTTTAAGGACAACTTTGAAGTCAGAGGATAAGAGTTTGGAGTTGGGATTCTGCCCTTTCATGCTGAGTTTCTGCACATGGCCAAAAATCTCTAGCTTGGCTCATGGTGTATCAGGCAGTCATGCCAGCCCAGGGCTTGGGACACTGCCCAAATTAAGCTTTCTTCTAGGGCTAAGTCCAAAGCTAGAGGCATAGGTTAGTGGCTCCAGCTTGCCTTGGGGAGGTCAAAGTAATACCATAGGCATCGTACATCTTCATGGAGGTTCCGCCTAACTTCTAGAATTAGCTGGTAATGAATAAAATTGGTAGCAAATATTACAACGCATATATTATTATAAGATGATGATAATGGTAATGGAAGATAAAGTCTGGAGTACCCATTTGCCAAGATCACACAATGGTAGTAGAGCTGGGGTAAAAACCCATGTATTGTGGGTTCCTAGCCTATCCTCTGTCAATCAGTATTTATAGCTAAAAGTTGCACCAGGTTACCAGTTAATAGATAACAGAGTCAGTATCCAACCCCAGGTTGTTCTGACTCCATGGCCAGAACTGTAAATCACCATACCCTATTGCTCTCACTCCCCAAGATGATCTGATTTCATGGGTCTGGAGTCCCAACAAGTGTCTCAGGAGGTCTCTGGGGCACATTTTGAGAAGCAGTGCCCTGCAGCAACGGGTCTCAGTTTGGTTGCACATTAGAACCAGGAGTTTCCAAAATGATTAAAGCATTTCCGTTCTTTTTTCAGTTGTTTCAGAGTAGGGGTGGGGGTAGGGGTGGCGGCAGGGCGCTGGTCAGCATTTGTTTTTGAAGTATGACAATGTGTTCATCTGTTCATTAAATTAATCAACAAATAAAAACGTACAAGCACCTACTCTGTGCTCTGCCCTGCCCTGGGGCTGGAGATACAAAGGTGGGTGGGACACTGTGTCCTCCTGGGGTGCCTGTGACCTGACCCACTGGGCTGAGCATGTCCTTGGTGGAGGAGGGGAGGCTGCAGACTCCCTCTCTTGGGTGAGCTCTGGAAAGAGCCACTCCCCTTCTCAAATTATGCTGCCCTGCTGGCTTCTCACCTGAGAGCACACAGTTTGTTTCAGCTCTAAAACTCAGCTCACGAAACCTCAGATTGTCAAGGCTAAACGGGCCCTGATAAATGATCTGTGCCCAAAGCACTCAAACTAGCTAGCAGCTGACAGAAGTGCTCAGGAGGTTTTAAATCTAAAGATGCCAAGAGCCCACCCACAGCGTTCTCATTTATGGGTCTTGGGTGGGGTCTGAGGAATATGCATTTTTTAAAAAGCTCCATACAGCTGTGGTTCTCAGCCTTGGCTGCACCTGAGGAGGTCTCTGGAAGTTTTAAAAATGTTGATGCTCGGGCCTCCTCCCTGGAGAGGCTGATGAGGATTTTTAAACACTGCTGGTGATCCCATCATGCAGCAGGTGGAGACCCCCTACCGCAAGGTGTCTGGTGCAAGGTGTCTGGGTCTTCCAGCTGACCTTGTTAAAGATTTGAGGAGGCATACTCAGGGGCAGTCACTCCTTGCCATCATCAGGGCTTTGAAACAAGGACAGAAGAAAATCAGAGAAGGGAGGAGACAAAAATTAAAAAGCCACTAAGAAGGTTTAGAAAAAAAGCAAGATAGAAGGCTGAATAAGAAGCTCCTATGAATTCACCTGTCAGCACTCTGAGGCTTAATCTGTTTTTTTTTTTTTTTCAATGTTCTTTGCCTTATTCTAATAGTGATTAATTGATGTAAAATAAGAAAAGCATAGGAATGTATGAAAGCAAAAAAGAGGGTCTATAATCTTGTTTATCAGAGATGCATCACATATATATCATACAACCATAGTATATGTTATAACGAGATATTGCATCATAAATCTGATATATAAATTAATGTGTAATCTATATAACCTTAACATGTATAATTAGTACCCCCACTTTTTTTTGAGATGGAATCTCACTCTGTCGCCCGGGCTAGAGTACATTGGCATGATCTTGGCTCACTGCAACCTCCGCTTCCCCAGGTTCAAGTGAATCTCCTGCCTCAGCCTCCCAAGTAGCTGGGACTACAGGTGCGTACCACTGCGCCCGGCTAATTTTTGTGTTTTTAGAGACAGGGTTTCACCATGTTGGCCAGGCTGGTCTTGAACTCCTGACCTCGTGATCCACCTGCCTTGGCCTCCCAAAGTGCTGGGATTACAGGCATGAGCCACAGCGCCTGGCCCCCTAGTACCCTTTTTATAAAGTGTATTTTTCTGTTTTGGCTTTTTTGTCACTTTTTAAAAGCCTTTTGTTTTTCAGGCAATTAAACATCTGAGTGCTAAATCTTTATGCCAGGTGGGGAGGCATGTGAGTGGAGGCGAGCTTGTGTGCCCACCCCTCCCCCGTGGGCCTTCACACATTCATTCACGCACACACACTCACACACAGGTCCAGAAGCTTCTATCCCACTCTGGCGCCCTAGGCATCATATTATGCATTCAAATACACACTTCACATCATACCTTCAGAGTTACTAATAGGATTTTATTATTTAAGTGTAAAATCAGTTTCCCCCCTCTTTCCCATTTCTCTGATTTCTAAGGAAAAACGGCACCAGGGAACCCAGGAGGGTGATCCCATTGGGGTGAACCCTAGCTCCACAGCCCTGCTTGCAGACACTTCCTCCCTACCCTGGCCGTCCCTCCTCTCCCGTGCCCGAGGGCCTCAGTCGCTCTTCTCCGTGGGTTGAGGCTGGTGCACTGGACAAAGGCTGTCCCTCCACAGGTGGTAGGTGAGGGCTGAAGTCACGGTGAGCCAGGCTAGGTAGGGCAGCAGTAGCAGGGCAGCCAGTTTGTTGATCGGATGCCAGATCAGTGCTGTGCTCACCACCAGCCCATACAGCAGTAGCAGGTGCAGCAGGGCCTGGGCACAGGGGCCGGGGGTCAGCTGGCTGCCCAAGAACCAGCACCTCCACCTTTCTGCAGTACCCAGCCCAGCCACAAGCTAAGTCCCTGGGGCTCTGTGCACACCATGGAAGTGCAGAGAAGTCTGCCCATCCATTTACCTGCCTGCACTCAATTGCTCTGCCAAATTATGTGCTTCTGGGGCCAGATAGTTTCACCCTCTCCCACATTACTTCTGCTACTGATCCCCGTGTGCCTTACCAGACCAGGGTTGTGGACTGTGAAAAAGAGAACCAGGACAGCCCAGCTGATGGTGAGCTGAACAGCATAGAGGCCGAGAGGCAGGGCCAGGGGCCACCCCAAGCCCCCTCCCAGGTCCTTCCACACCAGGTAGGAGGCGTAGCTGTGGAGAGATGGTGGCAAAATCATTCAATGGGAGGTTCCATGGCGAATGGAGGAGGCTCTCTGGCATAAGGACTCTTGGATACCCTTGTGGGCTGAAATGGGGGCGAATGGGTCTAGGCATCATTTAAGGGCCAGGGAGGAAGTTGGTGGGAGGAGCTGGGCACAGCGAGGTTGGGGAGGGGCTGGGGAGACTTAGAGAGGGTGGAAGAAGGGCTAACTGGAACCCCAGGCAGGCGTAGAGGGTTTCTTACTTTCTGGAGGACCCACCATAAGAGGCAAGCCAAAGTGCCTGCCTTTGGAGGCCAATATATGGGAATAATTCAGATACAGGGGACTTGTTCCCACCCCATTGGGTACCAGGGCCATGTGTGAGAAACAAGTACTCACCCCACAACAGAGTAGATGGCTGTCTGTACAAGCAATAAGACTTTGTGGAGTGGGCACCAGGACAGCATCCTCGGGCCCTCACACCAACCAGCCATGTGATCACGAGTGAACAGCCAGACCAGGATGGGCCCCAGGTGGGGCAGGAGCACAAAGATGGCCCCTTGAAGCTGCATTCACCTTGAGGAGGCAAAATCTGGGGAGGCAGAGAACACGCTAGTGATCAGCCTTCCCCTGCGGCTCCTGGTCTGTCTCTGCCTCCTAACCTGACTCATTTCCTGGCCTGAGCCCCTCAGAGGAGGACTAGTCATGGAGGTCCTTCCTCTCTCCCTGGCCCAGCTCCAGTCCTGTACCTCTGAGCTCTCTCCAGCCCCAGGCCCCACCTTGCCCATCTCCTGGCTTCCATGGACTTCTTTTCTCCACAGCACTCCTCTGGCACTTGGAGGACACTGCCCAGCACTGGTAACTGCTTCTCAGTGAAAGACCTTCCTCTAAGTGCTTCTGACTCCTGGAGATAAGGTCCTGGGTGACCAGCTTTTCTGCCTCCCACAGTGGGCAGCACTTAGCCAGGTGTGTAGCTGGCCCTCACTGAGAACTGTTCTACCTAAGCTGATCTACCAACCTGGAAAGATCACAATCTGAAGGCAGGAGCCAGAGATTCCTGGGGGCTCTTTTCTAGTCACAAATACGGCAGCCCATCTGTCCCAGGCTTATCTCACCATACTAGACTGGCACACTCATGGGGCACACCCAGGCTTATCTCCTGCCCAAATTCAAACTTGGCCTGTTGACACTGTGGATTCCTTTTTCTGAACCTTTAGCTCTCTTCTACCCCTGGAGCCATGGGGGATGAACTTCCTGCTCCATCTTTCCATTCCCAGAGTGTCAGGATGTAAGCACAAGCGTTCAGGTTTCTTGTGGCCTGACTTTTCAAGGAAACAACTGCCTGGTCTTTGATTAAAAAGCTGCCATGCTGATTGGCATGTTGCTTTGCATGTCACTTGCATGTGGGACAATGTACAGACCTTCCTACAACCAAGGCCCCTTTTGACACAGAGTTTCATTCTTGTTGCCCAGGCTGGAGGGCAATGGTGCAATCTCGGTTCACTGTAACCTCCACCTCCCAAGTTCAAGTGATTCTCCTGTCTCAGCCTCCCTAGTAGCTGGGATTACAGGCATGCACCACCATGCCTGGCTAATTTTGTATTTTCAGTAGAGATGGGGTTTTGCCATGTTGGTCATGCTGGTCTCGAACTCCTGACCTCAGGTGATCCACCCACTTTGGCCTCCCAAAGTGCTGGGATTACAGGCGTGAGCCACTGTGCCCGGCCCTCATCCATCCTTTTCTGTCAAGGGTCAGGGACACTGGTCCTGGAGGATCTGGGACACAGCTGAGCAGTGCGCCCACCTGTGCATATTTCTACTTTTCTCTGCTCCTCACTGTCCATTTGCTCATCTTCTGCCTTCCTGTTTTTCTACATTTCTGTACAGTGGTGGAGGCCCCCTCCCTGCCCCTCCTTGCCCCCATCCTCTTTTCTCCTGACACCTGCCTCTCCCAGTACCTCCTTGTTCCCAGGCCTGTGCTCCCCTTACCTCTGGCAGCACACCTTCCTGGTGGGGGTCCTGACGACATATGATGTGTGGAAGGCAGAGGAGGGTGGGGCTGGGAGGAGGGTGGTGCTGGGAGGAGGGTGGAGTGGTACTCCCAGCTGGTCTGCCTTTCTCAGATGAGAAGGGTGGTGACACTGGCTGGGAAGTCCAAGTTGCTGTTTCATGGCCCCAAAGAGTTCCTCTCAGGAGGAGCCCCCCTGGCCTACTAGACCCTCCTTGGTGCCTGGCCTCTGGAGGCTACCCCTTGATGGAATGTTTGAGGGTTTGTGGTGAGGGTTTGACACTGAGAGACCTGGCCCTACTGTGACAGCTCAGCCCCCAGTTATAATGCTATTGATGCCTGTGGTCTCTGCATCCCATGAAACAGCTCTGTGGCCATGGGAGTGAGTGGTATGAGCCTTCAATTTCTCCAGGAGCCTCCTTATAATTGGGATTGTCCCCAGGAGTGGCAAGCACCAGCTTTGGAAGTGAGTTCATAATCCATGAACACAGCCCCTGGTTATAGCCTCCTGGTTGGCATGACCTTCCTGGCTTAGAACCCTAGCTTGACAGATCTTTCACAAACCCCTAGGACTTTATGTCTCAGAGGAGAAGGCAGCTGACAAGTGGAGGTGGGTGGGGAGTCAGGGAGGAGTGACCTGGCGCTCTGGCAGAAAGTCCTGCCTCCCAGCCTCCCTAAAGAGGGGTAGGGAAGAGTGTCCCTATCTGTTGGCAAAGTCCAGCCTCCTGTGTGACTCAAACAGAGCTTTGTTAAAGACAAACACCCCTACCCCACTCCCTTCGTTCCCTCTGAAAGTTCTGAGCACCCCTTCCTGGCTTGTCTTTAGGCATGAGGTCTGCTTCCCAGGTTGCCTGCTCTCTACCCATTCCTTTGATACATGTCTGCACTTTGGGGTACTGGGCTCTTATGGGAGGTTTATATCACCCTCTCACCTCCACCAGGGAAGGAAGCAGAGGGGAGGGGATTGCAGTCAGAGACAAGAGGCTAGAGAATTATTAACTGAGACAAAAGCAGAGGAAGTTACTTATTTTCTATGGGAGATGATAACTAGTGGCCTGGGGGTGTTCACCACGCCTCCTCAACTGCAGGAGGCCACACCCTGGTGATAACAGTTACCATCTATTGACCACCCATTCAGTGGTGGGCATTTTACATTTATTAGCTCAATAATGACAATTATTATCTCACACAAGGTATATATTTTTATCTGCATTTGACAGACAAGGGAATTGAGGGCAGAGGACTTAAGTAGCTTGCCCAATATTACATAGCCAACGTGTCGCTCACCTGGGCTCAGTGTCGGTCACTTGGATCCAAAATGCATCCTCTTCCCTCTCAACTTCTTCACTCATTCATTCAAGACATCTTTATTGAACACCTTCTATCTATCAGGCTGTACCAGGAGCTGAGGAGACAGCAGAAAACATGGGAAAAGTTCCTCTCCACAAGGAGTTTTCATTCTGTGGTGCCATCGCTCCTAGACAGAGTTTCTAAGAACTCGGAATGGCAAATGGCCCCAAAGTTCAGCTGTCTCCCAAGCGGTAGTGTTTCTGCCAACTTTGGGTGGGGGAAGTAGAAAGCACCTTGTGTAAGGAACAGCTATGGGTACATCTCAGGTACACCAGCAACTGGTGAGTCATTTACCCTCTCAGTGCCTCCATTATCTTCTCTGTGCAGGGAGCGGGTGGAACTAGATGCTCTCTAAGCTCCCTGGACCGGTTGCATTGGCATCAACTGGGAGCTTCTTTGAGCTGCAGAATCTCAGGCCCCACACTAGACCTACAGAATCAGAGCCTTCATTTTAACAAGATCTCCCAGGTGACTGCGGTGCACATTATAGTTTAAGAAACTCAGATGAAGGTTCCCTCCTCCTCCTGTCTGCCTTTCTAATTTAATAATAGCCTCTGGCTGGGGACAGCCACTCACCAGCAGAGGGCACTGTAGGGAGGGGTTTCAAGGTGCAGCACCTACACCCAGGTTGTCTCCCTCCCTCCCTCCTTCCTTGCAGACCTAGACTGGCAAGTTCACTGACTTCTGGGATCCTCAGCTACTCCCTTACCTGGGCTGGACTTTGCCAATAGAGAGGGACATTCTCCCTCACCCCTCTTTAGGGCAGCTGGGAGGCAGGACTCTGCCAGGAAATGCCAGGACACTCCTGCCTGGATTCCCCACCCACCTCCACTTGTCTGCTGGCCTGTCGGCTGGGTCTGGCTGATCCGTTTCTCAGAGAAGGAATTGGACCAGCCAACAGCCTCTAAGAGCACCTAGACGGTAAGGTGAGCACCCCCTTGGGGCAGCTGGAGAGGGCATGGGCATTGCAATGGGGTTACCTGGAGCTCCAGGGAGGAGCCAGACCAGCTCAGCCTGCCTGCTGGAGTGTAGGGACCCTCTGCTGGAGGAGGGGAGGAAAATGGGACTTGGCCAATGGGTATGAGGACCACTGGGATAATCTGTGTCCTACGGAAATGTCTACTATACTAACAAATGCTGTTCATGACTTGTGTTTGGACCATCCATCCCAGTACTTATGTTCTGCAGTCACTGGACATCTATCAGGCATTGGGGAGGCACAGGGAGAACCAGTGAAGTGGAGGAAGGGTTGAGAGTTTTCTTAAAGGGTATGAGCAGAACTTTGCAGCAGGAATTTGGATCTTTGTGCTGGAGGATGCAACTGCCTAGGGACAGGTGATGGCGGCATTCTAAAGAACTCTTGTTTCAGGGACCCGCTATCCAGGGTGATCTGGGGTCTGGGGCAAGACAAACTGGAGGAGTGGGTAATGAGGAGTCCAGCATGGCGTTGGGAAGCTCCAAGTCACACTTGAATGGCTGCAGTGCTATAGATGCCATTCAACCAGACTCGGGACCTTTCCCCATTCTGGGGCCACAGGGAGGATGGAGTGAGGGCCAGGGCAGCCTGGAAGAGCTGTCAGCCTGGGAGACCTGGGGCTGGCCCAGGAGGAGTTTTCCTGCTTCAGGCCAGGTAAAGGAGTGAGCTCCCATGAGAGGCCCAGTGGGGCTTTGGGAGTGGTGCGCGCCAACTTCTCCAGGGTCAGAGGGTGAGCCAGGGGACTCTGCTGCACCACCCAGTGAGGTGCACCTCACTGGGGATCTGGACTCTGGTCTTTGGTGGCCCCAGGAAGGTTACTGCTGTGTAACCGAGGTGGGGCCCCTCCTTTCATCCCTTTAGCTATTCCATCCCCTGCCACTGGTGCCTTGGTAGGTGGGGATGTGGTGTGATGGGGTGAGTATTACCACAGAACTGAGGATGTACCTTTAGGTCCTTCTATTTGTTTTTACTTCACTTTTGCTTCTTTCTCTTCCAACTTTATTTCTTCTAGAGAAGGAAAGGAAGATACTTGGGAAAAAAGAAGGGGTGGAGAGAGAAAGGGGGTGTCTCTGGAAGGGTGTTCATCTTCGCTCCTCCTTCCTGCCTGTCTTCAGTTGTTTAGTAATTCCCTGTCCATCCTCACTGTGGGGAGAAAGCTCGGATTCCTTATCTGTGAAATGGGGATAAAAATAACACCTCACTCCTAAGGCTCCTGTGAGGATGAGATGAGACAAGCCGTGGAGAGAGCTTTAACACAGTGGCACTGAGTAAAGCTCTGCCAATGTTAGCTATTGTTATTACAGTTGGAATTACAATTATTACTAATGTGAAAGAACCAAAAGGAATGATGGGACATCAAGGGTAGCTTGCTGCTCCAACCCCCTTCTCATCAGCTTTGGGGCACTGCCAATTCACCTGGTTCACCTGTGTGCCCTCTAAGAGGCCTGGTTGAAAAAGGCTAGTGCATTGTCTGTCAGGTTGGCTCTTTAGGCAAAGAGAACAATGCCAATCCCCCGCTTCTTATTCATGCTTTCCGTGAGGACATGGAGGAAACAGGTACTGCCCCAGTCTTCAATCCTGAGGATACAGTGGAGGTTTTGCCCCAGTCTAAGAGGCACTAGGAAGAGGCTTTAGTGTTCATGGTCCTGGGGATGGAAGGAAGAAGGTGGGCCAAGCCTCAGTTCCAGGTGGGTAGTGCAAGTGAAGGGCATAGGGAGGACTGGACACTGGAAGCTCTTCCATTGCAGTCTCTAGTGAGTTATCCAGAGGGGCCTCCCAGGGCTCTGAAGGAGGACGTTGTGCCTCACAGAACTCAGCTACCAAGCCAATGAATTCCATTCCTGCAGAAGCTTCTTGAGAGCGGAATAAGACGTCATCTTTGGCAGGATTGAACTTCCCACAGTGTCCGACACACAGCCAGTGCTTAGAAAATGTTCATTTGAGTGGGAAAATCACACATGACAGCACATAATCAAGAATGACTCAGCATGGTGGGATGGCTATGGAGAGAGATTTTGTGAGCTGGAGGCTGTCAAAGGCTGGTGCGCCAGCGGGAGGCACTATTGAATGGGAGGGTCCACATAGGGAGAAGAAACAAGTGGGGAGAGCAAGTGAGTGGAGAAACAGAAAACGGCATGAGCAAAAGCCAGAGGCTAGAATTAAGCAGGTGTGGGGAGCCTGAGCAGGCTGCAGGGCAGGGGTGTTGGAAATTGTAGGGGCTGGAAGAGGGGAAGTAGGAGGAGGCGGAGGTGGGTTCTGGAGGGCCTCAGGAAGAGCTTCTGGGAAGTCTCACCCTGTGGCCTGGCTGGGTAGCCAGGTGAGCAGGAGGTGAGTGTTTGCTTTTGCCCTGCCTCATTCCAGCTTCACTGTAGGCTCGCATCTTTGTTTTTCATCTTCTTCTTCTTCTTCTTTTTTTTTTTTTTGCTTCCAGTTTTAGCTTTTGTTACTCTTGTATGTCGCCTGTCCCTGTGAGCTACCTTCAGGCCTTTCTGGCAGAAGGAGGGGCATAAAGAAACACATACATTTGGACAGTGCTTTCTCATCTACAAATACTTTTCACATGACCTTATGCCATCCTCACAATTACCCAAAGAGGCACTTTTTCCCCACTTTTAAAAGCTTCAGAAAAGAATTACAAAGGTAATACAAACTACATGCTTGATGTGAAAAATTCAAAGTACAGAGAAAAGGATTTTAAAAAATACAGAGTTTTTGTTCACACCTTCCACTGTCTCAATTTGTCACGACTCATGGGAATAGTTTGGGGGTGTGTCCTTCCAGACCTGCACAGTCTAAGACCAGACTCATTAGTACACATGGCTACTAGGCACTTGAAATACAGCCAGTCCCAGGTGAGCTGTTCTATTCATATAAATTACACATGGATTTCAAAGATTGGGTATGAAAGAAGAAAGTAAAAATATCTCATACTTTTATATTGATTGCCTGTTGAAATAACATTTTGAATATATTGGGTTAAATAAAATGTGTTAATTTCTCCTGTTTCTTCTTTTTAATATGGCCATCAGGAAATTTAAAATTACATGTGTAGTTCACATTATATTTTTATTGTACACCACTGCTCCAGACCTTTCTCTATACCTTTACATTTACATATATAACCCATAAATACGTATTTATATGCAGTTTTGTTTTTCACATTAATGAGCTCAGAATATTTTCTCTCTCTGCGACTTGCTTTTTCCACTTACAGATTTTTTTGTATCAGCATTTGTAGATCAAGGTAGATATTTGGACAGATGAGGAAACTGAGGTACATTAAGCAATATTGAGGCAGGAGGAGGAATTTGATTCCAGGCCAGATGGAAAACTGGCTGAAACAGGGAAGAGGCACCAAAAGCACCTCTCCATAAGACATGCCCACCAGTGCCATGACAGTTTACCACTGCCATGGCAATGCCTGGAAGTTACTGCCCCTTTCCATGGCAGTGACCCAAAGCTACCACCCCTTTTTCTAGAAATTTCTGAATAACCCGCCCCTTATTGCATGTAGTTAAAAGTGGACATAAATATGCTGGCAGAAATGCCCCCAAGCTGCTACCCTGGGCACACTACCTAGGGTTAGCCCTGCTCTGCAAGGAGCATACCTCTGCTGCTGCTATACGCTGCCACTTCAGGGAAAGTTGCTGTCTAACACCACTGACTCACCCTTGAATTCTTTCCTAGGTGAAGCCACAAACCCTCCCAGGCTAAGCCCCAGTTTTGGGCCTGTCCTGCCTTACATCAATATGATAAAACTTACCCAGCCACAGTGACCAAGGTGGCATTTGAACTCATGTTCTCTAACTGTAAACCCAAGCTCACTCTGCTTCAGAGCAGTTCACAGAGAGTCAGGGTAGGTTCTCGAGTAAGAGAGACAGGTTAAAAGAATTGGTGTGACTAAAGTTTGCAGGGTGCACTGGAATGAAGACAACTTGCAACTATGTGGAAGTCAAGCCTTGACCTCCACAACTTTAAAGAGCTTACCCTGACACTGACCCCTTCTTCCCCACCAGACCTTTGGCTTTGGCTGGCACAGGGGTGAAGGAGAGCCAGCAGCATTGAGTGACTGGGCAAATGAGCCTCCAGGAGAGTTCATTCCAACCCTCCCAGTTCCTACTGCTGGTGGGGGTCCCGGTGGCAAGTGTCCTCCTTCTGGCCCAGTGCCTTCGATGGCACTGCCCTAGAAGGCTACTGGGGGCCTGCTGGATGCCGAATGGTCAAGAGGAACCAGTGTCCCAGCCTACCCCTCCACCAGAAAATGAGGTCTCAAGGCAGCACCTGCCAGCCACACTGCCAGAGATGGCTGCCTTCTATCAGGAGCTGCACACACCCACTCAAGGCCAGACCATGGTCCGCCAGTTGATGCACAAGCTGTTGGTGTTTTCGGCTCGAGAGGTGGATCATCGCGGCGGTTGCCTGATGCTCCAGGATGCAGGCATTTCCTTGCTCATCCCACCAGGTAACAGCTCCTGGCTCTCTTCTCCACATACAGTTGCTCAGACTGTACATTAGGTCACCACATCTGAGGGAGCAATGTTCATAGACACCTTTTACTTCTGATAATTGTTGTATTGTGAGTATAGTTTTATTGACTTCAGGGATGGACATATTACATATCTTTTAGGACAACTTCCTGGCAGGTGGAAGTAAAGTGCCTTGTTCTAATGAATCAGTATGCTGGGACAATTCTTCAGTAAAGGGAGGCAAGAGCACCATTTGCAAATTCACGCTAGGCACACTATGGGCTAGCAAAAGTCTGGGTGGAAAGGGGAGTGTCTTGCTTAGGGTTACACTACAAGCCAGCTCCACAGTCATCTTACTCTTGTTCATACCACCGCCCTGTGTGCCCTGCTGGGGACGTCTCTCCTGGGCTCCTGCCCCACCTCCTTTCTCTCTGGCCTGGCCTCTTTCAGGGGCAGGGGTGTGCCTGCTTACCAGGCCCATCTCATCTCTCCCTGTCCTCTCCAGGTGCTGTGACTGTGGGCCGCCAGGAGCGGGTGTCTTTGATACTGGTGTGGGACCTTTCGGACGCCCCATCACTGTCCCGAGCCCAGGGGCTGGTAAGCCCTGTGGTGGCATGTGGCCCCCATGGGGCCTCCTTCCTGAAGCCTTGTACTCTCACGTTCAAACACTGTGCCCAGCAGCCCAGCCATGCTCGTACCTACAGCAGCAACACTGCCCTGCTCGACGCCAAGGTATGGAGGCCCCTGGGGCGGCCAGGGGCCCATGCCTCCCGGGACGAGTGTCGCATCCACCTCTCCCACTTCAGGTAGGCACATGCCATTGGCCTGTCTTCCCACACCCATCTCTCTGGGGACTGTCTTTCCTGCCCACTTTCTCTGTCTGTGTTATCTTCAGCTCTCTGTATAGAAGATGGTCTGCAAATCCTTTATCCCCTGGTGACCCTTTCTGGCCCCTCTGTCCTAATGTCTGTAGCAGTTTTTCTCACACTAATCATGTCCAGGACTGCAAATCCCACCGCTGTATCTGTCTGTCTGGAAGTGTCTGACTCAGCCCCATCTCTCCATCTAGAAGGGACCTGTCCTTCTCCACCTCTATCTCTCAAATTATCTCTCTCTACTCTGTGCCTCTTTCAGGACTATCCCCAAACTTAGTGCCAGTTCTGTAAGACTCCATTCCATCTTTGTCCTTCATCTCTTTGTCTTTCTAGAGTCTTAGGTCCTCTGCCTCCCAGCCTCCTTCCCACCCATTGACAGGAGTAGAGCCATGTGCAGGTGCACTCTCAAGCATGGTCACCCTGAGCCCACTTTCCCTCTTTCCCCTGCCAGCTCTCCTCCCCATTCAGTCACCAGTCACCATGATGTACTCACTTTTCATCCCCCCCAACCAGTTCCTCCCTAAGTGCTCCCCTCGAGTGCTCTCCGAACCTCCTTGAAGGCCCCACAGAGGCCCCTCAGGTGGCAGGAGGCTGGTGGCAGTGTGCTGGTGTCTTAGCCTTCCCTGCACATGAGTGCCTGCCAATGGCTCCCTCTGCAGTCTCTACACCTGTGTGATGGAGGCACCTGTGGGGCGCGAAGCCCGCAAATGGCTGCAGCTGGCCGTATTCTGCTCACCGCTGGTACCAGGACAGTCCCACCTGCAGCTGCGTATCTACTTCCTCAACAACACGCCCTGTGCCCTGCAGTGGGCACTGACCAACGAGCAGCCCTATGGTGGGCGCCTGCGTGGGCCCTGCCAGCTCTTCGACTTCAGTGGGGCCAGGGGTGACCAGTGCCTGAAGCTCAAGTACATCTCAGAGGGTGAGGAGGCAGTGGCCTGTGGGACAGGATGATCAGGAGTCCCACAGGAATGAAGGGTTCTGGGCCTCCCCTAGACATGTGGAGATTTGGGGACCCCAAGTCTCTCTCTCTTTTTTTTTTTTTTCCCTGAGTTGGAGTTTTGCTCTGTTGCCCAGGCTGGAGTGCAGTGACATGATCTTGGCTCACGGCAACCTCCGCCTCCTGGGTTCAAGTTATTCTCCTGCCCCAGTCTCCTGAGTAGCTGCAATTACAGGTGCACACCACCACAGCTGGCTAATTTTTTTGTATTTTTAGTAGAGACAGGGTTTCATCATGTTGTCCAGGCTGTCTCGAACTCCTGACCTCAAGTAATCTGCCCATCTCGGCCTCCCAAAGTGTTGGGATTACAGGTGTGAGCCACTGCACCAGGCCCCAAGTCTCTCTGTGACCTCTGGGCCAGCAGTAGCCTCATGGAGCCCCCAGGACTTTGACCACTCTGCTGTCTACTGAGCCCTTGCCACTCACTCCTAGGACAGGGTGATGCCAGGTGGGAGGCGGGAAGGAGAGGGGTTATACCCCACAGAAGCAGGAAGGGATGGAAGGCTTTTACAGTGCAAGGGCCCTCTTGGGGTCCCTGCCCAGGCTCTGGGGATTCCCATCCCCTTGAGACCCTCCTGCCTTTGTTCTGTCCTCATGCCTCCCCACAGCCCCCTTCAATACTTGTGGAGGGCCTCACTCTCTGAGGCCCTCTCCTCTCTGCCTACTCGCCAGGTTGGGAGAATGTGGATGATAGCAGTTGCCAGCTGGTTCCCCATCTCCACATCTGGCATGGAAAGTGCCCATTCCGCTCCTTCTGCTTCCGGAGAAAAGCAGGTAGTCCAGAAGCCCTGAGTGTACCTTCTCCCCTCTCTTTTCCCCTCCCGTCTCCTCTTCTCCCCTCCCAGTAACCTGGAGCTCTGCAGACCCTCATGCAGCCATGCACACAGACCTTCCCTGAAAGGCCAGGAGCCACACATATCTTTGCAGAGAGAAAAATGGAGTGTTGGACCCCAGCTTCTTCAGATTTTCCAAGTCTTACTATAGAGTCCCTTACCTTCTCCTCCTCTTACCCCAGGCCATTTCCTCACTCACTGGCCATGCTCTCACCTTCTCTTTATAGCCAATGAGAATGAGGACTGTTCAGCACTAACCAATGAGATCATTGTCACCATGCACACCTTCCAGGATGTGAGTTGGAGCTGAGGGGCAGAGGAAGGGCAGGGCCTGGGGGGACTCCTAGGCAAAGTGGGCGCAGGGTATGGTGCCCAGTAACTATGGTCTTAATCACATAGGTAAAGACGGCATTTTCCATAGAGACCCCATACCTCAGATCATCTGGGCTCCAAGTTACCCTCATCCCTGACTCTCCTTGTCTATTGGTGGATGAATCCAGCGGGAGGCTAAAAGAACCAAACCCTAGTTTAACCCCTTCTCCCAACTCAGAGAACTGGGGCATCAAGTTGATACGGTTTCTTTCTAGGTTGATTGTCTACATTTGAGAGATGATGTTTTGTATCTTCAGTGTGGGATTTGAGAGATGATGTTTTGTATTTTCAGTGTGGGAAGTGACCAGGAAGAGGGTCTTGAGTAGGCAGGATGGGAGTTAGGTATCTCTTCTCTCCTGCTGCACCAAGGGAAGATGCGAAGAAATCAGAGTTGAGAGTCTTTGGGGAACCATAGTGGCACCTTATTGGAGGGCAGGCGGATACCCTGTTGTCATTTGGAGAAGAGGCAGGGAAGGTTGGAATGGAGGAAGGGAAACATATGGCTGAGATCAGTGTCTCTATGGTTGGATGACCTCCCACTGCACCACGGCCCCTCCCAGGATTTCCCCTGGTGGCTCAGGATGCATCCTGTTTGGTCTTCATGTCCCAGTTCCCAGAGAGCTCAGTGGGCAAACATAAGGCTGAAGGTGGGGTTCTGAAGTCAGGGAGACAGCGGGTAGAGGGTGCTGGGTGTAGTGGGGTTGTATCTCCTGGTAAGGTGGCTCTGAGTGACAGACTGAAGGAGAGACATGAGGAATGGAGGTAGGACTCCAGCTTATTACTCAAGGGGATGCCTTGTGACCCCTAAGTATGTTCCCTGCCCTGTGTTGACTCAGGGCTTGGAGACCAAGTATATGGAAATCCTCAGATTCCAGGCATCAGAGGAAGAATCCTGGGCAGCGCCGCCCCCTGTCTCCCAGTCGCCCCCATGCAATAGGTGAGACGGGGGTTGCTTGGGCTGTTGCTTGGGGGATGTTGGGTTCCTACCCTGGCACCCACAGGGTGACTACAGCATTTACGGTGTATATGGGAGAACCAGAGTGGGTCTGTTTGTCCCTTTCTTCCAAGAACACCTTTTTCCCTGCCTCAGGCTGCCCCCAGAGCTCTTTGAGCAGCTGCAGATGTTGTTGGAGCCAAACAGCATCACAGGAAATGACTGGCGCAAACTAGCCTCTCACCTGGGGCTTTGTGGCATGAAGATCCGGTAGGAAGAGGGGATGTCTGTGGATGGTAGAGGAGGGTGGGCTGGGGCGGGGGTCCTCAGGACACTCTGGAGACTGGATCACAGGCAAGGGAGTGACTTAAAAGTCAGAGAATGGCTACTCTCCATCCTATTTCCCATAAAAGGGCAGCTCTATTAATCACTGTATCATCAGTATCTAGAATGATGCCTGGTGCATAGTAGGTGCTCAATTAACATTTAATAGTGAATCCATTAACATGGAAGTTATTTGGTACATGTTGAGTGCTTGCCATGCTATGCCCTGAGAAGGAGAAAGATAGATTATAGGATAATGTGTGTAAAGCATGTAGCAGGGTGCCTGACACTTGTTAATTCAATAAATGTTAGCAATAATGGTGACAGTGCAGTCATGATCCCTGTCAAGGAACTCAGAAAGCAGTAGAATACTGAGCTAAGCTCCAGAAACTACACTATGAGTACAGCAGTCAGGGAAGACTTTATCCAGGTGATGGGGCTAGAGCTGGACCCTGAAAACAGGGTGGATTTTTATTTATTATTATTATTATTATTATTATTTGAGATGGAGTCTTGCTCCGTTGCCCAGGCTGGAGTGCAGTGGCACAATCTTGGCTCACTGCAACCTCCGCCTCCCGGGTTCAAGTAATTCTCCTGCCTCAGCCTCCCAAGTAGCTGGGATTGCAGGCATGTGCCACCACGTCCAGCTAATTTTTGTATTTTTAGTAGAGACGGGGTTTCATCAGGTTGGCCAGGCTGGTCTCCAACTATAGGGTGGATTTTTAAATCATTCATTTCAGCATTTTACCATTATGCCTGGAAACTGTACTAAGCACTGTGATACAAGAGGAATGAGGCATGGTCCCAGCACCTAGGAGCGCACACACTAGTAAGGGGTTCAGAGAGCTTGAAAAATAAAGGCAAGTGTTCCTTGTGCCTTCCTGTAAGAATCCAGTATTGTATAACACATCGAAGAGAGACAGAAAACAGCTTAAGCAAGAATAATAATGAACTGTGGGCGTTATGACCGGAAGTCTGAACTAAGGGGTGCAGAATGGTCTCTTCCACCTGGGAGGGGTGAACTAGAAAGGGCTTCAGGGAGGAAGTGATGGAGGAGATCAGCCATTCTGTTTTGGGGAGCAGCAGAGGTGGCTGTGGGTGTAGTGTTTGCAAGGCGAGAAAGGGAGAGGCCTGAGCTAAGGAGGTTCAGGATGGGAGAAAGGAGAGAAAGCATAAAGACAGGGCAAGGCCAGGTGCTGGATGAGCTGGAAAGGCTCATGGAGCATGGACTGGTTAGGAGGTGAGAGACTGGAAGGTTTTTGTGGACGGGAGGTTCGTGATAAAAAGCCATGGTTTATGGCAACTGTTTCCTGAGCAGGATGTTGTGGCCTAGGAGATAGGGAGGAAGGAGGGAGTTAGGAGGCTAGGGGGAGGCTAGGGCAGTATTTGGAGTAGGGGAGGTAGAGAAGGCAATTACAGCACATCAGAGCTGGAGCAAACTTAGAGGTCCTCTTATCTAAGCCCTCAGTTTAATGAGAGGAAACTGAAGCCTAGAGAAGAGGAGGGCTCAGAGAGTTAGCCTCCAGGCGAGGACAATCTCAAGTTTCAAGGGCCTGGGGCTTCCCACCCCCGTCCCCTGAAAGGCAAGCAAGAGCAGGACGAGGACAAAAGCTACAGGGTAGGGGAGGGATGGACCTCGTGCTGCGCAGCCCAGGGAACCTGCAGCAGGGAAGGAGCCCCTCCCTGCTCCTTCCCCCTTCTCCTCCTCCCCTGCCTCGGGCCAGGTTCCTGTCCTGTCAGCGCAGCCCCGCAGCGGCCATCCTGGAGTTTTTTGAGGAGCAGAACGGCAGCCTGCAGGAGCTGCACTACCTCATGACCGTCATGGAGCGGCTAGACTGCGCCTCCGCCATCCAGAACTACCTGAGCGGGACACACGGCGGCAGCCCAGGCCCCGAGCACCGGGGCGCCCGGTATAACCAGGGCCTGGAGCTGGACGAGAAGCTCTGAGCGCCCAGCGGGCAGGGCTGGAGGAGGTGTAGGGGCGAGAGGGGTTGTTCCCCCACGCCTATGAGGGACACAGCAGCTGTTCCTGGCTGTGCCCACCACCCTTCCCAGAACCCTCGGACGGTGCCCGGGGCTGCACGCGAGGCCGGAGAGTCCTCGCCAGCCTCCCAGCAGCAGGCGCGCCCTTCGGGACGCGATCTGTCCCGCGTACGGGTCCCCTCCTGGCCGGCAGAGGGCGCAGGAGCCCAGGAGATGGCCTCAGCGTGGCCGGGCTGTCGAAAATGAGCAGGGGACGGCCACGGTCCCCGCGTGCACTTTAGGGGCGGGCGGTCAGGCCCCAAGTATTCACTGAGCGCTCAGGAAGACCGGACATTGGGCTGGTGTCATGAAGAATACTGGAATATAGGAGGCAGGGACTGGAGCCCTGACAAGCACACAGTTCTTTTGCAGGAGTCAAGATGTTCTCATAGCAGCCAGGGGCAAACTCGAAAACAGCCCTGACCTGTGGTTAGGGGATGTGTGTGTGGCTTTAGGAGCTGAGACGGGAAGAGCTGAGTGCGGGCTGGAGCAGCGAGAATGCTTCACGGAGGATATTGGGGAGAGACGATTTGACTTGCTGAGTGGTTTGTAGATCTTTAGGTGCGGGAGGTGCGGGTGGCTGGACTTAAGGTAGGAGCCGAGAGTGGGCATGGGAGCCCAGCCCCATGGGTGTGAGGCCTGGGTAGGACGAGGTTTCCCGGCTAGGCACGCCTGGCTGTCTGCCTCTGCCCCTGCTAACTTCCTTTGTCTCTTTATCCTCCTGCTCAGGTCTTGTCTTCCCCTCTCTCTGCCATTTTCTCTATCAGAAAACATTAAAGCTTAGTAGAAACTTCAAGATGATCATTCTGGCCCAACCCTTTTATCTCTTTATCTCCAACGGTGTGCGTTTTAAGTCTCTCTGACTTGGTTTTTCTGTCCCTATCTCCCACAGTTGTTCTGCCTCTGCACCTGTGTTTCTGTTTCTCGCTCTCTTAGATCTTTTTGTTTCTGCCTAGTCTCTGTGCCCTGTCTTTGTTTCTTTCTCTGTCTGAAACCCTCCCTCTTTTCCCTTCAGGCATATGTCTCTAAACCAATGTTATGAGTCAAAGACTGTTGAAAGAGACAGGGCTACTCTAGGAATGGATGGGTGGGGATATTTTCCCCATGCATTAAGATCCAGTTTAGGGTCAGGAAATAAAGGATAGGGATGAAAGAGCACCCTATTCAGTCAGCAGATACTTATTCAGCACCTACTATGTGTTAGATACTGTATACAAAAGATATGAATGGGCTGGGTCCTGAACAGAGAATAAAGGGTTTGACTCTATTCTGGAAATTCTTTTGTTTGCAAACAGGTGTTGTTAATTTGTTCAAAGGCAGGCAAACAATCTCTCTGGCAACACAATTTTCTTCTGTATTTAATTAAAAAATATTAAAGCTTTTTTTCTATGATGAATGATAAAATATGAAAATTGCCTTTCTTTGTTACTAACTGTATTTTGCTCAGATTGGCAAATTTGGATGTGAGTATGAATGATTTTATTTGGTAAAATTGTACCTATGGGGATGGGTTGGAGGGAAGCATTTTGTAGACTGTGCTTCCGGTATGAAAATTATCTGGGTCCCGCATGGTAAGTCAGGGAGGTTCCCTTCTTTTCTGTTAGATGCAAGCCTTCAGAAGCAGGCCCTTCCATCCCTTCCCTGTTCCCCCAGTGCCACCTGTCCTCTGCTACCCTTCTCATCTGTCCTCCTTACCCCACTGGGGACTGCCAGTCACGCCAGATTAGTGCCTCAGCCTTTTCCCCCTTCACTTAGCTCAGGATTGAACTGTGCAGTAGCCTGGCACTGTTTCGCCAAAGACATCATTGTGTTCCTTCCAACCCTGGAAAAAATCATTTTAAGAGTTTCACGTCTCCTGGAGTTGCAAATAGAAGCCACAGAGATTCCTGTGATGAGAATAGAATGCTTTCTGGCCCCAACTCCAATTTCTCAAAATGGGTTTCCAGTGCTGGCAAAGGGAGGCTTGGAAATCCTGGGGTAGTTGCAGGCTGAGTGATTCCTGTAAGGCAGACCCTTCCTTTCTCACATCAAACGCAGCTGGCATATTATGTATTGGCACCTAATGCTGAGAGATGGTGTGCCCCACTGGGTATCAGCAGACTTAACATTTAGCCCTGACTCATACTAACTAGAACAGCTCTTCTTTTGGGCTTTAAACTCTTCCTTGGAATGAAGCTACCATGTTAGAGGCTGTCCCAGGGCCTTTGGTTTCATAGACTTATGCAGAGGTGGCACACTGGTCACCCAAGGAATGTTCACTTGGGGATTTTTTTTTTTTTTCTTTTTTAGTTGTCTTCAAATAGAACAATTGATCACTGCTTGTGGCCTTACTTCCAGCCCTTTCCCTGATAAAGAGTTGCCTAAATCACCTGCCTAAAAACACCACATTTGTGACTTCTGCTCTTTCACATGTTGCAGAGGCCTACATCTGCACTTCCTCCTGCTGGATTTGGAGTCTGGGGAAAGGGGTTGGGGAAATGAAAGGGTAAGGTTGGGCCTAGGTCTGTGGGGTTGGAGCCTCTAGCGCTCAAAGCAAATATGTGTCCTCGGCATCCCCTTTGACCACTGAGCAATATTTATGCTAATGTTCAGATCTGTGCTAACAGAAATTCAATGAAAGCCACATATATAATTTTACATTTTCTAGTAGTCACACTGAAAATTGTAAATAGAAACAGGTGAAGTCAACTTTAATAAGTTTTGTTTAACCTAATATATTTAGAATATTATTTCCACATGTAGTCAACATAACATTAATAGTATATTTTACATTCTTTTTTATATTAAGTATTTGGAATCTGGGGTATACTTTGCAATTACAGCACATCTCAATTTGTATGCTAATTTTTCATCGGAAAGATTTCATCTGTATTCAGCTTTTATACAATTTATAACTAAAACGTACATTTACAGACACAAATTAAACAAGCCAAAAGTTTTCCAAAAATGGAATTAGGTATCAGTTTTTAAATTTTAGTTCACTGAGATAAAATAAAAATTCAGTGCCTCAATTGCACTAGCCACATTTCAGTTGTTGAGTGGCCATGTGTGGCTAGTGGGTACTGTTAATGGACAGCACAGATCTGGGTTAGGAATCCAGCTGGGTATAACTTTACAGTGTACTTGACCATTTACTTATTTGTTAATTCATCAAACATTTGCTGAATACCTACTCTGTGCTAAGCCCTGCACAAATTGTTGGTGATACATATCCAATGAAGAAGAGCATTCTTGTTTTGTAGGAGCTCCTGGGAAGCTGGGAGTCAGAAGGAAGGACACTTTCCTCCCATCCTTCTTTGTACCTGACTCAAGAAGGTAATGGGAGATGAGGTTCAGGCCGATACTCTGTGTTGCAGAAATGACTCACACTGCAGCCTGCTGTAGAGGCAGTAGATTCAGGTACATCAGTGTTCCTGGCTTACCTAGTACATCAAGTGGGTTGTTGGTTGATGACAATAGGATTCACTCTGGCTAGTTGAGGCAGATGGGATTTATTAAAGGAAACTGAAAGACAAACAATCATTTGGAGGGCGGAGAAATAGATTTGGGGTAAAGTTTCCAGGAACAATGCCCTAAACTGTACTGTAGGACTAGATCATGGAGGGAAACTGGTATTATTTTGGCTGCTGCTACTGAGCACTGGACACCAGGAACTTGACTTTATTACAGCCACTCCTGCTACCACCACTGATGCTATCTCTGAGTCAGGAACCAGACTTTACCACCACTTTTTTTTTTTTTTTTTTTTTTGAGACGGAATCTTGCTCTGTTGCCAGGCTGGAGTGCAATGACACGATCTTGGCTCACTGCAACCTCCGCCTCCCAGGTTCAAGCAATTCTTCTGCCTCAGCCTCCCAAGTAGCTGGGATTACAGGCGTGCGGCACCACGCCCAGCTAATTTTTGTATTTTTACTACAGACGGGGTTTCACCATGTTGGTCAGGATGGTCTCGCTCTCTTGACCTCATGATCGGCCCACCTCGGCCTCCCCTAAAGTGCTGGGATTACAGGCGTGATCCACTGTGCCTGGTCCCTCACCACCACTTCTGAAAGCTCAGGCCTCTTCTGCCTTCCATGCCAGTAAAAACAGAAGCTCCATGCACTGCCTGCTCTTTACGCAACTCACTTCTAAATCAAATCTCTAGTGCTGGCCTTGGGTTGTGAGAGCTCAGACCACATGCCTGAATCCTAGCTGCAAAGACACCTGGAAGCTCTGAAATCTGACTGGAACTCTGACTTCAATATCAGGGAAATGGGACTTACTACATGAGAATATCCCCAAATATGGGAAAGCTACTCAAAAGTTGACGAGAAGCCACAAATAAGACAGACGTCTACTACAGTCAGAGTGTGGTCATGCTGTAGCCTCAGGCAGCAAATTCCCTTCTCAAGAATAGCCATGCACTCAGTAGGTGCTGTATCAAGGTTCTGGCAGAGAGTAGACTGAGGATGTGCTATGGATTGAATGTTTGTATACCCCTAAAATTCATATGATAAAATCCTAACCCTCAATAAGATGGTATTAGGAAGTTGGCCTTTAAGAGGTAATTAGGTCATGAAGGTGGAGCCCTCATGAATGGCATTAGCGCCCTTATAAGAAGAGAGACAGGAGAGTTTGCTTCCTTTCTCTCTGCTTTTTATCACATGGGCACACACAATGAGAAGATGGTGGTCTGAGAACCAGGAAGAGGGCCCTCACCAGACACCAGTCAGAACCTTGATACGGTGCCTGTGTAAGATCACTGACCTTCAGAATCTTCTCAGTAAAGCATGCCTGCACACATTCCTTAGGATGACTCTCATGCCAATACACACAAATGTGATCCTGTAACCCAGGCTTAGACCATGACATGGTTTAGAAGTGCTATGGTCTGACAACAAGCTCACCAACAGTGGCGAATTGGTTCGCTCCATGCCTTCTCCAGCCCCTGTGCCTCCCTGTACTGCAGAGGCTGAAAACTAAAACGACGTTTCCCAGACTTCTTGGCAGATGGGGATCTAGATATGCTTAGGTTCAGCCAATCAACTGGACTCATGCAGGACTTTTGATTTGGAATATGGAAGGAAGATTTGGAATAATGGAGGGAGTTGAACAGGGCATGAAGCTGGTGCTCATTTTGAGGAGCTAGAGTGGTCAGCAGCTGTGGCAGCAGCTGGCCTTAGTGGCAAGTTGCATGCATAGTTTGGGGTGTTAATATGAAATTCAACTTGGAGTATATCCCTACAGCATTTCCAGTGATTTGTGAACTATCTATCTGGGCTCCATAATGTATTGTTTGTGCTTAAACTAGCCAGAGAGGGACTACATAGTATAAAACAAAGACCTGTATCCAGTGTGCCAATGATTTTTTCACTGGAAAGACTGTTCTTTATTCTGTGATCATATACTTCTTACTTTGCTTGTGTTAACAGGCCTATTATCTTATGAAAGGATGGTAAAGCAATGATAGCTTTATTAAAACGTCTACTTGGTAAAGTAAAAAGATAATAATCCTATGTTGATTTCCCCTCCCCAAATTAAAAACTAAAACACAAAAATATTGGTCTGTAAAATACAAAAGCCTGGAAATGCTTTTTTTGTGAGACCTGTCATCCTGATCCTTTTGAAAGCCTTACACAGATATGTTTATTCGTCTCCTCTGCACATATTTGACTATTTACTATGTACTTAGAAACATGGTGGGCCTTCATTTATTTTCTTATCTTCAGGTACTCTTTCTCATGCTGACTTTAATCCAGCCTATGCTAGTTTCTTGTTGGTAGAGATGTTATGCCTTCTGGCCAAAAAAAAAGCTAAGTCAATCCTAGCCAGTTAGTGTCACGACATCATAAAGGTATTAGCCCAAGGACAGGAATAGGCTTCATATTAGCTCTCAACCTTCAGGTGAAACCAGATTTCATTTCCAAACGAACTAGAAAAGACACAATTAGAAAATGAAGAATAATATTTGGAAAATGCTGAATAGGGTGAAGATGGGATTATAGAAAAGTTCTTTAGTGGGGCAGAGAGTATAGATGAGGGTGGGGAAGGGCACCCCCCCCCCCAATCTAAGGGAGGAGCTGGCTATCCTTTCCCCGGGAATCTCAGATAAATATAAAGAAGGCACATGACAGACAAGGGGACCCAGTGGCATTGGTCATTTTGGAAATCTACCAGGAAAGTCTTCACATGTGGCTTTTCCTCGCTGCATACCCACCCACAGGGTTTCATCACAGTTGGGCTTCTTGTGCTCTGGCTGAGGAGACCGTCTGTGGCTAGGTGGCAGAAGCGGACCATGTTCAGTACACAGGGTGTAAGCCCTTGGGAAGTTTCGAGTTCTGGAGACCGCCCGTCTCTGTGAGCCTGTGTTGTCCTTCCTTTCTGCCTGTGACTACCCTCTTCTTTCTGGGTCAAGCCAGTCAGATATGACTCAGGCACATTCTTCCTTGGGAGAAGATCAGGTGAATCCTTTTCTTCAGTCTCCGTCTCTTTCCCTTAACAAACTCTTTTTAATTTATTTGACTCCATCAAAGCAAGAATGTGGTTCCATTCCCTTGAGGCCCTTCTTGGAAGCCTGGTTATATTGGGACAAGTAAGGACTCTGGAACCCCACAGACTTTAACTTAGAAGCCAGCTTCTTCACTTTCCACGTGGATTCTGGCAAGTTACTTAATGTGTCTGAGGTTCTGCCTCCTTGTCTGGATGATGGGAATAATATCATTCTCCTTTTAAGATTATTGTGAGGATTAACAACTATAAAGCCCACAGCCTACATGTAGCCTGGTTCAATATTATTCAAGGCCTTCTTCTTTGTAACACCTTGTAATGATCACTGGGCTGGACATTTATTGATGTTGGCTGCAGAGCATCCCATCCCCTTCTTTAAGAGCACCATGACTTGCTTTCAAGAATCATCTTTCCCTAGTGGATTTGTCTCAGAGGGAAATAATACCAAGAGGCAGATGCTTTTTCTTGCCCTTGGTTTAGCCAGGGGGCTGGAACATGATCAATGTCTCTGTCACTCTAGACACTGAATCCTCTGTGAGTAGACTGAGGATGTGCTATGGATTGAACGTTTGTATGCCCCCAAAATTCATACGTTAAAATCCTAACCCTCAATAAGATGCTATTCAGAAGTGGGGCCTTTGGGAGGTAATTAGGTCATGAAGGTGGAGCCCTCATGAGTGGCATTAGTGCCCTTATAAGAAGAGACACAGGAGAGTTTGCTTCCTGTGTCTTGACTCCTGCTTCCTGTGTCTTGAGCATACAATGAGAAGATGGTGGTCTGAGAACCAGGAAAAGGGCCCTCACCAGCCACTGTATCTGTCAGAACCTTGATCTTGGACTTCCCTTCCTCCAGAACTATGAGAACCAAATGTTTGTTGTTTGAGCCACCCAGTCTGTAGTATTCTTTATGGCAGTCTGAATGGACTAAATCAAGATATATGGAATGATTAGTGGCTCTTTGGAGCCATGGAGGTGTGGACACCTGGCTGTTCCTCTCCCTGAACTGGAACTGGAGTTCTGTTGCCAGAGAATCCTACACTGGAGTCTCCAGTATTTTCTTGGATTTGGTGAGCCCTGACGCCCTCCCTGAAAATTCCCCTTTGGTTTACATGTACCAGAATTGGTTTCTCTTGCTTGAAAACGAGAATTTTGATTAATACCCAATAACCTTGTACTTAAGTCATAAGGTATCATAGGTGCTATATGAATTATCGATTGCTGTATTACAAATTACCAACCCCTCCAACTTAGTGGCCTCACACAGTAGTCATTTATAATCCCTCACTGTGTCTGTGGCTCAAGGAGTCAGAAGTAGTTCTTGGTTTAGGGACTCCATGAGGCAGCAGTCATCTGAAGGTTTGACTGGGGCTGGAGGATTCACTTCCACAGTGACCCAGTCAATGGCTGGCAATTTGGTGCTGATTATTGACCAGGGATTTTTAGCTTTTCTGCATGTGGGGCTCACCAAAGGACTTCTTGAGAGTTCCCAGAGCATGCCACTACATTATTGATACCTAAATATTCTGATAAGGCCATTGAGATAAAAACAACTGTGAGCTCTTAGGCTTGGAACCATTCTCTGCCAGGCAAATCAACAATATCCTTCCTCTAAAGTTGTTTCCAAACAGAGGAGGCTTACTTTAATTCTGATTGCTAGTAATTGTTTTGTTCTCTAGATGATACTAAGGTAGAGTCATCTTAGCAAAACTTAGAGCAATGTGGTTTGGTTCTTTTGCATTAGGTTTTGTAAAAGTTCATGGTGCACCTTGGCAATCACTTCTCAGTGGATCCTTGCAACAGCCCATAGGGCAAGCAGAGCTGAATGTAGTGGTTCCATTTCACAAATGAGGAGACTGAGGCTTATGGCCAGTAAGTGTTAGACATGGTGGTTAGGTTAGGAATCAGACAGGCCTGAGTCTGCAGTTTACTAGCTGTGTGACCTTGAGTGAGTTGTTAACATCTGTTGGCCTTCATTTCTGCACCCATAAAATAGGCTAACAACAGAGTCACAATAATAGTACCAGTTTACAGGGTAGTCAGGGTTAAATGAGACAGAATATATAAAACACTTAGTATAGTGCCTAGAGCTTAGTAAGCACTCAGCAACATGAGCTGTTGTAGTGAATATTAGCTCAGACTAGGATAGATGATGTAGTCTAATAATTTGCACAATTGGTTGGTTTGTATTCATCGGTGAATGGACCAACTGGTGCTTGGAAACCAGAAGGACTACCAACCCTCCTCCTTCTCCTCTAACCCACTTTCCCATGGCTCCTCCTTCTCTAGTGTTTGCTCTTCCTTCCCCTTACTCCTTACTTATCTTTTATATTATTCCAATATTTGAAGAATGCAGGGTTGTAAAAACTTATAGGGTTCCTGTATAGCTTCCAATTTACTGCAGGCCTTTGCAAAACTGTGTTCAATAAGTACTTGTTAATTCAATCAAAAATCAAGTCATCCATATGAATAAATGACTGCCCAGCTGGCTGAAGCTGCCAGTGTGCATTTGCACACATACACACACATGCACACAAATGTGTGCATACAGACACAAACATGCACACAGATACACACACACACACCTGCCAAACTCCTTGCAGTTCACCTTGGGAAACTTGTTCATCCACAGCCCAGATCTTGGACAGGGTCACCTGTTACCTTCCCAAAGGGCAGCTTTGGTGGTGGGATGTGCAGATCCCCTTAGATCAAAAATAACTCCCTACATGTGACAGCCCCTTGCAGCTCACTAGGCTGTGCCACATCCATTATCACCCTGGATTCTGTCTCAGAGAATGCTGAGGGCTGAGATGTTCAGTGGTTTTCCCATGTGAAGGACCTGGACTCATTCAAGCCTCCCCATTCTAAAGCCTGGACTATGATGCCACTCAAAAAGTCCTGCCCAGTCCCCAACTCCGTATCTCCCGCTAGAGCTGTGCTTCTGGGTTAAGTTTTGCATCTCCATTAGATACCTATTGAAACACACAAAACACTCATTTTATCTGAAAGGGGTCCAGCTCTACTTCACTGGTTAAAATTAATTTATCAGATCAGATAGTTATTACCTAGGGCAAGCATTGAACCATTCTGAACATCTTTGGTCATACCTGTGAGGAAGTGTGGTGGAGGGACAGTGTTCCAGCAGAACACATTTTCTCTTCTTTCACTGTAAAAGAATTGCTCGGGCACACATATCCCCGTCTCCCCAGGCTCCCTACAGTTAGGTGAGCCTGTGTAACTAAGTTCTCACTTGCAGAGTGTTCTCATGAGCAGAATGTGAGTGGAGTGATGTATGAGAGTCCCAGGCCCAGTGATGTGGGGCGATCAGCATGCCTCGTGCCTGCTGTCTCTCTCCTCCTGGTCTGCAAACAGGCATGGCAATGACCCAGCTGCCACCATGATGCTGAGGACGTTTTGGGGGATAGCAGAGAAACAAGATGGAAAGAACCTGGGCCGTGGACTCTGCCTGGAGCAAAGCTGCTGCTGATCAGGGAGACTCCCTCAGATGATGTGAGAGAGAACTAGATTTCTATCTTCTTTAAGCCACTGGGTTATGATTGACGCATCTCTTTGTGGCAGCAGCTTACCTATCTATCAGAATGAGACAAGTTTACACATGTGAATTGCTTCATCTGGCACATAGTAAGTGCTCAGTAAATGTTAGCTATTACTGTGACTGTATTTGTGTTTCAAAACCTTGCACATATCTCTAAACCTCAGAGTGGAGGATTTGGGAGCAGTTTTCACGAGGGTTCTGTTGGACATGTGCTGTCCTGCTTTGGTGCCAGGCAATCAAGATTGACCTGCCATGGGCATCCATCCACTTTCTGTGTGGAATGCAGGGAGGCTTCAGGCCAGGGGAGTCCAGTGGAATTAGGTTGGGGTTTGCTAAAATCCAGAGGCCATTCTTGGACACAGACCCTAGTCACCTCTGTGCCTGGCACAGAGGCCCTGCTGATGCAACACACTGGAATTTCCGGGCACAGAGGGCACCTGCAGACAGGGTAGGAGGTGAGCAGCAGACCACAGCATTTGGTCAATAGGCTTGTGTGAGACACCTCCAGAGGACCCCAGCAATTACTGGATGGGTGAGGTTTGGGGTATTCTGGAAGCTCTGTCATAGCAAGGAGGGGAAAAATTGGTGAAACATGGGTGATATCTGTAAATGTGAGCCCCCCCGTAGCCAGGTGAATCTGGAAAACTTGGGTTACCCTAAAATAAAGCTATACAAGAGTCCAGTAAGTACGGGGGCAGCTGTATCCTTTTGTAATTCTTATGTTTGGGATGAGGGTTCCTACTGCCCTGGTAATGTCCTGGTGCTGTTCTTTATTCACTAGGAGCTGTTGAGTCTCCTTGGTCCTACTCGGACCCTGTTTGTATTTTCAACAGGAGATTTCTACATGTATCTTTTCCAGATTTCTACTTTGAAAAAAGCATAGACTCACAAGAAGTTGCAAAAAGAGAGCTTCTGTAGACTCATCACCCAGCTTGCCCTAAAGGTGGCATCTGACTAACTACAGTGCATTATCAAAACCAGAAAACAAACACTGGCACAATGCAATTAACTAGATCATAGATCTTCCTCGGATTTCCCCAGTTTTTGCAAGTACTCATTTTTCTTGGTATGCCTTGCACATAATTCTGTGACATTTTATCACATGTATAGATTCATATACTACCGCTGCCACATCTGCATTTATTTTGCTTCACAGCAGCAAAAAGTATGTTCAAAACCTACAGCGAAGTGAGAAAGAGCGGGAGTGTTTTCATCAGACAGACCTGGCTTGAATCCTGGCTTCTCCCCTGGCTGACTGTGTGACCTCAGACATGAATGAATCTTTCTGAGTCGGCTTCCTCATCCACAGAAGGGAGGGATGAAAAATGGAACCCTGCTCCTGGGTTGTTCTGAAGGATCTCATTCCCAACAGAGTAAGCGCACAACATGCTATTATCAGCATCCTTTTGTGAAGGCCTTTTGACTTTATGATTCAGGGTTGTTTGTTGACTCACTCTCTGGAATAATTAAGGTTCACAAGAAAAATAAAGTAGGAAAGTAGGACTTGCATGTGATGTTATCAGCATAGTTGGCCGCAGTTGTCAGCCTCTCCCTAAGATGCTTGCTGTGGTGCCCTAGGCCCAGGTCCCTGCTTCAGCCTCTCATCCACAGCTCATTGCACTTCCTCCTCACCAATGCCTCCCAAAGGAAACTCCTTGGAGGCCCCATTTGACTCCTCCCCATCTTCCTTTATCATGCAGGGATCTTTGCAAACCTCTCCTCTGCTTTGCGTCCAGCCTTCCCACCCTTCTACTCCTTGACACACACCTCTTGATTTTTTAAATCATGGCCGATGGGAGCACCCGGCACTACACCTATAAGGAGGCCATGATAAACAGGAGTACACTTGTGTAAGCCGTATTTTTATTTAGGGGAAACGTTATTGAATAGAGATGATCTGTCTCTCTCTTTCTCTTATTAGACTGTGAGCTCCTTGAAGGCAGAGATTCTTTATTTGAGTGGTTAAGGCACTTGTGGGGGTATACAGGCACACTGCCTTCCTCCAGTCATAATCCCACACAAATAATCAAAGCTTCCATTGACTGAGCTTTCCCATGTCTTTGTCACAGTGCCTGAAGCTCTGGTTCACACAACTTTTTGCAGTCGGTGTTATGATCTCCCTTCTGTGGCTGCAGGAGCTGAGGCTCAGAACAGTTAAATGGCCAGGCCAGAACTTGTTTTCTTCCCAGAACCTATGCTCACTTTACACTGACTTACTGCCTCTCCACTCATGTCTGTTTGATTAATAACATTAGGCCCATCATGCAGCTCCCTGGGAGAGCTTATCTGTAAAATGGTGCCACGAGTCTCCAGCTTGTTCATGTCATAGGGTCCTTAGTGAGGATCCAATGACCTGGCGAAGGGGACTGCCCCCTGCAAACCCTGGCATTATAAACAGTGAGCTGGGTGGACTCTTCAGCACATGTGAGTGATGCGAATTCCTCAGCACACATGCACTGAGGGACCTGCCACCCTCCACCCCTTGTAAGATAGATAGTTACTTTCATTTCTCTTCATTCTGTCTACTGGCAATCCCGAACCTTACCTTATAATGCTCTCCTAGGCATATAAAAGGGAATAAATCCAGATTCATCATAAATTTATTAAAAGTCATCTTTGCTGTAGCTACCTCCACATTTTGTTTTGTTTTCTATTTTAGGCAGCCTCACTCTGTTGCCCATGTTGGAGTGCAGTGGTGTGATCTTGGCTCACTGCAACCTCAAGCTCCTGAGCTTAAGCAATCCTCCTGCCTCAGCCTCTTGAGTCACTGAGATTATGGGTGTCAGCCACCATGCCTGTCTCCACATAGGATATTTTAAAAAATACCATCTCAGTGAATGCTCACAACCACCCTGTGATATAGGTTTTATTCTCATCCTTGTTTTACATGTGGGAAACAAAGCTCAAAGAGATTAAAGTGATCTGAAGTGACCTGCCCAGCATCACATAGCCAGTAAATCTGGGTTTTGAACCTGGGTCTGTGTGACTCCAAGTCCAGTGCTTGTAAACAAAATGTAGTTGTTTTCAGCATTTTAAAATTCAAAATGCATGAAAGAGAAGACAGTGACTATCTTGTCTTTGGCTTCTTGGATCCCTTCTTCAGAGATCAATATCATCATCTCTTGCGTTCATATTCTATGCATTCTATTCTCTTTTGTTGTTATTCTATGCATATTGAATATATAGTCTATGCATATTGATACATGTTACTTTTTTTCACTTTTTCTATGTTCTTCTGGACTCTGCTGTTTTACTTAACAATGGATCTTGGAGATCTTTTCATAATCAGTTTACAGAAATTTCTTCACAGTTTTCCACTGTTGCATAATATTCCTTTGTATGGATGGACAATAATATATTCAGTAAAGTGTGAACACTTAGATTTTTTCCCAGTCTCTGTGTCATAACAAATCCTGCAGTGAATAACTTTGCATTTACATCATTTTGCGTGTATGGGGGCATATCTTCACAAAAAAATCCTAGAAACCAAAATTTAGGGTCAAGGGGACATGCATTTAAAATCTTGAGTTATGAGCACATTGCTGTCTGTAGGAGTTACACCGATTTCTGTGTTCCCAGTGCTCCTTCCTCTGCATTAGGCCAGCTTGGAACAGGTGCCAAGGTTAAGGAAAGCAGCATATGCCACTGGGACATATTCCTCTTGTTCTGCTCCGTCAGGGAGAACCAGGTTTCTGGCCTTTCTTGTACTCCACCCTTTTATCTCCTGGGAAGTCACCAGATGTTCTGCCATTGGAAGAAGGGGAGATAGTGTCTCCAGACAGAACACCCCAATCTATCTGTTTACAATGATTCACATCCAGAGAATCAATGAACTCTAAAATCCTTGGCAGACTCCAACTCCTGGCTGGAGGAGCTGATGATGGAAGCAGGCTGTAGGCTTCAGTTAAATATTAATAATAATATTAAACATTTACTGTGTGTTTATTCAATTCTGGGAAGTGTGCTAAGCTCCTTGCATGGATTACCTCACTGAAGCCTCAAGATCACCCTTCAAGATGTGTACTGTCATTCTTCCCATTTTAAGGATGCAGACGGGAGGATTGAGTAATATCCTAAGCCACAGAATTAGCAAGTGACACCTGCTATTTGGACCCTGGTTGTTTGATTTCTTTTTTTTCTTTTTTTTTTTGAGATGGAGTTTTGCTCATCACCCAGGCTGGAGGACAGTGGTGTGATCTCGGCTCATTGCAACCTCCACTTACCGGGTTCAGGCAATTCTCCTGTCTCAACCTCCCGAGTAGCTGGGATTACAGGTGCCCACCACTACACCTGGCTAATTTTTGTATTTTTAGTAGAGATGGGGTTTCGCCATGTTGGCCAAGCTGGACTTGAACTCCTGACCTCAGGTGACCTGCCTGGTGGGACTACAGGCATGAGCCACTGTGCCTGGCCTGGTTGTTTGATTTCCCACCCCCAACCACGGTACCAAACCAGAACTCCTAGGAGAGCAGAAAAAGACCCGACTCTTTCCCTCTTCCATGCTTGGCTTCCACCCCTTCAAGAGCCTCCACCTTTCCCTCTTCTGCACTATCCTGGCCGCCTTTTCTTTGGCAAGGCTCAGCTTGTCTCAATTCCTTTCCTCTCCACCAGCACGACTGTTCTTTCTTTGGTCCTAGTCCTCCAGTTTTTAAACTCCAGCTTCCCTGAAGTGCAGTGAGTGTACACATATTGATAAACATAACAAGTACTCTGGTCTCCACAGGACCTTAACTTGGCAGAATTTCAGGTGCTGAGGTGAGCCAGTGGGAGAGATTTTTTGAGAGAGAGTGTGTGTGTGTTTGTGTGTGTGTGTGTGTGATGAATGTGTGTGTATATATATGTGTGCATTTGTGTGTATGTGATGAATTTTTTTATGTCCTTTTAGATGACACTTCATGAGCAGCTGCCACCATGAAATGTTGGCTGAGGGGCTTGATGTGGTTTGGCTGTGTCCCCACCCACATCTCATCTTGAACTGTAGCTCCCATAATTCCCATGTGTTGTGGGAGGGACTCGGTGGGAAATAATTGAATCATGGGGGCTGCTTCCCCCATACTGTTCCATGTTAGTGAATAAGTCTCATGAGATCTAATGATTTTATAAGGGGAAACCCCTTTCGCTTGGCTCTCTTTTTCTGTTGCCTGCCGTCATGTAAGATGTACCTCTCACCTTCTGCTATGGCTGTGAGGCCTCCCCAGCCATGTGGAACTGTGAGTCCATCAAACCTCATTTTCTTTATAAATTACCCAGTCTCGGGTATGCCTTTATTGGCAGCATGAAAATGGACTAATACAGGGCTATTGACAGGGTCAGGAAATCTCTGCCTACTTAATGACAATGGCTAAGGAAGAGGAAAGTTCAGTGGTTGCTGGCCCCAGCCCACTACCCATTGGCCTCAAAGTCCCACCAGCCAGCGAAAGTGATGGTGGGAAGGGCAAAGGGAAATCCCAGGTCAGCCTGGTGTCAGTGGAGTTGAAGTCGTGGAAGAAGATGCTGCTGCTGGGGGTAGCTTTGTCTTTAGCCTTTGCTATTCCTACCTTCATCTCTCCTTTCTTCAATGGCAAATCTTCACACAGTGGTTGAGGAACACCGGCCTTGGAACTACTGTGTATGTGGCCTCAGGCAGCAGGGTAACTCACTCTAGGGTGGGGTTTGCAGCACCTCCCTCCCCGGGTAACTGGAGATGGACTGAACTGGACTGAGATGAAAGACAATGTCAACAAATGCCCTGCATTTGGCCCAGTGTCTGCTACAGAACAGGAGATCAATAAATGGTTGTTATTGGAGTTGCTGTTATTTTGTTCAGTGATTTCAATTCCCTCCTCCACTTCAGCCAAGTTCTCCCTCTCCGCCTGAACATTTATTTCTTGTCCAGAGAGCCAGAAATGCCCACATGACTCTCCTCTTGTGTGAAGCCATCAAAGGCCCTGCTGGACACATGTGCTAATATTTCCTGAGAGAGAAGGACTCTTGGGGAGGCTCTGTGGGCTTGCCAGCTATCCCTGGAGTGTCAGAGGCCTGCAGCAAGGGCCTGAGAGGTAGGGGAAATCTCCAGCCTTTGCCTCAGCCATAAACAGGATATTTAACTGATGCCAACTCAGTAGATTTTGATTGAGAACCCACTGTGTGTTGGGGAGACCCAGAGATAAAAGAAACATGGACATGCTGTTTGGGTCTTCTCCTTGCAGTTGGGTTGCCGACTCCCAGGCACACACTCCAGTGTAGAGGAGCTGTCCACACTGCTCTCTCCTGACCTCTCTTCCCATTTCCCCTCAGATCTTCTGCAGTGTGGACTTCTAGGTTGCCCTCTCCCTCAATCTCCTATCACTAGCTGTGACCCCTTTTTAGAGGTCCTTCCTTGTCTCCTCAACCTCTGAAGGGTGGAGCCCTGCAGGCTTCAGAGGTTCTCTCTGTCTGCAATTGCTCCCTCAATTATCTCATCTACTTCTGACTTTAAAGGCTGTCTTGACTCTGATGGGTCCCAAGTTTATGTTTCTGATCTCTTTCTCCCTCAGCTTCCATCCTTTTCCATCCCTTTCATCCCTTTTCATTTATCCATTCTAGATGAATCTGGACTGCAGATTCATCTACTCTCCTGCCTCCTCTGGCCTCCATTCCTGCTTCTATCACAGTCTGTATTAGCCAGGGTCCTCCAGAGAAGCAGAACCAATAGGATACATTTAGATGCAGATGTTCCTTGGCTTACAATAGGCCTACATGCTGATAAACCCATTGTAAGTAAAAAATATTGTAAGTCAAAATGTATTTAATACCCTGATAAACCGCTTGTAAAGTTGAAAAATCAAAAGTTGAACCATTGTAAGTCCAGATGTTCCTTGACTTACGATGGGGTTACACCCTTATAAACTCATTGTAAAGTTGAAAAATTGTAAGTGGATCCATTGTAAGTTGGGGACCATCTGTACATATAAGAGGAAATTTATCATGGGAATTGGCTCTTGCAATTTGGAGACTGAGAAGTTCCACAGTCTGCTGTCTGTAAGGTGGAGACCCAGGAAAGCCAGTGGTATAATTCACTGGTAAATAATAATTCACTGGTAAATCCAGTAGTGTAGTTCTGAGACCAAGGGCCTACAAACCAGGGGGAAGGAAGGATGGTGGTGTAAGTTTTGGAGTCTGAAGGTCCAAGGACCAAGAGCTCTAATGTTCAAAGGAAGGAGAAGATGGATGTCCCATCTCAAGGAGAGGAGGGAAATTGCTCTTCCTCCACCTTTTGCTCTATCCGGGCTCTCAAGGGATTGGATGATACCGGCCCAGATTGGTGAGGTCAGATCTTCTTTACTTAGGCTACCAATTCAAATGCTAATCTCTTCCAGAAACACTCTCACAGACATACCCACGAAGCCTGTTTTCCCAAAGATCTGGGCATTTTAGCCCAGTCAAGTTGACACCTAAAGTTGACCATCACATAATGTCACTTTCATATTTATTTTGATATCTATTTTTCTGTTAGTTTTCTCAGGCCATGATATAAGCTTCTTGGAGGGAAAAACTGTTTTATTCACTCCCAGTGACTACAGCATAGTAGTTATTCAATAAATACTTGTTGAATGAATGAAAAAATGGGAAAGGTGGGCAGGGGGAATGGAGGGAATGCAAGGTAGGCAGGAGAGAAATAAAGATGATTACCATTTACTGAACAATTACCAGGTGCCAAACACTTGAAACTCATTTTATTCTAACCCTTATAATGCATCCGCATTTTACAGGAAAGAAAGCTGAGGCACAGGGAAGTTATACAGGCTATGAGTGTTTGCCAGAATTCTAGCCCTGGTCTATGCACAGCCTCCTTGCCTTTTCTCCCTCTTGACTGGGGCATCTGGAAAGGCCCACAAAAGACGCATTTGAGTGTAACTTTGTGTACATATGTGGGGTCTCTCAGAACCTTACCCATAGCAACTAGGAGTTCTGAGGGTCACCCTCCCTACCCAGCCCACTCTTAGGAGACTCTGCCTTGGAAAAGAAAGCCAGGCACCACTTAGAGTTCCTTAGATGGAATCTGGCAAAACCCAGAAACTCCAGTGCGAGGTATTCATCTACTAGCTGTTGTGGATGAGTGGGTTTCTGGAAGAATAGATAGCCTTCTCCCCTTGGGCATCTCAGGGACCAGGGATTGAGAAGAGGGATTTGGCTGCAAGTAGGGTATTCAACTGCTGTGGACTGAACTGTGTCTACCCAAAATCCATATGTTGAAGCCCCAATGTAGCTGTATCTGGAGATAGTCTTTTGGAGGTATTTAGTGTTAGATGAGGTCATGAGGATGGGGCCCCCATGACAGGATTAATGTCCTTTAGGAAGAGACATTGGAGCATTCTCATGAGTGCACTCTCTCTTTTTCCCTGTCTCTTGATCTCCCTCTTTTTCTTACTCTTTCTCCGTGTGCACACACCAGGGAAAGGCCACATGAGCACGTGCTAGGCAGTTGCTTTCTACAAGCCAGGGAGAGAGCATTCAACAGAAACCAAATTGGCTGGCACTTTAATATTGGAAAACTGTGAGAAAGAAATTTGTCTGCTGTTTTATTCCATCTATAGGATTTCGTTATGGCAGCTCAAGCTGACCAAGACATTAACCATCTCCCTTGACTGGGATTGAAGGTTGTCCCAGGATGTGGGACTTTCAGTGCTAAAATGAGGAAAGTCCTGAGAAAACTGGGATGAGCTGGTCATCCTAGCTATGAGTGCCACTACCCCACAGTCCGTTGAGTGTTGGGGGTATGCCTCAGACTTTTCTGCCTCTGCTTTCTCATCCCCTGCACCCCACCTCATCATCTGCAGAAAGGCATGTTTTTCACATGTTCAACAGCTGAGGTCTGTCTAGAAGAGCTCAGGGTTCTGATATCTCCTTGAGGACAGCACAGTGGAAGACTCACTTCTCCCTACAGAAGGAAGGTTCTGATCCCTGCAGAGAGATGCCTGGTAACAGAACACTAGAGGTGGTGGGGGTGAGGAGACAGCAGGGCTTTTCCAGGGAGGCCAAAGTCTAAGAGACCTTGCTTCCAAATCCAGAGACCATCCCTTACTGGCAGCATAGCCCTGGGCAAGTCACACTTGATCCTGAGTTGCACAATTCCAGAGATAGCCATTCATACAGAAGGCGACGCAGATCGTGATGCCTTTTAGGCTTGTTCAACATGATGGAATGGAATTACTTTATCTCAGAGTGCATTTGCTCAGCTTCATCAAAAGAAGATAAGATTGACTTCACAGGGCTGCAGAGAGAATTCAACAAGATCATCTTAGTAGGCGCCTCATCAATATTGGCTCTTACTTTCCTTCTCCCTAAGTCCTATGTAGGCAGTCTAACACCATGGCTAGAAGTGTGGGCTTTTGTCCCAGACTGCTGAGGTTCCAGCTGTGTGATGCTGTGGACACATGATGTGAAGTGATGATGACACTATGACCTACGCCATAAGGTTAGGGTGTCGATTTTATGAGATAACACAGATTCAGTGCTGCCACAGCACCTACACCTAGCAAGGGCTCAGTGTGAGGTGCCATGACTCTGTTCTTTGTAAAAGACTCTTCCTTCCCACTCTCTTTTCTTCTTTGACGTTCAGCTTCTGCTTTTTTTTTTTTTTTTTTTTTTTTCTGGAACAAAGTAAAACTCTTTGCCCATGTTTGATATGGGCTTTTCCTCCTCCCCCTTGAGGGTGACAGTGAGAGGCACAGTGTGAGTGAGCCCACCTCAGCTCACCTGGCACTCATTTATTGAGGGTGTGCCATGCAAGGTCACTGGCTGGAGGCCTTATGAACACGGGAGGAGGAAGAGAGGCCTGAGGTTTTCAGAGTCAGCTCGAAGGGGCAGAATGAGGGTTGTCTCAGAGGGGCCTCTGAGAAGGGAGGCCTGGCAGGAGGAAGCCAGAAGGACCTAAAAGCGGTCAGGGTTCCTATGCTAAGCAGACACTTCTACGAAGACTCTTTACTCCTCCTCCTGAGCCTGGGCTACTGACTCAGGGCTGCAGGGGCCTGCTGGAGACTCAGATGCCCCTGTGACCTTTAAGAGACTTATTTTCAGGGTCCTTGGGGGCTGAGGCAGGTTCTGAGGGCCCAGACATCATCATGAATCAGGTAGGCCAGTAGTTCTCAAGCCTGGGTGCACAGTAAACACTTCTGGAGAAATACTATAAAATATTGAAACTTGGGCCCACCCCTAGAGATTTTGACTTAAATGGTTTGAGGTGAGCCAGAGCATTCTCCTACTTCAATTTCTAATTTCAAAAAGTTTCAAATCTATGAATGAGTTGAAAGTAGAGTATGATGAACACCTCGAACCTTTCACTTACATTAGCCACCTCTCTCTCTCTCTGCCTATGTCTATGCCTGCTTATCTATCTGTCTGTCTATCTGTCTATCTATCTATCTATCTATCTATCTATCTATCTATCTATCGATCGATCGATGTATGTTTCTTTTTTTTTTCTTGTTTTTTTTTTTTTTTTTTTTTTTTTTAAGATGGAAGTTTGCTCTTGTTGCCCAGGCTGGAGTGCAATGGTGTGCTCTCAGCTCACTGCATCCTCTGTTTCCCAGGTACAAGTGATTCTTCTGCCTCAGCTTCCTGAGTAGCTGGGGTTACAGGCATGTGCTACCATGCTGGGCTAATTTTTGTATTTTTAGACAGGGTTTTGCCATGTTGGCCAGGCTGGTCTCGAACTTCTGACCTTAGGTGATCTGCCCGCCTTGGCCTCCCAAAATGCTGGGATTACAGGCATGAGCCACCACATCTAGCACATATATATATCTAAAAACTGAATCATTTGAGTATAAGTTGGAGACATCATAATCATAATACTTTCTCTTAAACACTACAGCATGTCTCCTCTAAAGATACTCTCCTTCACAACAACAATACCATATCACTTTAAAGAAATATAATACTGATACAGTACTATTTGATATACTATCCACATCCAAATATCCTCCGTTGTCCCCACAATGTCCTTTGTAGTTCCCTCCCTGATTCAAAGATCATGCATTGTATGTGTCTTTACTATCCTTGAGTCTAGAATAGATCATTTTTTAAATCCTTCTTGACTTTTTCTTTTCCTGACTTTTTCTTTTCCTTCCTTCCTTCCTTCCTTCCTTCCTTCCTTCCTTCCTTCCTTCCTTCCTTCCTTCCTTCCTTCCTTCCTTCCTTCCTTCCTTCCTTCCTTCCTTTCTTTCTTCCTTTCTTTCTTTCTTTCTTTCTTTCTTTCTTTTTTTTTTTTTTTTTTTTTTTTTTTTGACAGGGTCTCACTCTATTGCCCGGGCTGGAGTGCAGTGGCATGATCTTGATTCATTGCAGCCTCCGCCTCCGGGTTCAAGCGATTCTCCTAGCTCAGCCTTGCGAGTAGCAGGGACCACAGGCGTGCGCCACCTCCTGGCTAATTTGTGTATTTTCAGTAGAGACCGAGCTCACCATGTCAGGCTGAGTTCACCGTGTCACTTCACCGTGTCAGGCTGGTTTTGAATTTCTTGACCTCAAGTGAGCCACCCGCCTTGGCCTCCCAAAATGCTGAAATTACAGGCCTGAGCCACTGCGCTCAGTCCTTCTTGAGATTTTTGAAGAATCCATGCCATTTCTGTTGTGGAGAAATTGGCTGCCATTTCATGTTAGTTGGTCCCGTTATAAGATGCTGAGTTTGATCATTTGGTTAAGCGGTGTCCACCACTGTTCTCCATTGCACCCTTGCCCCTTTTTAATTGCTAAGTAATCTGAAGGGGTTACATTTGAACTGTATGACTATCTCACCAACTTTTCATTCAATGGTAACAGAATACACCGATGATTCTTAGCCGAGTAACTTACTAGGTTGTAAAACGGTAATTGTCTAGTTCTATCATTCTACTTCATTAACAGGCATTCTTCCATGAAGAAGAGTTTCCCTACCCTTTTGAGTATCACCATGAACTGGGGGACTTAAAAAAAATCGATGTGTCATAATTCATTACAAATATTAAAACTCAAATTGTCCAAAATTTGCCCGGTGGGAGCCCTTTCAGTTTGACTCCTGTGCTCCTTTGACGTGTCTCCATTAGAATTTGAGGACTTTCTTGATTTTTAGCATAACCTGACATCCTAGGCTCACCTTGTACTTTCTCTGCTCCAGAATCAGATCAGTCATTTCTCCCAAGGCTCCTGGCTCCTTTTAATGGAGAACACTATTTAAAAACCAAATTCTGAATGCTTGGTGCACTCATTCCATTGGAGCATTGTTATTTCTAGGCTTTTTTAGTGGATAGAGCTAGCAAATACTGTTTCAAAAAAAGAAATCCTGTATTTACTTTGATACTTCCAATTCAAATCCAACACCCCAGGGTCTTCCTTCCCTTCCCACAATCCCTATTGATGTTTTCTTTCTCTCACAGTGAGAACTTGGTTCTCAAAATGCCAACATATTCATTAACTTTCTCTATTCTACAGCACACGCAAGTCATTTCAGAGTTACTGTACCAGTTATACTACTAACAACAAACCTACTAAGTCAGGTTTAAGGCATCTTTGTCGTGCTTATTCTCTTTAGAATATATTCCATTAAGGGTGTATAGCCAGGGTACTGTGTCCCAAATTCTTTGAATTAGAATTTTTCTATATGATTTGATACAGAATTAGATTTCATTTGCTTTTGTTAAAACTCATCTTTAGGTTTAGTTTTTTTTTTTTTTTCACTCTTGGTGATTTAATTTTGTTTCTGAACATTTAAAAACATTTAAATGATTGAAAAGTCAAACATATATAAGAAGGTATACGAGATGTCTCCCTCCCATCCCTAGCCCTTTTGCTACATTTCTACGTTTTTACTCACACCCTGCAGATAACTTTTTTCATTAGATTCTCATTTACTCTTCCTGGTATTGTTGTTATTTTAAAACAGCATTGATCCAGCTGAAGAGGAAAATGGAAATTTAGCTAAAGAAACTAAATGAATTTCTCTTATAGCTAGATTAGAAAAAAGTAGTACAAGAATGGAAGGGAAAGTTGTAGTAGGAAATTAGGGACGCAAGAGGCTTAGAAGCCAGGGAACCAGGACATCTTCTGGGCTTGAGAGTCTCAAAAATTTGACGACCCTAAAGGCAATTGTTGGTGGCTAACCTTGTGGAAAAACGTTACTCCCTGAGGATGGGGCAGGGTGGTCCTTCTCTTAAAGTGAGGGAAAGGGGTGATTTCTTGAGGCCTGCCCTCAGGAATAAAAGCCAAGAAAATTCAAAGTATGGGCCAGGGATTATAATTAAGAACTTTTAGTCTCTTGCCAGGTGCGTGACTCACGCCTGTAATCCCAGCACTTTGGGAGCCCGAGGCGGGCGGATCAGAAGGTCAGGAGTTTGAGACCAGCCTGGTCAACATAGTGAAACCATAGTGAATCCATCTCTACCAAAAATGCAAAAATTAGCCGGGCGTGGTGGCACACTCCTGTAGTCCCAGCTACTCGAGAGGCTGAGGCAGGATAATCGCTTGAACTTAGGAGGCGAAGGTTGCAGTGAGCTGAGATCATGTCACTGCACTCCAGCCTGGGCAACAGAGCGAGACTCTGTCTCAAAAAAAAGAACTTTTAGTCAGGCTCTTAAAGAGAGAAGTGACTGAGAATAAAGGAGTGACAGCTGTCAGCAAGAGAAGCAGCAGCCTGGGTCCCAAAACAGTTGGCTTAGGATTCAGAAGTGGCCATGAAGGTTCACATTGTGTAAAACGGCCTTCAGCGTCCCCTAAGTGACAGAGGGCAAGGGCTGAAGGCTGAATCCAGCAGTGTGGCCCCACCTGTAAGAAGGTGGGTAGGGAAATCTATTGTCTCAAATGAGCTAGGGGTTGTGAAACTCTCTGAAGAATCCCATTGTTCTCTGTTCTGCATGCAAAAATTAAGGGAAAGATTTGCGTGGAGAAAATGATTTAACATTCGCCGCAGATAAAGTGAGGGCAGTGCTGCCTAACTACGATTTTACCTCCTTCTTTTCCAATAAGGAAAGTGGTCTTCCAATTGGAAAGGGTAGAACAAACATTGCAAAGAGGGGATTGAAGTCAAGGACAGGCATTGAAGCAGTAAAGCCAGTAGCAGCAGCTGTAATAAACTCAGGGTTCTGAGCCTGATGAATTATGTCCTGCAGCCCGGGAGGGACTTGACATGCAATTTCAGAGTCACTGTCATCAATCTTTGATAAATTATAGGGGAGGGGATTTGTGCTCAAAGACATGAGATGGGCATATGAGCTCTTGATATTCAAAAAGGGGAAACGAATGCATTCTGGAAGTTACAGAGCAGTGTGCTGGGATGTTCTCACCAGTACATGATGGGAAGGTGCACACCTTCAGCAAAACTGGTTTTGAGTTCCAGCTCTGCTTCTGGACCAGGGCAGGGCCTGGGCAGATAGTTAGAGGGTAAGTTTCTACATTCAGAACCAAGGTGGTCTGGAGGGGGGTCCAACCAGGGGGACGATGGACACGTTTGGGGTCTTCTCTTCATTCCTTCTCCAGTAATTCCCGATTTACCACCATGGACTTCCGGCAGCCATGGTTTCCTGTTTTAGGTTGGTTTCCAGAAGCAGACCTTGAGGCAAAGGTTTGTGCGAAAGTGTTAGGAAGCGTGTTCCTAGGGAAAATCCAGAGGGAGTAGGGAAGTGGGAGAGGGAAGGGAAAGAAATGAGTATGAAGCAAAGTCTCCCTGAGGGTAACTTTGGAAAAGTCCCACAGGGGACATCTGTTAATAGTGTAAGTCTCCCTTCAGAGTTGTTTGATCGTGGAGAAGGTTGGAGAATGTTTACCCCTTACATTGTCAGTCATATTGATTGAGGGTTATCTTAGGGGATGTGAATTCCCAGGGCTGAGGCTGCTCAAGAACAGTCCTCTGACACAGAGACTCAGGTGCTGGCTGACTCAGGTGGAAGCACACCAGGAGGGGGCCAAATGCCCTGAGGGGACACCAGTAGGGGACACCGACGGCCTTCACAGCACTGCCTGACCCCGCAGCACTGGCAAACTAGCTGAGTCTGTCTCTGGAAAGCACCCAGTCCAAGGTCAACCCTCCTGGTTTCCTCTCCTAGGAGCTTGGAGAAGGGTCTGAGAACTGCAGGATGGAGCCTGGGCTCAGTGGGGCAGCCATGTCCCCCCACCATTTGGGCTGTAGGGACATTTGTCACGTCTGGCTGCTTAGCACTTTTTGAGCATCATTCTAATCCTTGCTAGAGTTCCTGACATATGGGAACTGCTGCTCCAAGGCAGAATCCAGAGAACTGAGATTTTTAGTATTCTTTGCAGCTGGCGCCAGTCATGTGACCCAGGCTCCACCGGTGAGGAGAACCTACATTAGACTTTGATTTGGAAACACATAGCTCTGGGTGGTGTATTCATTTTACTCATGCTGCTGGTAGCTCAGGCTTCTTATTTTGGGGATCCAGTATCAAATTTCCAGTGCAGAGGTGGCAGCCACACAATTGCAGTACAGTTGAGTTCCTGGCATCCAGTGTCAGCCTACTTCCTTTTGGGGAGTGATATTAAGAGTAACAGGTCTAAGGAATGCTGTAGGCAGAGGCTCCTTGGTCAGAGAGGTGTCTGACCAAGTAGCTCAGCCAGAAGACAGATGGTAGAAATGTGATGGACTGATCGCCAGTTCAACCATATCAGAAGAGAAAGGTGATTAGTGCATTGATATTGGCTGGAAGAAGGTCTCTAGTGGTATACCTTAGGGGTCTGTCTTAGCCCTGTTCCATTCAACATTGTTATCAATGACTTGGATGAAGACATGGGAGGTATGGTCCTCAACACTATGGATAACACAAAGTTGGCAAACATGTTGGGTTACAGAATCAGTTTTCAAGATGATCTTAATATCCCGAAAGACTAAGAAAAAGGTAAAACCTAACAGAATACATTTTAGTTGTGCATTGAGTCAAAAAAAAAAAAAAAAAAAAAAAGCAACTGCATAAGGACAGACTTAATAACAGTGGGTGGAAAGAAAACTTTGGAAGGAGAGGTAGTGTTCCTCTTTACATATTTATACCCCACATATTCCACAAAGGATTGTAGGGGGGCTTATAAACATACATGAAATGGGAAAGAGTTAAGACACAGTTGAGAGAATTGGGGCAAAGTTAAAAGTGGAAAAATATTAAAAGCACAGATAAGGCAAAGTCCCAGATATGCATATGGTCCAGTCCTATAGATGTTACAAAAGGTGCCCTGAGCTCCCCTGTGGCTGAAGGAAAGAGGGAAACTTGATCTAATTTGAGATGCGCATAGCAAATCTCATAAAAGATAAAACATAAAAGATAAACAAACCATTTATCCAGGAGAAGCACTGCTTTTCTTTACAGTGAAACCTGAAAGAATGTTCTCTTCTGGTTCCTTATGAAAAGGACACCTTGTGAAGCAGAGGATAAAGTCCTCAAAAGGTAGGATATCAAAACAAATTCAGTGAAAGCAATTCTACTGGGAGCCAGAAAAATTTTATCCCAACACCAGTTCTGGATTGGGGTTGAATGTTGTGTTTCTCTCTAACTCAATGTTTCTAGACTTTTCTTCATTATTGTTACCCCAAGGAAAAAAAATTCCCTCTCTTTCATTTTTCCCTATCCTAAACATTATTTTAAATAATAACATAAAATAATATAAATGTATAGAGATATAACATATGTATTGATAAATAAATGTATAGTAAAAATAAATTAAGAAATAATTAAATACTATTTTGTTGGGTAGGGTTAAACTTTGGAGGGTCATAAAACTTTGAAACATCTAAGTTTTTTCACATCCCCACCCCAGCCAATTTTCACCCCCTTGGGAGCCCTTGGAAGCATTCACACCCTGGAGAACGCATACTCTAATGAGATGGAGAATGGAATGTCCTTGGGCACTTCTCCTCAATCATAGTCACTCAAGGTGCACACTCGCTAGACAGCACTTCTCTCTGGTGAATTTCCCTCCTATTGTAATTGGTTTTTTGACTGATGTGACTCAATGGAGTACAATTAGGAGGTGGCTTTATTTTTCTCCAACTATTGTTTTCTAGCCTTCTGTTGCATTTCTCTTCCTTATTCCTGGACCATCCCTTGATGTTGTCTCAGGCACAGCCCACAGCTTTTTGGTCACCTTCAGTTATAACAACTAGTTTTATTTTGGCTGCCTCACCTCACTTTCAAGCATTGAAAGGTCATGGCCAGCTTAAATCAAAACTTCAATCTCATACCCAGCTCTACACTTCTCCCCTCCCCATCCCTCAGTTCAAGCCTGAGCTAGGTCTGCCTTGGAGAGGTGGCCTAGTCTGCTTTTTACCACCTTCCCCCACACCTTACCTCGAGTTCCTGGGCTTCCCTTTCGGGAGGAAGTCTTACCAGACCTAGAGTAGGGACACATTCCGTAGTGGTCATGTGGCCCAGATGAGAGGGATGCCCACCTCATGCCCTCTCTGTACTTGCTACTGCAAGACAGCCCAGCCAGCTTCCCACATTCCTTTACAAGTCTCTGGACAAAAAGCAGGTGCCAGCCTCCCTGTTCCAGAACCTGGGGGCAAGGGCAAGGACATTCCCAAAACTCCTGTCTGGGGAGCACCATATCAGCCTACTGGTTTCTGTGGCTCAACCAGCACCCAGCTGGGTATTGGACTCGCTCTCTCCCTCTCGAAGGCCTCCTGACCTCCCTGCTGTTCTCTTGGATCCTCGTGCCTGGCTTGAGGATGGGAGAAACATCTTCCTCCTGCCTTCATGGGGAAAGGCAGGGATGGAGAAATACCCTAGCCTTTCCTACTAGGCTGACAACTCCCTACTCTTAGAAATGTGCCTATTTCAATGGACTCACAAATCTTCCAGTATTCTCTTGGGGTGGTGGAGGTGGGATGGCAGGATTGGATCACTCATCTTTGAGTAAATCCTGCAGGTATGCTCTGATCACTTTCTTTTTAGACTGTGGGGGCACTTTTACTTATTGTTATTCACTTTAGTGCTTTAGCAGAAGTTCTGAGACTGCAGGGAAAATCCCATTTGATGTCCCATTAAGTGTTCCAACTTCCTCTTTGGCTTGGCTGCCTTGCCAGGGATCTGCTTGCCAAGGGCTCTCTAACTTTGACTCAGCACAGCCCCCTCCAGTGGTCTTAGGACCCAGATGTACAGTTGAGGTCACAGCTTTGCTCCAGGCCCTGCCTTTCCACAGTGTGCTGGGAGGCAGCTCTCCTCACCTCCTCTCTGCTGTGGAGGCTGACATCCTTCCCATTTTGCTGTGCATACCACATTTGTTAAGGGAAAGAGGAAGGAAGAATGGACATTTCTTCAATAAAGACATGTTATTTCCTTTGGCTTTGGGAGTCAGTTTTTTGTTTGCCTTTTTTTTTTTTTTTTTATGTCAACACTCTCTAAAGTTCTAAAGGTAGGAATAAGAAGGTCTAGTGTTTTTTTTTTTTATTTTTCTGTTTGTTTGTTTTGTTTTTTGTTGTTCTTTTTGGGTTAAATTAGAACCGGTGAGCCAGCTCCAACCTGGCATTTCCAACTCAAGGGACATGGTTCTGTCTCCTCTCAGCTCCGTGCACCATCTTTACCTGTTTCTTGGGTACTGAACTATGCTCAGCAGCAGGGCTGCCAGCCCTGATTTCCTGGGTCAGTCAGGCAACACATCTGAATTCTAAGAAAGCCACCTGGAGCATAACGACTTTCCTCTCCAGGTGAAACTGTGGCCAGCTAGTGAGAAAATGTAAATGAGGACAAGGGGCAACTCTGGCCACTTTTTAGTCCCATGGGCCATGTATATTAGTCACATAGGCTAGGTTTTGCTGCAATTGCAGATAACTGCACAACACAGCTTACAACAGAACTTATTTCCTACCTCTATTATGTGTCCACTGCAATCCGGCCACAACTCTGCTCCATGCTTTCTTCTCTTGGGGACCAAGCATGTTGGATAAGGCACTATCTGGAACATTTTCTGGTCATTGTGACAGCAGGAGAAGAGCCAGAGAACCACGTGCTAGCTCTTAAAACTTATACTCCAGAGTGACACATGTGACTTCTGCTCACATTTCATGGGCCAAAGCAAGTCATTTGGCCAGAGCTGCATACATCAGAAAGGAGGTGTCTGTTTCTCCTGCAGGGAGGGGCACTGACTATTCGGGACAGTCTTTCTCCAGGAGGATACCAGTTCTGCCTAAAATATAGCAGTTGCATGCCATTTAGAAATCTGACAAACAGGATTGTCAGAAAAGATCTGAAGGAAGCTGCCATGTGGGGAATTGTAATTTTTTTCCCCTAAAGATTATTTCATGCTTGTTGGATCCATCATATTCTGAAATCCTTTTGCTGTCCAACAAATATCGATAAGTGGAAGCTGTTCAGTCACACAGTTCTTAGGCATATCATGCCATAGCTCCCTGACATATGCCTACTGGCTGCCTTAATTTTCTCCCAATTTCTAGCTCCATGTTCCCCCATCTCCCTCCCCACCCCTCATCTTTTTTTTTTTTTTTTTTTTTTTTGCCCTTCTTCATTTCTTCTTTGGTCTCCAAAACCCAGATGACTGTGACTTTTCTGTGATCACCTAAGATTTTCAAGTTCCTTCCTCAACAGACTGGTAATTTCCACTTGGAGCATTTACCCACTATTTTGTCCAGCTAAGCAATGGGTTCTTAGGAAAACTGTGTCTTTGAGAATGAATTTCCATCGGAGATAAATGATTGGCATGCTTTTTTCTCTTTATCATTAAAAATAATTTTACTATAATATTTTACTAAATTGTCTGACCAGAAAAGAAATTACCAAAAATCATAGCTACAGAGGCACTTTGACAAAGTAAATATTTAATACCTGGGACCTATTTGGTACTTTTCTCTTTGCCCCTTCTTATTACAAGTACCTGAATTCTCACGCCTGATTAACGCCAGATGGAATCTTGAAGTGTCTGGCCAAGTCCTGTGGGGGTCAGAGCCCTCCATTGTGGCTGGGCCTTGGACCAGCAGTGATCAGAAACCTTTCCTGGGGGGAGGCTTTTGTTTGCTTGCAGGAATGTTTCTGGGCCACGACCCCAGGTAGCCCATTCACTGTCCTGGCAGGGAGAGCTTATAAAAGAGGCAGCCTATTTCACTTTTGTTTTTCCTCCTTATCAACTGGAACAGTTTGTTTTGCCTACTCACAGATCCGGAATTTCAGGACTAGAAAGGGGCTCCCCTGCTGTTTTCTTCAAGTGACAAAAGGACAAAGATAGAGTTTAGCTACCTATAGTGCATTTTACTTCAGCATGAAGAATATTTATAATTGTCTTTTCCAGTATGACATTTTCCTAGCCAGTTTACTTACCTTATTTTGATGTTGAGGAGGCCCATTTCCTACCTTGTTTCCTTTTGTCTAATTTTTTACTGGTCTTAGCTGGGTCTTTTGTGAGCTGCTAATTTGCTCTCTGGTCTCTTAGTAACCAGGAACTTTTCCAGCTTGTTGCTGAATCAGACCTTGGAATTGCAAAGTTTATAACAGAACCTGCTGAAGGATAGTATCTCTCCTAGAGCCAGCAATTTTAAACCAATGTTTAAACAAGAAAATTAACCAGGGTTTCAGGACATGTACATTCACAAAGGCAACAACTGCAAAACAAATGTCTGCTTCTCCAGAATGGTTCAACTCTCTTCCGCTCCCTGCCCCAGATGGCCAAGTGCTCTGGCTTACTTTGTCTTCCCTCCTGCAACACAAGGCATTTCCCATTCCCTGTTCTTGGGCTGATGTGAAGCAAATGGAGCCTGCTCAGATAGGAAACAACTGTGCCCTGCCGGGACGAGAACCAGAAAGGGGTTCAGGGTCTGATGCTTGTTAGCAGGGGTCAGGGTCAGCTGGTCACATGGTCTTTGACAGTTTCATTCCACGTGTATTTATTTCACGCCTACTATGTGCTAGGTAGGCACCGGCCTGGGGAAATGCACAAAACACAGCTGTGTCCCTGTAGAGCTTGTAGTCTATGAAGACAAACATAAATAATCTGGGAGTCGGAGGGCGGCGGGCGGCGGGAGGGCCGAGGGCAGCGCGGGCAGGCGGGCGGCCCGCCGGCGGCACGCGGTGGGCATGGCGGGTGCAGGGCTGCGGGCGGCCACTCGGCGCTGGCTGCTGTGCGGAGGCCACGGCGGGCCGCGAACCGCCTCGTCCTCGCCCTCCTGCCCTGGCTGCGGCCCCCCGGGTCCCGGCGCCCACTGCCCCGGCGCCCCGCCCTCCACGCCCGCCCAGGCACCCGCAGGCGGCGCGGACCTCAGCGCCCACCTATGGGCTCGCTACCAGGACATGAGGAGACTGGTGCACGACCTCCTGCCCCCCGAGGTCTGCAGTCTCCTGAACCCAGCAGCCATCTACGCCAACAACAAGATCAGCCTGCGTGACGTTGAGGTCTACGGCTTTGACTACTACACCCTGGCCCAGTATGCAGACGCACTGCACCACGAGATCTTCAGCGCCGCCCGTGACATCCTAATCGAGCACTACAAGTACCCAGAGGGGATTCGGAAGTATGACTACAACCCCAGCTTTGCCATCCGTGGCCTCCACTATGACATTCAGAAGAGCCTTCTGATGAAGATTGACGCCTTCCACTACGTGCAGCTGGGGACAGCCTACAGGGGCCTCCAGCCTGTGCCAGATGAGGAAGTGATCGAGCTGTATGGGGGCACCCAGCACATCCCACTATACCAGATGAGTGGCTTCTATGGCAAGGGTCCCTCCATTAAGCAGTTCATGGACATCTTCTCGCTGCTGGAGATGGCTCTGCTGTCCTGCGTGGTGGACTACTTCCTGGGCCACAGTCTGGAGTTTGACCAAGCGCACCTCTACAAGGACGTGACGGACGCCATCCGAGACGTGCATGTGAAGGCCCTCATGTACCAGTGGATCGAGCAGGACATGAGAAGTACATCCTGAGAGGGGACGAGACGTTTCCCGTCCTGAGCCGCCTGGTGGCCCATGGGAAACAGCTGTTCCTCATCACCAACAGTCCTTTCAGCTTCGTAGACAAGGGGATGCGGCACATGGTGGGTCCTGATTGGCACCAGCTCTTCGATGTGGTCATTGTCCAGGCAGACAAGCCCAGCTTCTTCACTGACCGGCGCAAAGCCTTTCAGAAAACTCGATGAGAAGGGCTCGCTTCAGTGGGACCGGATCACCCGCTTGGAAAAGGGCAAGATCTATGGGCAGGGAAACCTGTTTGACTTCCTGCGCTTGACGGAATGGCGTGGCCCTCGCGTGCTCTACTTTGGGGACCACCTCTATAGTGACCTGGCCGATCTCATGCTGCGGCACGGCTGGCGCACGGGCGCCATCATCCCTGAGCTGGAGCGTGAGATCCGCATCATGAACACAGAGCAGTACATACACTCGCTGACGTGGTAGCAAGCACTCACGGGGCTGCTGGAGCGCATGCAGACCTATCAGGACACGGAGTCGAGGCAGGTGCTAGCTGCCTGGATGAAAGAACGGCAGGAGCTGAGGTGCATCACCAAGGCCCTGTTCAACGTGCAGTTCGGCAGCATCTTCCGCACCTTCCACAACCCCACCTACTTCTCGAGGCGCCTCGTGCGCTTCTCTGGCCTCTACATGGCCTCCCTCAGCTGCCTGCTCAACTACCGCGTGGACTTCACCTACCCGCGCCGCACACCGCTGCAGCACGAGGCTCCCCTCTGGATGGACCAGCTCTGCACCGGCTGCATGAAGACCCCCTTCCTTGGCGACATGGCCCACATCCGCTGAGGGCGCCTTTATTGTCCAGAACAGGGCCCCAGCCCTTCCCGCCGTGTCTACCCTGGGCGTCCACCCAGACAAGCAATAAAAGTGGTCTCCTCCCTAAAAAAAAAAAAAAAAAAAAAAAAAAATTAATAATAATCTGGTTATTATCCGGTGTGACAAGCCTGCACTCATGGTATAAACAAAGGACCGTGGCAGGAGAGAGGAGAACTTTGCCTGGGCAGAGGAGCGAAAGCCTATGTGAATTGACCGCACTGGAAGCAGGTGAGGGGTGTGCGGTGTGAGGAGGCAGAGGCTACCTCTCTCCACCTTCAGCACATGTGCTGCAAGTCACACACTCCTGGCATTGGTCACCTGGGGGAAGGGAACCCAAGAATATTAGCCAACATGAGAGTTTACTAGTTCTTCAGGTTGTCTATACGATGTAAAAAAGCTGCTCCAAAGCTTTGTGGCATGAAACAACCACTATTTTATTGTGATCCCAAATTCTGTGGATCAGAAGTTAGAAAAAAGCACAGAGGTGGATCTTTCGGGGAAGGACGCAAACGGGGGTGCTTTCAACCACTGGGGGCTGGAGGATCCACTTCCAATAGTTTTTTCACTCATATGTCTGGCAGCAGGGCTGGGCTGGCTTACGGGTGGGCTCAGCTGACACAGCATGGAGTTCCCAGGATTGTTGGACTTCTTTGTTTTTTTTAGACAGAGCAAGGCTGGAGTGCAGTGTTTCAATTTCGGCTCACTGCAACCTCCGCCTCCGGGGTTCAAGAGATCCTTCCACCTCAGCTCCCAAGTAAGTAGGATTACAGGTGTGCACCACCATACCCGGCTAATATTTTTGTATTTTTAGTAAAGACAGGGTTTCACCATGCTGGCCAGGTTGGTCTTGAACTCCTCCCACCTCAGGCCTCCCAAAGTGCTGGGATTAAAGGCGTGAGCCACAACACCCGGCCCATTGGACTTATTACATGAAGGCTCTGAGAGAAAATAAATGTTCTTTGAGAGTTAAGTTGAAGCTGTATGGCTTTCTATGCCCCCTACCTTGGAAGTTACATAGCATTCCTTACAAATGTACTATTGGTGGGAGGAGCCAAGGACCCATTCAAATAAAACATAGGGGACAGGGCCAGGTGTAGGGCCTCATGCCTGTAATCCCAGCTCTTTGGGAGGCTGAGGTGGGCGGATCACCTGAGGTTGGGAGTTTGAGACCAACCTGACCAACATGGAGAAGGCCCGTCTCTACTAAAAATACAAAATTAGCTGGGTGTGGTGGCACATGCCTGTAATCCAAGCTACTTGGGAGGCTGAGGCAGGAGAATCGCTTGAACCCAGGAGGCGGTGAGCCGAGATCACGCCACTACACTCCAGCCTGGGCCACAAGAGCAAGACTCCGTCTCAAAAAAAAAAAAAAAAGAGAGAGAGAGAAAGTAGGAGACATAGATCTACCTCTTGATGGAAGGAGGGTAAAAATATTTGCAGTCATGCTTAAAATACCACACAGGAAAAAAAGAGTAGTCTCAGGCCAGAAGCTGTACATTTTAGACTGACTCTGCCTCTCACTGGCCATGTGACCCTGGGGTTAGGTGCTTCATCTATAAAAGGAGGGCTTCACCAGGTTAATCTAAATTCCCTTCTAATGAGGAGCAGCAGCATAACACGTGCTCCATAATGACGTATTGATGAGGAGAGAGCTGAATTTTAACTGTAGGAATGGATCTCCAATGGAATCATGTGGATCATTAAGTAAATATGAGTTTTAGAATGTTCACACTGAAAGAAACTTAAGGAACTATGGTCTGGCTCCCTTGTTTTATAGATGGGGAAACTGGGATCTAGAGAAGCTAAAGGTCTTACCCAAGGTCTGGTAGTAAGTTAATGAGGGCCATTAAAAAATAGAAGCTGTGAACCAGGCATGGTGGCTCAGGTGTGTAATCTCATCACTTTGGGAGGCCAAGGCAGGTGGATCATGAGGTCAGGAGTTCAAGACCAGCCTGGCCAAGATGATGAAACCCTGTCTCTACTAAAACAACAACAACAACAAAACACACACACACACACACACACACACACACACACACACACACATTAGCCGAGCGTGGCGGTGGGCACCTGTAATCCCAGCTGCTTGGGAGGCTGAGGCAGGGAATTGCTTGAACCCTGGAGGTAGAGGTTGCAATGAGCCGAGATCGCACCACTGCACTCCAACCTGAGCAACAGAGGGAGACTCTGTCTCAAGAAGAATAGAAGCTGGGTCCCTGAGCCACTCATCCTATGTGCCTGCCACTCCCCATATTCCATTTGGAATTTCATTCAAACATCTACCTCCAGGAAGGCATCTCTTACATAAATTGAAGGATATCTGTAAAAAGCCATCTGGAAATTTTCCACATGTCCAACCTAAGAAGTTGTTTATTGGACTTGAGGGTGTGTAGGCCAGATCTGGCCATTGTCGCTGGGACCTCACTCAGGACTGGAGCAGGATGACAATGGAGCTGTGAGACTGGTGGGGAAGAGGTGAGTTTGCTTCTGCTTTGGGTCTTATTTTTTTCATGCTGACCATATTCAGAAATGGCTCTTGTGCATACATAATACAGTGATTGAGTTAAATAATAAATGACAAGAAAGGCCATGGGAGGTGGGAAAGCAAAGGCAAGGGAGAAGGAATCTGATTTCAGCTGAAATTGGAAAGGACAATGAGCTGCTGAAGAAGGAGACGAGATAGAAAGGCAGAAGACCCCAGAAGTAATGGAACAAGAACAGAGTAGGTGAAAGGAGCCGCGTGGCTTATTTAAGGTCCCAGGAAGGCTGAGAGCTAGAGGGGCTGAAGGGAGGGGCAAACTGAGTGTGGAAATACAGGCATGTCATTGGGTACTGGAATAAGTGAGAGGTCCTGAAGTCCCATTTAGTGCTAGGGAATAAAGCAACAAAATAGTTAGTAGGCCATGAAGCTTTGGTTCCTCATGATAAACGGGCTTTTCCAGAGCTGGATCAATCACAGACAGGACTGTAAACAGAAACAACTGACCCGGGCTGATTTTGTCATATTGTTTGGACATGGACTGGGAGCAAAGTTTATCTTTGCAAAGCTATCCATCAGGGTACTGGGAAGGATGGAGGAGAGGAAACTTTGAGGAAGCCACGTGGGTTTTTCTGGATGGAGCCTGACTCCCCATCCATCCACCCTATTTCCAGCTCACACAAATTCCATTAACTCCCTCTCTAACCAATTGCCTCCTGTTCTTACCACAATTCATGCTAGATCTACCCCCATCTCATTTCTTCTGAGCCATTCCATCCTAGTCCCAATCCATACACAAGCTTTCATCCCATTTTTCAGCATAGCCTGTCCCCCTCTCAACTCCTCATTCTTGTCTTCATTTACAATTCTCTTTATTTGGTGCTCATGAGTAAAACAGTCTAAACTTTTGCAGGATTAGACGCTCAAGATGCTAGGCCCTTTGGTGCTAGGAATTTGACATCCCTAAAGCTGGGCTTTCCATCCTTCTTATTTTCATAAATACGCAAAAGTGATATTTTTACAGCCCACTGGGCTCAGCCCAATCCAGGTCCCACCTAGCTACCCCAGGGCTGAAGTATCCAGATATACCTGGAATCAATTCTCAGCACACTGTTTGGGAGATTGTGTGGTTTGCACACCCCCAATCACAACATATTTCCCCTATAGAGTTGTATTTTACCTATTTGCCCTTTGGTAGACTCAACAAGGGACATCAGTTTCAGTGACATGAAGGCTTCATCCCTCCTCTGGTATCTAAGGCAGCAGAAAAATGGACTAGCATGGCGGGGATGCAGTTCACAGCAGGGCTTTCTCATTTGCTTTAGTTGGGAAAAAGCAGTCATGGTGTTCAAACGCACCTGGGGGGAACACTGTTGTATTAGTAACAGAGTTAGCAACAGTACTCGGGTCAGAAAGGGAGACAAAAGGGAGTATCAGGTAGTCCCTGCTTTTGTGAGCTTTTATTTTGTAGCAGGAATGAGACCAGCCCAGGAGGATTGTCACAGAAGACTGGAAAGATGAGAACTGTAAGAGAAGTTCACAGCCCCTGGGTTGAAAAGAAGCAGAGGGCCTGGCCAGCAGGGAGAGAACCATACAGAGCTTTACCAAAGTCTTCATTTCAGATGAGCCTAAGGGAGGGATAGGATTTCCCCAGGAGCTGAGTGGGGAGGAAGAGCACTTTCTAAGTCCAGCAAAGAACACGAGGAAAGATCTAGAGGGGAAAAACAACAGATGGGATGGAGAAAATCACATACTCCAGGAACCCTGGGGAATGTGTAGACTGTAGAGGGATAGTTGGAGATAATTTCAGAGAAGAAAATTGGAGGAGGGTGTGTAGGGCTTTGATTCCAGAGTGAGGGGTGTTATGTGCTTAGGAGGCAACAGGGAGCCGCTTGTCTGAACTGTCATCTGGACTGGTTGAAGTCCAGGGTGCTGGCGGTGAGAGAACAAAGTAGACTCAGACTGCCCTGGAAAATGCAGAACCCTGGGCACGTAGGACCAAAAGCGGAATCAAGACTGAGACTCTCACTGAAGCAAAAATTCAAAGAGATGCAGATGAGAGGAGGGGCCCGGGTGGAAGATGAAAGTCTGGAAAACTGTGATGCCAGACAAGAAGTGGACTCTGCACGGAGGTAAGAGAAAGTGCCTGGTGAGTATTCTTGAGCCGCTGGGGCATAGTCAGTGTTTTTTGGAGGGTGTGATAGATTTCAGACAGAAATGAGGAGGGATGATTAAGAGCTCTGAGCTAGCTGGTATCTGAGGCAAGGACTTAGGTGTCTACCAGCCATGGACATTTGGGAGCTCTAGCTGGAAGATAAACACAGTGTTGGAAAGGCAGTTCACCATGAGCTCTGAACTTCCCTGCACTTTCTTGCCGAATGTCTCAGATTGCAGGGTTTATCTCTTTCTCGATGCTGAGCAGTTCTGTAGCTGGTCATAAAGGTAACTAAGTAGGGCAAGATAACCATCCCTACCTGGGAGGACAGGAGGAGAACCTATTTTTTGTTTGCTGCTTGCTACTTTGTTGGGCCCTTGGCTTGGGATTCTTCTGTAATGCAACCCACTGGGTGTGTAGGTACCACATGGGCCCACAGTGTTGTCCATGTGTGACTTGAGAAGGGGAGCTGTTGCAAATATGGTGCTTGTTGTACCATGGGTAATATAATCTTTTGCCTCTGGCCAAGAAGTCTTACGCCTTTCACCAGGGTTCATGCTAAGTTGTTAGCCTGTAGATAGGGTAAAATCTAAGACCCTTCACAGTTCCTCACAGTAGGACAGATTTCAAGGAAGTTAGGATACTATGGATAGCAGTTAGGAGGCTATAGAAGTTAGGATGCTTTTGGCTGCAAGTAAGAAAGTATATAACTAAGAGTGGTTTAAATTACAATCAATGATCTCACATCAAATATGAAGATTGGGAAGTTCCAGAATTGATTAATTTGGAAGTTCAACATCAGGTTTTGGATTAGCTTTCCTGTGACCCTCTCCACTTTCTCCTCAGGGTCCCAAGATAGCTGCCATAGCTCCAAGCATCACAGCCTCACATGAGAACAGGTCCCATTACCCACATAAAGTATACATATTGGAGAAAGAGCTTTCTTTTAATATGGCTCCCTCTTTCTATCTGGGAGAAAACGTTTTTTTCCAGAAGCGCTCCTGGAAGATTTTCTTTGATGTTTCATTGGCCAGAACTGGGTTATGTGCACACTGAAAATAAATCATTAGCAAATGGGAATGAGATTTCCATGAGTAGTTTGGACAAGTGATTCTCAAACTTGAATGTGCATCAAAATCACCTGAAGGGATTGTTAAACCACAGCTTTCTGGGTCTTACCCCCAGGGTTCTGATTCAGTAGACCTGGGGTGGAGGTCCAAGAATTTTCATTTCTAACAAGTTCCCAGGTATGCTGATGCTGCTGGTACAAGGACCGTACTTTTAGAACCACATGTCTAGAAGAAAGTTAGAATAACTTTGGGAGATTATGTATCTGTGTGTGTGTGTGTGTGTGTGTGTATGTGTGTGTGTGTGATGCCTGAGCCCTATACCCAGCCTATTGAATCAGAATTTCAAATGGCTTTGGACATCCAAATCTAGTAGCAATTGTCACAGGGACTGTCATAGGGATTCAAGCTATAAATGAAAGAGCCTGAATAGGAGAGGGGCTGGGGAGTGAACAGGGAAGAGCAGTTCTGAGGGTCTTTGAGGGTAAAAGCAACAAGACCTAGTGATTGACTGGATGTGGAAAAAGAGGAGAGAGAGGGAGAGGAGTTGATGATGGACCTGGAGGGGTGGAGGGTTTCTAAGGAGCCATGAGGAGAATTAGGGAAACCTTAGGAAAACCTGCAGAAACAGGCTCTGGGGGAATGTAATAGTTCCAATTAGGGTGTGATGAGCTAGAGATGTCTGTGGGACACCTAGTGGGAGAGATGCAGGAGCCAGTTGGAAGTGCTTGAGGCTGGAGGTGGTCAGAACCATAGCAGGGGCCTTTCTCAGGGGGTTCCTCACTTCAACCCTCACAGTCATTGCATTCATCTACGTGGCCTCAGGCCTCAACATCCCTGACCTGACTATTTCAGTAGAAACCCGCTTGGTTTCCTGGCCTCCAGTGTTACTGGAGAATGGAAAATAATTCATTTTCGATGCAACCCTCAGAATGATCTTCCTAAGACGAAACTCTGATCAATTGACTTCATTTCTTCAAGCTCTTCCATAAATTCCTAATACTATGAAGCACTCCTCAACCCAGCCACACATTAGAATCACTGGAGAGAGTGTTTAACAAATTCTGGAGCCTGGGCCACCTCATCACCATCTCCTGTGATCTTCTGATTTGATTGCTTTGAAATGGGTCCTAGGCATTGGTATTTTAAAAAGGACTCCTGGTGATTCCAATGTGCGGCCCGAGTTGAGACTACTGACCCAACAGGACAGAGTCCAAACCCCTGTGCACGGTGTGCAGTTCTTTTACTGCAAAGTTTCTGCTTATGTTGCTGGTCTTATCTCCCTCCACTTTCAAACCCACACTGTTCCCTGAATGCACCACACAATTTCACGCTTCTGTGGTTTCATACCAGCTGCTTCCTCTGCTGGGAAAGCTCTCTCCTGCCTGTTGGCTTCATGGACATCTTTATTCTGGGCTTACTCAGCTTAAGCATCATGTCTATCTGGAGGTCTTCCTCGGCCTTCCAAGGTGGAGTTGCGTGCTTTCTCCTGGGTTCCCCATGTGGCTCCATTCCAGCGTCCATCACTTTGAACAGCACAGGTGTGTATTCCTCTTTCTGATGGACTCTGGAGCCCCGTAGCTTCTCAATCTTGCTCACCCACTTACTGTGTGACTGTAGGCAATGTGCTTCAGCCCACCGAGCCTCCACTTTAGTGGTAAGAGGAAATAATGATGTCTACTGCATGAGTTTATTATGAGGACTAGAGGTAGAGAGAGAGTATGTGGAACACAAGGCCAGCACAGGGTGAACCCTCAATAAATGGGAATTGTTGGTATCATGTGACTCCCTGCCTCTAGACCAGGGCTGTCCAAGGGAACTGTAACAAGGGCCACAAATGTGAGCACAATGTGTAATTCTAGCAGCCACATTAAAAAAAGCAAAAAGAAGTGAAATGAATTTCAATAGTATATTTTATTTAATTCAGCATACCCCAAATATTATTGTTTTATAATCAATATAAAAAATTGATGACATATTTTTACTTTTTTCATATGTCTTTGAAATCCACTGTTATTTTAGAGTGACAACATATCTCATTTCAGACCAGCCACATTGCAAGTACTTGGTAGCCAGAGGTAACCAGTAGCTACTGTATTGGATGGTACAATGCTAGAATCAAGACACTCTGTGACTGTCTTGAGGGTAGGTGCAATGTCTGATTTTTTTCTGCATCACTCAATGCATGGTACAAAGTAGTGTTTAATAAGTGTTTATGAGACATTATTGAACTAAGTCTGGTAGCTACAGGGTTATGTCATTGGGCAGGTTGCTAAGGGGAATAGTGTATATACAAACATCAGCTACAATAACAGGCAAGGGAAACCAGGCAGTGACTGAGGGAGGTGCTGCCTTGTGTTGACAGAGCCAGGATGGATGAGGAGCACAGGACATCTCTGCAGCAAGTCTGAGATTCAAAGTCCAGAATTGGAAAGGCCCAGATCTTGGTCTTGATGCTAGTGGCCACCAAAAATTGGGCTCCCTTCAAATTAGTCTCATTCTAAATTAGAGGCAACCAACCTTACCCCCTGACAGAATGAGTGACGTTCTTTTAATAGGATATTGGGACCACTATGGAAAAATCACTTGACTAAGCTGAACTCAGTGAATGATTATAAAATCAGATTTGTGTTTGAGATCTGATTCCACCATCAGCAAGCTATGTGACTTTGGACAATTGACTTAACCTCTCTGAGCTTCCACATCTAGAAAATTCATAGAACAGGAATAGCATCTATCTCACAGGGTTGCCTTGAGGAAGTCATGTGCTTCTGGCTGGCTCCCAACAATCCCCACCTCCTAGTATTTATCCCCTCTGTATCCCCTCCCTTTGAGTGTGCATGGGACCCAGTGACTTGATTCTAACAAATGGAATATAGCGAAGTAAGGGGTTGTTACTCCTATGGTTAAGTCTGTAGTCTGTGACTTCTTTCTTGCTAGCATTCTCTCTCTCTCACTGGTACTGTTCCTTGACCTCTCACTTGCTCAGTCTAACGAGGCAAGCTGCTATGGTATGAGATGGTCTATGGAGAAGGGCACATAGTAAGGAAGTGTGGAAGTCTCCAACCAAAAGCTCATGGGGGTTCCATGAGGAAGTGAACTCTCAGTCCAACAATTCAAGAGGGAAGACATCTTGACAATAATCATGGACATGAGCTTGGAAGTGAGTCTTTCCCAGTCCAGCCTCAAGATGAGACTGCAGCATTGTGAGAGCCAGAGGATCCAGCTAGGCTGTGCCTGGACCCAAAGAAACTGCAAGATAGTAGATGCATGTTGTTTTAAGATGCTAAATAGTGGAAGATAATTCGTTACACAGCAATGGTTAACTATTACATGCATGTAAGAATTTGACACAACATCTAGAATGTAGAAGGTGCTTGGTAAATTTAAATATGACTCTTAGTAGTGATACCAAAAAATTCTGCTACCGGTTATAGGATCTTGTGCTGTACCACAGAAATTTGATAAGCTAGGCAGCCTATACATGGCCTTCACAAGCAGCTAGGTTTAAATTAGACTAATTGGAGTCGCATCATAGTTTTTTGAGCTATAAGCTCATTCCTCTGCACTGGAGAAGCCTCCTTACTCCAGGCTTGGTTTTCATCCCATCCCATCATGTCCCCCTCCCAACCAGTTCCCAATATGTTCACACTGTGAAGACACAAACTGGACCCTTTTCTGAGACAAGGAGCCAACTTAGAGGCTGACAGCAGCAATAGGCCTGAGAATAAGGCCTGTTTTTCCCCTCTTTATTTTTCAGAATGGTTGTCCTCTGAGATTATTTTAGTAAGAAGAATCCATGCATAATGGAGTTAAACATCTGCGACTGTGAAACCTAATCAATTGTGAAATCTAATCAATCACAATGTGCCTTGTCTGGGAAACAAATGTATTAACCAAAGTGGGGTGGTCTGTGTATCGTCTAGAGGAAGGGGATGCCATGGAGCAGTAATTTGTCAGTGTTTTTCCGGCATTGTCCAAAGCGAGGGGGCCCGACTGGCTGACAGAAACATCCGCTCTGCTTGACAGATGGGTCTAGGAGGAGCAGGGAGTACCAGACAATCATTACTCACTGACATGAGCCATTAACATCATCCTGTGGCCCTCTGGCACTGAGTCCTTGCCTTCCATGCAAGCTTCAGATGAGGCCGATCCTTTTCCCATGTATGTTGGCCTCCCACCGACGGACGTGAGGCTCTGGTTTTCTTGGAAGTAATAGTTCTCTCTGAAACTAATAAACTGACTGATATTCTGGCTTATTCATCAGTCGCTTGAGAGTTTGTTCAACCTGGGTCAATCTCTGGCCTGTACGGTATTGACCATATAGAGCTGCTGCCTCTCAAGGTGGAAAGCCTGTGCCCAGGACCTAGTGACTTCCCTTTCATTCCCCTCCTTTTTTCTCCTCCTCTGTCCCTCCCTGCCTCCCCTCCTTCTTTTTTCATCTTTCTCTTTCTTCCTTCTACCCTTGCCCCTGCCCACCTTCACCCTGACACACACACATACTCTCAATATCTCTTGTATGAATCATGAGCATTTCAGTTAAGCTAATGGATTCTGGAACTGATTGAGTTTGTGTCCTGGTTCTGTCACTTAGTAGCTGTGGGCTTTTGGGCAAGTGATTTCAAGTTCTCTGTGACTCACTTGTAAAATGAGACTAATAGCATTTGCCTCCTAAGGCTGATGTCAGGATTAAATAAACTGCAACAGTGCATGGCACTACTGTGTGCTCATTCATTGTTAGCTAAACAACAAATACTCAGTGCCTGTCATGTACCAGGACTATGCTGGGGGCTGGTGATGGATAGTGAGGAGATGCAGACCTGCTTTCAGGGTGCTTTCAGGGAGGAGAGGGAGGCTGAGACATCTACAGGCCATTTCAAAGCATACCCCAACCAGGTGCTGGCTCCCTGTGAGGGCTGGCATCTTTTGGGGACATTTGGGTCCCATTATTTTCTGTTTTCTCACTGTGATGTGGGTCACTGCTTAGGGACAATGGGCTGCAGCATGAGGGTCCAGGGGTCTCAAGGTGCATAAGGGGGCTCAAGAGAGGGGAAAAACCTACAAGGAGTGGAGGAGAGGGCATGGGGGACGAGGTTTGCCTGTCTTCCAGTGCTTCCAGGTGTGCCTCTCCTTGTGTGGCGAGGGTGGTCTTCCTTTTCTGTACTAGTTAGTGAATAATTCTGCCCAGCAATGAGGTCTTCTCTCCCAGTTTCCGGCTGTAGCAGCTGTCCTCCTGAGTGGACAGCTGGGCATGGCAGCAAGGATGTGAATGCCACATGATGCGGATGAATCTGTATCAGCCGTGAGACTGGCGGTGGTCTGATTGTTGAGGCTAGCAGAGAAACCCTGATGTCATTACCACGAATGAGTGGAGAAATACAATACCTTCCTTAGAGTTATGAGAAGAGAGCTGTAATTCTCTACATACACACACACATACACACACACACACACACACACACACACAGATTTCCACTCCCCTGAGCCTCCCACTGAAGAGTTTGCTGTCTGAGTCAGATCTCCTGAGAGCTTTGTCACATTCTCCTGTTCTCTGTTTTGTCAAATGCATGAATTCTGTGTCTTTGCTAATAAATGATATATTTTTAAACAATTTAAAACATTAAATTAATGTATTTGGGGAGTAGGTGACATACTGACATACATAAAATTCCAGAGGTGCTAAAGGGTGTGCAAAATGCATGTCTCCCATCCCTCTCCCTAACTACTGAGTTCTCCTCATCAGTAACTAGTGTTACTCATTTCTCATGAGATAGTAAGAATTTTTAGATAAAAGGGATAAGGATTTATACGATTGATATCAACTCAACAGTTATTTATTCACAAAATCTTGTGCCAGGGACTAGAGATATAGGAGCCAATAGGGAATGGTCTCAGTCCTCTGAGAGCCACAGTGTGCAGTAGGGGAACAGCTAGGGTGGACAACAATTACAATCTATTGCTATTAAAGGAGAAACAGAAAGATGTGTAAGCTACAGAGGTAGCACCAAGGGGCAGAGAAAGAAAATAATCTAACAATGGAGACAGAAAAGGTTGCATAGCACATCTTTGGGCTTTCCACAGCTGCCAGGGTAGAGGTGTTATAAAATTCACTTTTTCCTCGCTGACTTATTTTTTGATTCTTTCCTTGGTCTTGTAGAATTGAAGTCTACTTTGAACCAACTGCCACTTTGTTAAAAAAAAAAACAGCTTTATTGAGAATATAATTCATGAAACATACAATTTACCATTTACAGTGTATCATTTAATGTCTTTTAGTATAGAGTTGTACATTCCTCCACCATCAATTTTACATTTTTATTACCCCAAAAGAAAACCCGATACCTCTTAATTACTACCCACCAGCCTCCCAATCTTCCCAGCCCTAAGCAATCACCAATCTGTGATACTTTCTGTCTCCAGAGATCTGCATATGCTGGACATTTTATATAAATGAAATCTTACAATATGTGGCCTTTTGTTTCTGGCTTCTTTCACTTGGCATAAAATGCTTTCAAGGTATTATCATGTTGCAGTATGCAACATACTTCATTCCTTTTTATGGCTGAATAATATTCAATTGTATTGGATATACAACATTTTGTTCATCCATTCATCAGTTGATGAATGGATGCTTTCTATGCTTTGAGTGGCTTCTACACTTTCAGGCTAATTTTCCAGAAGCTACGCTCTTGCCTTTGTCAGAGCTACAGCTTGCCTTATTCTATGGAGAAGAGTGAGCACTGTGTGGGGAGCAAGTGCTCCACAGAGTTGGCTTCACATTCACTATGTTGCCCAACCTCAGCCTCCTGGGCTCTGAGCAAGCACACTTCCGGTCTGCTCATGGGAAGGGCCTCTTTGGCCCCAACTTTGGCTTCTGTCTACCTGGTCATTGTTTCTGAAGCTTACCCTCCTGCCTCTCATCTCTGTGTTCCTTTCCATTTCTGGAATGATTCTGCTTTGGGAGGTTGTTCTTTATGCTCAAATGTTGACAATTATATTCTTTCCCAAGACTTGACTCTCTTTTTGACCATGAACAACCCAGCCCATGGCCAGTTAGCTCATGACAACTGGTATCCCTAGCCTTCATGCTCGAAATCTAATGTTGGCCACCATCTTGGCCCAACCCTTGAACTTGGCCAAGACATTTCCATTCATCCAGCCCTTAGCTAGGACTCAAGACCTTGAATGTTAGGAAAAGTATTTGTTCTTTATCTAATAGTACTTTAAGGTAGTCATTGAAAGCCTTGGTTGGGAGAATCCAAGTAAGGAGAAAGTGTTGTCTTGCAAAACTCCCTTTGACAGTGGCATTTACAAGTGATTGGGGAGAGGAGATGCAGTGACGAGCAGGCTAGTCAGGAAGCTGCTGCAGTGACCTATCAACCTCTGGACTGGGATGGGGGCAGGTGGAAGGGCCTGATAGAAAAAAATATGAAAGTTTGTATTAATAGCATTTGGGACATGATCAGTTTAGTTTGGGATGAGAAGAGGAAGCCTTGAGAGGAAATTGTTTCTAGCAGAATTGTTATCAGGACTAGCAAGTAAGGATCCATTGAACCCACTTTAGCTGGGTGAAGTGAATGTGAAGCCAACTCTGTGGAGCACTTGCTCCCCACACAGTGCTCACTCTTCTCCATAGAATAAGGCAAGCTGTAGCTCTGACAAAGGCAAGAGCGTAGCTTCTGGAAAATTAGCTTGAAAGTGTAGAAGCCACTCAAAGCATAGAAAGCATCCATTCATCAACTGATGAATGGATGAACAAAATGTTGTATATCCAATACAATTGAATATTATTCAGAAGACGCATTTGGCTGCAGGCTTAGCTTCCGGGGCAGCAGGGCTTCTGGAGCTGTGTATCTGAGAGGCAGTTAGAGAGATGGTAAGGGAGTTGAGAGATGATCCTGCATGGAGATGGAGATTTGAAGGTGTTAGCTGGAACAGGGAGAAATAACAGAGAGGACAGGCAAGAGCAGGGACTGCAAAAGGACCCTTGGAGCAGGCACAGTGTGGAGTAGGGAGGGAAGAGAAGTCAGAGAGGGAGCTGCAGGGGACACAAGAACAGGAGAGTCTCACATAGGAAGGAGTGGGCAGCAACGACTGGCCACAGGCATTTTCCTTTGCAAGGTAAAGAATTTGAATCGTTTTGCTGGGTCCTTGTCATTTCTGAGTCCAGCCCTGGTTCTGTGATCATTAAGCGCCCTCTCTATTATCCAGTTTTCTCCCTGGGGGTGCTGAGTTTGACTTTTGGAGCAAGATGCTTCTTCAATAGATTTTGACCTAAGTTATGTCTGATTTTTATCTGACTGTCACAATGAGTGAACTCCTCCATTCTCCCAACTTGACCATTTCTCAATTTTCAGAAGACTTGAAAAAACGAAACAAAACAGAAAACTAAAAAACCTGAAGACAGAATATCTTATGTGGCTTGTTAGCCAAGCCGTGCTGTTAATATTTGGTTGCCTTGTGAATTTTTTTTTTTTTGGTTTCTTGTTAAATGTTTTCTCTGAGCTTCCTGAGATATGCTAGTGAACATTCTCCAGGATTCCTGTGGATGTTTTGCTTCTTTTTATTCTTAGCTCATTCTTGTATTTTCCTAGTTCCTATGTCAAAGCTTGAGGTATTTTATTATGAATTTCTTTTCTCTTCTCTCAGATTATTGGAATTAATTTTGTGTTATAATGTTAGTAACAGCTAACATTTGTACAATGCTTTACAATTCACAAAGCATGTCGTTTTCTTATTTTATCTTCACAGCAATTCTGTGAAGACTCTTAGGTTCCACTGTCATTATTTTATGAACAAGGCCTCTGAAGGTCAGTGAGCTTGGGAGACACAGCTCAGCTGGCAATAGAAGGAGCCATGGTGACTAAAGATCTTTGACTCCTTTCTTTTTTGTAATAATGCTGTTTTTCCTCTAAAAAAGAAAACACATAATTATTTGAGAAAATTTGGAAAGTATAGGAAATAATACACACAGAAATATGCATTACTGTTCATCCCACTGTCCAGTAACTGTGATTATCAGTGCTTCGTTGTATTTCTTTCCAGTCACATTTCTATGAATTAGTAAAGATTTTTATGGAATTAGAAATCAAGTACATCTTGATGTTGGACCCTAGTTTTTTTCTTTTTGAGACAGGGTCTTGCTCTGTCGCCCAGGCTAAAGTGCAGTGGTGCAATCTCAGCTCACTGCAACCTCTGCCTCCTGGTTTCAAGTGATTCTTTTGCCTCAGCCTCCTGAGTAGCTGGGATTACAGGTGCCTGCCACCACACCTTGCTAATTTTTATATTTTTAGTAGAGACGGGGTTTTGCCTTGTTGGCCAGGCTGGTCTTGAGCTTCTGACCTCAGGTGATCTGCCTGCCTTGGCCTCCCAAAGTGTTAGGATTACAGGTGTGAGCCACCATGCCTGGCCGGGACCCTGATTTTTAAATGTAGCATTATATGGTGATGCCATACAACTATTTCAAAATCCATTCTAGCATATAGATATATTATGACTTATATAACCATTCCTCTCTTTCTTTTCTTTTTTATTCATACATAATTATACATATTTATGGGGTACATGTGATGTTTTGATACATGCATCAAATAAATGTGTACTGATCAAATAAAGGTATTTAGGATATCTATCACCTCAAACACTTATTACTTCCTTGTGTTCAAAACATTTCAAATCTTCCCTTCCAGCTATTTTGAAATATACAATAAATTGTTTACTATAGTCACCTTACTGTGTCCACTAGGACTTATTCCTTCTATCTAAATGTAAGTTTATTCCTATCTAAATATAGGTCTTATTCCTTCTATCTAAATGTAGGTTTATACCCATTAACCAACCTCTTTTCATTCCCCCCATCCATTTCCAGCTGCTGGTATCTATCATTCTACTCTTTGCTTCTATAAGGTCAACAAGTCCCTTCTTGCTGCACATATAAGTTGTTTCAATTACTGGCTTGTACAATAAGAATTTTGATTAATGACTTTATACAATTAACACCCATCTGAATCTCTATGTTTTACGATAAGAATAAGGATGGAATGACTGGGTTTAAGAGCACATTGTTCAACTTTATTCCACAGATGAATTACATTTTATTCCAGTGAGAACTTGAGTCTATCTTACCATACCCTTGCCACCACTGAATATTATATTTTAACTAATTGTTAATATTATGGATGAAAAGCAAATGTTCATTGCTTTGTTTTACATTTCTTTGATTGCTTGTGAAATAGAACTTTTTCCTGGAAGCATTACCCTCAAGAAGTAGAATAAGACAAGGATGCCTACTCTCACCACTCCTATTCAACATAGTATTGGAAGTCCTAGCCAGAGCAATAGAAAACATAAAAGGCATTCAAATAGGAAAAGAGGAAGTTGAATTATTTCTCTTCACTGATGATATGTTTCTATACCTAGAAAACCCTAAAGATCCTGCCAAAAGGCTCCTGGAACTGATAAAACAACTTCAGCAAAGTTTCACGATACAAAATCAATGTACGAAAATCACCAGCATTTCTATACACCAATAATGTTAAAGCTGAGAGCCAAATCAAGAACCTAACCTCATTTACAATCACCACACACACACAAAATACCTAGGAATACATCTAACTAAGGAAATGAAACATCTCTACAATAAAAACTACAAAATACTTCTGAAAGAAATCATAGATGACACAAACAAATGGAAAAACATTCCGTACTCATGAATGAGAAGAATCAATATCTTTAAGAAGTCCATACTGCCAAAACAACCTTCAGATTCAATGCTATTCTGATCAAACTACCAATGTCATTTTTCACAGAATTAGAAAAAACTTCTAAAATCCATATGGAACCAAAAAAAGCAGCCCAAATATCCAAAGCAATTCTAAGCAAAAAGAACAGAGCCAGAGGCATCACATTACCTGACCTCAAACTATACTACAAGGCTACAATGACCAAAACAGCATGGTACTGGTATAAAAACAGACACATAGACCAATGGAACAGAATAGAAAACCCAGAAATAAAGCTGCACACCTATAACCAACTGATCTTTGACAAAGTTGACAAAAATATCAGGAAGACTGGTGCACTCCTAGCATGTGTTCAGAGGGAAGGCATTCAGGGTGAACAGAAGGAAGACACAGAGGCTGGGCTGAAGGAGGAGGAAGCTGGGAACCCTGCAAGGGGCTTCTGCACACCGGGACTCATTTCTGCCCCTCAATGACTCCTCCATGAAGGGGTGAGTTCAACAGGCAAGGAGCAACCTGCTCTAACCTTGGGCCTCTGGAATTCCACCAGGAGGTGACCACTCAACTACCATGGACACTTGAATTGGCAGGAATTGCTGCTTAGAGAAGAGATGGGGAAGAACTCCAGGCAGTGTGGAGCCCAGAGGGTTTGGTGTAGGAGCATCTGTAGTGAAGCATGGCCAGGGATGCCCATCCTCCTAGGCTCAACTTGCTGCCATAAGAGACTGTAGCCCTAGGGGAACTGTTAGACTGGAACTGCAGGGTGGTCTTGCCTATGAGACAGGACTAGTCTGATCTGAGCGCCCCTTAGTCTTATGGCCTCTCCTGGGGCCCCAGCCTGGCCACAACTGCTTGCAGTGCAGCCCTCAGGTACTGCCTTGGCCTGAATCATAGCTCCTGGGCTGGCAGACTGTACCTGATCGGCAGAGTGCTCCAGCAGAGCCACCCGTGGACACACACTAACTCCACCCCTGCCCTTCCCCCACTGTAGACATTGTGCAGGTGGACTTTGCCTTTCCGTCTCCACCAGAATATGTGGGTGCAGGCACCCTGACATGCTACTGCTGCTGACATGAGTGCACTGCCCTCCCACCACACTGCCATTGTTGTCAGAGTATTAGTAGGCATGAAGCCTGCCTGCCTTGCCTGCCAGTGTCCCACCCCAGCTGAAACAGTGGACCCATCCCCACCCTGAGTAGCCACTGCTGCCTTCGTGTACATGCGCAGAGGGTACACACAGTACTGCAGCTATTAGCACCCTGCCTCCATGCTAACACCACCATTGGTGCTAATGCATGCACAGTTGCCCAGTGTCCAGTGGGGCCCACCCCAAGCTGTGCTGCCACTGCCGCTGCTGTGAACACTTGCACAGAGAGCAGCACCCCAGCACCCACTAACACCCTGCTGCAGCTGAGTGTGCACCCTGCTGCGCTGCCACTGCACTGCTACTGACATGTGCAAATGAGGACAGAGCTCACTGCCACTGCCCTACGAAGTGCTTTGGTTGGCACCATCCCCCAGAGTGTTGTGACCAGTGGTCCTGCAGCACCTTGGACCCCCTCCAGTGCATCAGTTTCCTAACCTCGAGTAGTCAGGGAACAAAGCTGGGGCCCAATACCAGTCTCTCAGAGTTAGAGAACGTGGTCCAGGAGTCCTGAGCTGAGCCTTGGCTCCCTAAAATGTTTTAGAAATGAAGCCAGTTGACTGAATCCACTTTATGCCACAATCAAACCCCTAAGGTCATCAAACAGGATAAAAGAAAAAAAAACATCCAAAGGTCAGCAGCTTCAAAGACTGAAGGAACATCAGCCCACACAGATGAGAAAGAACTAGCACAAGAACTTTGACAACTCAAAAACTCAGAGTGTCTTCTTTCCTCCAAACAACCACACTAGTTCTCCAGCAAGTGTTCTTAACTGGGCTGAGATGGCTGAAATGACAGAACTAGAATTCAGAATATGGGTAGAAATGAAGATCATCAAGACTCAGGAGAATGTTGAAACCCAACCTAAGGAAGCTAAGAATCACAATAAAATGATATAGGAACTGACAGACAAAATAGCCAGTGTAGAAAATAACATAACTTCACGCCTGTAATCCCAGCACTTTGGGAGGCTGAGGCAGGCAGATCACAAGGTCAGGAGATCAAGACTTTCCTGGCTAACATGGTGAAACCCCATCTCTACTAAAAATACAAAAAATTTAGCCAGGCACAGTGGCAGGCACCTGTAGTCCCAGCTACTCAGGAGGCTGAGGCAGGAGAATGGTGTGAACCCAGCAGGTGGAGCTTGTAGCTAGCAAAGATCACACCACTGTGCTCCAGCCTGGCTGACAGTGCGAGACTCTGTCTCAAAAAAAAAAAAAAAAAAAAAAGAAAGAAAGGAAAAAAAGAAAAAAGAAAGAAAGGAAAAGAAAATAAAATAACATAGCTGACCTGACAGGGCTGTTAATTATGAACATATTATAAGAATTTTATAATGCTATTGCAAGTATTAACAGTAGAATAGACCAGGCTAAGAAAAAAATCTCAGAGCTTGAAGACTGGCTTTCTGAAATGAGACAGACAGATAAGAATAAAGAAAAGAGAATGAAAAGGAATGAATAAAACCTCTGAGAAATACGATATTATGTAGAGAGACTGAATCTGCAACTCATTGGCATCCCTGAAGGGGATGGGGAGAATGGAAGCAACTTGGAAAACATATTTCAGGATGTCATCCATGAGAATGTCCCCAACCTAGCTAGAGAAGCCAACATTAAACTTTAGGAAATGCAGAGAACCCCTGCAAAAACTTCACAAAAAGATAATTCCCCAAGATACAACCATCAGATTCTCCAGGGTTGAAATTAAAGAAAAAAATGTTAAAGGCAACTATACAGAAAGGACAGGTCACCTACAGAGGGAAGCCCATCAGACTAACAGTGGACCTCTAAGCAGAAACCCTACAAGCCAGAAGAGATTGGGGGCCTATATTCAACATTCTTAAATAAAAGAAATTCCAAACAAGGATTTTGTATCTGGCCAAACTAAGCTTCACAAGCAAAAGAGAAGTAAAACCCTTTTTAGACAAGCAAATGTTGAGGCAATTCATTACCACCAGACCTGCCTTACAAGGGGTCCTGAAAGAAGCATTAAATATGGAAAAGAAAGACTATTACCAACCACAACAAAAACACAAGTACACAGACCAGTGACACCATAAAGCTACCACACAAACAAGTTGACATAATTACCACCTAACAACATGATGACAGGACCAAATCCACACATATCAAAACTAACCTTGAATGCAAATGGGTTAAAAGACACAGAGTGGCAAGCTGGATAAAGAAGCAAGACCTAATAATGTGTTGTCTTCAAGAGACCCATCTCATATGCAATGACACCCATAGGCTCAAAATAAAGGGATAGAGAAAAATCTACCAAGAAAATGTAAGACTGAAACAAGCAGGAGTTGTGATCCTAATTTCAGACAAAACAGACATTAAAACAACAAAAATTTTTTAAAAAGACAAGGGCATTACATAATGGTAAAGGGGTCAATTCAACAAGAAGACCTAACTATTCTAAATATATATGCTGCACCTAACACAAGAGCACACAGATTCATAAAGCAAGTACGAAGAAACTTAGATTCGCATACAACAATAGTGGGAAATTTCAATATGCTACTGACAGTATGAGACAGATCATTGAGGCAGAAAATTAACACAGATATTCAGGACCTGAATTCAACAGTGGACCAAATGGACCTGACAGACATTTACAGAACTCTCTACCTCCAAATAACAGAATATATATTCTTCTCATAACCACATATCGGGTACTGTAAAATTGACCACACAGTTGGATATAGAACAATCCTCAGCAAATGCAAAAGAACCAAAATCATACCAACCACTCTCTCAGATCACAGAGCAATAAAATTATAATTTGACTAAGAAAATCACTCAAAACCATACAATTACATGGAAATTAAGCAACCTGATCCTGAGTGACTTTTGGTTAAATAATGAAATTAAGGCAGAAATAAAAAGTTCTTTGAAGGTAACAAGAACAAAGATACAACATACCAGAATCTCTTTGACACAACTAAGGTAGTGTTAAGAGAGAAATTTATAGCGCTAAATGCCCACATCAAAAAGATAGAAAGATCTCAAATTAACAACCTAACATCACAACTAAAAGAACTAGAGAAGCAAGAGCAAAGCAACCCCAAAATTAGCAGAAGACAAGAAATAACAAAAATCATAGATGAACTGAAAGAGATTGTGACACAAAAATCCATCCAAAAGATCAATTAATCCAGGAGTTAGTTTTTTTTGAAAAAATTAATAAAATAAATAGACTCCTAGCTAGACTGATAAAGAAAAGAGAGAAGATCCAAATAAACACAATTAGAAATGACAAAGGGGATATTATCACTGACACCACAGAAATACAAAGAACTGTCAGAGACTACTATGAACACCTCTGTACAAACAAACTGGAAAATCTAGAAGAGATGGATACATTCCTGGACACATACACCCTCCCAAGACTTAACCAGGAAGAAACTGAATCCCTGAACAGACCAATAACAAGTTCTCAAATGGAATCAGTTATAAATAGTCTACCAATAAAACAAAGCACAGGACCAGAGGGATTCACAGTCAAATTCTACCAGATATGCAAAGAAGAGTTGGTACCATTCTTACTGAGACTATTCCAAAACAACTGAGGATGAGGGACTCCTCCCCAACTCATTCTATGAGGCCAGCATCATCCTGATACCAAAACCTGGCAGAGACACAACAATAACAAAAAGGAAAAGTTCAGGCTAATATCCCTAATGAACATTGATGCAAAAATCCTTAACAAAATACTAACAAACCAAATCCAGCAGCACATCAAAAAGCTAATCCACCATGATCAAGCAGGTTTTATCCCTGGGATGCAAGGTTGGTTCAACATACACAAATCAATAAACATGATTCATCAAATAGAACTAAAGACAAAAACCACATGATCACCTCAATAGAGGCAGGAAAGGCTTTCAATAAAACTCAATATCCCTTCATGTTAAAAACTCTCAACAAACTAGGTATTGAAGGAATGTACCTCAAAATAATAAGAACCATCTATGACAAACCCACGGCCAACATTTACTGAATGGGCAAAAGCTGGAAGCATTTCCCTTGAGAAGCAGAAAAAGAAAAGTATGCTGCTCTCTCTCACTACTCCTATTCAACGTACTATTGGAAGTCCTGGCCAGAGCAATCAGGAAAGAGAAAGAAATAAAAAGCATCCAAATAGGAAGAGAGGGAGTAAAACTATCTCTGTTTGCAGATGACATGATGCTATATCTACAAAACCCCATAGTCTCAGCCCAAAGCTCCTTAAGCTGATAAACAACTCCAGCATAGTTTTAGGATGCAAAATCAATGTATTAATATAAAAATAATTAGCATTCCTTTACACCAACAAAAACCAGGCCCTGAACCAAATCAAGAATGCTATCCCATTAACAATTTCCACAAAAAGAAGAAAAGACCTAAAGAATAAATGCAGCTAACCAGGAAAGTAAAAGATCTTTACAATGAGAATTACAAAACACTGCTCAAAGAAATCAGAGATAAACAAGCGGAAAAACATTCCGTGCTTATGGATGGAAAGAATCAATATTGTAAAAATGGCCATACTGCCCAAAGAAATTTTTATAGATTCAATGCTATTTCTATCAAACTACCAATGACACTCTTCACAGAACTAGAAAAAACTGTTTGAAAATTCATATGGAACCAAAATGAGCCTGAATAGCCAAAGCAATCCTGAGCAAAAAGGATAAAACTGGAGGCATCACATTACCTGATTCAAACTATACTACTGGGTTACAGTAACCAGAACAGCATGGTACTGGTAAAAAACAGACACATAGACCAATAGACCAGAGTAGACAGCCTAGAAATAAGGCTGCGCACCTACAACCATCTGATCTTTGACAAAGCTGACAAAAACAAGCAAGGGGGAAAAACCTATTCAATAAATGGTGCTGGGATAACTGACTAGCCATATGTAGAAGATTGAGACTAGACCCCTTCCTTACACCATAAACAAAAATCAACTCAAGATGGATCAAATACTTAAATGTAAAATCCCAAACTAGAAAACCCCTAGAAGACAACCTAGGCAATAGGACACGGGCCTATTGGACATAGGCATGTCCTACTGGACATAGGCATGGGCGATGATTTCATGATGAAGACACCAAAAGCAATTGCAACAAAAGCAAAAATTGACAAATGGGATCTAATTAAACTAAACAGCTTCTGCACAGCAAAATAAACTAACAGAGTAAACAGAAAACCTACTGAATAGGAGAAAATATTTGCAAACTATGCATCTGACAAAGGCCTAATAATATCCAGCATTTATAGGAACTTAAACAAATTTACAAGAAAAAAACAAACAACCCCATTAAAAAGTGGGCAAAGGACATGAACAGATACTTTCCAAAAGAAGACATACGTGTGCCCAACAAGCATATATAAAAAAGCTCAACATAACTGACTATTAAAGGATTGCAAATCAAAACCACCATGAGATACCATTTCACACCAGTCACACTGTCTATTACTAAAACGTCAAAAAATAACTGATGCTGGCAAGGTTGCAGAGAAAAGGGGATGCTTATACACTGTTGGTTGGAGTGTAAATTAGTTCAACCATTGTGGAAAGCAGTGTGGCAATTCCTCAAAGAGCTAAAAACAGAACTGCCATTCAACCCAGCAATCTCATTACTGGGTATATACCCAAAAGAATGTAAATTATTCTACCATAAAGACACCTGCATGCATATGTTTGTCATAGCATTATTCATAATAGCAAGGACATGGAATCAACCTAAACGGTAGATTGGATAAAGAAAATGTGGTACATATACTCCATGGAATACTACAAAGCCATAAAAAATAATGAGACTATGCCCTTTGCAGGAACATGGATAGAACTGGAGGCCAGTATCCTTAGCAAACTAACTCAGGAACAGAAAACCAAATACCACATGTTCTCACGTGTAAGTGGGAGCTAAATGAGGAGAGCACATGGACACAAAGAAGGCAACAACAGACACCAGGGCATACCTGAGAGTGGAGGATGAGAAGAAGGAGAGGAGCAGAAAAAATAACTGTTTTATATGAGGCATAATACCTGCATGACAAAATAATCCATACAACAAACCCCCGTGATACGAATTTACCTATATAACAAACCTGCACATGTACCCTTGAATGTAAAATAAAAGTTAAAAATACTTAAAAAAACTGGGACCCTACTTATCACTGTGTATACAAATTAACTCAAGATGGATGAAAGACTTAAATCTGAGACCTCACCCTATAAAAACCCTAGAAAAAAATCTAGGAAATACCCTTTTGGGCATTGGCCTTGGCAAAGAATTTATGACTAAGTCCTCAAAGCAATTGCAACGAAAACAAATATTGACAAGTAGGACTTAATTAAACTAAAGAGCTTCTGCACAACAAAAGAAACTATCAACAGAGTAAACAGACAACCTGCAGAAAGGGAAAAAATATTTGCAAAGTATGCACCTGACAAAGGCCTATAAGAAACTTAAACAAATCAACTAGTGAAAAACAACTTCATTATAAAGTGGGTAAAGGACATGAACAGACACTTTTCAAAAGAAGACATACAAGTGGTCAAGAAACATATAAAAAATGGTCCACATCACTAATCATCAGAGAAATACAAATAAGAACCACTATGAGACACCATCTCACATCAGTCAGAATGGCTATTACTAAGAAGTAAAGAAACAACAGATGTTGGCAAGGTGGCAGAGAACAGGCAATGCTTTTACACTGTTGGTGGGAGTGTAAATTTGTTCAGGCACTGTGGAAAGCTGTTAGGAGATTTCTCAAAGAACTAAAAATAAGACTATCATTTGACTCAGCAATATAATTACTGGGAATATACCCAAAGGAAAATAAATATTCTACCAAAAGGACACCTGCACTCGTATGTTCATCACAGCACTATTCACAATAAGAAAGACATGGAATCAACTCAGGTGCTCATCAGCAGTGGATTGGATAAATAATGTGTGGTACATATGTACCATGGAATACTATACAGCCATAAAAAATAAAGAGATTATGTCCTTTGCAGCAACGTGGATGCAGCTGGATGCCATAATCCTAAGAGAATTAATACAGAATCAGAAAATCAAATGCTGTGTGTTCTCACTTACAAGTGGGAGCCAAACACTGGGTATACATGGCATAAAGATGGGAACAATAGATGCTGGAGACTACAAGAGAGGGATGGAAGGAGAGGGGCAAGGGTTGAAAAACTACCTATTGGGTACTATGCTCACTACCTGGATGATGAGTTCAATGGTACCCCAAACCTCAGCATTATGCAATATACCCTTGCAACAAACCTGCACTTGTACCCTCTGAATCTGAAATAAAAGTAGAAATAAAAAAATAGAACTTCTTCTTTTTGTTCCTCGAAGATGGACTGAGCTACACCAGTATAATAGTAGTGAGTTCCTAGACACAGGGATATCCTGGTCTTAGCATCTTCTCAAGGACAGAAATAGATTATTCCAGTGCCATCATGGTTTCTTCTGTGTCCATGGACAAGGCTTCAAATGTTTTACAAAACAAAGGAAATGTTGGTTTATAAACATTCATCATGGGCATAGTCATCAACATTTCCTTTGGGTACCATTGTCCTAGATTGGGGATGGTAAACAAATTTCATCCCATGTGCCCGTTCCTATGTGTTGGTGGTGGCTGTCTAAAGGGCTAGTTGAGTAGTAGTATCTTGCTCTCTCTGGGCTCAGCAGAGAAGCACATTGTGAGCTTATTGGCTATTTGTGTATCTTTTTTGGAGAAAATGTATATAGTATTCAAGGTTTGTTTAATTTTCTTAATGATGTTCTTTGAAACACAAAAGTTTTTAGTTTTGTTAATGTCCGATTTATATGTCTTTTTCTTTGATCGCTTTTGGTGTCATATCTAAGAAACCATTGCCTAATCCAAGGTCATGGATTTATACATGCGTTATCTTTTAAAGTTTAGAAGTTTTAGTGCTTACATTTAGGTATTTCATCCATTTGAGCTATTTTTTTTTTTTTTTAATACTATGAGTGCAGCGGTCAGGGAAGACTTTATCCAGGTGACGGGGCTAGAGCTGGACCCTGGACCCTGAAAACAGGGTGGATTTTTATTTATTATTATTATTATTATTTGAGATGGAGTCTCACTCTGTTGCCCAGGCTAGAGTGCAGTGGCGTGATCTCGGCTCGCTGAACCTCCCCCTCCCGGGTTCAAGCAATTCTCCTGCCTCAGCCTCCTGAGTAGCGGGGATTACAGGCACCCACCACCATGTCCAGCTAATTTTTGTATTTTTAGCAGAGACGGGGTTTCACCATGTTGGACAGGGTGGTCTCAAACCCCTGACCTCGTGATCCACCCGCCTCGGCCTCCCAAACTGCTGGGTTTACAGGTGTGAGTCACTGCGCCCGGCCATTTGAGCTATTTTTTTATATGGTATGTGATAGGGCTCTGAATTCATATTTTGCATGTGGATATATTCCATTATCTAACACTATTTGGCAAAAAGGCTATTATTTCCCCCATTGAATTGTCTTAGCACCCTTGTTGAGAATCAGTTGACCATAAATATAAGAGTTTGTTTCTGGACCCTCAATTCTATTCCATTGATCTATATGTCAGATATGGATGACTTTTAAGTTTTCTCCCAAATTCTTGGATTCTTGAATTTTCTACATAGATTCCTAGTAGGTCATGTTAGATATTTTTTTCTTTAATATGTCTACAAGGTAGAATCTACCAACACCTTGATAAAATTTGTGATAGGCAAATTGATGCTTACTTGATAAAACTTTGGAATGCTTCTGCCTGCAACTAACTGAGCTCTTGACTAAAATTGGCTTAAGAAATATGGAAGCTTAATTGTTCCTTGTCACAGAAAATCTAGAGACATACCCCATTCCCACTGGTTTGGAGTTGGTTTATTTAACAGCTCAGGGCTCCAGTCAGTATCTCTGCAATTCTTGTGACCCTTTCCTCATGTTGCAAGATCATTGCCACAGGTTCAAACATCAAGGCCTCACATAATAGCACCCAAGGAAGGAACAAAGGGGGATAGTCTCACAGATTTCTCTCTTCTATTAAGAAGAAAACTCTTCTTTTTTTTTTTTTTTTTGTTATACTTTAAGTTCTAGGGTACATGTGCATAACGTGCAGGTTTATTACATATGTATACTTGTGCCATGTTGGTGTGCTGCACCCATCAACTCGTCAGCACCCATCAATTCATCATTTATATCAGGTATAACTCCCAATGCAATCCCTCCCCCCTCCCCCCTCCCCATGATAGCCCCCAGTGTGTGATGTTCCCCTTCCCGAGTCCAAGTGAACTCATTGTTCAGTTCCCACCTATGAGTGAGGACATGCGGTGTTTGGTTTTCTGTTCTTGTGATAGTTTGCTAAGAATGATGGTTTCCAGCTGCATCCATGTCCCTACAAAGGACACAAACTCATCCTTTTTTATGGCTGCATAGTATTCCATGGTGTATATGTGCCACATTTTCTTAATCCAGTCTGTCATAGATGGACATTTGGGTTGATTCCAAGTCTTTGCTATTGTGAATAGTGGCGCAATAAACATACGTGTGCATGTGTCTTTATAGCAGCATGATTTATAATCCTTTGGGTATATACCCAGTCGTGGGATGGCTGGGTCATATGGTACATCTAGTTCTAGATCCTTGAGGAATTGCCATACTGTTTTCCATAATGGTTGAACTAGTTTACAATCCCACCAACAGTGTAAAAGTGTTCCTATTTCTCCACATCCAAGAAGAAAACTCTTCTAATGGGCTAGTGTCCCACCTCCTGTGGCCAGGATTGAGTGACATAGTTACCCGTAACCACAGAAATGTTGGAAAAGTGCCCACTCTTAACTCTTAGAAATTAGACAAGGACGGGAAGGGAGAGAATGGATGGAGAAGACAACTACTGTCTACTCCCTGGCTTGGTAGAGTTGAAGGGGTGGGTGTCTATGTCGGGTGCCAGGGATAGGTGAGATTCTACAGGGTTGAGAGCTGGAGCCAGTGGCTCTGCCCTGAGCCAATAATCTGAGTCAACATTTGAGATGAAAAGGGCTGGAGATGTATGGGAAAGACGTTGTTCTAAGCCACAAACCATGCAAGAAAACTTAGAAAGAACACCAAATCTTTCAGCCCAGAGGCAGGGGGTGAACTGGTGGAACATAATCAAGAGATCCAAGCCTGACAGCCAAGAGTAAAACCAGTAAAGCTCAACTAGAGCAATTCCTTAGCACCTCAACTGCCACAGAGGCTGGTTTTCATGAGCTGACAGGCACAGGGCATATGTAGATGGCCCTGGATTAGAGACCCAGGATTTAGGCATATCGTTTGTGCTTGGTGTTATGTCAGACAACAAAACGATATCTAGGGCTGTCTCCTGCCTTCAAGGACTTTCGATCTTATCATTTATCCAGAGAACATGACTCACACCTGTGAAACAGAGCAAACATTCCTGTGTCAGACTGGTTCGCAGTGCAACATGAGTTCATGCCCCTGCCTCAATGTTCTAGGTCAGGGGAAGCTAAACTCCTGCAGGAGTGACTCTTAGCACCAGGGGTAATGCCCATGATTATCATAATCATATTCACCATATTCATCATGGGCATAGTCACTGACTTCTATTGAGTACTTATATGTGGTAGACACAATTCTAGTTTTTTTTTTTTTTCCTGTGCTTATTAAAGCTTCCAACAACTCAATGGAGCACATACTTTTATTTTCATCCCTGTTTTATATGTGAGAAAAAAGTTACTGAGAGGTTAATTAGCTTTCTCAAGGTCTTGTACAGCAAGGAAATGGTGGGTCAGGCATTAAAACTCAAGCATTTGGATGCTTTAGCTAAGGGCAGTGCAGCACTGCTTCCCACCCATCAACACTTTGCTGCGGAGGAGATTCCTGTATCTGCCTGAAAAGGTGGGGTGCACTGATGCTAGAGGGGTGTGCTGATCCTGTGCTGGGTGGTCCTGCCCTCTCCGTGCCTCAGTTTTCACATGTATGAAATGAGATGGTCCCCTGACATTCTCTAGACCCTGTGGCACAGAGGTTTGTGGACAGTCCTCTGGAAAGCAGGGCAGTCGTGGCTGGTGCTTGGTGGAAGTTTCAACTCCCTCTGGCCCTTAAATTGTAGCTTCACGGAATCCTCACAGACACAGTGACAATGAAGATCCAGTAAAACTCTGAAACATCTCAAATGCTGTTGACAGGAGCAAAGCAAAGAGGATTCCCTGTGGGAGGATCAGGTGAGGGAGAAGGAGGTGAAGGATTTGGAAACAATGTGTCTCTCATGATTCCTCTTCCTCAGGAAGAGGCAGGGAGTGTGAACAGGTCAGTTCATTAAAACTATTTACTGCATTGATTTCCGTTGCTTTGATGAGGAAGACTTCCAACAGGAGATGCAAATTGCCTTGGGACCTGCAAATCCTGCTAGCTCAGCCCTCGCATTCTCAGACCTGAGCAACCAGTGTGCTGACTACTCCCCCGATGAATAAATGTTTCTGAGTTTTAGTGTGAACAGGGAGAAGAGCCCAGGGCCGTGGGGTGATGCAATTGGGCCATGTGATGTTGACCTTGGAAATCTTCACTGGGGAAGATATCAGCTTCCCAGTCTGTGGTCCCAAAAGCCTGCCTCCAGCAACATGCTTCTGTGGGTCAGACAGCTGGCTCCACCACTGAGCTTGAGGAAGTTACTTAACTTCTGTAGCCTCAGTTTCTTCATCTGTGAAATGGGAAAAATAGCAGTACTTATCTCCTGGAATTACTATGAAGGGTAAATGAGACTCTGTGTGACGCACCTAAAACAGTGACTGGTTCATGGTAAAGTGCTATAGAAATGTTAGTTCTCTGATGTTTTCTGGCCAGACTGGAAGCTTCCTAAGGTCAGGGATCTTGACTACCAAGTATAACATCACGCCCACAGGGCCTAGATCTATAATAGAGCCTCAACATATATTTGCCATATGACTGTTGAATGAATGAGCGTGTTTGCAAACTGATAAATACAAATAGGAGTCTGGCAGTATTATTATTGATCATAAGTTGTTGTTGACCTGTTTTCCTTGGGCTTCTCCTGTAGTTCAGAAGCTGAAGGGTACAGGAGACTTCAGGTCTGGTTCATTGGTCTGATGCTTCCTGGGCTCTTCAGGGTCCTGGGGCCTTGGGGTCTTTACGATCTCAGGGACCTAGCTACTAATAGGCACTAGTCAGGGACTTAAAGACACAGGTTAATTGAGAGGGAGGAGGCAGTGGCTCAGTATTAGAGACCTACTGCATGCCTTCAGCTAGAAAACTCTTTATTTAAACTGAAGCAAGCATCTGAAATTCAGAATCTTACAGGGGTCATAGAGGCAACATAACAAAATAGAGCTGGGGATAGTATTTTTGCTGAACCTTGTTTGGACTGGGTTGCTTTGACACTCATGCACTTAACCATATTGAACTCACGATTATCCTTCACTTGCATCAAGAATTCTACTCACATTCTCTCTCACTGCACTATCCTTGTGGTCCAGGCTCGCTTTTCCTAGTTCTGTTACAGACGTGAATGCAGAAAAATGTATTCCCACTGTTGGAAAAATAAGGGAACAGATGTCAGGGTAAGTGACACCTGATTCCCAGCCTCAGGTAGGGACACTGGCACATTGGGGAGAGACATGGCTACCTCTCAGCTCAACCAATTGATGCCAGTCAATGGCGTGCAGAGCTGTGGGATTGATGTTGCAGGTGCTTCCAATTTTTCAAGAGAAAGTAAAAATCTGGACCCTTAAGAAAACCTGTTAGTATTTACCCAACAACTTAAAAAAACAGTTTTAAATACTCTGTGAGTTAAACAAAATAACAGTGCCCTCTTCAGCCTGCAGCCTCTAGTTTTTGATTCTGCCTGAAGGTGGGGAGATAGTTCAGTTCAGATGAGGTAGTGCAGAGGACTCTGAGAGCAGCTGCTTCAAAGGGGAGTGCCAATGGAGTCTTCATTTGTAGGGCTGTTTTTCTTTTCTTTTCTTTTCTTTTTTTTGAGGTGGAGTCTCGCTCTGTCGCCCAGGCTGGAGTGCTGTGGCCAGATCTCAGCTCACTGCAAGCTCCGCCTCCCGGGTTTACGCCATTCTCCTGCTTCAGCCTCCCGAGTAGCTGGGACTACAGGCACCCGCCACCTCGCCCGGCTAGTTTTTTGTATTTTTTTTTAGTAGAGAAGGGGTTTCACCGTGTTCGCCAGGATGGTCCCGATCTTCTGACCTCGTGATCCGCCCATCTCGGCCTCCCAAAGTGCTGGGATTACAGGCTTGAGCCACCGCGCCTTGCCAGGGCTGTTTTCCTTAAGGCAGTTTAAAGGATGTTGTGTGCAGTGTCTCACAGGGAACTGAGGCTTAGAGAAACTGAGGGGCTACCTTAAGCTACTTACAAAGGACATTGCCAAGACTCAAACCCAGGTCTTCTGACACCAAGCCAGGGACCTCTTGCTTACACAGAGTTCCTAGGTATTAACAAACCTAGTGTTGTTTGTGAGATGAGAGACTGGTGAAAGCATGGGTTTGGTCTGTCTGTCCCCTGCAGGACGTGTGATCTTGGACATGCCACTTTCCTCTGAGCCACGTTTCCCCACCTATATAATGGGAACAGCAATAAAATCTATTCCTTCCAGGGTGGTTTAAGAATTATATGAGACAATGTGAGAAAAAAGCTTAGCTGAGATCCTGACTCAAAGAAAATGTTCAAGCTTCCATCACCGTGCAGCTCCCAGTGCCTGAATGTTGTGTGCCAGTGGTATGTGGAGGTGGATCTTGCACACTGGGTGGGGTTGGGGGAACCCATCCATGCCTTCCCTTAACAAATATTTACTGGGGGCCTATTATGTGCTAGGCACAGTCCCAGATACTCAGGAGACAGTGGTGAGCAAATGGGGCTGATCTATGCCCGGTGAGACTTAAAATCCAGTAAGACAGGCAACCATTCATCAAATACCTCACAGAAAAGATACCACAACACAGAAAAGATTTCCTGATGATGTGTGACAACATTTGTGAAGGAAAACCTAGGGTGTTTATAGAAGAGGGATCGGAGAGGTCCTGATCCCTCTTTCTTGTATATGTAAATAAATAGATATTCATATATGTGTATATATAAATAAATATATATAAATATATATTCATGTATGTGTGTATATACATACACACACACACACACATTCTGGGGTAAGATATATATTAAATTCTGGGGAAGTGACTCCTACATTGAGACCTGAAGAATGAGGATCAACAGGCTGGACACAGAAATAGGAGCCTCATTTTGTCCACGTTGTTTGAGATGTCTTAAAGTCTCTAAGTGCTGTGCCAAGCAGGTAGCTGACTGAATAGGGAGCTCCACAGAGAGGTGCTGAGCTGGAGATGGAAATGTGGGAGCCATGATCACACAGGTGGACCCTAACCTATGAGACTAGAGGAGTGAAGAGCTGGAAGGAAGAAGCTCAGACAAGAGAGAAAGAGACCTGGTCCCTCCTCCTGGAGGAGCTTGTCATGCGGTTGCAAAGTGAGGACTCGTACTTGGAACATGGCTAGAATCAGGCTGAAAATGGGCTCTTTCCCCGCATTTCTCCCACTCGTCAACTATTACCTAGTCTTTAGGGTCCAGTTCTAATGCTTTTCACCCAGTCGCCCCATGAATAGAGCCTGCCTTTCTGGTAATATGTGGTTTGTTCCTCCTCATCTGAGTGCACACATAGTGCATGCGTTGTAACTACTCCTACTTCCAAGCAGGTCTTCTTGGTCCTCTTTGAAAATTCAGAAGACAAAATGTCATGAATGTAATGAAAAGGATCTTTCTCTGGTGGGTGAAAATCTTAGAGTGACATTAGATGAAATTTCCACCATTCTGGAAAACCCATCCTCATGGTCTGGGCCTGGAGGTTTGGAGGGTCACAGATGAGAAAATGTTACAGCTAGAATCTAGAGAATTTCTGGATAAGAGCAACCTCTCCTTTTATTCTTGAAGAGACTGATTGAGGCTCGGAAGTTTTAGGAGGCTTTCCCAAAGATATACAACTGCATCAGGGTCTAGGCCACAGCATACCCTGGATATTTTGCTGAAAAAGAAAAGCCCCAGAATTTTCTTATGATTGGCCTGGTTCTTTCAAAGTAAACTAGGTGGGAGAAGTTACTAATAAAGAATTCTGGGGGGGCGGAGCAAGATGGCCGAATAGGAACAACTCCAGTCTCCAACTCCCAGCGCGAGCGACACAGAAGACCGGTGATTTCTGCATTTTCAACTGAGGTACTGGGGTCATCTCACTAGGGAGTGCCGGACAATCGGTGCTGGTCAGCTGCTGCAGCCTGACCAGCGAGAGCTGAAGCAGGGCGAGGCATCGCCTCACCTGGAAGCGCAAGGGGGAAGGGGATCCGTTTTCCTAGCCAGGGGAACTGAGACACACAACACCTGGAAAATCGGGTAACTCCCACCCCAATACTGCGCTGTAAGCATACAGGCATTCCAGGAGAATATATCCCACACCTGGCCGGGAGGGTCCCACGCCCACGAAGCCTCCCTCACTGCTAACACAGCAGTCTGCCGCGATCTATCCGCAAGGCAGCAGCGAGGCTGGGGGAGGGGCGCCCGCCATTGCTGAGGCTTAAGTAGGTAAACAAAGCCGCTGGGAAGCTCGAACTGGGTGGAGCTCACAGCAGCTCAAGGAAGCCTGCCTGTCTCTGTAGTCTCCACCTCTGGGGACAGCGCACAGCTGAAGACCAACAGGGGAAGTAGCGGGAGCCGGTGCAGACGCGAACGACTCTGTCTGACAGCTTTGGGGAGAGCCGCGGATCTCCCAACGCGGAGGTTGAGATCTGAGAACGGACAGACTGCCTGCTCAGGTGTGTCCCTGACCCCTGAGTAGCCTAGCTGGGAGAAATCCCCCACTAGGGGCAGTCTGACACCCCACACCTCACAGGGTGGAGTACACCCCTGAGAGGACACTTCCAAAGGAAGAATCAGACAGGTACACTCGCTGTTCAGCAATATTCTATCTTCGGCAACCTCTGCTGCTGATACCCAGGCAAACAGGGTCTGGAGTGGACCTCAAGCAATCTCCAACAGACCAACAGAGAGTCCTTCTGACTGTCAGAAGGAAAACTATCAAACAGGAAGGACACCTATACCAAAACCCCATCAGTTCGTCACCACCATCAAAGACCAGAGACAGATAAAACCACAAAGATGGGGAAGAAGCAGGGCAGAAAAGCTGGAAATTCAAAAAATAAGAGCGCATCTCCCCCTGCAAAGGAGCGCAGCCCATCACCAGCAACGGATCAAAGCTGGTCAGAGAATGACTTGGACGAGAGGAGAGAAGAAGGCTTCAGTCCATCAAACTTATCAGAGCTAAAGGAGGAATTACGTACCCAGCGCAAAGAAACTAAAAATCTTGAAAAAAGAGTGGAAGAATTGACAGCTAGACTCATTAATGCAGAGAAGATCATAAACGAAATGACAGAGATGAAAACCATGACACGAGAAATACGTGACAAATGCACAAGCTTCAGTAACCGACTCGATCAACTGGAAGAAAGAGTATCAGCGATTGAAGATCAAATGAATGAAATGAAGCGAGAAGAGAAACCAAAAGAAAAAAGAAGAAAAAGAAATGAGCAAAGCCTGCAAGAAGTATGGGATTACGTAAAAAGACCAAATCTACGTCTGATTGGGGTGCCTGAAAGTGAGGGGGAAAATGGAACCAAGTTGGAAAACACTCTTCAGGATATCATCCAGGAGAACTTCCCCAACCTAGTAGGGCAGGCCAACATTCAAATTCAGGAAATACAGAGAACGCCACAAAGATACTCCTCCAGAAGAGCAACTCCAAGACACATAATTGCCAGATTCACCAAAGTTGAAATGAAGGAAAAAATCTTAAGGGCAGCCAGAGAGAAAGGTCGGGTCACCCACAAAGGGAAGCCCATCAGACTAACAGCAGATCTCTCGGCAGAAACTCTACAAGCCAGAAGAGAGTGGGGGCCAATATTCAACGTTCTTAAAGAAAAGAATTTTAAACCCAGAATTTCATATCCAGCCAAACTAAGTTTCATAAGTGAAGGAGAAATAAAATCCTTTACAGATAAGCAAATGCTTAGAGATTTTGTCACCACCAGGCCTGCCTTACAAGAGACCCTGAAGGAAGCCCTAAACATGGAAAGGAACAACCGGTACCAGCCATCGCAAAAACTTGGCAAAATGTAAAGACCATCGAGGCTAGGAAGAAACTGCATCAACTAACGAGCAAAATAACCAGTTAATATCATAATGGCAGGATCAAGTTCACACATAACAATATTAACCTTAAATGTTAATGGACTAAATGCTCCAATTAAAAGACACAGACTGGCAAACTGGATAAAGAGTCAAGACCCATCAGTCTGCTGTATTCAGGAGACCCATCTCACATGCAGAGACACACATAGGCTCAAAATAAAGGGATGGAGGAAGATCTACCAAGCAAATGGAGAACAAAAAAAAGCAGGGGTTGCAATCCTAGTCTCTGATAAAACAGACTTTAAACCATCAAAGATCAAAAGAGACAAAGAAGGCCATTACATAATGGTAAAGGGATCAATTCAACAGGAAGAGCTAACTCTCCTAAATATATATGCACCCAATACAGGAGCACCCAGATTCATAAAGCAAGTCCTTAGAGACTTACAAAGAGACTTAGACTCCCATACAATAATAATGGGAGACTTCAACACTCCGCTGTCAACATTAGACAGATCAACGAGACAGAAAGTTAACAAGGATATCCAGGAATTGAACTCATCTCTGCACCAAGCGGACCTAATAGACATCTATAGAACTCTCCACCCCAAATCAACAGAATATACATTCTTCTCAGCACCACATCGCACTTATTCCAAAATTGACCACATAATTGGAAGTAAAGTACTCCTCAGCAAATGTAAAAGAACAGAAATTATAACAAACTGTCTCTCAGACCACAGTGCAATCAAACTAGAACTCAGGACTAAGAAACTCAATCAAAACCGCTCAACTACATGGAAACTGAACAACCTGCTCCTGAATGACTACTGGGTACATAACGAAATGAAAGCGGAAATAAAGATGTTCTTTGAAACCAATGAGAACAAAGATACAACATACCAGAATCTCTGGGACACATTTAAAGCAGTGTGTAGAGGGAAATTTATAGCACTAAATGCCCACAAGAGAAAGCAGGAAAGATCTAAAATTGACACTCTAACATCACAATTAAAAGAACTAGAGAGGCAAGAGCAATCACATTCAAAAGCTAGCAGAAGGCAAGAAATAACTAAGATCAGAGCAGAACTGAAGGAGATAGAGACACAAAAAACCCTCCAAAACATCAATGAATCCAGGAGTTGGTTTTTTGAAAAGATCAACAAAATTGACAGACCGCTAGCAAGGCTAATAAAGAAAAAAAGAGAGAGGAATCAAATAGATGCAATAAAAAATGATAAAGGGGATATCACCACTGACCCCACAGAAATACAAACTACCATCAGAGAATACTATAAACGCCTCTACGCAAATCAACTAGAAAATCTAGAAGAAATGGATAATTTCCTGGACACTTACACTCTCCCAAGGCTAAACCAGGAAGAAGTTGAATCCCTGAATAGACCAATAGCAGGCTCTGAAATTGAGGCAACAATTAATAGCCTACCCACCAAAAAAAGTCCAGGACCAGATGGATTCACAGCTGAATTCTACCAGAGGTACAAGGAGGAGCTGGTACCATTCCTTCTGAAACTATTCCAATCAATAGAAAAAGAGGGAATCCTCCCTAACTCATTTTATGAGGCCAACATCATCCTGATACCAAAGCCTGGCAGAGACACAACAAAAAAAGAGAATTTTAGACCAATATCCCTGATGAACATTGATGCAAAAATCCTCAATAAAATACTGGCAAACCGGATTCAGCAGCACATCAAAAAGCTTATCCACCATGATCAAGTGGGCTTCATCCCTGGGATGCAAGGCTGGTTCAACATTCGCAAATCAATAAACGTAATCCAGCATATAAACAGAACCAAAGACAAGAACCACATGATTGTCTCAATAGATGCAGAAAAGGCTTTTGACAAAATTCAACAGCCCTTCATGCTAAAAACGCTCAATAAATTCGGTATTGATGGAACGTACCTCAAAATAATAAGAGCTATTTATGACAAACCCACAGCTAATATCATACTGAATGGGCAAAAACTGGAAAAATTCCCTTTGAAAACTGGCACAAGACAGGGATGCCCTCTCTCACCACTCCTATTCAACATAGTGTTGGAAGTTCTGGCTAGAGCAGTCAGGCAAGAGAAAGAAATCAAGGGTATCCAGTTAGGAAAAGAAGAAGTCAAATTGTCCCTGTTTGCAGATGACATGATTGTATATTTAGAAAACCCCATCGTCTCAGCCCAAAATCTCCTTAAGCTGATAAGCAACTTCAGCAAAGTCTCAGGATACAAAATCAATGTGCAAAAATCACAAGCATTCTTATACACCAGTAACAGACAAGCAGAGAGCCAAATCAGGAATGAACTTCCATTCACAATTGCTTCAAAGAGAATAAAATACCTAGGAATCCAGCTTACAAGGGATGTAAAGGACCTCTTCAAGGAGAACTACAAACCACTGCTCAGTGAAATCAAAGAGGACACAAACAAATGGAAGAACATACCATGCTCATGGATAGGAAGAATCAATATCGTGAAAATGGCCATACTCCCCAAGGTTATTTATAGATTCAATGCCATCCCCATCAAGCTACCAATGAGTTTCTTCACAGAATTGGAAAAAACTGCTTTAAAGTTCATATGGAACCAAAAAAGAGCCCGCATTGCCAAGACAATCCTAAGTCAAAAGGACAAAGCTGGAGGCGTCACGCTACCTGACTTCAAACTATACTACAAGGCTACAGTAACCAAAACAGCATGGTACTGGTACCAAAACAGAGATATAGACCAATGGAACAGAACAGAGTCCTCAGAAATAATACCGCACATCTACAGCCATCTGATCTTTGACAAACCTGAGAGAAACAAGAAATGGGGAAAGGATTCCCTATTTAATAAATGGTGCTGGGAAAATTGGCTAGCCATAAGTAGAAAGCTGAAACTGGATCCTTTCCTTACCCCTTATACGAAGATTAATTCAAGATGGATTAGAGACTTAAATGTTAGACCTAATACCATAAAAACCCTAGAAGAAAATCTAGGTAGTACCATTCAGGACATAGGCATGGGCAAGGACTTCATGTCTAAAACACCAAAAGCAACGGCAGCAAAAGCCAAAATTGACAAATGGGATCTAATTAAACTAAAGAGCTTTTGCACAGCAAAAGAAACTACCATCAGAGTGAACAGGCAACCTACAGAATGGGAGAAAATTTTTGCAACCTACTCATCTGACAAAGGGCTAATATCCAGAATCTACAAAGAACTCAAACAAATATACGAGAAAAAAACAAACAACCCCATCAAAAAGTGGGGAAAGGATATGAACAGACATTTCTCAAAAGAAGATATTCATACAGCCAACAGACACATGAAAAAATGCTCATCATCACTCGCCATCAGAGAAATGCAAATCAAAACCACAATGAGATACCATCTCACACCAGTTAGAATGGCAATCATTAAGAAGTCAGGAAACAACAGGTGTTGGAGAGGATGTGGAGAAATAGGAACACTTTTACACTGTTGGTGGGATTGTAAACTAGTTCAACCATTATGGAAAACAGTATGGCAATTCCTCAAGGATCTAGAACTAGATGTACCATATGACCCAGCCATCCCACTACTGGGTATATACCCAAAGGATTATAAATTAGTCTACTACAAAGACACATGTACACGTATGTTTATTGCGGCACTATTCACAATAGCAAAGACTTGGAATCAACCCAAATGTCCATCTGTGACAGACTGGATTAAGAAAATGTGGCACATATACACCATGGAATACTATGCAGCCATAAAAAAGGATGAGTTTGCGTCCTTTGTAGGGACATGGATGCAGCTGGAAACCATCATTCTTAGCAAACTATCACAAGAAGAGAAAACCAAACACCGCATGTTCTCACTCATAGGTGGGAACTGAACAATGAGATCACTTGGACTCGGGAAGGGGAACATCACACACTGGGGTCTATCATGGGGAGGGGGGAGGGGGGAGGAGGGAGGGATTGCATTGGGGAGTTATACATGATATAAATGATGAATTGATGGGTGCTGACGAGTTGATGGGTGCAGCACACCAACATGGCATAAGTATACATATGTAACAAACCTGCACGTTATGCACATGTACCCTAGAACTTAAAGTATATAAAAAAAAATAAAAAAAATAAAAAAAAAAATTATATGGCTGTTAAGAGGCAAACTACAAGGCCTTGCAATATCAACCAAAGTCTAATTGACCATGAATGCTTTAATAATTAAATTTAAAAGAATATTCAAAAAGAAAAAAAAAAAAAAAAAAAAAAAAAGAATTCTGGTTAGCTGGCAAGCAATTATTAATGTGCCAATGTTCCTCAGTTGATCGTGAGTGTAAATTCACTTTGTTTGATCACATAAGTTCCTTGAGGCCCTTCACATGCACCTTATTCTCTCATAGTGCCTCAAGACTTGCCGGCACATAGTAGGCACTCAGTAAAGAACTGCTGAATTAAATGATGCTCGCACCCACATGCACATCTCATCCTCCAAATTTTTCCCTAACGGACCGTGGTGACATGCTTTAATTAAAAGACCGCTATTAAAAATGGAGCCCTGATGAGTAAACATGGTAATATGTGATGGAGGGAATGATTCACTAGCTTCCAGCCACCAAAGTTTAATTAATCCACTGTAATACCATTTAATGTTATTGGATATTCACCATAGGGGAGAAGGTGGGCCTCTGCAGGGAACGTAAAGAAAGATAAGGACACTCAGCTTTCTAGGATTCTCATTGGCTGAAGCCCAGAGAGGAACATTTCTCCTTCAACTGCTTCCTTGGTCTAATAGCTACTCATTGGGTACTTTGGGTTCAATATTTGCTATTTCTGCAAAGTCTGGCTTTGAATGCACCATTGGCACCACACTCTACTTATAGAACCTGCTTTATTTTCTTCTTTCTTCATCCGCTAGTCTGTCATTATTCCCATCCATCCATCTGTGATATCCACCCATCTACGCATCCAGTCAGTTTGGAGTACCTTTCTTTTGTGCCAGGCACTGTTTAAAGATAAGGTCCTAGATGATGTGGTCGTCCACTTCTTCAGCTCCTACCATCTTCTTTTTCACTCCGCCGAGTGTCACATCAGCCTTCCTGTTATTCCCCAGGGTCTTTGCATTGATGTTCTCTTCGATTGAATGCCATTCCACCAGATTCTTGCATGGTTCACTCCTGTATTTCATTCAGGCTTTTGCTCAGATGTCCCCAGGAGTACTGCACTTCCATTATGCTATCGCCTTTACACTGCTTTTTTTTTCTTTGAGCCGCTTATCACTACTTGAAATTATAGTATTTATTTATGTGTTTATTGTCTAGCTCTACTTTTAAAATGTAAGTTCCTTGAAGACAAAGATTTTATCTTTGGTGCTATATTCCTAGCACCTTAAAGATAGTCCAGCACAGAGTAAGTGCTCAATAAATATTTGTTGAGTGACAGAATGATAATGGCCTTAATTTTGCCCTCGAACACTTTATGGTATATTTAGGGAGACAGAAATAATATTTAAGAAGATAAATAAAATAAGGTGGCCAGATAAATGGTTTCTGACCATCAGAGGACAAGATGATCACGTTTACTTGGAGGGGGGATTTCTCGGAAGGCTGGGAGCACTCAGATAAGGGTGATGTAGTAGATGACATGCCTGCCCCACCCACATCCACCTGTACCATCTCCAGCTTCACCTGCATCTGCCAGAGACAGTGACTGTCACCACTAGCGCTTCCCACTCACCTGCTCAGGGTTTTGGATCTCTGGGTTTTTCTGGTACTATGGGAGTTTGCTCAGCTTAGGTACAGGGTGACCCAGAGAGGTTGGAAATTAAAGGCCCCAGAGGTCAGTAAATAACTATTTCTGCTTCCCTGTCCAGCACTGGGACAACTCAGAGGCATATTCTCTGCAGTCGCTCCTGGGGGGAGTGAGTCCAAGTGTCCAAAGCAGTAACCCCCTCATACATGTGCCCTGTATTGGCTTTCCTCCCTTTCCCATCTCACTTCTCCACCTCCCTTGGTGTCTTAGGCTCACCTCTTACATAAAACACCAGCACCTACGATCTTGTCTCAGGGTCTGCCTTCAGGAAACCCAAACTAAGACAGTCAGTGTGGGGAGAGGCTACTCCAGATACCATGAAAAAAGTCAGTAACCTGTAGATTTCCCTGGGGTCCTGACTGTCCAGCAATCTGAGCCCCGCACCTTGCTGGTGCCATTGACCACCTACTCAAATGAGAGGGGAGCCTTTGATTCCTGGTGGCCAGGGAGGCAGCAGAGTGCAGGGAAAGGGTGGGGGTCCGGGAGACAAGAGTCCTAGGTTCTCTCTGGGCTCTGCTATTAACATGCTGTGCACCAGAGAGGCAAGTCCCCTCTCTGGTTCTTAGTCTTGTCACTAGCCCAGGGAGGTGTTTGCGCTGTCTCATCCCTAAGCTTCCATGTTGCTCTGAGATGCCACACCAGCTTCGTGGTTTGCTTTTCTTCACTTCTCTTCCCTCCCACTCCAATCATCTGTATTTGCCTCTTGGTCTATTCCTGCAAAGTCCGCATGCTGGGCCTGGTTTTGGAGGTCTGGCTGGTAAAATACCCAGTGTTAGTTTTCTCTAGTAAGGAAAATGTTTTCTCTACGCCTGAGGTGTCATTATTGTTAATAATGATGACATCAATCTACCTCATCAGGACCTGTGAGTACTTAATGAAGAAAAATGCTTTTGTCATTGTTAGTAAATATGAAGTGTGCCTACTCAATCAGAATGACACCTCCAGACGGGTGAGTCCATTCCCTTCCCCACACCCCAACTACTTATTTGCAAATGAGCCCTTCTTCAAATGACAGTGTTTATTTTTTATTGATGTTTCAGCACTTCGACAAATACATTTTTCCATGAAAAGAAACATAATTAACTTAAGTCATTTATATTAATCACAAGGGGGGAAAATCATGCAAAACAGGGGTAATTTTGTACTGAACAAGGCACGATATCTAATGAATATAGATGATGCTGATTTATGTGTTTATCCAGAAAGCGTCAGTGGGAGAAAAAAAAAAAAAAGCCAACACCAAACCTCATCCCACTCCCACAAAAAACAACAACAAAAAAAGCCTTCAAGGTCTGTTTAATGAGGCTTCCTCATTTGGTGGCATCCTGCCCATAGATTGAAAAATAAAATGACTTTTCAAGTGTTTATGGAGCTTGAAAAGCCAGAGAAATTCCTTCCCAGTGTGGGTGTCCTCTGCATGAATTCAGGGAAACGGGAATTACTTATTTCTGCAAATTTAGGCTGATGAGGCCTGGTCTACACAGGTGGGCTGGCATGGACTCCTTCCCACTGAAGGTTCAGGAAGGATTCTGAGGTCTGTCATTGCAGGGTGTGGTCAACAGAGTTCCAGCTACAATAGCTCAGATTCCCCAGCTGTGTCGACCGATGGAGGTGGATCCATTTGATGGAAGGTTGGAACAATTCACCACTGTGAATGTGAGTGGTAACACTTCCTGTTCGTGTAGTTCTCTCTACCCCACACTTGTGAGTAAACTAATTGGTCAGGGCTCACAGATCAAAGAAGAAAGACTCAGGCAAGTGGGAGGAGACAAGGAAGCACCCTAGGAACATCATGAAGTCACAGAATGTTCGAGCCAGAAGCCCATACCTGGCATGAAACTCACCTCCTCATTTTCCCACTGAGGAAGCTAAAAACCAGAGAATGGGAACAGTTGGCATTTGTTGAGCATTCACTATGCATCGGGCCCTGTTCTAAGTGTTTTTTGTGTTTTAATCCTCACAATAATTTTGTGAGATAGGTACTATCATTATACCCATTTTACAGACGAGGAAACCAAGGCTCAGAGAAAGACAGGTACTTTTGCAAGGAAGGTCCCACGATAAGAGACTGGCTGAACTGAACCAGACCCCAGACTTTGGTCTTTCCAAATCCTTCATCCAGAGCGGGGGGAAGCTGGTCATTTGTGTGAATGAAACACCCGTGGGAGCTTTTATGCCAGACTTTGGAAACTTTTTAAGAGCTCATACTGTCTCTTTTTGTTTTATGTGGTCTGTTCCCTTTGCTGCCACTAGCCATAAACATCCCTACAAAATCTCAGCAGACTGCAAGCTTGCCTCAGGGACGCAGAGGTGACGGTTTAATGAACTATGAGATGATACTCCAGGGGATCCGGGTTGGAATTATTGGGCAGAGGGAATGAATATGTGTCGGCAGAGGAGCCGGTACCCAAGGGTCCTAGAAGAACAGAGAGAGGCCTGCTCTGGAGCTGGTCTGGGACCTCGCAGGGCCTTGCAATAGCAGCCCCTGCTCATTTTTTCTAGTGGAAAAATTGAGACAGGGCATCCTGTTCCTGTCCACTCAGGTTAGTGGTGAGCCCTGCCTACCTGAATCCTTTGCCTGGTCACGATTTTTCCTCCACTCCAGGCTCTCAAATAGTAGTCCTGAGGGGCAGTGAACTCTGGAGCCAGAGTGTCTGGATTCGATTCCTGCCTCTGCCACTCAATGTGTGACCTTGGAGGAGGCCTCCAACCTCTCTAGGCTCAGTTTCCTGTACCTCCACCACCGAATGGCTAAGGATTAAAGAGCTCGATGTATGCTAAGGACTTACAGCAGCAGAGCAGCATATGTTAGCATCAGCCGTCATCACTATTGTTACTGGAAACAACCCAAAGCCCATGAGTACTCACCTCCTCATGGTGACCGCATACAAGTCTTAAGCAAACACCAGATTTGGGCAGGTCTAGGGCAGTGGAGAGAGCAGGCAGGTGTCTGGTTCAGGGGCAGGCTGCAGCCACATCTGCCTGCATGCACACTGAGCCTCCTGCCCACGGACCAGGCTGCAATTTGTCTCTTGCCTGCTCTGCAGCTCCCTGCATATGCCAGGCTGAGAGCGGGCACCAGTACCAAGACCCCATCTATCCTCCACTGCCTGGATGGTGGGGCTGGGGAGCGCATCTGTCACTGTCTCCGGTGGCATGGATGACTGGCGTGTCATCTTTGACAAATGTCTGTGCTGGCAAGCTCTGTGCGGCTGTGGGTACTTACAGATGCTGAAAACACAAACACAGAAGCGCTGCTCCGTACGCTGGCAAACACAGATGAGGACTAGGGCAGCAGTGGATTGGAAGGCAAGGAAGAGGAGGCAGCAGAATGCAGGACTTGGACTGGGAAGACCTGGGCTCTGCCTCTCACCATATCCTCTCTCTGCACCAGGATTTCATCACCCATAAAGTGGCCCTAAATGTCTCTGCCCTGTCTTCAGTGATGTCATAGGAATCGATCAAAAATTTCATCATACTATTGGCAATGATAGCTACAAATCCTTGTCAAACACCTGCCTTGGGTCAGGCACTTATGCATACACACACTTGCTCACCAAATTCCCACAAGCCCATTTTACAGATGAGGAAACAGATTCAGAAAAGCAAGTTGTCTGGGGTCACATAGCAAGTGTCAGAGCCATCTTAGGACACATAGGACACACCTTAGGTAGGTGTGACCCCTGTAGGTCAGGGGTCAAGTTTTGTCTATAAAGGGTCAGAAAGTTGATGTTTTAGGCTTTGCAGGCCTATGGTCTCTTGCATCTACTCATTGCTGTCATTGTTGTTTGCAAGTTAGACAATAAATAAATGAGTGTGGGTGTATTTCAGTGCAATTTATTTACAAAAACAGTTGGTCAGCTAGATTTAGCTCTGAATCTCTCAGGGCATAGTTTGCTGACCCCTGGTCTAGGCTTCCAAATCAAAGGAGATGATTATGAGAATGGACCATTTACACTTCTGACAGGCAGCATCTGGTATGGTTCACATCACAGACTTGGGAGCCAGCCTGCTTGTGTTCCACCTCCAGCTGGGTCACTTTTTGGTTGCGTGATCCTGGGCAAGTGACTTAACAGCTCCATGCCTCAATTTACCCATCTGTAAAATGGGACAAATAGTACTGTTTAGAACACAGAGTTATTGTGAGGGTTAAATTATTGATCATGTAAAGAGCTTAGAGTAGTGCCTGATACTACTATCATGAGTGCTGGGTAGATGTCACCTATGATCACATGCCAGGGGATTTTATCTGCAACACCTGAGAGTCTGATGCTCATTTAGATGATGGGCTGGGCAAAGGCTCCTGGCTCAGCTCTCCTGGTCCCAGCTTTCTTCTCTCCTCCTGCCACCAACACAAAATTATTTGTTGGGGAAGTGCCTGCCTTATCATTTGTTGAGCATCTCAGTGGCAATCCTAACCCCCTAGGATGCCAGACATGGAAGAAACCTTAGGGCCTAGTCTGCTTCTTACAACCATAAGGACCCTGAGGCCCAGAGAGGGGAAGCAACCTACTCAAGGTCACACAGCCCTCGGGTGGCAGTTTTACTTCTTCTGACTCCCTGGTGAATGTCCTTCCCAAGTCAGTAGACTTCTCTCAGATCAGTTCTCCTGGCTTAGTAAAATGTTAGTCATTTTCCTGCAGGTGAGGGCATCCAGGCAGACGTGGCTCCCTACTGCTTGGGGCTGGCAAACACAGGTGTGAAGGACAGACACTGGGGCTGGCTGCTTTCTACCCACACACAGGCCTTGGACACCCCTCTGTCCATCCAGACACCTGAGCCTAGCTCATCCCCAGCCAGGTTCCTGTCTCCTCACTGGCTGCTGAAAAGCCTCCATCCTCTGGCCCTTCTTGAGGAGCGACTACAGGTAATATTTCCTGGATAAAGCTGGGAGTAGACATTATGTAGTATATGTAAACACATCACCCTTGAGTCAGGAGGCACTTAAGTTTTCTAGGTATTGATACCTACTGTTATACATTAAGGAAACAAACACACAAATAAATAAACAGTCCAGGCAGCTGTCCTGGCAACTACTAGCTAGGTCCTGGTGGTTCCTATTGAACACAGACAATTTCATATAATGTCGAGATCAGATGAGGTCTCTCTGTGACCATAATGGAACATGAGAAACACAGGATATTATGAAGCTGCAGAAGAATGAACATCCCTTTCTTCCAGCTAATACGAGTGACCCTATTTCTTTGCCATTGACAGCTCTAACCCAGCTTCAGAGAGCACCAAATCTAGAACAACCCTTGCTTCCTAAGCCTTCTCCGAAATCCCTCAGCACCAGCACAAACGCTGTGACAAGCCCATCCTCACTCCCTCTTACTGAGCTGTTCCATGATTCCTCAGGGTGCATGTTCTTCCTTGTTGCATGTGAGGGAGACTAACTCTGTTTTGACTATGATGGTGATCCTGGTCTTTGGGCACTGGACTTTATCACCATATTTATCGGGATTGAACATGGATGGATGAGGTGGAGGAGAAGTGTCAAATGGTGAGGTAGTTGGGTGGAGAATCATAAAAAGCCAATCTCTAATATCCTCTAGCGAATCAGATGCTTTAAATATATTAAGTAGCTCTGATTAAGTGGATCTTGCCACGAACATTATTTCATTCTATTCTCTTAGTAACTTTGATGGAGCATTAACATTCCCCCTTTATATACAAAAAAGCTGTGGTTCTACAAGCTTAAAGAACTTGCCTGGAGTTCTCAATCTAGTAAGTGGTGGATCCAGGAGCCAGAGGTCTTCTGATACCAACTCGGTGTTGATGCTTTGATATAAGGCTAATCTTCAGTCTATGTAGCAGGAGGACCCTATGCACCACCTGGTTCTCACTGTTGAGAGCACTGATGACCCTAAGATGAAAGATTTCTAGAATATGCCAACCACATGGTCAGAGTCAACAAAGGGGTTTTGGCAGCCATGGCCTCTCCATTTTCAGAGCAGGCACCAGTCCCCAAGGCCAGGTTTTCAACCCTCTGGTCTGAAGCATGCAATCCTTGCCGTTGGTCTTATCACTTGCCCAGGATCACACAACTGATAAGTGACCCAGCTGGAGGTGGAACACAAGCAGGCTGGCTCCCAAGTCCATGATGTGAACTATATCAGATACTGCCTGTCAGAAGTGTAAATAGCCCTTTCTCATAATCATCTCCTTTGATTTGGAAGCCTAGACCAGGGGTCAGCAAACTATGGCCTGAGAGATTCAGAGACTCTGATCACCATAGGAGATGGTGATCAGAGAGGAGCCCTACTGATTTGTTCCCTGTGACTTTGATCTTAGCTTTTAACACTTTCTTAACCCTCATTTCTATAGGGAGAATTCACAGAAGGGGACCATTTAACCTCATCAAAAGGTGTCTCCAATAAAGTGGTGGGGCTGAGCTTCACATTCCATGCCAGGCGTTTTGCAAGATATGTTTCACAGGTGTGGGAGCTGACTAGAGTTGAATAATTTTTAGCAGGACAACTGTCACTTGGGGGCAGCTGACAGTTTGAGGACTTTGGAAGTTGAAAGGGGTTCATTTGGGAACTGTCTTCCCTTATTTTAGGAAAACTGCCAGTCTGAATCCTTAGGTGGAGGTCTGTAGACCAAGTACCTAACCGTTGTTCTCAGAGAAAACGTTGAAGTCAGCCCAAGTCTGACTACCCATTCTTTCAATAGACAGAGAGTGCATCAGTCTATACGCTCTCTATAGCCATGGAAATGTTGGTATATTTCATCAGTCTGTGCCTTCAAAGAATTAGAAAATGTCTTTTCTCAATAACACAGACCTTTGGAGTCCCTGACAAAGTGTGATTTCAGGCTGAGTCACCCACGCTGTGGAACATGTATCTAGTAGTGATTGTGGTGGCTTTGTCTGGGCTTGGATTTCAGCCCAGCTTTGTGGGTCCAGGTATGGGGCTCTTGTGTGGAAGAGGGACATCACATGAAAGCCATTATCCTCAGGTAAAAGAGCCTGCCTTGGGATGGGGGAGGGGAGGACTTCCTCCATCAGTGGGTCTGCAAGTTCTGTTGGGTTCTGGACTCAGGGGATGGAGGGGTCTAGGGATTCTGAAGTGAGAACGCTCAGCTGGCCCACCACAGGGTGCCTGCCGAGGAAGGGCAGAAAGCCTGAGGTAAGGGCAGGGGGACTCTGAGTCCCAGAGTAGCCGTGCCCAGAGGTAGCAGAAGTCACTTCTCTGTGTTGTCCTTGTTATCTCACGGGTGTTCAATGAAACTTTGCTGAACACTCATACTCTGGTTGCTTCTACTGGATAATTAATACTGTGTCCTCCATTGCCCCATGGAACCCTGGCCTTCGTAAGCTGTTCTCTAGGGTACACTGCTGCTCCTAGTCTGGATGAGCCCATATGTGTGACTGTCCCTTCCCTTTCTCCAAGTGTCACTTTTAGTAGCACTTTCCCTGACCACCCTGTCTAAATTTCTAACTTCCTATCTCCTGCTATAATTTTTTTCTCCTTATCATACATCCCTAACATAATATATACTTTCCTTATGCATTTTGTTTATTACCTGCCTTTCTCATTAGAGTATAAGCCTCATGAAGGTAGGGGATTTTTGTCTGTTTTGGTCATGGTTGTTTTTGTCCTTGGGGTTTAAAACCCAGTTGGACGCATAGTAGGAACTCAATATATATTTGTTGAAGAAATAAACAAATTTCTTCCATTTCTATTTAGAGTTTTTAATTTCATCAAACACTCATTATTTGTTGATATGACCACATTTTTTCCCCTTGAATTTGTGATGTGATGAATTACATTAATTGGTTTCTTGTTATAAATCTGTGTTACTAGGATAAATCCAACTTGATCGTAATGACATTTTGCCAGATTTCATTTACTGGTGCTTTATTTCAAATTTTTACATTTACATTCATAGGAACAATTGCCTTACAGTTGCATTTTATTAAATGATCTATATAAGGTTTCTGTGACTAAGGCAATGTGGTTTCATAAAGCGAATTGCAGTGCTTCATCTTTTTCTATGATCTGGAAGAGTTTAATTAACACTGGAATTATTTGTTCTTTAAAAGTTACGTAGAACTCAGCTGTGAAACCATCTGTTCCTGGTGCCTTTTATAATGGTAGATCTTTAATCACCTTTCTAGTATCTCCTGCTGTAATTGGCCTTCTTGTTTTCTGCTTCTCCTTGGGTCAATTTAGGTGATTTATATTTTGCTAGGTAAATATCTATTTCTTCTAGATTTTTCATTTTGCTGCCACAGAGTTGATGTAGAATCCCCTTGGGATCTTTCAATCTCAAGTGCATCTATGGTTATGTCTCCTTTCTGACTCCCGATTCTGCTTGATTTTGTTCTCTTTCTTTTTCCCCCTTTAATCAGGCTCATGACAAATTTGCCTAATCTCAGCACTTTGAAGAAATAGAGAGAGCTGTGCCCACACTTGGAACCGTCTGGTTCATGGAGAGAGAGGAGCCCATAGGAGCCTGGCATTCACCAGCTCAAGAAGGCAGCGCAGCAGGAGCATGGTGGTGCAAGGAAGGGAGGGGCTTTGGCTCTGGGGTCTACTACTTTCTGGCTTGTGACCTTGGCAAAACATTTTGCTTCTTTGCACTTTAGTTTCCTTATCTGTTTTTTTTATTTTTAATTTTTTCATTCCTCTTAGCCCATATGTAAAATTTTGTTATCTGTGAAAGGGAGATGATAGTAGAAGCGTCCACCTCACATGGGTAGAGAGGTAGATGGGTGTTTATGTACAAAGAGCTTGGCACAATACTTGGCAGAGAGTAAATGCACAATAAATATCAGCATCTTTATGAAGGGAACATGGGAGGGAACAAGAGGCCACAAGGATTCCTGAAATCACCGGGAATCCTGTAAGAAGAATAGGCTTTGAACTACTATCCTGTAGATATCTGAGAGGAGATGTGGTTCAGACACTAAGGGGAATGTGACTTTCTTCTGTGGTCCTAAGCTAGTTAGATCTGAGGTCCTAGCAGTGATACATATATTCTCTTACAGAATCTTCCCCAGAACCCCACAAGGAAGGTTTTAGGTGGAAGCTATGAGACTGCCAATATTCAACAATTTTTAACCTACAAAGATAATTTCATGTGGTTTACCCTCATGTTATCATTATCATTTCCACTTTCAGATGACAGGCTCAGAGGGGTTAAGCAGCTATTTGAAGGTCACACAGCTTGTTTGTGGAGAGTGCTTTGGTCAAACCAGGACTATATAATTCCAAAGCCTGTGTGAGAGTTCCCCGCATGGTCAGAAAAACAAAAAACCACAACAGCCATTGCAAATTCAACTTGAATGAGGTAGCCTGTACTGATGGCTGAGAAGCAGTAGCTGCCTGAGCATAGAGGAGGAGACTGAATGGGGTTGGTGGGGGCAGAGTTCCACTGAAGAGAGATCCTAGGGTCAGTCAAAAGACCCAGTCCTTAATGCTCTGATCTACCAGTGGCAGCCACTGTCATTCTGCCATTCTAACATTCTATTCATGGAATGATTTCAACAAGTATCCCACTGCAGGGCAGATACTTAAGGTATTCATTGGCAGGACTCAGGAGCTCTTGAAAGACAGGGATTCCCGTCTCATGTATCTTGTAAACACCTTACTGTTTCCTGATATATGGTCAATTGTAAAGGTTTTAGCTTGTTATGTAAAGGATTGCTCATCCAGACAGAATTTTGGGGAGGGAGAGATGGGTGCTATTCACCAGGTTTTGCCCACTATGGACATGAAAAAATTAGCTCTAATAGTCACATAGAGTTGATCTCTCCAGGAATCTATGAGTCACAATTCTTAGGGTGGACCCTTTAACTTGGGATTTTATGAAGATGACAAAGGGGTTTGTTGATGAGAATATCTGGAATTTCACGAGGATGCATCTAGGTATCTGGTACACATGCACATACAACAGACTGATGAGGACATAGAGAGTTGTGATTTTCATCTCCAGGCCTCCCATGCTAAGGAGTTAGGGATAATTATTAACCAGAAAGGCTAGGATGTTAGCACTGTGGTCTGGTCTGAAGCTCTGTGCTGAGGACATTAACTTCCAGGATCCTCCTTCCTGAGCTGCAGCCACTTCTTACCTATTTACTCAAACACTCACTAAGAGCCCAAAGATCTGGGTCTCTCAGTAGATTCCCAGGGGAGGGTTGCCTCTCTCCAACACATTGCAAAATTCTGACACTGGTTGGGAATTGCCACAGCTCTGGTCTCCAATTGAGGAGCACCAAGGCTTCCTTCCTTCCATGTGGACCAGTGAGACTTTGCTCTGGCATTTCTATCTCTGCTTACAGGAATGGTAAGAGTCATCTCGGTCCTATTTACTGGGGTGAAGGTGGTTCTTAGAGTCCAGACCAAAAATAGAGTCCCTATTTGTGGAGACCAGGCAGTTCCTGTGAAACCCATTATGGATAGTGCTGCGTCCTTCTAATTCCCCATGACACTCTGGTTTCAGTACGCACAGACAGTGTCCTACTGGAAACACCTGCTGCTCTCTGCAGGAAGGCTTTCTCTGGCCTAAGAAGATTGGTCAACTTAATAAAGGGACAAACTGGAAATGCTTGGAAGTTAAGGTTTGTGGGAAGAACACTCAACAACAAAAGAGAGTTAGTGAATAAGAACCTTTTCTTGCCACTTGGTGGCACAACCCTGAGATACATTCTGCACAGCCTCCTAGAGTGGAATTGAGCCTAATTGCTCACAGAGGTAATCAGTTCACTAATACATTCATTCCCTGTCTTGCTTCCTCATTCTCCTACTAGTGCTTCCTGGGTTCACTTTCTAAATAACAACTTGCAACCAAATCCTTGTCTCAGGATCTGCTTCTGGAAAACCCAATTAAGACATCCCTTAAATATCCCTCCCTCTCCACCCTTCCCTCCCTCTCCAGTTGTTCGTTGATGGGTGATGCTCCATAAATAGCCAGCAGACAGCTTCCTCTCTCTTGGCTAGTCTGTTTCCTGCAGCTTAGGGCTTTGGGGTTTGCGAATCTAGAGAATTTTAGTCAAACTTGCTTATTCTGCTGCTTGAGCAAGGCTTAAGCAAAGCCATATTACTCACTGCTCAGTGAGTTTCCCAGTGAGCTCCCAGGAGGTCTTCAAGGATGGATGAATGTGGCAGGGGCGGGGGCAGGGAATTTACCTTCACTTGTATCTGGAAATAGTGAGGCTTTGGGTTGAATGCCAGTGCTCTACTGTGTGAGCTCCTCTGTTGCTGTGGTCTCTTGGTGCAGGGTTGTCCCAAAGACTGCATGGAGCTTCTTCATTGCCAGCCCAGCCGTCAAGTGCTGAACATTCCAGAGCTGGTGAGATTGCTCTGGAACTTCTGTCACTCCTCAGTCAGAAGCAGTGTGATCTATGAATCTTCAAATTCAAGATCTAGCTCTGCCTGCCTGTGACCTGGTCCCTGAGGTCTGGACTTGTGTCCACTGCCTCCTGTCTACCTTCACTAGATGCTGAATGGCATCTTGAATAAGATGCTCAAACAGAGACCCATTCTCCTGTGGTCTCCTCCAACATGGCTAATGGGCAATGTCTTCTTTTTGGCAGCCCGGGACAAAAACCTTGGGGTCATTTTGACTCTGTTCTTCTCACATCTTGCATCTGGTCGTTTAGTCATTACTGTTGCCTTTACCTCCATAATATGGCCAGAGTCTGTGTTATTGCCTCTTCCCACCTCCACTACTGCCTCCTTGGTTCAAGCAACCATTATTTCTTGCCTGGATCTCCTACATGGACTCTTTGATTTCACTCTGCCAACTGTCTGTCTATCCACAGCACAGCAGCCAACTAAATCCTGTCAGAGCAGGTCCCTTCTCTGCTCAGAGCCCACATGGGCTCCCATCCCACTAGAGTCAAGGCCAAGTCTCTACGAAAGAACCGCTCCCTCATACCTCTCTGCACATCTCTGACTTAATCTACAACTCATCTCCTGGCTACCTCCCCTCCAGCTACACCATCATCTTTCTTTTCTTCCGGTGCCCCAGCATGCCTTGTCTTAGGGATTCTGCACTCACTGTCCCCTTTGCCTAGAATATACTTCCCCAGAAGAAGCTTTACCTCCTTGTGATCTTCACTCTAGTGTGACCCTACTTAAACCTGCCTCTGCCTCCAAAGCACTGTCTATCCCCTTGTCTGATTTATTTTTCTCTCCAGTACCCATTGTCATCTGGCATTCCATATACTTTGCTTGGTTATCTTGGTAATAACTATCTAGAAGGTTTGGCAAGTGGTAGGTGTTTGATCTGTGTTTGCTGAGAGTGAATGGATAAAGGTATGTGTAATTAAACTGTGATCTTAAATAAGTCATTCTCTTTCTCTGGACCTCAGGATCAGGCACAAGCCACTTGAGGCGATTTTAAGGTCCTGTTCCTTCTCTTGCTCTCTGGTTACAACAAGAGGCTCACTCTAAGAAAACCAAAGATTTCCCCAGCATTTGTCAGCCACGTCAGGAATGAGCTTCTGGTTTTCTCATCTGAGGAATGATTTAATGGGATAGAAAAACTGGACAGGGTCAGAGGTATATTTATCCTGCTCATCTGTAGAAATGGATAGAGTCAGGGACCCCCGAATCCACCACTGAGGACATCTGAGGTCTGTGCTTACGGGCCCCTTTATCTAACTTGCTCTAATTTTGAGTGCCTATGACAGTTTTCTCTGTGCTCCAGACTGGTGTGTGTGTGTGTGTGTGTGTGTGTGTGTGTGTCTCTAAAAGTACTCAACAGCCTAATGAATAAGGACTCAGCAATATGAGCCAAGGTAACAATGGCAACAAGAACGCACAACTCCAACTCTCCAGGCTGCACCGAGAACCTCAGTCCCAGACATTTTTGGCATCCCGACCACTCCCCCAACAGCTGAGGGTCTGCACCAACCACCTGCCATCACAGCATATGGCTCCTTCTCTCTGGGAGTGGGGCTTGCCTCTCTCTCCACAGCTCTGACTCCAGGGCAGCAGTGCTAGCCTGAGCCCATACCAAGCCTGGGGCCCTACCCTCCCATGTGTGCCCAGGGGCCCAAGTGGAGGCTTCCCTGCCAGTCAAGGTACATGGTTCTTCCAGGGCTGGGCTGGGGGCCAAGCAGTTGTTGTGGAACAGTCTGTGTCTTCCCATCATGGTTAGCATGTCCAGGGTCAGGGTGAGGCTGGCGACCTCCCCCTTTGCTGTGGCTGGGTTGGCAGTGCTCCATCCTGCTAAGCTGGATAACTGCAAAACCCTCACTGGCCACCCACCTCTAATCCTTCTTCCATGCAGAAGCGAGAGGAACATTTTCAAAGAATAAATTCTATAATGCCACTGTCCTGCTCAAAACTGCTCAGCTGCTCCCCATTGCTCTTAAGACAAAGTCCAATCTCAATAGCACTGGCTCAGCATACAAGGCCATTCATGAGCTGGCTCCTGGTTACTTATCAGTCCTGCCATGCCATCCTCCTGTCCACACTGAGTGGCACCAGACCTCTATTCTCTGTGCATTCATGAGGTTCCATCAGCCTAGTCCAGCATGATTCACACTACACTGCAATCACATGCTTCCTCCTCTGGACCATGCACTCCTCAAAGGCAGGAGCTGGGCGAAATCTTTTAAAATCATTGACACTTGGCACAGTGCCTTGCTCATGGTACAGCTCAGTGTATGTGTGTGTTTGCACACATGTCTGTGCATATTCATGAAATGAATGGACGAAGCCCAGCCTCAGAAGGTCCAGGATATCAACCTGCCTTCCCTCTCTCCATTTTTGACCTCCTGTAGGTGGAAGTGGCCAAGGAGGACCCTTTGATCCCCTCTTCACCTTTCACTCTGAGGTTCACTGGCTGCCTGCTACTTACCTCTCATACCTGGCCACTACAATTTCACTGGCTTGTCTTTTGCTCCTTACTCTCCCATCCTTACGTAGCTGGTGTCTCCCTTCCCCTGCCACGCCCATCCATCCATGGGACCAAATGGCCTCTTTTCTACATAGATCTGTAGCAGACACAGGTGGTGGTCTGTCACCAACTGACTATGTGGCCTGGGCAAGTCACTTAACCTCTTTGAGTAGCAGCCTCAGGGAGCCCATCCAAGGCCCTCAGATTGGGCATTGCACAGTGCTACAGACTATGTAGTCTATTGAATGATGCTCCTGGGTCAAGCAGTGTAGTGAGCCAGCTCATGTACTTCTGATCAAAGTGGACGTGCTACCGTGTGGGATGACAGATTTGGTGATAACACAGTGCCTAGCAACAGAGCACATGATAAGTGCTTGGTTAAGTGGTAGTTTTTAAAGTGGTTTTGTTATCATTATTATTACCATTATTAGTGTTACCTAATGAGTGCTAGCCTCCCTTTCTTCTGACCCACACGGTATGACTGTAGCTTCCCTCCGGGGTGGTGGGAAGTTGAGAATGTTAGTCTTGCCTGCCATTTCTTGAGCTGGGTGGTCTAATCAGCGTGGATTGCTTTGTCACATGGAAGCTATCACTATTGCCTGCCACCGATGGGACAACCATGGCTGTACTTCATTTCCTGTTACTGCTTTGTTTGAAATGAAACACATGCCCATACATGCACACTCAGAGAAGAACCATCTGTCTTTAATCAAGCTCTTCAGTGACAAATTGTAACATACAGGATTGGCAGAGAGGCTGGACAATGGGGACTGTGCCCTCTAATCCAGTAGACTGGTCCCCTTGGACCACGCACAAGAAAACCTTGGTGCCTATTCTTTTGAGATGGTCCATGATGAATATTCCTTATGTTTCCAGAGTGTTCTATAAATATGCCCCCTTCTTTCCTCATGTAACCCCCCGCCCCAGTCTTGACCTTGCAGGTTTCAGGACTCTCTATCCCCTCCAAGCAGAAGCTGTCTCTTCTGCTGACTTTGTACTTGTACAAACTTGAAGTAAGTGCCCTTTAAATTTTGCACCCTGGATGCCTCACTTGCCTCATCCTCATCGTGATCATGCTTCTGTCTTATAAATTTTCACCATCCTGGCCTGGTCTGTGAATCAAAGCCATTCTCTCACTTGACATTTCTTAGGCAACAGCTGTTTTTTCCCCAAAGAATTGGGGGAGAGCATTGAGCCCAAGGAAAGAGGGTGTCTTAGCTCCAGCCACTATAACAAACATATCATACACTGAGTGGCTTAAGCAACAGACACATATATTTTTTAATTTAATTTAATTTTGTTTTATTTTTTTGAGATGGAGTCTCAATCTGTTGCCAGGCTGGAGTGCAGAGGCGTGATCTCAGCTCACTGCAACCTCCACCTCCCGGGTTCAAGCGATTCTCCTGCCTCAGCCTCCTGAGTAGCTGGGATTACTGGTGCCCGTCACCATGCCTGGCTAATTTTTGTAATTTTAGTAGAGATGGGGTTTCACCATGTTGGCCAGGATGGGCTCGATCTCTTGACCTTGTAATCAGCCCGCCTCAGCCTCCCAAAGTACTGGGATTACAGGCGTGAGCCACTGCACCTGGCAACAGACATGTATTTTTTATAGTTCTGGGGGCTGGGAAGTTCAAGATCAAGGAGTGACAGATCTGGTGTCTGCTGATGGTCCTCTTCCTGGTTTGCAGACAGATGTCTTCTTGTTGTATCCTCATATGGTGGAGAGAAGAGAGAGAGGCACCAAGCTGTCTCTGTCTCTTCCTATAAGGGCACTTATGCTATTCATGAGGGCTTCACCCTCAGGACCTAATTACCTCCCAATGGCCCCACTTCCTAATACCATTTCCTTGGGGTTAGAATGTCAACATAGGCATTCTAGGGGGACACAAACATTCAGTCTATCACAGAGGGGAAGGAACCCCTTCTGGTGCTCCTTCATACTGTGCTCCAGTTGGAATTTTTTCATTTTCTTGTCCCTAAGTGTCTGAAAACAGGTAGACCATTGCACACCACAGGGGCTGGTTTCCCTGCCAAAAACCTTATCAGATCTGCATAGGAGAGTCATATCTCCTCTGCTGCCATTCCTCTGACCTTATTACACTTCAAATTGAGGGTGCATCAGAAACATAGATAGCTGAGCTCCACCCCTCTGAATTTCTGAGTAGGTAACTCTGTGATGGGGCACGATAATTTGCTCTTACACTTTCCAGGGGATGCTGATGCTGCTAGTCCAGTGACCACACTTTGAGAACTACTGAGCTAAAGAAACCTTTGCCCCCTTCCCTCAGACTTGGGTTAACTAACATAGTCTTTTTTCATTATCTTGAAGGGAGAATTCCCTTGACTTCAAAGTGTATGTTGTTGGTGGTGGTGGTGGGAAGTGAAGAAGGGTATAATTGTAATTGGCATACAGAAATGTTAGCTATTTATGAGCCCTGTAATGAAAAAGGCATTGTGCACAAATATGACTGGGATGAGATTTTTGCACTCAATAAAGTGCCAAAAAATATCATACATTATCATTACCGGGCTTTGTGGATTATAAAGAGTGTCTGCATGCATTTTCTAATTTGATCCTTAGAGAGACCCTATGGGGTGAGCAAGGCATACATCATTGCCCTCTTCTACAGGTGAGGAATCACAAGGGGAATTAACCTTTTACTTGTTTGCTGTGTGCCAGGCACATCACACACAGCAGCTTGTTCCGTCCTCACAACCACCGTCAGAAATGGGGATCATTATTTATCACGGAGATCAGGAAGCTGGAGGCTGAGAAGCTGAATGATTTGTCAAAGGTTATGCATTTAATTAGCAGCAGAGTCAGAACTAAAATAAATTTCTCCTGACTCAACATTCAGGGCTCTTTCTAAGACACTACATTTTTTGAAATTTATAACTCTTCAAGTCGTTGTAATGAAAGAGAATCTTGTTGTTCCTTCAGATTCTGTCTTTCCTTCCCTCTTTGAGTTCAATATTTTTCAGTTGAGTTCTCAGATATTTTGTGACACAGAATGAAGACACTGGGGAGAGAGTTAGAACCAGAGAGTCTAAGCTGAGTTACAGTAAGAAAGAGGGAGTGGAGAGAGGTGTTTGGGGAATGCCCGCTGGGCTGAGTGAGTGTTGAGAGTTTTGTGGGTTTGCCAAGTGAAGGGCCCCAGAGTGGTTGCCAGGTGGGGATTGTGAGAGGAGAGAAAGGAATTTCACAGTTTGTCTGTGTAATTTATATAGGATCTCTGCTAATATTCTTTAGGAGCTGCAGGAAAATTGAAATAAATGCAAAATTACTTTTGGCAACTGGACTGTGCTCATTTATATGTGATGCTGTGCAGAGAATGGGTCACATGGGACCCCAGCTTATATTAAGGTTTATGTGTGTATATGTTTGCAGGAGATGTTTGAATGTGAAAGGTGATATGTGAAAAAAAGGGTTCAGTGACAGAGACACTAGGGCTGAGAAAGAATAGAGAAGGGGAGAAAGGATTAAAAGAGAGAAAGAATAAAAAGGGGAAATTATCAGGAAAATGCACAGGTAGGGATAGACATATAGAGAGGTCTCAGGGAAAAAGAAACCAAGGAGAGTGAATTTTTCTTCTGCCTGTGTCCCAAGGCTCTCTGTTGCTGGGTTTCCCAAACTTTCTGAACTGTGATTAACTATTAGGAAAATGTTTTCCATTGCTACCCATTACTTATACAGACACACAACTAAACACACACACACACACACACACTCACACACACCTCTTTTCTTTCTTTCTTTTTTCTTTTTTAGAGATAAGGTCTTGCTCTGTCACCCAGGCTGGAATGCAGTGGCACCATCATAGCTCACTGAGGTCTTGAATTCAAACTCCTGGGCTGAAGCAATTCTCCTGCTTTGGCCTCCCAAGTATCTGAGATTATAGCCACCAGCCACTGCACCTGGCCCTTTAAGAGAAAATAATGCTTATGCTTGTGGCCGGCAATGAGCCCCATCTCCCAGTATTCATGCTATTTTGTGGTCCCCTCTCACATTGAATCTGGACTGCTTCAGCCAGTGAGACATTAGCAAGGGTCCAAGCCTCCAAATGAAGGCTTGCTAAGCTCTAGGCTATTGGAAGGTTTGTCCTCTTGGAAGGTTTACTCTTGTGATGCTTCCCCTGGGAACAAAGCTGTCGTATGCTGGGAAGCCCAAACTAGCCACACGGAGAGTCCACTTGGAGAAGCACCAAGGTCCCAGCTGAGCTCCCAGCTGATAGCCGGCAACAACTTGCCAGCCCTGTGAATGAGGCATCTTGGAAATCAATCTTCCAGCCCCAGTTAAGCCACCCCACCTGATGCCCATGAAGTGGAGATGAACTGTCCTCACTGAGCCCTGCCAAATTGCAGAATCATGAACAAATAAATGTTGTCTTAAGCCTACTAAGTTTTGGATTGTTTTATTTTACGGCAATAGACAATCAAACGTCCTTATTATAAGTGACGCACCATGATATTATCTATTATATTGCATTCTATTCTATTTTTCAAAATGCTTAGTTGATTTCATGACCCACTAATGAGCCATGATCCGCACTTTGAAAAGTACTACTCTAATCAATGCAGATGTGATTGAGATAATCTCTCTTCCAACCGCTCCTTCTATCCTGATGCTGTTAGAATCATGACATATAAGAAATGAAAGTGTCAATGAAAACAGCCAAACTCTGTAAAATATTTGAAGAGATTTATTCTGAGCCAAATATGAGTGACCATGGCCTGTGACACAGCCCTCAGGAGACCCTGAGAACATGTGCCTAAGGTGGTTGAGGTGCAGCTTGGTTTTATGCATTTGAGGGAGGCATGAGACATCAATCAAATAATTTGAGAAACACATCGGTTTGGTCCAGAAAGGCAGGACAATTCGAAGGATGCAGGGAGGTTTGAGGCTATAAGTAAATTTAAACATTTTCTGGTTTACAATTGGTTGAGTTTGTCTAAAGACCTGGGATTAATAGAATGGAAATGTTCAGGTTAAGATAAAGGATTGTGGAGACCAAAGTTCTTTTGAAGTCTTATAGTGGCTGCCCTTAGAGACATAGATGGCAAATGTTTCCTATTCAGACTGTTAAAAGATGCTAGACTCGTAGTTTATCTCTTAGGAGGTTTGGGAGGGCCTGGAAGAAAAAGATCTAATTGTGTTAATATAGATTCTTTACAGATGCAAATTTTCCTCCACCAAGGACAGGGTCATTTCAAAAATATGGCAAAGAAATAGGTTTTGGGGTAAAATATTTTGATTTTCTTCTTTGTCACAGAATGTTATGTCAGAGTCAGATTGGAAAGTAAGTCACAATATATAGGGCTAAATAAAACCCATCTGATGAGAAGGTATTTATCCTTTCCCTGTGCTTGGCTATGAATCCTATAAGCATAATTTACAACCAAGCATGTTCTATGGGTGACGAATCCTTCCAGATACTGATGTCACCCCCACTCCCCACCCAGATACCTGCTCCTCTTCCTATTTCTCCAGTCTCTGGGTTAAGATGGAACAAGCATCCTTCTGTGTCACTCAGGCTTTCTATATTACAGTCCTACCAAATACATGGCTTCTTCCACTCATACCGTGATTCCTGAATTGTGTTCCACAGGCCAGATGTACTGCATGCGCCTGCGGAGCTTGTTAAACGTTGAGTCCCAGGCCCCACTGTAAGATACAGCCTCAGCACTCTCTGGAGAGTAGGGCCTGGGAATCTGCATTTTTAACAAACTCCCCAGCTAGTTCTGCTGCACATTGGGGTTCAGGTTCAACTATTCTAGGGGCTTATACTCTAGGTCAGTGCATCTCAACCTCTTTTTCTTTTTTAACCTCAAGTTACAGTACAAAAAACATTTACATTCTGTCTCTGTGCATATGCACATATATGTAAAAGAAACCACAGGTTTCATCAAGCTCTATATACGTGCTGCATTCTGACTTTTTTTTAAGTCTGTTTTGTTTTTTTTCAAATGCTGGTTGTGACTCATTAAACTGATTTTATGACTCAGCAATGGGTCTCACTACACAGTTAAAAACAAAACTGACCTAAGAAAACACAGCCTAGATACTTGTATGGTAGACAGGGCGGATTCTGAGTGCTTTGCTGTAATGATGGTCATTTGGAGTTGTAAGCTCAGTTTGCCTTTTTCCAGGTGCCCTTTGATTCTAATGCTAATGGGGCTTTGTCAGTGCAGTGATCCTCAAGAGAACCCTGGGAAGTAAGCATGGCTTTTCCTGTGACTGGGTCTCCACAAGAGCCCAGTCTAGTCTCAGAGTGCAGCTGGTTGCAGATTTTAAGGCCTGGGGCTTCCTCCAGGGCTCAGTTTGCAGGAACCAGTAGACCTAGGAGCTTCTGGCTGTGGGAGGAAGGAACTAAAATGGGGCAGGACAGGGTAGGGCTATGATGACTAACCTCCGCTTTCTCCTCACGAAGTTTGTCCCTGAGTCCTGAGGGAGCAGGAGCTGGACTTCAACATCCAGTGTAGGGTCCATGAAGGACCCCTTGAACTTCCCTTCAAGGACCGAGCTGCTTCAGGATCTACCTGCTCCTGAGCACCTGTGAGTTACCTCTGGGGACTTCCAGAAACAAATTAGAGGAGACCACTCAGGCAGACTATCGTGTGCCTGCATCTTTATTATCAATAATGCATGGAACCTCCTCTTGAATTGATATTTTCCCCTTATGCAACTTCTTCTTCTTCTTTTTTTTTTTTTTTAAGAGATGGAGTCTCACTCTGTCGCCCAGGCTGGAGTGCATTGGCATGATCTCGGCTCACAGCAACCTCTGCCTCCTGGATTCAAGCAATTCTCCTGCCTCAGCCTCCCGAGTAGCTGGGACTACAAGCACACGCCATCACACCCAGCTAATTTCTTTTGTATTTTAGTAGAGACGGAGTTTCACTGTGTTGCCCAGGCTGGTCTTGAACTCCTGAGCTCAGGCAGTCAGCCCATCTCGGCCTCCCAAAGTGCTAGGATTACAGGTGTAAGCCACAGTGCCCGGCCCTTATGTCACTTCTTGGGAGTTCCCTAGATTCACTGCCTTCTGGGTAAATAGTACTTACTTGTCCATAACCTGCCTCTTTCAGAGGCAAAGTGGACAACCTTCATGGGCTGATCCAGGGTTGGGGCCCGGTCCTTGTTTTCTGTTTCATCCTCTCTGGGCCTTCACATACTCTGCAGTCTCGATTCTTCCAGGCCTAAAGAAGCCTCCTCTTCTCCGTCTGTCCTCAGATTTCAGTCTCTCTGTCCCCTCCCTCATTTTGACATTTGAGACAGCCACTGAAATCAAAACAGATTCAAAACTGTGCCAATTATGGTGTCCAAGAAAGCCAACCTGATCCCCAAATGATTGATTTAGTGTTTGCAGCTGGGCATGGATGCAGACAGACAGCTAATGAGGTAATTTTTCTAAATGCAAAACATAAACAAGATAACAGCTCTCTCCCTCCCTGTGAGTCTCTCTGGGTTTCTCTCCCATCTCCCTCAGTTTTCTGCAGAGATTCACATACCAGTTTGCATTTCTCCACTGTTATGTGTACACTCATATCCTCCTCCTACCATATGACACATTAGGGTCCTAAGCCCCATTACTTCAGAATGCAACATTATTTGGAGATAGGATCCTTACAGAGGTAATCAAGTTAAAATGAAGTCATTAGAGTAGGCCCTAATCCAGTATGACTGGTGTCCTTTTGAAAAGGGGACATTTTGAACCCGAAACACCCATAGAAGGAAGACGATGTGACGAGACAGAGGGAAAATATGGTTACGTATAAGGCTGGAGCGAGGCCTGGAACAGATTCTCCCTCCCAGCCCTAGGAGGAAACAACCCTGCCCACACCTTGATCTCAGACTTCTGGCCTCCAGGTGGTGAGACTACACACTTCTGTTGCTTAAACCACTCAGTCTGTGCTACTTTGTTCCAGCTGCCCTAGCAACTGGATACATACACATTTAAAAATCTGTGCTGGCTGGGCGTGGTGGCTCACACCTATAATCCCAGCACTTTGGGAGGCCGAGGTGGGTGGATCATGAGGTCAAGAGATCAAGACCATTCTGGCCAACATAGTGAAACCCCGTCTCTACTAAAAATACAACAATTAGCCAGGTGTGGTGGCGGGTGCCTGTAGTCCCAGCTACTTGGAAAGCTGAGGCAGGAGAATCACTTCAACCTGGGAGGCGGAGGTTGCAGTGAGCCGAGATTGTGCTGCTGCACTCCAGCCTGGCAACAGAGCGAGACTCCGTCTAAAAAAAAATAAAAATCTGTGCTTCTGTGTTCTCTCTGTGGGAAATTCTCCTTCTTGAGGGGGAGGAGGGCAAATTGGTTAAAGGCTGAGGCAGATTTACCTGGAATCAAGTGAGGTTTAGGCTTTGGGGCCCTCAGTTGAACTGGCTCTTCCAAAGTCCTGGGGATGTTTATGTGGGGAGCCTATGTGTCTGTAAAATTTGCAAATGGTGGTAAACCCACAGTCACTTAGGACTGCTGACTCTCTTCATGGCAGTTTTTCCTCCAGCCTTTTCTATTGCATGGTGGCCTTCAAGTTGCCATGCAGTGTTGAGTTGGAAATGCATGTAATTGGGGTTCAGGGGGTTATAGGTATGGCTCACAGTCATTTCTACACATCTTGCTACCCATCTGTTTTGAATCAGTGTCCCCACCCAAATCTCATTGAGAATTATAATCCCCACGTGTTGAGGGAGGGCAGTGATTGGATTACAGGGGCAGTTTCTCCCGTGCTGCTATTGTCATGGTGAGTGAATTCTCACGAGATCTGATGGTTTTATAAATGGTAGCTTTTTCTGTGCCTTTACCCTCTCTTTCCTGCTGCCTTTTGAAGAAGGTGCTTGCTTCCATTTTGCCTTCTGTAATGATTGTAAGTTTCCTGAGGCCTCCCCAGCCATATGGAACTGTGAGTCAATTAAACAGCTTTCCTTTATAAATTACCCAGTCTCAGGGAAGTTCTTTATAGCAGTGTGAAAACGGACTAATACACCATCCCCACGTAGGAACGGCTTCCAGGAGCGCTCCTACACCTTATGTAGTGATGTAGGCCAAGTTGCCTCACCATACAAACGGAACCCATGGCTCCCAGTACCAGAAGTATGTGGGTAGTGGAGGAATAACAAGATTTCAGTTTAGAGCCAGAAGCTAGCTGGTGATGGAAATTCTCCCAGTCATCAAATATATAAAATTATAAGTTTAATATTAGAGGGCTGTGACAAGCAGTTAATGATAGGATATTACTTTTCTGCATTGTAGATACATTTGTGGTATTTGTCAGCTTTTAGAGTTTCTCATCTTTAATGTTTTTCTTAAGATATTTACTTTTGTACCCTATTTTGTGTTCATAATATTGTAGTGTTTTCCTTAAAAAAGATCCTAAAATTGTACAAGCTTTAGGCTCCATTTGACTTTTTTTTTTGGAGACAGTCTTGCTATGTCACCCAGGCTGGAGTGCAGTGGCATGATCTCGGCTCACTGCAACCTCCACCTCACAGGTTCAAGCAATTCTCCTGCTTCAGCCTCCCTAGCAGCTGGGATTACAGGCACGTGCCACCATGCCCGGCTAATTTTTGTATTTTTAGTAGACACAGGGTTTTACCATGCTGGCCAGGCTGGTCTCGAACTCCTGACCTCAGGTGATCTGTGTGCCTCGACCTCACAAAGTACTGGGATTACAGGCGTGAGCCACTGCTCCCGGCCAATCTAGATCTGGTTCCGGTGTGAGAAATGAGGGAGGAAGAGAGATTGGAGCCAGCAGGCAGGGAATTAAGAGGAAATGAAGAGGGAACGTGGAAGAGGGATGCAAAGGCCAAGAAGCAAGTGGGGGGCAATGGGCAGGGCTTTGGACTGGGAGCTGGAGGATAGCAATCAAGGCCCAGCCCTGCTGCTCATTTTGCTCTGTGCCTCTGTGCAAGCAATTTCCCTTTCTGGAATTTCTTCTCCTGTGTGAGAGCTTTGTGTTTGTCAGGGGGAGGGGGGAGGGACAACCTCTAAAGATACCTTAGACTCCAGCGGTCTAAGATTCCATTTATCTGAATCACCAAGGGGAGAAGATGGAGTCAGAATTGTTAGTGGTTGAGGGAGCCATTGTCTGAAGGAGGAGGAGAAGTACAGTGAGAAGCACCCCTCCCAGATGGGACTGGAGTCACCAAAGCCCCCAGCTGGGAATCCTATGTGACAGGTACAGGTTGGGTGTGGCAGGCAAGTTCTCTCTAGTCATTCATATGTTCATCTGTTTATTGCTTAAACAGCTTTGCACAGGGCAGATCCTACATACTAGGCACTGGGGACACAGCAATGAATCTGCATAGCCCTATCTTTGAGGACCTGACAGTCAGCAGTGGGGACAGAGAATGCAGCAAGGAGCTACAGTGCAGAGGCATCCATACTCTTGCAGAGGCTCATCCGTTTCACCGAGGTTGCTTAGTGAGGCTGAAAGGTGTGGACATGTGTGATCCAATGGTCTGATCATGGCTGCACATTTTGAATTTCCAGGGAAGATTTTAAAATAAATATATTTACTTGGACCTACCACCAGGAAATCTTAACTTGTCTGGGATGGGACCTGGGTAGCAGCATTATTTATTTAATTTCAATCGTTTTTGGGGAACAAGTGGTGTTTGGTTACATGAAACATTTTTTGGTGGTGATTTCTGAGATTTTGGTGCACCCATCAACTAAGCACTGTACACTGTACCCAGCATGTGGTCTTTTATCCCCCACTCACCTTTCACACTTCCCCTTGAATCCCCAAAGTCCATTGGATCATTCTTATGCCTTTGCATCTTCATAGCTTAGCTCCCACTTATATAAGCGAGAACACACGATGTTTGGTTTTCCATTCCTGAGTTACTTCACTTAGAGTAATGGTCTCCAACTCCATCCAGGTTGCTGCAAATGCCATTATTTCATTCCTTTTCATGTCTGAGTAGTAGTATTCCATGGTGTGTATATGTGAGTGTGTGTGTGTACCAATTTTCTTTATCTACTTGTTGATTGATGGGCATTTGGACTGGTTTCATATTTTCACAATTGTAAATTGTGCCGCTATAAACATGTATGTGCAAGTGCTTTTTTTTTTTTTTCTTTTGTATAATGACTTCTTTTCCTCTGTGTAGGTACCCAGGAGTGGGATTGCTGAATCAAACGATAGATCTACTTTTAGTTATTTAAGGAATCTCCACACTGTTTTCCACAGTGGTTGTACTAATTTACATTCCCATCAGCCGTGTAAACGTGTTCCCTTTTCACCACATCCATACCAACATCTATTATTTTTTGTTTTTTTAATTATGGCCATTCTTGCAGGAGAGTAAGGTGGTATCACACTGTGGTTTTGATTTACATCTCCCTGAATATTAGTGATGTGGAGCATTTTTCCATACGTTTGTTGGCCATTTGTATATCTTCTTTTGAGAATTGCCTATTCATGTCCTTAGCTCATTTTGAGAATTGCCTATTCATGTCCTTAGCTCATTTTGAGAATTGCCTATTCATGTCCTTAGCTCATTTTTTGATGGGATTTTTTTTTTCTTGCTGATTTGTTTGAGTTCCTTGTAGATTCTGGATATTAGTCCTTTGTTGGATGCATAATTTGTGAAAATTTTCTCCCATTCTGGGTTGTCTGTTTACTCTGCGGATTATTTCTTTTGCTGTACAGAAGCTTTTTAGTTCAATTAAGTCCTATCTATTTATCTTTGTTTCGGTTGCATTTGCTTTTGGGTTCTTGGTCATGAAGTCTTTGCTTAAGCCAATGTCTAGAAGAGTTTTTCCAATGTTATTTCCCAGAATTTTTATGGTTTTGGGTCTTAGATTTAAGTCCTTTTTTTTTTTTTTTTTTTTTTTTGAAATGGAGTCTCACTCTGTTGCCCAGGCTGGAGTGCAGTGGCATGATATCAGCTCACTGCACCCTCCGCTTCCAAGGTTCAAGCAATTCTCCTGCCTCAGCCTTCTGAGTAACTGGGATTACAGGGGCCCACCACCATGCACAGCTAATTTTTGTAGTTTTAGTAGAGACGGGGTTTCTCCATGTTGGTCAGGCTGGTCTCGAACTCCTGACCTCAAATGTTCCGCCTGCCTCAGCCTCCAAAGTGCTGGGATTAAAGGGGTGAGCCACCACACTTGAGCAGATTTAAGTCTTTGATCCATCTTGAGTTGATTTTTGTATAAGGTGAGAGCTGAGGATCCAGTTTTATTTTTCCACATGTGGCTTGCCAATTATCCTAGCACCATTTGTTGGGTAGGGTGTCCTTTACCCCACTTCATGTTTTTGTTTCTTTTGTTGAAGATCAGTTGGCTGTAAGTATTTGGCTTTATTTCTGGGTTCTCCATTCTGTTCCATTGGTCTGTGTGACTATTTTTATACCAGTACCATGCTGTTTTGATGACTATAACCTTGTAGTACAGTTCGAAGTTGGGTAATGTGATGCCTCCAGATTTGTTATTCTTGCTTAGTCTTGCTTTGGCTATGTGGGTTCTTTTTTTGGTTCCATATGAATTTTAGCATTGTTTTTTCTAGTTCTGTGAAGAATGATGATGGTACTTTGATGGGAATTGCATTGAATTTGTATGGTTTTTGGCAGTATGGTTATGTTTACAATGTTGATTCTCCCCATCCATGAGCATGAGATGTGTTTCCATTTGTTTGTATCATCTATGATATCTTTCAACAGTGTTTTGTAGTTTTCCTTGTTGAGGTCTTTTACCTTGGTTAGGTATATTCCTAAATATTTAATTTTTTTGCAGCTGTTGTAAAAGGGGTTGAATTCTTGATTTGATTCTCAGCTTGGTTACTGTTGGTGTATAGCATTACTACTGATTTGTGTATGTTGATTTTGTATCCTGAAAATTTACTAGATTCTTTCATCAGATCTAGGAGATTTTTAGATGAGTCTTTAGGGTTTTCTAGGTGTATAACTATATCATTGGCAAACAGTGACAGTTTGACTTCCTCTTTACCAATTTGGATGCCCTTTATTTCTTTCTCTTGTCTAATTGCTCTGGTGAGGAGTTCCAGTACTGTGTTGAACAGAAAGTGGGCCCACCTTTACCAAGTGGAGAATGCTTTCAACTTTTCCTGTTCAGTATAATGTTAGCAGCGGGTTTGTCATAGATGACTTTTATTACCTTAAGGCACATCCCTTTTGTGCCAATTTTGCTGAGGGTCTTAAACATAAAGGGATGCTGGATTTTGCCAAATGCTTTTTCTGTGTCTATTGGGATGATAATATGATTTTTGTTTTTAATTCTGCTTATGTGATATATCACATTTATTGACTTGCATATGTTAAACCATCCCAGCACCAGCATTTTAAAAAACTTTCCAGGTGAGCAGCCAGGGTTGAGACCTGCTGCTTTACGACCATACTTCTCAACCTTAATTGAGAATCTTGGAGACCTTGATCAATGTAGATACCAACTTAGTAGGTCTGGGGTGAGGCCTGAGACTCTTTCTAACCAGTTCCCAGGTTATGCCAATGCTGACTTTTAGCAGAGGTGCTCTATGATCTGACCTTCATACCTTCTTCAATCTCATCTTTTCCTTACTTTCCCCCTCACTCTCTCTGTTCCAGCCACACTGGCCCCCTTGCTGAAGCTTAAATACTCTAGGCTCACTTACTTGTTGTGGTCTTCACACATCCTCTCCCTGGAACATTCACTCCCAGATGTCCATATGGCTTGTTCCTCATGTCTTTCAGTTCTGCTTAAAAGTCACTTGTTGGAAAGGGCTTTCCCTGACCACCTGACAGAGGATAGCACCTGCATACCCCATCTTTATCCTTCCCCACCCGGCTTGCCTTTTCCAATGCACTTCTCATGACATGATAATAGATCATGTGTCTATTGTATCTGGGGTTCTCATCTATCTTCCTCACTAAAATAAAAGCTCCATGGCAGCCAGAACTTTGTTTTACTCCCACCGACCACTCTAGCACATAGAACAGTGCCTGGCACGTGAAAGACACTTGGTAGATATTTACTACATGGAGAAAGCAAGGGGAGAGAGGTGGAAAAGGGATATTTAAAACTTGGAATCGCAGACTTGTCAAAGTTGGGAAGACCTCAGAACATCATGTAATTCAATATTTCTCAGTGAGTTTTCTTCTGGCATTTTGGGTGGGATAATTTGTTCATCATAAGGTACTGTTTTATACATTGTAAGTCATTTAGGATCCATGACCTTACCCCCTAAATACCAGTAGCCTCACAAGTTGTAGTGACCTCCCCCCACCACTTAGGTGGGGATCAACTCCCAATTGAGAACCACTCATCTTGTTAGATTTTCTCATTACATAGATGGGGGAAGTAAGGTGCAGAAACGTAAAACTAAGTGCCCAAGGAGACATGGCAAGTTAATGGGAGACCTGAGCCAGAGTTTAGGATTCCGAAGCTTCAGCTCATGGTGTGTTTGGGTTTGTTTTGTTTTACTATAGTTTCAACATCTTGCTCTCAAGGAAGGTCCTCTTGAAGAACCCCTAGGATGAGGTTGGAGGAGAGCTATCATCCCCAGATAGGACATGTTGCCAAAGAGCCTCAATTTTTATCCTGCTTCACCGTGGGGCTGATATCAGAGTGTTCAGGGTCTGTAGAATCTAGATTATGCTGAGAAAGCAGACAACTCCTGCCTCTCCTCCTCCATGCTGGCCCCTGGAGAGATGAGTTTCTTTGGGGACCATGACAAAGCACCCTAACTGAAAGTCATCCCTCAAACCTTTTCAGTCTATTAAGCAAGGGAAATGGATTTGAAATTGAGCATAAGTTAGTACAGCTTTGGAAAAATCACTTTTATTAATCAACATGGATTTTACTTTTCAAAGTTACATAATAGTGTCATATGTTCTTCTACTAAGTAAAGGCGTTGGAATAAGTTGGTCCTCAGGCAGAAGCCCTGGGGTGATGCCATCTTTCTCCAGTGAGGCCTAGGAGACTCTCTCTAGGGACTGTACAACCGGACTCTCCTTTAGCTGGGATCCGTCTGGTACCTGGAGTGTCTCCATCCTACATAAGTGCCAGAGGAGGGCAGATATCACTGATCCTCTGGGCCCCATGAGGGTCTACCCAGTAGAATAGAAAACCTAGGCCAGGAAACTCTAGCCAAACCCTTTCTACTCTTCCTCCTCTTTCTTTGTGGTGGGACACTGGAACTCCATGATAAGTTCACAGTGGTTGAGAGGATGTCTGGGGTGGGTAAATGGACATGGTAACTTGAAGACCTTATTTCCATGTATTTCACAAGAGAGAGTGATAAATCAGAGATGGTTCTTCTGTCTGAAACAGGGACGTTCAGTGAGGGACTATAAATTTCATGTAAAGGGACCCAAGCCTGTGGCTCTGTGCCTGGAACATAGTAGAAACACAATATAAATACTGTTCAACTCATGGACATAGAGAGTAGAAAGATGGTTACCAGAGACTGGGAAGGGTAGTAGTGAGTTGTGGGGAAGGTGCGGATGGTTAATGGGTATAAAAAATGTAGTTAAAATGAACAAAACCTACTATTTGATAGCACAACAGGGTGACTGTAGTCAACAATAACTTAATTGTACATTTTAAAATAACTTGTGTAAATGGATTGTTTGCAACTCAATGGAGAAATACTTGAGGCGATGGATACTCCATTCTCCATGAGGTGCTTATTTCACATTGCATGCCTGTGTGAAAACATCCCATGTACACCATAAATATATATACCTACTATATACCACAAAAATTAAAAATAAACAATAACAAATGCTGTTCGAGTTAAAACAATTGAATCATGGAGCCCTGGCACCTGTCTGTGGGCCTGTAGGCAATTCAGGATATGGGAAGGGGGTGAGTGAGTTACATGTACATTGCAGATGAGGTCCCCCTTAGCATTCACCTCCAGCTCATCGGTCCAACCAGAACTCCCAGAAGCCTCAGGGAAGCTTAGGGCTGCAGGTGAGAGGCAGAGTGGCTTCTCATCTCAAAAATATCAGGTTATGATACTCTAATTGTGGATGTCATTCATTTATTTCACAGCTATATTCACTAACTATTTCATGTGTGCAAGGTTAATGTGAACCTGGGCCCTCCTGGACAATGGGGACCTCAATAGTCTTAGAGGGGCAAGAAGGCTTGAGAAGGTCAGCAGGAAGGAGCATCCTGTGTGGGAAGGATAAGTGGGCACTGGGCATTGAGAGCTTGAGACAGAATTACCTCCTTTCCCTGGATTCAGCGTTCCCTCACTTGAAAAACAAGAAGGTTGAATGAGGTGGCCTGTAAGCTCTGACATTCTTAACAGTCTGTGATTCTTGTACTGCTGAAGGTAGTCTTGGCCTTAGAGCTGCCCTGATGTGGCTACTCCAGGAGGGGAGGTGTAGGCACCTGCTACCCTGAGAAAGGGGCACCATGGGCAGCTCTAGGGCCCAAGGGAGGAGTTGCAAATCACCCCTCCCCAACGGAACGTTTCCATTGGTTAATCAGCAAACATTTACCCTCCACCTTCTGTGATCTTGCCAGCAATGTTCAGGCTCTGTGAGGGACATGAAGACATGACACCAGGTGCCTGCCCTCAAGGAACTGCTTAAGTTGAGGACACAACCATGTGTACCTGAAAGAACAGCAGAAATTCCAACGGGGCAGATGACCATGTGCAAGTGAAGCTGTGGGCTTGTGTGAGTGATTTATCTGGGAAACATTGTAAATCCCCATGTTTTTGAATGCTAAAATGTTTGTGCAGCTTCCTGGCTTTTCCCTGAAATGCATTCCTGTCTAGAACTACTTTTCTGAAGCACAGTTGCACAGTACAGTCACCACTCATGTATTTACACATCGAGTAAATGAACATTGAACACTTTCCATGTGCCAGGCACTGAGGAGCCAATATGAACCAAACAGAGGGGGAGCCTACAGTCAAATCAAAAAGGAGGCCAGAATTGCCAGTACCACAAGGGGACTGCCTTTACACCATCACCAAAGTCTTCTGTTTCCCTTGGGGAAAAAAGGTGGTCATTTTCAGGAGGAAAACATTTTCTTAAATTACTTCCTGACAACAATTGCATACATGACAGATGAGCAGAGTAAAACAGAACAGAGTTTAAATTTGGAGGTTGAATGCACTGTAGGGTTCTCTCTCTAGCTACGTCACTTTAAGCATCAGCCTCACAGCAAGACACTAAAATCTGCCTCAGCAAAATTGCAAATTGCTACATATAGGGGGCTGTGGGGTAGAGGGAAATAACTCAAGCTGTAATCATTCTACCCACTCATGCTGAGACTCACTGTATCAAGGGGGATTATCTGAACAGGGAGGCCCAGCCAGGAAGGCTTCTTCATTTGTTCATTCAATCATCAAGTATATGGGTCCTGACTTGAAGGGCACACTGATCAGTCATGGTGATCAGTGTGCAGTGAGTGTTCAGTCTTTGGGAAAGTTCACTGTTGTCACCTCTTCTGGCTTCAAGCAATGGAAATGGATTTGCTAAGGGGAGGGACGTCTTGGAGGCAGGGAGAATGTGAAAGTAGAAATCTGGGAAGTCAGAACTAGCAAGTCTTGCAGGGAGAGCAAGTTGAGGGACTTGGCTAATGCAGATAGGCCGTCTTGGGATGTAAGGAGCTGAGATGGGAAGCAGGGAGTAGGGGATGGTTGGTAGAGGAACTTCTGTTTGAATGTGGATTTTATTCTGTGGGTTGTAGGGAGCCATTGAATGTTCCTGAACCATATGGGGCAAAAAGAACAAAGAGGTGTTTGAGAACAATTAATTCCTCAACCACAGGGTGGGAAGAAGTGTGTGGAAGCGATGAGTAGATTTTTTACTTTTATGGTAATTCTGGGGACAGCTATTGGAGTGTGGGAAAGGACTGAAGGGTGGAACCTGGGAGAGTCCATAACTCAGGGTAAAGGGACAGAGGAAGTAGCAGGAGAAAGGAAAGGGTTAAACTCAGGAGCACAGCAGGCACTGGTCTCCAGACCTAGAGTGAAAGGCAGTCAGGCTAGGGCCACCCTGTCCTGACTCAGCATCATGCAATCACCTCCCTCATTAGAACACCCAACCCAAGTGGTGGGTCTGTGATTGTGTGTTTGTGTATGAATTAATTCATCCTCATCAAAATACGGAATCCAAGTGCTCAGCTAGCCCCGCCCTTCAGAGTTTGGAGAACAGGAGTGAACCACAGGCCAAATTTCTGAAACTTCTACAGTGTTGCAGGAAGAAAGATGCCAGGATCATTTGTTGCAGTGAGTCATGGCTGTGTCTTTGGCGGCTGCCCTGTGCAGGAAGGCTGGAAATCAGAGGTATATTTTTGAGACTGCTTTATAACAACCTGCGAGCAGCTCCTTCTTTTACGCTTCCCTGAAGAAGGGCCTCTGAACCTATGACAGCTTCCCAAACAGCAGCCTCAGCTGCAAATCAAGACTGCCTTACACCTGCAGGGCACAGGTGGCCAGAGGCGGCACTGGACGAGCATCAGTCTTTCTCTACCACACCTTGGGGTCTCCAAGTCAGCAGCAGCCACCTGTCATTGTGTCAGCTTTGGATACAAAGGCAAAACACAGCCATCTCGGTGAAGCAGGTCCCGGCTCACACCCTCTGCTACTTGTCTACTCACCCAGTTCAGACACCCTCTCCTCCATCGGAGGCCCGGGAAGTCACCTCCTCCCCTAACTCCTTGACGACTAGACTCACTTGGCATTTAGCCTGTGCCATCCTGTTTCTTCTCTTATGGTTTCTTTTTCCTTTTTTTAGGTTTAAGCCTTTTCTTAGCCTCCCTTCTAAATTCATCCTTTGAAGGGAAGGACTGTGTCTTATACTTAGGGTGACATATAACCTTTTATCTAAACCAAGACATTTCCAAGAGTGGTACTGAGGCTGCTGATGCCTGCTCATATTTTCTTACTCTCACTGCTCTTATACCCTCTGACGTGCTCACTGCCAGCCTGCAGGCTTGCTTTGTTCACTGGAGCAGGCTAGAAAAGCCAGAGTTAACACCATGGGGAGCAGCCCACAGCCAGTGAGCGACAGAAGTTGGTGGACGCACACTCTCCTCCGTGGGGATGATGACGTAGTGCTCTACAGTCTCCTGGAGGCCCCCATAGGGCTGAGCCCCAGCTGCTCACGGTGCCAACTGGGATTGGCTCCTCCTTTCCTTAATGCCCAATCTTTGCTTCCCCAATAAATAACTTACATTCAAATCTTTGTCTCAGGGACAGTCCTGGGCTAATAGGGAGGTCTGGTGAACCTATATAAACATCTCTTGGTCTGACATTGCCTCACAGGGTGCCAGCCAATGGCACTCACCCACATTTTGCCAAATGAATGTGTGAATGGATAAAAATGTTCTATTGTGCCCCCAGCTAGTTCATGAGAACCAGTTTCTTAAGGCACATAAAGGAATTAAGCATTTCCCCTGTCCTTCTTACTCTCACTCTCTCAGATAGCCATTTCATGGCTTCTCTCCTTTCCTTCAACCTCTGACACCTCCATCCCTATCCTTTCAGTTCATGACCTCACCTCCTATTTCACTGTGACAGACACCATTGAGGGGAAGGAGCTTCCACGTGCTCCCATCACATGCACCCACCCACCTGCGTCTGTGCTACAGCACTGTCTGCAAGGCCCCCTGCAAACACTGTGAAGGCCACTCACTATCCTTGGGAATCTCTGGCCCTGCTGTTTCCCATTCCCTCTCCTCCTCCAGGGGTTTGCTCATTTGTTACCTGCTGGGGAGGCCTTCCTCAGTTAAATTGCACACCCTCCTCCTGATCATCCCCTATCCCCTGCCTAATTTTTCTCCGTAGCACTCCTAACCACCTGACATCTTATGCATTGGGCTTATCTTTATTGTCTCTCTCCCCTAAAATGTAAACTCCATGTGGGCAAGAGTCTTTGTTTTATTTAATGCATGAAAATCAAAACTCATGAGAAGAAGAAAGGCAGGCAGGCAGGCAGGCTGGCAGCTGTTTAAAGTGAGAGAATTTAAAAAACTTAGAATGTAAGATCAGAAATGGACCATAGAGATTAATCAAATCCAACTCTCTCATTTATAGATGAGAAAATGGAGAAGCAGAGGCTCTCTGGCAGCTGGGTGAAGCACTGGAACTGGAACCCCTCACTCTCAGATGCCCAGTGTGGGGTTAATTCCATGGCTCATCATTACAGGCCTAGAGTCCTAAATCTCTAGTTCTGCCATGCTTGGGGAGGGGGGGGGGATTTGCTACTCTCTGTGTGGCTATGTGTTAGTCACTGTTTATTTTCTGTAATGTGGCATTAGCACTCCCATTAGAACTGAAGTCCTCAACATCATGAACTCGAGCTTCTTCCTTTGAAATGCCTAGTGCATAACACAGTGCTTAATATCATTGTGAGCTGGAAACCCTGGAAGGAACCCCTGCCCTCCTCTAAGCCCATGACTCTTTTAATAGCCGTTGTTTGCTGAACATCTTCTAAGGGCCAGGGGCTTAAGGTACCTTAATGCATCACTCCTGAAAAGTGCCCTGGAAAGTAGGTACCGTGTTCCCTATTTTATGGATGAGAAATTGAGGCTTGGAGAGTTGAGCAACCTGCTTTAAGGTTGAGCACAGGCCAGTAAGGGCTAAGGCAGGGATTTATTCCCACCACATTGTGGAGAGGGAGCCATGGGTGGGGAGTGGAGGAAGGATGTTAGTTCAAAGAGCATACGTTCGCCACCTGCTTATTCCCTGTTGCCTGGAAGTCCTTATAAAGGAACAAGGATGTTCTTTGAACAGAGCAAGCTCAAGAGATCAAGAAGTGGGATAGATTCTTCCCTGAGAGAGAGGTGTGACTGGAGTAGAGGAGGGAGAAGAGACTACTAAGTACTGAAACAAGGCAGGGGCCCAGAGGTGCAAAGGCTTTGGGATGGATGAGCAGAAGCACTAAAGACAAATTCTTCCCAAGTCACAATGGGGCCAACAAATATTGAAGGATCAGTTGGTTGATTACCCCTGGCATATCCCAGTTCAGCCTCAGAAAGAAGTCCCAGGTGCCGACTGTCTGCTTGGTTTTGAATTTTAGCCATTACAATGTTCATGCTGGAACCAAATATAGATCCACAATGAGTTGGAGCGTTTTGTTTGCAAGCAACTAGCATAGCCCTTAGGATAGCCATAAACAAGCTTAGATATGCTTTGCAGGCTGTGAATCTTGCAGTGTCTCCGCTGGAAGTGTTGATTGATATGCCAAGATTCACAAGTGAGCTGCCTCTTCCGGACAAGATAAATTAACAAGTTTACAGGCAGCTCGGCAGGGGGAGGCCTAACTTGGTGGCTGCCAAGCCGGAATGGGTCCTGTCCTGTAAGAGCCATGCTTCCACCACAGAAACAGGGTGAGAGGCGTCGGGGATGGGTGAAATCTAGTCCAAACCCCTGGTATCACAGAAGGGAAACTGAGCTTCAGGAGTGAGAGAGTTGCCCGTGGAAATGGATCTGATAAGAGGCAGGGGTGGAACCAGAAACCCATCTGTGCCCTTTTCAGGAACATTGCTGGGCCTGGCTTCACTGCCTTTTGTGGGCAAACTGAATATGTGTGTGACTTGATTCCTGAAAGCTCCACACCAAGGGCATGGTCTGGACATGCTGTGTCATTATGAAAGGTGGGACCCTTGGACAAAGGCTTTAGCGAGAACACCTAAAAGAGGTTTCCATTTTTCTGAACTGGAAGAACTTAAAAGGAAAACATGAATCAATCTCATGACACTGCAGCTCCCAGGACTCATCCAGGGAAGAAAGCAGCTGGTATCTTCATTCTGGAACACAGTACTGCACTATCTCCTGGAAGAAAAGGAATAGATAACAAGTGAAGAGAAAAAATAGTTTCTTAAAGTGAGATACTGGGGAGTTCCTCCCCCTGAGCTGCTGTCTTGGTTCAGGTCCTCAGCACTCCTTTCCCAATCTCCTCTTAAAACAATTTGAAAACATATATAAAAATAAAATACAGAGAAAAGCATAACATGTGCCTACCACCACGATTAGCAAATGTTTACTTTCTGTCATTTATACCTCTATCTCTCTATTTATGTATGTGAAGCCTTATAGATACAGTTGAAGCCTCTTTCCACCTCCCTGCCAAACCACTCCTGTCCCTCCCCACCATGACTAATATCCTGAAATTACTTTGTATAATTCCCAGCTACGTTACAGAATTCCCCTCACACTGACTGTACTTTCTGCAACTTGATTTTTCTGTGACATTATGTTGTCAAGCTGCAGCCATCTATGATACACATAGATCTGGTTTATTCTTTTAATTTAATTATTTTTAACTTTATGCCCCCATTGAAGGCCATTGTATTAGTTTGCTAGGGCTTCTATAACAAAGTACCACAGACTGGGTGGCTTAAACAAAAGAAATTTTTTTCTTCTTGGTGCCGGAGTCTAGAAAAGATCAAGGTGTTGCCAGGGTTCGTTTCTTCTGAGGCCTTTCTCCGCGGCTTGTGGATGGCTGTTTTCTCCCTGTGCCTACCTGTGTCCTAATCTTTTCTTATAGGGGCACCAGGCATATTGGATTAGGGCTCATCCTAATGAATTCATGTCAACTTAACCACCTCTTCAAAGAATCTATCTCCAAATATAGTCACATTCTGAGGTTCTAGGGGTTAGGACTTTAACATATGAATTTTGGGGGGACACTATTTAGCCCATAACAGCCAGTTAGGTGTGCTCTGTCTGTCTGTCTCTCATTCTCTTTTGCTGTAACAGGCAAGGCTGTAATGAACATCCTCGTATATATTCCTGTGAATACATGGGACTGATACTGTGGCTTGGAATCCTGGATGCAATGATGTGCACACTGCAACTTTTTTAGATGTTGGCAAGTTGCTTTCCAAAGGAGGCCTATAATTTATACTCTTACTATCAGTGTGTGAGTAGTTCAGGAATGCTCAGTATTATCATACTTCAAATTTTGCCAATCAGCTGGCTATGAAATGACGACATGTTGTAGTGTTCATTTTAATTTCCCTGATTGCCAGTAAGGTCTTCACCTTTACACATATTTAGCGGCTATTTGTGTTTTCCATTCTACCAGTTGTCTGTTCATATCTTTAGTCTACTTTTCTATTCTGCTTTCTTTCTTTGTTTTAAAAATCGATCTGCAAGAAACACTTGTATGTTCTAGATGTCACTCCTCAGTTGAGTGTAGCAACCTCTTCTCTGGTCTCCTTGCTTTCCAGTGTTGATTCCACTTGCCGGTTTTCCTCCTTTAAGGATCTTCATTCTCAGAGATCACAGGATGAAATTCAGACTCAATATGGTCTTGCAGGCCCTGACAGTCTGGCTAGAACCTCACTTTTCCCTCACCACTCTGCCCACAGGTTGCAACCAGCTGGGACCAGCCCCAGTTCCCAGAACGTACATCGTGCTTATACTTCTGAGTCTTGGTATGTGGCTCCTGCTTCCTGGCAGGCCTGGCTTCTCCCTTGTTAACTGTAGAAATCAGACACGCCCTTCCAACTGCAGTTACCCTGTCAGCTCTTGAGTAAGGTCCCTCAGTCCCGAGGCAGACATGAGAGTTACCATTACACCATTACCAGGACGACTGCTACCCACTGCTGGGGTTGGTTGTTTCACTCTATTTCTTTGGCCAAAACATGAGTCCCACCAAAAGCAAACACTTCCCCTCCTCACTTATTCATCTCCATGTTTTCACTATTTATACATGGTAAGTCTTCCATGTTTGCTAAATTTTATCTTTTAAATCCTGGAATGTTATTTAAAAGATTACAATAGTTAATGAGTAAGCAGTGGTAATAGAATTGTGTAGCTTATTCTTCTTGTCTGAAATTCACTTATTATTTCTAAGGTCATAAACCTGGGCTCACAAACAAACTCCACAGGGTCTATAATGAGAGAGATGTAACCTAGCAGCTGCACAAGGGCAAAGAGGGAGGGGATTAAGAGAAAGCCATGATGAGTAAGCACTGAGAAGTGGTTGCTATAAATGCTAACACAATGCTGGGATGTAATAATAGAAAAGTAGCGTCTAGAATGAGAAAACTGTTCTATTCTTCTCTCATTAGATCACTATTGGAGTGTTGTGTTCTCAGCATCATACTCCAAGAGGGAGGAACACAGACCAACTAGAGTACCTTCAGGAGAGAGGGCAACCAGGAGAGGTAGGGGCTTAGATCCCACAACACCCAAGGGTTGACTGACAGACATCGCTAGGGCTGTGTATCCTGGAGGCTAGAAGAAATTCAGGGGGGATAACACGGTCTTCAAATATGCAAGGGGTGTCTTTTGGCACAAGGAATAGAATTGTCTTGTATCACTCCTAGTACAATCAGGACTGATGGAAGGAATTTATAAAGAGATAGATTTCTGCCTAACAGAGTAAGACATTTTAAACATCTAGAGCATTAGAAGATGATTCAGCTGCTTTGAGCAGTAAGGATATCTCTATCAGGGGAAGTACTTGTGTAGTGGCTAGATGAACAGTGGATAAAGGATGATGTCCAAGGGGTTCTGGGATCAAATGGAGATGGTGTTTGGGACTGGGCGCGGTGGTTCATGCCTGTAATCCCAGCACTTTGGGAGGCCGAGGTGGGTGGATCACGAGGTCAGGAGATTAAGGCCATCCTGGCTAACATGGTGAAACCTCACCTCTACTAAAAAATTACACAAAATTGGCTGGGCTTGGTGGCACACACCTGTAGTCCCAGCTACTCAGGAGGCTGAGGTAGGAGAATTGCTTGAACCCGGGAGGCAGAGGTTGCAGTGAGCCAAGATTGCGCCACTGCACTACAGCCTGGGCGACAGAATGAGACTTTGTCTCACAAAAAAAAAAAAAAAAAAAAAAAGGGAGGGGCTGGAGTAAAGTCTTTTCCAAAGTTGAGATTTCACAAATTTATGACTTCGAGTCAGATGGATCATGGGGACCAAAGTCTAAATGTATCTTTGAGTCTCATAAGTCTTATAAGAAATTTACTCTTTGATGGGCAGTACCTCTGGCTGATGGTCTTTCACTGCTCTCCCCAAGCCCTGATGCCATTTTAAGCAATTCCATATTTATATAGATGTCCCAGCAAATATGCTGTGCTTCCTGCCTCCAGTGATCTTATCCCCCATTCTCTTGGTTCTTTTCTCACCTACTCGTGTGGCCAGATGCTTGATCAGTGGTCCTCAAACTTTAATGTGCACTAGAAAAATCTGGTAGACTTGTTAAAAACAGATTTCTGGGCTCTAGGGGTGGAACATATCCTCTAGGTTTATGTCATGCAGCAGCATACTGCCTCCCTGGGGCCCAAGTAACTAGTCCAGGGATTGGCATGTGAGTAAATCAGAGCTGATGAGATGTCATGAGACACTTTAGGGCAAATAGCAGTGTTCTTTTCTATTGACCAAGATACTGAAAGGGCTGAAGCTTCTGTCAGAAGGAGACTAGAAGCAAAGTGAGGAAGATCAACATGTAGGAAGAAGGAGCTGAGACGTTAGGAAAACCTTGTTCTAATAATACAACTTGAGCTCTGAATCCGAAAATACCTGAAGCCAGACTGTTCCTGGGCTTTGTCGTTATCTGAACTAATTAATTTGGTATTTTGCTTAAGCCAATTTGAATTGGGTTTTCTGTCACCTGAAAGCTCCTGACTGATACAGAACTAAGCATCATTCTTTGTCTATAGATTTGGTTGGGTTGGGCTGGTAGAAGAAGTGTGCATAGCTTGTAAAACATGTGCCTCTGCAAAGGAGCATGGCTTCTATCCCAGCCCTAGTGAATCAGCATCTATTTATCATGGGTTGAGGATCTACTAGGTGCCAAAGCATTCAGGCAGATGCTACAAGTGATCAACAGAAATAGGAGATCTTGGTCCTTCCCTTTGAGGGGTTCGTACTCTACCAGATGCAAGACCAAATTAGGAAGACAAGATAATATGGGGCAAGTGTTAAGTGAGTGATGAGGGCTGTAGAAACTTGGAACAGTCATCATGGCCTGGGGTGGTCAAGGAAAGCTTCATGGACAAGAGGACTTGAACAGAGCCCTAAAGAGGTGACTACAAGACAGGAAAGGGGCTTTATCAAAAGCTGGAACTCCATCTCCAAGCACCTTATATAAACTGTGAGCATTATGCACACCACAGGGTGAAAATGAAGAATTAAATAAAATTTCATGCAATTATACCACATATTATGCTTTAGATGATATAATTATACAGACAGATGTGTCTGGGAAGAAAGATGAAAAAAACCTAAGTGCCTAAGAAGTAAAGACCTTTGGGGTTATGAATACACAAACCCTGTACTGTTACAGTGGCATAAAATGTTTAATTGGATATATTACACGCTTTGAAAGTTGTCAGGTCACATGAGTTTCTGTGGTTCTTCAGGTTAATTTCTCTGTTAATTCTTGAATGGGGCTTAACTCTTCCAAAACTGATGGTAGATTGAATCTTTATAGCTTTTCTCTTGCTTTCCTGGGAAAGCTGAGGTAGAGTTAACCCTGAACCCTGCTCTGTGCTCAATTCTGTTTTTGGAATGAGGTTTGCAAGGATCCCATCCATTGGGCCTGCTCTCCTGCCTCCATAACCTGGGAGCCTCTACTTCCTAGGTCCAAGAACCCTTGGGTGGTACCTAAATCTGGTCTTTTCTAGCCTTTTGCTGAGTGACTTGCAATCTTGGCGCCAACTGGTTTGGTTCCCATTCTGAATGGAACACTTGCAGACCCTTGCTTTACTTGTTTCTGTTTTACCTAGACAATGACTTCAAAAGATCCTTGGAGAAAGGGCCATACTATTTTTCCTATGAAACGAATGTCCTGCACCCTTTTCTAGTCACCCAGTGCTTTGGACAGAGTAGGCACTCAATATGAAGTTTGCTAAATACATGGCTATGTCAATTTAATTCTGCTATTAGAGCTTGGAAATTCATCTTATTCCTGGCTGATAAGAATTACTCTTGGAGTCTGGATCATAGTGAAACAGAGCTTGGCCCTTCCCCCATGTCCCATTTTCAGCTCCAGGTGGGCACTTAGAAGCCCCCCTCCCTTGGAATCTCCCTCTTCAGTCACTGTCCCTAGGCTCATATTTCATTCATGGCTGCTCCTTGAATGTACACTAGCTACTCCTTTTTCCCTGGGCCATCGTCACAGTCTTCAGTGTGGAGTTCCTGAAAGCCTAGCAAGGTACTTTTGCTTATGTGCCATATGTCATTAGACTAAAAGATGCCATCCCTATCAGCTGAGGGTAGGCAGGGGCACAGAGATGATGGGTCCAGATATTCAAATCCTTGGAAAATAACTGCAAATCCATTAAAAGAGTGTTTTATGGTGACTCCCTCTGGCAAATGTCTGCCCCTGCCGCAGCCTATCTCTGATGCCCGAATTTTCTCTTTTGGGGTTAAAGCACTGTTTCATGTTAGACTGAAGACTCTTTTCACCCATCACATTAAACTATTATCACATATGATCATCTTTATGCAAATACATTTGTACAGGCTTTCAGGTATACAGATGATGAGAAGGAGGAGGGATGCAGAAGAAGAAGCAGTAATTGGGATACACTGATGCAGTGGAGCATTCCAAAGAGCCAGGGTCAGGCTAGAGGCAGACGGTGCCTGGAGGTCATGGGATAGGGGGAGGTGTGGCCAGGGAGGATGTGAAGGGGCATTCTCAGTGTCAGTCCTGCATTTGGAATGAGGGGAGTAACTGAGCCATGGGACCTAGGTCAACAAGCCTCACACAGGCTTCTCTTTACTAGCTCAACACAGTTTATCAAATGGGTAATATTTTGGGTGGATCATTTATTGGCCAAACTGTGGTACTTTTTAGGATGAAAGAGGGTGCTATTAATTTCTGTCCTGGGACAACAGGCAAACTTGGATGTACAGTCACCTTAGTAACATCTGCAAGGCTTTATGAAAACTCTGCTCTATTCCAGACACCTGCAAATGAGAGGCAGAACAATCAAAGCAAATACTTAGCACTTTTAAATGCACCAGGCACTGTACTAAGTGCTTTTGTGACTCATTTAATCCTTCCTGTAGTTACTGGTAATAAAATAACAGATATAATTATTTATGTAACTAGTATAATATAACAAATAATCCTGTTACACAGATGCAAACACTTGTTCAGCCCACATGGCTGCGCAGAGGTGGAGCCAGAACTCCAGGGCAGGTTGCCTGCTCCCAAGCCAGGCTCTTTGATACCAAGAGAAGAAGAGATGCAGTGCCACGAGTGTGCCAAATAGGGAGGCAAACTTCCAGCTGGGGAAAACAGTGGGGTCTTCTTGGCAATGGAGGCATTTAGCCTACTCTGTGAAGGAGATAAAAGGAGAAGAGCATTCTGGTGGGGAAAAAAAATGGTGGGATCAAAGGCATAGAAGCACGAAAAACATGGGCATGTTTGGAAATGGAAAGGATTGGGTTTTGGCTAGAGCATTTTGGAATCAATGATAGGTAACTGTTCTCAAGGGCTTACTAGGGATTGTGTCTTCTGATTGCCACAGCAACCTTGTGAGGTTGCAGCTATTTTGCTCCCAACTTATGGATGACAGTCTGAAGCTTAGAGAGGTGAAATAATTGGCTGCACGTCAATCAGCTGGTAAGAGGTGGGACTGGGAAGTTTGTCCTGGTAGTGTGACTCCAGAGGACACACTCTTAATCCTTACACCACCACACCACCTTCTTGTGGGGTGGGTGACACAGGATACCGGAAAAAGATTCTAACTGGGTTGAGAAGGTCTTAACTTAGGAACACAGGGTAAGGAAGCAGAGGAGGAAAGGGTAAAGGGCCATCTGTTGACGCTGTGTGCTGCATGAGGAGAATCAGGGAAGCTCAAGTTCATGGGGCTGTGTTAGTTTTTAGTTTGTAGGAGGATGGAGTATTTATTGGTCGTAGGTGTCCTGCTTCCAAATCTAACTCAAGAACTCTAGCAATTTTTCATGAGGCCTACTGTAGGGCTTTAATTTTCCCTTTATGCAAACAAATGAAATTCTCTAAGCAAGGGACTCAAGGACATTAGAATATTAAGTAACTTAGTTGACTCCATCAAGAGGGTCAGAAAGGGAGATGAATGTGTCTCATTACGGACTTTAAAGTGGATAGGAATCTACTGTCACCCAATTCTACTAGAGATTCTGGTTTCCTTAAAGTCCCCTAAAGAGAAGCTAGAAAAGGTAAAGGGAAAAATATCCTTGATGTCTTTTGAATCGAATGGGAAGGACTTCCTTCCTGATGCTGCAATTCTTCAACATTTTCCCAGTCAAAGAGAGGTTGTGGGTCAGTGTTCAAAAGAGTCAGCAATTAAAAGGCTCACTGTCCGCTCCCTCTGATGGAGGTGAGTTCCTATTTTAGCAAACGCTGGCTCCTCCTGAGGTTGAACTGCTACCAAAAACCAGGTGTGTCTTCTTCCCATCCCTGGGGTGCGATAGAAAGCTGTTTTGACATTTGCTGTCACTTTCCTTGGGCACCATGCCTGTGAGACAGGACGGTATTCACCTGGCCCAAATGATTAGGATTCTCAGAAGGGTTAGCAGTATCTCAGATCTAATAGCACATGATTACAAGCAATTACATCTTTTCTATAGAAATCAACACTTGGATTAAAAATACCATCTATTCACTAACATTCATGCTAGAGCTGTGAGCAAGAATTAGAGAAATACAAATTCTAAGTGCAACTGATAGCTTTGCACCATTCCAAATGTGATCAATTGCTGTTCAATTTTATTCTGGTTTTCTATTCTGCTTTAAAGAGAAACACTAATCTCTCATTTATTTATTCCACAAATAGTTAATAAATGCTTCCTGTGTCAGAGACTAGCTTTCTGGTGGGGATTGGTGGTGAAAAGGCAGAAAGCATCTCTTTCCTCATGGAGCCTGCAGTCCGTGCGGGGAAGAGGAGGCATGAAGTAGACAGCCACACAAGCAACAATTAAAATTGTAATACAATCCACAAAGAGAAGCTCTATGTTGAAGGCAACCAAACCTTCCAGCTTGCAGGCATGGCCTGAGTAAAGATGCCTACTACCTAAGTTTTTTTTTCTATAAAACTTCAGGTTTTATGCCATTGTATTGGAAAGGCCATTTCTTGTGCTATTATAACTCTCAGAGGTTGCAGCAAATCTTGTCACTGGGTTGACTTATTTTCCCCAAATGTATGTTAAATTCCAGCCTGATTCCTGGAGCATTCAGGAGATGTTTTGCAATGAACCCAGAGAGACTGAGCTAGAGAACCCTCTTTTCCCAACCTGCTGCTTAAGCAGCTGTGAATGGCAGCGAGCCCATCAACAGCTGCTGGAACCACTTCCTCCTAGAGGTTGTAGGTGCCATGAACTCAGTTAGAAAAGGCTATTTTCCTTGCATATCTTTGCTGTAAATTGAACCTAATTAGGCAAAGAGAAGGATGTTCTCCTCTCCAACATTAAAAAGATGGCACATGAGGTAATGTAGGGTGTTTCTCACGTTACCCAGGAACTTCAGTTTCCTGAGTCCCAGGTCATGGCTGTGTTGCTACCCTCCCATCCCAGGTGCTGAGCCAGCCCAAGAGCATATTCAAGGACAGGTATTAGAATCCCGCTACTTCCAAGTTGTGTGATTTTCCACTTCTGAGCCAGGGTCTGACTGAATGCTATGGCATGCGCTCTCAATAGAGGCTCACCAAAAAATAGGGGACCAAAATGCTTCTAGGGCTTGTGTGGCCAGGACCCCAACCAGTGTGGAGACAAAGCAAGGAGGCCCTGCCTCTAGGGGAAGGTGTCAGGGACTCAGCTCAGCAACTATGGTTCCCAGGGAGACCTGGCCTATAGGAGGTGTGGTGGATGCAAGTCACTGATTCACCACCACTTTGCAGTGGGATATGAAATATTAGAATAATGGCTTATCCTTTTTAGCTGGCATTGCCCTCTTTTGTAGAAACAGGAATGAAGGAGCAACTGCAAGCCTCACTTATCTCCCTGGGCCTGGCCTATCTACAAGGTGATGGCAGCCTGGTCCAGTAAAGAAGAGGCAGGCTTCCGGGTGCCATTGTTTCCTGCCTGCACTCTGAAGGCGAGTGGTCTACATACCCACTGATCGGAATGCTCTGAATTCTATCCTGTGCCAGGCACTGTCCCGGGTGTTCAGGATGCGGGGATGACAAGGCCCGGTCCCTGCCCTCAAGATGGTCTTGTAGTGTAGCAAAGGCCTCACCTGATCTGTTTTAGAGTCTGTGATTACTGAAGCTTGGCATGAGGTAGAGTGAGATCTAGTGGCTCGCTCATCAGCATTTCTACAAGTGAAGACTGAGGATGAACTATGGAATGGGGCAGTGCAGACAGGATGGAGGACTGGTGAGCTGGTCACATGGGTGGGAGATAGCCAAGGGCAGACCAAAATGCTTCTAGGGCTTGTGTGGCCAGGACCCTAGCCAGTGTGGAGAAAAAGCAAGGAGGCCTGCCTCTAGGGGAGGGTGTCAGGGACTCAGCTCAGCAGCTGTGGTTCTCAGGGAGACCTGGCCTACAGGAGGTGGGGCGGATGCTGGAAGTAGCCTTCAGCTGGAGGCTTGGTGTCTGGTGATACTAGGGAATGCAGTTGCTGCAGTGTGACACAGTGATGTGGTAGCCTCAGGCTCCCCAGCCTTCCCCACCTCACAGATTCTGAGGGTGGTTGGCAGTGTCAGCTGAGGCTGCTACTGACATTTCAGCCTGGCCAGATTGGTCTGGGAAATAGGGTGGACCCAGATCTGGCATGTATATTTTGAAGGACACCTATGAATCCAGTTTTGGGGCTTTGTGGGAGACACTGGCAGAGGAAAAAAGACCTGGCCACAGGCTCTCTAGCTCTGTGGATTCTTCCTCAGAAAGCATCAGTGCTCAATGGTTCCTGTGTCCCCACATCTGAGCACCAGCCCCGATGTCATTCTGTCTCTCTCCTTCCCCAGTACCTCTGCCTGCACACCACTCTCCATCTACTCAGATGTGTGGTAGGCAGAATTCCATGCTGTTCCCATCATAGCTGCCCCTGACATTAGTTCTGTGACTATATTACATTACATGGCAAATAGGATATTGCGGGTGTAATGTAGGTTACTAACCAGTTGATTTTCAGAATGTGAGATCACCTGGGTGGGTCTAACCCAATTCCATGAGCCCTTCTAAATCAGTGTTTTCTCCAGCTGGTCACAGAAGGGGCTTTAGGAAGCTGTGAAACCCAAGAAAGATTTGAGGTGCCACTGCTGGCTTTGGAGGTGAAGGGGCCACATGGAAAGGATGAGGAGGGGCCCTTAGATACTGAAGCAACCCCTGCCTAGCACCCGGCAGAAAAAACAGGGCTCTCAATTGTACAACTGCAAGGAACTGAATTTTGCCAACAGCTTATATGATCTTGGAGGTGGATTCTTCCCCAGAACCTGCAGAGAAGAGCCCAGCTCAGCCAATGCCTTGATTTCTGCCTTGTTAGACCCTAAGCAGAGAACACAGCTAAGTCCTCCTGGACTTCTGAGCTACAGAAACCATGAAGTAATAAACGGGTGTTGTTTTAAGTTACTAAGTTTGTGGTCATTCGGTATGCAGCATAGAAAACAAATACAGATGGCCTCCTGCTTTGCTGCCAGTCATCCCTTTTGAGGCTGTGAGAACAGCTCACAAACAGGAACCCAGGCCCTAGTACCCTGATGACACCGCCCTCCCTCAGGGTCTCAGCATCCTTATGTAGGATGAAGGGTGGGTGGGTGGGGTGATCACTGACTTATCTTTCAGTTCCAGAGTCTTCCGTTCTCTCTGAATAGCCTGAAATGTTATTCAGTTCCGTCTCCTCATTGGGCTTTCTGGGGTTCTAGTCTGGCCGACTGGGCTTCCTCTCCATCCTTTCTGTTTCCTTTCTCCTTCTGGGTCTGGGACCCTCTCCATAGCCTTTCTCCAGTCTCAAGAGCCATTGCTTCTTCTCCAACAGCACAGGCCTGGGCAGCAAGTCTTCAGACATCTCCTGCCCCCGAGGGGGAGTCAGTCCCATGCCCAGCCTCTTTTGTTGCTGTGACCTCTGTCCATTGTTCAGACCCTTCCTGGAGTCTACTCCTTGTCGGTCAAGACTATAATGCCTCTGCCCTGTTACAGCCTGGGCTCCCGATCCCTAGCTGGTGGGCTGGGTCCCTCTTTATCCCAGGCTCTTCTCTGGCTTGGACAATCGCTGTCCCCAGTATTGGCACTCCTTCCCCCTCCCAGCCTGCCTCTTCCTGCTCACCTGTCTGCTGTGAGGAAATTCAGGTGCAGGGGAACATGCTCCTTGGATATTCCCCTTGGTTCCATGCTGAGGTGAGAGAGTGCAGCCAAGCCAGAAGGTAGCATGGAGTGGCTCAGCCCCATCTATGCTTGGATCAGGGCTGCAAGCTCCCAGAGCATGGGGCAGAGGGTCCTGAGGGTGGGACTGTTTTATCTCCTGAGTACTTTTGACTGAGCCTCTGTCTGCACAGAGGTAAGGGCAGTACCCCTCTGGGGGGTTTGTGAGAGGTCCATAGTCTCTCCCTTGCCAGAGCTGTCTTCCTAAACCAAACTCTGATCTGACATCCACAGGTAACTCATTTACTGTGCAGAAGGCCTCAGGTCTTAGCAAGATATCCAAGGCAGTTTGTGGCTCCAAGATATCCCCACTCCATGTTCAACATGAAGTGCACTCTGGGGATGACGCCAACATTAAAGATGTATCACCCTGGATTAAGTATAGGCATTATCAGTCTTTAAGTATTCATGGTTCAACACATAGTAATTTTCTATCACTATATATTCTCCAAAAAAGTAGTTTATCAGCTTCTCACTTCCTTTCCATCTCAGGAATGGAAAATGAAGGGGAGAGTTTTCAGAGGAGACTAGTGGAGATCTAGGTCTCAGGACCCCAGAGCTGCAGGGGACACTGAAGCTCATGTGGTACAGTGTTCTAATGGTGGCTGGCCTCCTGGATGGGTGATTGCTCCAATCTCTCCTGAAGTGAATCCAGCAACAGTAGATTCACTGCCTATCAACTGATGTCACCCATGCCATCTTTGCACACTTGGATGGACATGTCCTCTTTGTACTGAGTTGATTTCTCTCCCTGTAGCTTCCCCACATTGTATAACACTACCCCTTGAGACCTCACAGACTTGTCCTTCGCATTCATTCACTCAACAAACTTGTAGCAAATATCTGTTATATGCTGGGCAAGGTGTGGGGTTTTAGAGAGTAATAAGACTCAGGCAGGGCACCAGTTGCAAAAATGGAGCCCCAGTATTTGAGGAGGGCAGCTAGCCCTCCCCACATCCTCTCTTCCCTAATGGGACAATCCTGGAACTTTCTGGAGTCTTTACTGGACATTTTGGAGACCTTTCAAAGAGGAACTCACTGTGGTGGTTCTTTTCAAGAACACCCTGTTTACCCGTCAGAAGCTCCCCCTTCCTCCCTCTGCCTTCAGGGCTCTGAGAACAGAAAAGGGTCCTCCAAGGGGCTCTGCTCAGCGAAGAACAGTGGGCTCCTTGCTTCTCATGCTAGATGCACTGTCATTGTTCATGCAGCAAAGACTGTGGAAATACCACAGGCAGCCACAAAACCCTTGCTGTGCCTTGGTTTCCTCAACTATGTGATGCTTGAAGAGGAAATGAGTTAACACGTGTGGAGTGGGCAGTATGGTGCCTGACGTGAGTAAATGTTCAATAAATGTCAGTATTACTACTGTTGTTCTCTCATTATTATTATCCTACTAGCCATGCCTTTAAAGCTGATGGAAAATTAAACACTCACGTTTTCCTTTGATGTTCACACTTTTCTTCTCTGTCTCATACTGGGTAGAAGTGGAAAGTTTGCTTCTGATCCTAAGGAATTTATCGTATTAAAACTGGTTCCTCATCTATCTGCTGAGATAATAGAAACAGTATCCATTATTGAGTACTACATGTGTGTCACACATGTCACCTTGAATCTTTACAACAACCCTGAAAGGTAGATGCTATTATCTTCATTTTATAGACTAGGCAACTGGGGCTTCAAGAGATGTAAGTGTCCCAAGGCCTCATTGCTGGTAAATACCAGAGCCCAGAATGCAAATCCAAATTGGTTGTTTCTGCCCAAGTCCATTCTTGTCATCAGTGTCTATCCTTTGCTTGCTAGCTGCAAGTCACTCACAAATGGTGGGTTCGGAAAGCCTCGTCTACTCTTGTCCAGGCCACGGCTGAGAGTTCTGAAGCTCCGGAGAGCTCCAGATACAACGTGGTAACAATAAGCCTGGCCAAGCTGTGCAGAGGACCTTGCGGGATGGGAACCATTGAGTGCACAGAAGCTGCAGAGCTGAGAGAGGAGCTCAGACTTGCAGGGACTCTGAAGCCAGACTCCCTAGGGGCAGGACTACCACTTGCCCACTATGTAATCTCTGGGTCTGTCTGTTTGGCTGTAAAATGAAAAATAAAAAATAATATCACTTTATTGGCTGATTGTGAGGATTAAATGAGATGCATTTTATAAAGTTTTTAGTGCAGAGCCCAGTCAGTATTAGCCATTGTTATTACTAGTAATATTATAAGCTTCCAAGCAGGTGAGTGACTGCTGCTAAGGCATGCACTGGCAGCATCGGTCTGGGAGCAGAACTCCCTTCTCCCCTTTTCCTGCCAGGTTTCCATTGCCCGCTCAGCCCGGCTCCGGCTCCAGCCTGCGCATGCGCACCTGAGAAATGCCGCGCGCGTTGCCAAGAAACCGCCTTCCCCATCTATTTTAAAACCTTGATAAGCTTTCTGTTTAATGTTTTAAAAGGTTATGTTCTAAAGAGGGGCATGGTTAAGTAAATTATGGCACATCAACCTGATGGGATATTAAACAGCCATTAAAGTGATAAATATGAAGATCATGTAGGAACATGGAAAATGCTTATGGATTAATATGAGGTGAAAAACATGGAATAAAAAAATTGGATTACACAGTAATTGCCACTAGCCAACACCACATGCCTGTGAGCAAACATTCTTTCCCTATGAGGGAAAGAATGGCGTCCTTTAACTTCTTTTATTGTTGTTCTATTGTTTTTATAATAAATAATGGTTGATATCATTGAAATCGTGATTTTATAAATCAAAAACTGCAGAACTCTATTATGTGGCCTGCAAAAGCAGACACTGTGCTTAAAAGAACCTCCCAGGCCATGGGTAATGGGTCATTTGCTGCTGTATTTACATTTCATGTTAATAACTGGTAGGGAATGAAGGGAGATTTTGTTTTTCAAGTAGAGCAGATAATTATCATCCTACCCTCCCAGTTACTGATGGTTTTAAGAAGGGGGATGCACTCTCAGAGTGAAGATGCTTGAATCTAATATTTCTTTTGGCTTCTGTGCTGGGAGGGTGGCAGGAGGGGGAATTAGGGACAGAGACTTAAGTGGGGGCTTAATGTTTTCCTTCCCTCCCGCCTGAGGGGTAGAGGCAGACACAGGGAGCAGGGACATGTGCTCCCACACACCCAGGAGAAGAGAGACCTGAAAGGCCTTGGGCAGCACGAGGCTGAGTGCTGGATGCAAATTAAAGCATGCAGGTACAGAAGAGGGTTGACGTTTCTCTACTGACCTTACAAGGGGAAAGGAGATTGGAACCACTGTTTTTCTTCCTTCTTTTCACTCCCTTCCATTGCCTGCCCCCTCCCTTTTTTTCCATTCTACTTTTTTTCTCTCCTCCTTGTTGAAATGGGAAAAGTTTCCTTGTCCCCCTGGCAGGGCATGTGATGGGGGTGTGGCTCACTTCTTCAGTGCCCCTGTGGTCAAACCTCTAGGAGAGCATACAGACAGGCAGGTTGTGGGGCTCTGACCCCATGGCAGTGTCTAGGGGTGAATGTTTACAGCTGAAGCCCCAGTGGGCATGTGTCACAGGGTGCTCTTTTAGTTTAGCCATCCGTAGGCAACTTGTGGCATCAGCTCAGTTAGAACCCTGCCTTATCACAAGGACGGAGGAATTTCTGCATCCCAGGGTTCTTGCCTTGGTGTGCTGGAAGAATCAGATCACATATGGGCTTGGAGAATGAGCACAAGGTTTTATTGAGTGGAAGTAGCTCTCAGCAGATGGGGGAGCCAGAAAGGAGATGGTTTTCCTCTGAAGTCGGCCACTGGCTGGCTGGACTCTTCTCTGATCGCCCTGGCCAAACTCTGTGTCCTTCTGCTGGTCAGTGGCCTGCTGGTGTGCCGGCATCTGTCGTGTGCGCTTCCACCGATGTGCTCCCCTCTACGTCCCCTCAATGTCCAGACACTTGTGTCTTCTTCCGCCGACATGTTCCTTTCGACGTCCAGCCGCTTGTGTGTGTGCTCGCTAGGGTCTCGTGGTTTTTATAGGCACAAGATGGGGGCGTGGCGGGCCAGGGTGGTCTTGGAAAATGCAACATTTGGGTGCCAAGGCAGGAGTGTCTGTCCTCACCTAGGTCCGTGGGCACAGGACCAGGGGCGGAGCCCTTACCAGGGACCCGCCGTTCTCTAACCAGCACTTCCCTGCCCCCTTCCGTATCACTGTCATTTAACAGCAGTTTACTGGGCTCCTACTCTGTGCAGACACTATGATCATCACCCAATTTAGAGAGACAAAAAGGCAGTTTCTGCCCTCAAGATGTCTAACCTGCAAGACAAATCTGAAAACAAACAATCCTGATAGGTCTGAATATGAATAATTCAGTGTGACAAAGAAAGTAATTAACTCAGCTCAGAGAAGTCAGCAGAGCTTCCCCAGTCAGTATCCCATCCCGGTATCCTGAGTTGAATAGGAAGGGGAGGAGAGAAGGGTTGGGTTAGGGGACAAGGTGAGGAAGAGGGAAGAGCATGCTCAAAGGCATGGAGGAGTGGGAGGACAGGGCTGAAACCTCTTTGGACCTGTGGGCCATTTATCCCGGCTTCTGTGTCCAACAGGGAGATCAACGAATTGCATGTCTACCTGAGTTATTCTCATAGGTCTGGTGCAACTCAATCCCACAACTATACTTAGGACCCTGTTATAGCTCTGGCATCCAGGAATTTATTAAAACCACTGTGAATCAATTGATATTTTCCTAGAATCTATGGATGATAGAGTCGGGAGAAACTTCAAGGAGTAGCTAGCCCCCGATCATGCTAGTCACCCAGGGAACAGCTGGAAATGGAAGTTAGCCTCAGTTCAGGGTATGAGGGCACTATTGATTTGGGTTCATTGCCCTCATTTCAGAGCTAAGGAAGCTATAGCCCAGAAAGGGGAAGTCCGTGATTCATTCAAAGTCACTGAACAAATAACTAGCTTCTACTCAGTTCTTCTGGCTCTAAACCCAGTAGTCTTTGTAGCACATGAGATCTCTTTTTCCAAAAGAGGGTGGTCTAGCCTCTTTTCATGCCCATGAACCAGGAGCACATCCCTCTTTGCTCTGTTCTTACCTCTCCTCAAATTCAAGGGTGCACAGCCCTTCTTAATACTGTAACACGTAGGCAAGGCGTGGTGGCTCATGCCTGTAATCCCAGCACTTTGGGAGGCTGAGGCAGACAGATCATGAGGTCAAGAGATTGAGACCATGCTGGCCAACATGGTGAAACCCTGTCTCTACTAAAAATACAAAAATTAGCTGGGCATGGTGGTGCGTGCCTGTAGTCCCAGCTACTCAGGAGGGTGAGGCAGGAGAATCCCTTGAACCCGGGAAGTGGAGGTTGCAGTGAGCTGAAATCGGGCCACTACACTCCAGCCTGGCAACAAAGTGAGACTCCGTCTCAAAACAAACAAACAGACAAACAAAAACAAAACCAAATACTGTAACATGTAGCTGACAAGCCCTCCTCCACACTCATGGCCTTCACAGTTGTATCACTCCATGACTTTCCTCTTTCTAGGTTGCCTGGTTAGGACAATGCCTGATCCCCTCCTTCTGCTTGCAGGGAAATGCCTCTGGGCCTCAAGGTCATGTGAATCCTCCCTTTTCCACCTCCTGCAGTTCCCTTCTCTCTGTTGAGAAACTGCATCTAAGTAAGGCATTCTGGCTAGAGTAAGGAGAAGTGGCAAACTGGGAAGGAATCCAGGGCTCCATTCCTTTTCCATAAATCAGCTCAGAAGTTCCCCAGAGCAAATCCTTCTTGACTCTGGTCTCATCTTTATCTGGCAATGGCAGGCACTCGGAGAGTCTGAACTACATGACCTGTAGTCCCTCCAAAGGTGGGGGCCAATGGGACTCATTTTCTGTGAGTCTGCATGTAAAGGGACAATGGGGACCAGCTGTCGCGGATGAATCCTGTCCTCCTCAGTCTTGACCCACATGCCTGGGAACTGGGGCATGATGGAGACCAGAACTTGAATGTCATGACAGAAGCTGGGGAAAGAGGCACATAAACCAAGATGGACTACAAAGAGCTTCTGGGCCATTTGCCACTTGTTTTTCTATTTTTCTACCTATCAGTCTGTACACTTGCTTTGGCATTTATGTAGTTTCAGAAGGCTATTATCTTGTCAACATTGTTCTACAGCATTGACATTATCTCTTAATTACACAATTACTTTGTTATGTACTGTAGACCTAGTAATAAAACATTTGAAGTGTTCAAGCACAGACAAGAATTTTTAAAATATGATTTGAGTCAAACCATCTTGTAAAAATCACTAATAAATGTCATAAACAGAGGAGACCTCTGTTCATTCCACCACTGAGAGGAGCAAGAGCTAAGGCCCAGGGAGAAGGGATCTGCTGCTGGTCACACGGGTAATTACTAGAATGAGTTTTGCAGACATGAGAGCTCACTGCAGATCACACAGCAACTGAGAGCAGAGTTGGGACTAAAGCTCAGGCCTGATGATTCCTGGGTTACTGCATTTTTTCTTTTTCATAAGTAGGTTATACACTTTTCCATCTCCACCATGTCACCCTCAAGGTCTGTCTAGGCCACACAGTTAACACTGAGTTGGGGAGCAAATCCCCAAAGCACTGGATTACTCTAAGGATTAGGTCCCACTTCTCCTTGATAAAGCCCCACTGGGCTAAATCTGTCCTCTGTGTTAAGGAATTTTGTCTCCAAGAAGTTCCCATTTATTAAGAAGCAAATGGCCAACTGGCACATGAAACTATGTGTGCTATTGGCAATGACTAGTTTATTAGCCAGGAAATTCAGCCTGAGTTTATGGCACACAGGACTGGTGATGGCGGCTGAGGGAGTAGGAGGGAGAAGATACACGGAGTGGATGACCTGGGAAAGACAGGCCAACTTCCAGTACAGATGGGGAATTTTGGAGCTGGGAGCATCCTGATAATAGTCTGAAAGACTCCACAAAGGGACAAGATCTACTCTTTGGTTAAATTCACCTGTTTTTCATTGCTTGTGATCCAAGTCTAAACTGAGCAGGGCTGGCACTTGGCAGAACTCCCCTGCAGTGACTATGGAGAGCCCTGCAGATCCATTACTTTCTATCTCTGAGCTTGGAGACAGCCTTAGAATTCTTAACTAAACTTTCACAGTTTTCTCAGAAGAGGATACTTATTTAATATCTGTCAGTGTATTGAATTGTGTCTCCCAAAAGATATGTTGAAGTCCCAGTCCCTGGTACCTGTATGTATGACCTTATTTGGAAATAGTCTTGGCCGATGCAATCATGTGAAGATGAGGTCATACTGGATTAGGGTGGGCCCTAAATCTAATAACTGGCATCCTTATAAGAAGAGGGACATTTTGACACACAAGGAGATTTCTGTGTGATGACACAGGTAGAGTTTGCAGTGATGTCTCTCTAAGCTCAGGAATACCAGGATCTAGAAAGAAGCAAGAAAGGATCTTTCCTTAGGGTCTTCAGAGAGAGCATGGCCCTGATGGCACCTTGATTTTAGACTTTGTGCCTCCAGAACTATGAGAGAATTAGTTTCTGTTGTTCGAAGCCACCCAGTGTGATACGTTGCTATGGCAGCCTGGGAGGTGAATCTACCATCTCTGGAAATTGTTTGTCTCTTGTCTCTGTGTTTCCCATCTCCCTTTCTCGTGCTCTTGTGGTGTCATCTCTCCCTGTCCCTGACGTCCTCCTCCTATTCCCCACCTGAGTCATTCTTGCCCATCAGGTGCAACCTAAATGGCCCTTTTCTATGACGTCTTTCATGATCCTGTCCAATATGTCTTTGCCCTTTTCTGGCCTGCTGCAGTGTTCTCAATGCTTGTATCTCTGTCTAAACTCCCACAGCAGAGGGGGGTCCCAAGAAGAGGAAGGTGAGAGAGAATGCAGACAAAGACATCTCTGTGGGCTTCAGCATTCTGCCTTTGTTCATCCTAGCAGTACCTGGGAGTGGGCGGTGGGCAGTGGTGGGAGGACCCATTACTCCTTCAAAGCATGAAGCAGTTTCTTCAGATAAAGGTCCTAAAATTTCACAATAGTGTATTATTATTATTATTATTATTTTCTTTTTTACTATACTTTAAGTTCTAGAGTACACGTGTACAATGTGCAGGTTTGTTACATATGTATACATGCACAATAGTGTTTTTTTTAATTATTTATTTTTTATTATACTTTAAGTTCTAGGGTACATGTGCACAATGTGCAGGTTTGTTACATATGTGTACTTGTGCCATGTTGGTGTGCTGCACCCATCAACTCGTCAGCACCCAACAACTCATCATTTACATCCGGTATAACTCCCAATGCAATCCCTCCCCCCACCATCCCCATAATAGGCCCCGGTGTGTGATGTTCCCCTTCTAGAGTCCAAGTGATCTCATTGTTCGATTTCCACCTATGAGTGAGAACATGTGGTGCTGGAAACCATCATTCTAAGCAAACTATCGCAAGAACAGAAAAACAATAGTGTTTTAAGAGCAGAGGTTGTCTAGCTTCCTCTTTGCCTCAGTTCAAGGTGTTTCTTTTTTTAATTAATTAATTTTTTTTTGAGACAGCATCTCTGTTGTCTGTGGTCTGCAATTAAGAACTTTTGTGTCATATGAGAAGTCACCTGTTTGAGCTGCACTGGAACCTGGGCTGGCTTATGTTGGCTTTAGTAACCTTGGAACAAATAATAGAATTTAATTTAAAAGGGCTTTTGAGAAAACCCATTGAGAAGAATCGATCAGGAAACCACTTACTGGTGAACTGGCTAAGAAGGATGGGTTAGAAAGGAGGCAGGCAGGGCCAGAAACATGATGAGCCATGTCTGAGGATCAAGGAGGGTAGGGGTGGAGGGGTGCAGAACTTTGGTGGAAGGGAAGAGTGTTACCTGACTAGACCTGTGAGTATAAAAACAAGGGCTCATCCAGCCAAACAGCTAAACAGATGAAAGCTTCATATTTCTTTTGGGTGGATTCCTGGTTGTGCACTGACCTCTGGGAGGAGAAGTCAAGGAATTTGGGGCTTGGAGGAAGGGCCCACAGGGACAGGGGTTTTTGTCCTTTGCCTCTGTGGCACTCCTTCCTCTCTGTGTTCTCTCCTCTTTTGGCTTGTAGTTCAGGACCTGCCTGCATCCCCTGTTCTGGCTTCTAAGCAATAGCTGGTGACTTCTCCCCAACATTTGAACTTGCCTTCATAGTGCCCCCAGTCCTTAGGGTGGCTAGTTAGCAGATGCCTGACCAAGCATTATTAGTATCCAGGCCCTGTGACTGCCTTGGGGGTTCACAATAGGAGCTCACAGGCTAATGAAGAGGCGATTGCGAGGCAGTCTAAAAAGCGCTATAACAAAAGTATAGGGTATGTATGACATTGAGGAAGGGTTGTCAGTGATGGCAGTTCACAGGGTAGGTAAACAATTAGGTGTGTATATTATAGAGGTGACCCATAATGATCATGAGAGACAAGTGCAAGCAAAGGACATGACAGATGCAGGAATACTTGACGGTAGGCTCCTTGAAGGCAGCGAGGGCTCATGCATTTATCAATACTGTATCCCTGCTCTCACATGTAGAAGGGCTTATGTGGATGTGAATAATGAATACATGAAAAGAAGTGATGGTATATTGGTTAGAAAGCTATCAGTTGCAAGTAATAAAAAAACTCTTAAACCTCAAACAGAAAGGGAATATATTAGTCACATAACAAAGAGATAGTAGGTGGTAGGATTCGGCCTCCAGCTCTTTACAGCAGTTTTAGGCCACACATTCTAACACAGTGATGTCCAAAGGCAGAAATAGGACTGTCTTTAATGGGGTCTTTGTCTTAAGGGCAAGAAAACTTTCTCATAAGGGCTCCAGTGGAACTTCTGTCAGGTCTCATTGGCCCCATGCTTAGCTGTAAATCAATCACTGGCAAGAAGAATAGGTTAGCCCTGATTCACTAAGACCAATCACTGGAGCTTAGGTGTTGTGTCATCCACTGAAATGAGAAAGGCTGGAAGTGACTCTACAAAGAGATTCTGGGGCCTTTAATTGAACTTCATCTTACTCTTTAAAAGTGATTTCTGTGGTCACTGATGTATAATTTCAATTGCTTTAGATTATTCTTTTAAAAGCGGAACTCCTAAATTTTTTAAAATTTGAGCTTTCATAAAATCTTCAACAATTAGGTCACTATTGATATTTATAGGGATATTTTTGAATAAGAAATGGATAAAGCTTCCTGTCGATTATTTTCTGAGAAGGCAATAGATAAACTTGGTAAAAAAAAATGAAGATACAAGGAGATTTACCATGAGAAACAACTCTCCTCCCATCCCTGTCCTCCCTCCTACCCTTGCCCTCCCCAGAGTCAGTCACTACTAAGGATTTCTTATGTGGGCTTCCAGAAATACTATATGCATGTTCAAACATGTACGCAGTCATATTTACCACTTCAATACTAAACAAACAGTACACACTCTACCTTGCCTTTACACTTGGATGCCACTTTAAAATGGACATTCCTAGCTTTTATATTTTGCCTGAGGTGGTAAACTATTAATTCTAAATGGAATGTGAAAAAATATCCATGTATATTATACTTTATAGAGAAACCATTACAAATAATATGAAGAGATATAGCTAAAAAGTTAAAAGGTATATTAAAATATAATACTAAAAATATCCAAAAAATGCAAGAGAAGGCAGGAAAGGGGAAACAGGAGCAAGAAACAGGGGAAAAACTAATGAAACAATAGATCTAAATTCAATCATGTCAGTTAAATTACATAGAATGTCATGAAATATAAATGCTCTTAACACACCGAGAGTGTCAGAGTGGAAAATAACAAGAAAACAACATCCCACCTCTATGTTGTCTATGAGACAGACTTTAGATATAAAAATACAAATAGGTTTAGGTTAAAAGTAAATAGTCATTCAGGAGCAGGTTGTTCAGTTTCCATGTAGTTGAGCAGTTTTGATTGAGTTTCTTAGTCCTGAGTTCTAGTTTGATTGCACTGTGGTCTGAGAGACAGTTTGTTATAATTTCTGTTCTTTTACATTTGCTGAGGAGTGCTTTACTTCCAATTATGTGGTCAATTTTGGAATCAGTGCGATGTGGTGCTGAGAAGAATGTATATTCTGTTGATTTGGGGTGGAGAGTTCTATAGATGTCTATTAGGTCCGCTTGGTGCAGAGATGAGTTCAATTCCTGGATATCCTTGTTAACTTTCTGTCTCGTTGATCTGTCTAATGTTGACAGCGGAGTGTTGAAGTCTCCCATTATTATTGTATGGGAGTCTAAGTCTCTTTGTAAGTCTCTAAGGACTTGCTTTATGAATCTGGGTGCTCCTGTATTGGGTGCATATATATTTAGGAGAGTTAGCTCTTCCTGTTGAATTGATCCCTTTACCATTATGTAATGGCCTTCTTTGTCTCTTTTGATCTTTGATGGTTTAAAGTCTGTTTTATCAGAGACAAGGATTGCAACCCCTGCTTTTTTATGTTCTCCATTTGCTTGGTAGATCTTCCTCCATCCCTTTATTTTGAGCCTATGTATGTCTCTGCATGTGAGATGGGTCTCCTGAATACAGCAGACTGATGGGTCTTGACTCTTTATCCAGTTTGCCAGTCTGTGTCTTTTCATTGGAGCATTTAGTCCATTAACATTTAAGGTTAATATTGTTATGTGTGAACTTGATCCTGCCATTATGATATTAACTGGTTATTTTGCTCGTTAGTTGATGCAGTTTCTTCCTAGCCTCGATGGTCTTTACATTTTGGCATGTTTTTGCAATGGCTGGTACCGGTTGTTCCTTTCCATGTTTAGGGCTTCCTTCAGGGTCTCTTGTAAGGCAGGCCTGGTGGTGACAAAATCTCTAAGCATTTGCTTATCTGTAAAGGATTTTATTTCTCCTTCACTTATGAAACTTAGTTTGGCTGGATATGAAATTCTGGGTTTAAAATTCTTTTCTTGAAGAACGTTGAATATTGGCCCCCACTCTCTTCTGGCTTGTAGAGTTTCTGCCGAGAGATCTGCTGTTATTCTGATGGGCTTCCCTTTGTGGGTAACCCGACCTTTCTCTCTGGCTGCCCTTAAGATTTTTTCCTTCATTTCAACTTTGGTGAATCTGGCAATTATGTGTCTTGGAGTTGCTCTTCTGGAGGAGTATCTTTGTGGCGTTCTCTGTATTTCCTGAATTTGAATGTTGGCCTGCCCTACTAGGTTGGGGAAGTTCTCCTGGATGATATCCTGAAGAGTGTTTTCCAACTTGGTTCCATTTTCCCCCTCACTTTCAGGCACCCCAATCAGACGTAGATTTGGTCTTTTTACGTAATCCCATACTTCTTGCAGGCTTTGTTCATTTCTTTTTCTTCTTTTTTCTATTGCGGCACTATTCACAATAGCAAAGACTTGGAATCAACCCAAATGTCCATCTGTGACAGACTGGATTAAGAAAATGTGGCACATATACACCATGGAATACTATGCAGCCATAAAAAAGGATGAGTTTGCGTCCTTTGTAGGGACATGGATGCAGCTGGAAACCATCATTCTTAGCAAACTATCACAAGAAGAGAAAACCAAACACCGCATGTTCTCACTCATAGGTGGGAACTGAACAATGAGATCACTTGGACTCGGGAAGGGGAACATCACGCACTGGGGCCTATTATGGGGAGGGGGGAGGAGGGAGGGAGTGCATTGGGGAGTTATACGTGATATAAATGATGAATTGATGGGTGCTGACGAGTTGATGGGTGCAGCACACCAACATGGCATAAGTTTACATATGTAACAAACCTGCACGTTATGCACATGTACCCTAGAACTTAAAATATAATTAAAAAAAAAAAAAAAAGAGTAGGAAAAATGTTTATGCCATATGGTTCATAATGGGTGTTCAGCAATGTAGGATGATGCCAATTATGATGACAATGGTGACAAACAGCATGAAACAATAAGTAATGAAAAAAAGTGTTTAAAAAAAATAAAAAAAAATTGTTGCATTCTAAAAACATTAATAAGGATCTCTCAGCAATAAAATATAAGTGTAGTGACTGTAAAAAAAAAAAAAAGTAAATAATGGAAAATATATACCATTCAAACAGTAATCAAGAGATAACTGAAGTGATATAAAGTGGCGTGGCCAATATGGAAAGAGTCTGGTGGTTGTATTTAAAATAGAATTATTATACAATCTAGCAATTTGACTTCTGGGTATAGATCCAAAAGAATTGAAAGCCAGTTCCCAAGAGATATTTGTACACTCATGTTCACAGCATTATGTACAATAGCCAAGAGGTAGAAGCAACCCAAATATGCATAGACAGCTGGATGGATACATGAAATATGGCTTAGCCACACAGTGGAATATTATTCAACCTTAAAAAGGAGGGGAATTCTGACACATGCTACAACATGGACGACTCTTGAGGAAATTACGCTAAGTGAAATGAGCCAGTCAAAAAAGACAAATGCAGTATAATTCCGTTTGTATACGGTGTCTAGAATGGTCAGATTTATAGAAGAAGAAAGTAGAATGGTTGACGGGGCTGTGGGGAGGAGAAAATGGGTGAAATGTTGCTTAATGAGTACAGAGTTTCAGTTTTGCGAGATAAAAACGTTCTGGAGATGGGTTGCACAACTAAGTATATGTGAATATACTTAACACCACTAAACACTATTGAACACTTAAAAATGACTAAGATGGTAAATTTTATGTGTAGTTTACTATAATTTAAAAACATCACTGAAGTGGTTAGATTAATATCAGAAAAGATAGACTTCATAACGTGGAAAGTTACCAGGGATAAGAAGAATACTGCAGAAGAGCAAAAGCGTCAATTCACCAAAAGACATTACAATTCTAAACATGTATGAATCCTACCGTAAAACCTGAAAATAAGTAAAGCAAAAATGGACAGAACTGGAGGATGAAATAGAAAACACATCATAGTTGGAGACTCCGACATGCCTCTCTCAGTGATGGATACAACTAGATATAAAATCAATAAGGTTATAGAAGACCTAAACAACTCTAGTAACCAACTTGACCTAATGAACATTTTTAGACAAAGTCCATAGCAGAATACTTATTCTTTTTAAAAGTGACATTCCGAGTGTACAACAGGTCCTTCCAGCCTTTCTTTCTTCTTTAGCTCTTCATTCATATAATTATTTCTCTCTTCCTGTCTCTTTCTCTCTCTCCCATCTACTGCTCCCTTTTCCACTTATTTTGTTACTCTCTTCCTTTTCCTCCAATCTCATTGCTTTTTCTCTTTCTCCCACCCTTTAATATATTCTATCTAGTACTAATTTCATACAATTAGATGCTTACTGTTTTTAATTTAAAAATGAAGTGAATGTTTTCTTAACAAAAAATAAACAGTTTTAAATTAAGTTGACTTTTTGTGTGTGAGGTGTTGAGTTGATTTCTCCCCCTAGATCTGGCCCTGACTATTTGCTTTAAATTACTTTGGAAATTCATAGCAAGACCATTTATGACTGCAGTTGCTGGGAAAGGAAGGCTTCCTGGAGGAGGTAGAATTTGGAGTTGGATAAAGCTTGGATTGATAAGGGTGGTTTAAGAGGAACTCCATTTTAGTTTATCTCTCTGTGTTCAAAGCATGTAAATGATCTGTTTGTTCACATGGCATCGGATGAAGTGAATGCATAAATGTGGGCACCCCTCCCTTCTCCATCTCACAGCTGCCATTTTTGGGGAAGAATCTCTCCTTTCTTAAGTGCCCTTTCCCCTCACTTTTCAGAGCCAGGCCATCTGTGATAACTAGATTTTCCCCTGCTGGAACTCTCCATTTTGCCTAACTGCTTACCATTGTCAGGTATGCAATTAGCTTCGCCACTTCTCTGGGAGCTGCCAGCTCATTATTTGTTTGTCTCTGGATGCCCTGCAGCCTCTGCTGCTCTGTCTCACTGGCCTTGGATCAGGCTCCTATGCATGACCTGGCAGCATGCCACCTGCTTCCTGAGGCTCCTGGAGACCTCTTCCTGTCCTTCTGTCTCTCTAAGTGAGGGATGCTTTCCTCTCTTGGACTGCGAGGCTGCTTTCTTAAGCACCTTCTGCTGTCTCATTGTGTGTGCATGTGGATGTTTGCACTTATGGAAGTGTGTGTGCATGTGCCAGAGGAGGATGTGCTCATGAAATAATAGCCTGACCATGCAGCTTAAATCGACAGCATATGCTTGGTGGTACAAATGAAGACCCATCTGGAATCTCCATCCCAGCCTACTACTTCTCACAGGGCCAGTCTGTCCTGTGAGTTCCTATATGTTTATCAGTTTCACATAGAATCTGAGCTGTGATTTGCAGCAACCCAGGAGGATCTCTCTACTCCAGAACTCCTCCTCCACTGGGGCCTGAAGTTTTGCCATTGGCATTTCTTAATTTGGGTTGAGCATTGCCTTCTAGAGACTCCCTTTTAAAAGTGCAAATACTTCTGGAAGGAGGCACCCAGAGCCAGAAAGATGGGGTATTATATGATTAATTCCCTTCATATTTTTACAGACAAGGAAGGAAAGCCATGTGCCAGTGATGTTTCTGAGGTCACCTGGCAAGTACATGGCAGAGCCCTAGTTCATTAGTCATCGCCTACCTGAATCACAGGGCACCACCTTCACAATGTGCCCTAAAGGCATTCACCACAGGCTTCTTCACCTAATGGGGCCGTTATTGGGAACATGATGGGCAAGACCAATTGGAACAAAAGGTACTGATAATGTTGATAAATTTGGACTTTTCCATAACTTAGGGAACTGGTTTTCTGTCTAGGCCAGTGCTATTCAATGGAAATATAATGTGAGCGACAAACATAAGCCATGTATGCAATAAAAAACTGTCTAGTAGTCACATTAAGCAAATAATAGGGAAAAAAGGGAAAAAACAAAACACGTAAAATTAATGTTAATAATTTATTAAACTCAACCCAATATTATAAAAATATTATTTTAACATGCACTCTAAAAATGCACTTTTAAAAAAATTAATGAGATATTTTGCTGTTTTTTTTTTTAACAAGATCTTTGAAATGTAGGTGTATTTTACATTTAAAACTCATCTCAATTTGCACTAGCCACTTCCAGAGTTCAAGAATAGCACATGTGACTAGTGACCTCTGTATTGAATGGCGGCTCTAAACCATCCCTTTAGGAGGATTCTCTACCTATCCCTCTGACCAAGGCATTGTCTGCACATGCCTTTCTCTTCCAGACCTGATGTTCACAGGCCTGTAGGTACCATAGGAACCATCCAATCTGAGGACTTCACCTTCTATCCCATAGAATCCTCAGAGATGCAGACAGGGGTGGAAGATCGGGGAGAGGAAGTGTGCCTGTGGCTTTGCTTCCAGTCGTGTGCATTGCTGTTATATGGGTGCCCTGATGAAGATCTGCAGATTACCTTATCAAGTGTCACCTAAACTAATCCCTACAAAAGAACAAACTGCTTAAAGATATCCCTACGACAAAATAATATCTGTAAGGCAAGCCCAAGTGGATGGTGAGATATAGCTGAACTGGCATTTTTTTACTCCCATGACAAACTCTCAGTTAGCAGTGTGAGGAAACTACAACAGCAGTGGTAGAGCCAGCTTCTACATTTCAAAACTATCAGTAAAGTTATATGAAATGTGAATGTATATCCACCGTCATTAACAAAGAACTTCACTCTAAGAATGGTTTATGGCTTGGTGTATTAGTGTGTGATATGTCTAATTTGTTACATATGTTTTATCATGTAGGCAATATATTTGTTTCATAGGTGGACACAATTTGGACATACATACAGACTTTGAAAACATTAGTTGAATCAGGTCACTCTGCTCAAAAGCCTGCAACAGCTCCCCACTCCGCTCAAGGGAAACCCCAAGGCTTATGATGGCCAGTGGGTACCTCACCATGTGCCTGCCTCACCATGTTTCTGATGCCATATCCTACCACTCTCACTGCCTTTCTCTCTGCTCCAGCCACACTGGCCTTTTTGCTGTTTACCATTTTTTATTAAACCCGCAACAACAAAATCCATTCAGTTTTGCACATTTTTGAACTTTTTGGAAGTGCAGTCATGCTGTATAAATTCTGCTATCTTAATCAATTTCATATTCTGAAGATTCATCCATGATATTGTATGTAGCTATAATTCATTCATTTTCACTACTGTATAGTATTCCAATATGTAATTGTACCTCATTTAAAAAGACATTCTCCCACTGTAGCTTCTAGTTGCTTTTTTTCTGTTCAAACTGGGCCACTATGAACATTTTGTCTTTGGATGTGTGTCCTAGGGCTCATGTGCCCACATGCACTTAAGTCATAGGTGTACACATTATCTACATGCCTTTTGTCACTACCTTTATATATGCTTGTCAGTAAGCTTGGAATCTCTTCCTTCTCTGCCAAACTCCTGCTGGTATTTTAAGACCAATGCTCATGTCATCTTTTTTGAGGAGCCTTCCTCTCTGTGTCTTGAAACTTACCACATTAAGCAAATAATAGGGAAAAAAGGGAAAAAACAAAACAGGTAAAATTAATGTTAATAATTTGTTAAACTCAACCCAATATTATAAAAATATTATTTTAACATGCACTCTAAAAATGTGCTTTTAAAAAAATTAATGAGACATTTTGCTGTTTTTTTTTTTTCTTAACAAGATCTTTGAAATGCAGGTGTATTTTACATTTAAAGCTCATCTCAATTTGCACTAGCCACTTCCAGAGTTCAATAATAGCACATGTGACTAGTGACCTCTGTATTGAATGGCAGCTCTAAACCATCCCTTTAGGAGGTTTTTTTCAAAGTTTAGGAGGACTTTTTCAAAGTTGTGGGGTTCACAGAGAGGACTTCTTTATCATGCCTGCTCAAGTAGACTGCCTGGTTGCTGTAAATCAACCAACCTTCCTTCCTTCCTTCCTTCCTTCCTTCCTTCCTTCCTTCCTTCCTTCCTTCCTTCCTTCCTTCCTTCCTTCCTTCCTCCTCCCTCCCTCCCTCCCTCCCTCTCTCTCTCTCTCTCTCTCTCTCTCTCTCTCTCTTTCTTTCTTTCTTTCTTTCTTTCTTTCTTTCTCTTTCTTTCTTTCTTTCTTTCTTTCTTTCTTTCTTTCTTTCTTTCTTTCTTTCTTTCTTTCTTTCTTTCTTTCTTTCTTCCTTTCTTCCTTTTTCTTTCTCCTCTCTTTTCCTTTCCTTTCCTTTCCTTTTCTCTTTCTCTCTCTCTTTCTCTTTCTCTCTCTCTCTTTCTTCTTTTTCTTACTACCAGCCCATTTTAAAGGTATGTTTGATTATGTGGTACCTAGCATGAGTGGCTCCATTGTGATTTGGTCTGGTCTCTTGGGGCTTAGTGCAGGAGCTCATCCAAAACAATGGCCATCCATACATTTTAGCACTTGTATGTGATGCATCCTAGCATACCTCTCTCTCATACCTCTGTACATTAAGTGTAGTGTATTTCTCTTAAGTAACCTCTGCTGCTATTATTCCATTTAGGCTGCTGTAACAAAATACCATAGATTGGGTGGCTTACAAGCAATAGACATTTGTTTCTCACAATCTGGAGGCTGGGAAGTCCAAGATCAAGGTGCCAGCAGATTCAGTGTCTGGTGAGGACCTACTTTCTGGCTCATAGATGGTGCCTTCCTGCTGTGTTCTCACAGAGGGAAGGGGTGAGGGGGTTTCTCTTGAGCCTCTTTTATAAGATCATGAATACCATTCATGAGGGTTCTGGCCCCATAACCTAATCACTTCCAAAAGCCCCACATCCTAGTACCATCACTTAAAGGGGTTAGGATTTCAACATACGAATTTGTAGGGACACACACATATACCATAGCATCTGCTTAAAGCCCAAACTTCTGGCTTAAGGCAAGCTCTCTGCTCACCCTCTGATGCATGCTAATCAATGTCTGAGGCCCAGTGAACCTTTATGGTTGACCGGCTTCTAGCTATCACTTCTGCTCTCACCTATTGAGTTAGACACATACCATGAGCTCCCAAACCTGCCTAGCCTAATTCCATCTGTTATAGTAGTTGCACGATCTAACTAAGTGCAGCACAGACCAATGAAATACAGGGGAAAAAGAGTGAGAGTTGTTTTTATACAACTTAAAAGTTGAATGCTTCAGGAAGACACATGGAAAAGCTGATGCGTGAAGGGGTTTGAGAAAGCTCATTTTCATGAGATGCTATTATGTGGTCATGTGTGTATCTCCTCAAGACTGAACTCAAAGACAGAGACCATGGTGGCCCCACCTTTGTGCCTCATGTTCCAACCCACGGCCTGAGACAGAGTAGGAGTTGATGAATGGATGTTGATCAAGAAATGAATGAATAAATCAATGTTGAGATTTTAAAAGGGAGAAAAGGCTCCCTAAATGTGCGTCATGAAAACAAACTGCTAAAATTAGGTGTGGGTGAAACAACTGTAAACGATTAGAAAACAACCTGTAAAAATCTCAAGGTTTTCTGCACTTGAACTGCATTAGCAAGTGTCCTTGAATTCTCACTCCAGTTTAAAGAAAAAGAAATAGGCAACTCATAGTCTACATGTTATGGATGTTGTTTGTGAATGAAAGAGGACATGGAAATTCAACTAGCAGACCCACAAGCAAAGAAAATATCTTGGCCTTTTAAGGAACAGGTGAATTAGTACGTGTGTGTGTGTATTTTTTAAGTTGAAAAAATGTTTAAGGGGTGTATGTTAGTAGAATCACAGCAGGGAAAAAATTACATGCTCAAATTAGATACTTTGAAGAGGGTTTAATAAAATAAGAAGATTGCTTATAAAACTGTGGGTAGAAATTAGGAAAACTACAGGATAGGACCTCAAGTTGGGGGAATGCAGAAAGGCTCCTGACAGCAGCTGAGCTTCGGGATGAGGGAGGCAGCCAGTGTGCCAAGGTGCTGCAGGAGGGAAACGGAATTAAATGCCCTGGCCTCTCCCTTCTTTCTTCCTGCAAGCTTCTACCAGTGTCTCTTATTGTATAAACCCAACAGGAAGGAAGAAGGAACAGGAGTCCATTGATGCAGTCCATAGAGTTGAAACCCCCAGTGTAGAAGGCAGACAGAGAGTGGAGGAGAGCGGATCGGGGCCAAGTGGAAGTTGTCTAGCATGGTAGGAATTTTTATGATTCTCCACTTTGATATTTTCGATTTTCTGACAAACTGTGAGTTTAAGTCCTGCCAGATTCAAGGGCTTCTACTTTGTTACTTTTTGTTTTTTGAGACAGTCTTTTTCTGTCAACCAGGCTGGAGCGCAGTGGTGTGAATATGGTTTACTGCGGCTTCAACATCCTGGGTTCAGGTGATCCTCATGTCTCAGCCTCCTGAGTAGCTGGGGCTACAGGCATGTGCCGCCACATCTAACTAATTTATTTTATTTTATTGTAAAGACAAGGTTTTGCTATATTTCCCAGGCTGGTCTCGAACTTGTGGGCTTAAGTGATCCTCCTGCCTTGGCCTCCCAAAGTGCTGTGATTACAGGTGTGAGCCACTGCGCCTGGCCTCTACTTTATTTGTTTTCATATTTATCTGTTCCACTAGACTGTGACTATCTAGACTTCCACTACTCTAGACTATCTAGACTATCAAGATAGACTGTGACTCTATCTTGGGCATCTTTGGATCTCCAGGCCTGGCCCAGGGCTTGGCATGAGGAAGAAACTCAATAATTAGTTGAATAAATACTGAATACATTGTAAGAAAAATTACTTGTCAAAAAAATCAGTAACCTAATACTTATTCATTTAAGAAATACTTGTTGAGTTCCTACAACATGCTGGATGCTGTTCTAAGCAGAGGATATAGTGGTAAACAACAAGGCTACAGTCTAGTGGTGAAGGCATCCAACAAATGCTTTCACTCATTCGACATTTATTGAACCACAACAATGTGCCAGACACTGTTCTAGATTCTGGGGGTTCAATAATGAACAAGATAAAGCCACTGCCCTCACTGAACTTGCATTTGAGTGAGTATGTTTTGCCCTTAAGTAGCCATCTTTAAAGTTGAAGGTAAGCACAGGGGCACCAGTTTTTTAGAAAGCAAAGCAGCTCTGTGGCTCCTGATAGATGAGAGGCAAGCAGGATGCCACTTTAGGTCATGGAAAGACAATCCCCTGAGCTGGATGGAAGCCACAGCTTGGAGTGAATGTCCTTATGAGTCAAGGGTGTCCTTGCTAACCACATCTGATCCCTTGGCGTTGGGGGATTGGGATGGGTCCCAAGTAAGAAAATCTGAGCTTTTCACACTTCTCCAATGACAAGGCCTTACACACAGTAGGTCACTTAATTTCTTTGGGATTAAGTGACTCTTACCAGTCATTTATCAAGATGTGGGCTCCTAGAAATGGATCTTGAGAGATGAAGGACTAGTTGGAGCCCAGTGGAGCCCTGGCAGAGGAAGGGGGATAACATTGCCTTGTTTAGATGCTCTGGATTTTTTTAGAGCATGTGTCATTGGCTGTGTATGCTGGAGCCAGCCTTTTCTGGGAAGCTAAAGGGTAGACTGAACACAGCCTTGTATCATAATAATATTCCCCATTCTCCTAAGCTTTGGGAGTCTGTATTCCTCTTATGTGTAAGTACCAAATTGCAGGGGAAATGGTATTTCTCTGCATAGAAGGAATACCTTCCATGGGATTTTCCAGGGATGGGAGGCTGGATTCTGGTTCTACATTTCTCCCATCTTGGTGTGAGGCCTTCAGGACTCAGCTGGATGAAGTAATCTCTTAGTGTCCCTTTCAACCTCACCATTCTCTCTTTTGAGACATTTCTCTCATTCCCAGGACTTTGGCCATTGCAGTTGGGCTGCTCCTTCTCTCTCGTGTATCTTTGGCCACCAAAGAAGCTCCTGTGAATCTGCAGGATTGGTTTTAAGCATTGGTGTTTGGAGACAGCTGCGTACCCAGTGTGATTTTTGCAGGCTCAGGGAAGGGACTTTCCTCCCTACGCAAGTCCCAAAATGCTTCCTTTATCAGTCTTTTGGTGTTTGGGATTGCTTTACTGTGGACAAGCCTTTCATTCCACAATGAAGGATCAAAAATAGAAATGAATGCACATGTGTTTGGCATTGCCCATAACAAGCTGTTCTTGGCCTTCATGCTGTTGCTCGTGCTGTGCCCTCTGCCAGGAATATCCTCCCCATGCCCTCATTTCCCTTATACTGATCCTTTAAGAGTCAGTTTAGGCATTTCTTACCCTAGAGGATGCCGTAATTGGTTTCTCTTGATTGCAAGAAACATAGTTACTCAGAGTACCTCAAATAAAGGCTGGTTTAGCGGGTTGTGACACTTAGAACATGAACCCCAGGATGAAGATGAGGAGGGGACCTAACTATCTGCTTCTACCGTCTGTCTCCCCTAAATAGGCTTTCAGATCTTGAAAGTAGGGGCTATGTCTTACTCGTTTTTGAAAGCTCAGACCTAGCACAAAGTCCACCTTTTAATAGATGTTTGTTGAATAAATGAATGAATGAATGAATAATTGAATCCTAAGTATGGATAGAAGATGTGGGCTCTGTCTTTTAGGTATTTATAGTCTAGTTGGGAACTAGAAAATAGGTAAAACGTTAAGTAATATAAGAGATAAGCGGTGCAAAACAATGGTTAAAAACTGGTACAAAGCTTGCAAGATGCACACATCAAAGGCATCTTAGGGGAGATAAGATTTAGTTAGCAAATAGCCCTGAGAAAGACTTCAGTTTGACTAAGATGTTTGTGAGTGCAGAACACAGACTTTTAGTTGATAAATTGAAGGGAACATTGAACTAATGTATAATTTCCTAAAGTGTCCCACAAAGGATGACTAGGGACAGCAAAAGGGAACCAGGGAAGCCTCAGAGTAGGACTCAGGGTCCTTGTTACTTGGCCAACAGCTGGCCTGCTGCATCAGGTGCCTTAGATCCCACGCCAATTCCCCTGGACTCATGAGTGACCCCTGTGGCCTTATCTTAGTGGCTGATCTGACAGGTAGAGCAAGGTGTGTGCTTTGCACCTGCTGAGTTACTGATAGCTTCCTGTGGTGGATAAACAGGCAGGCCTCTGGGCAGCCCTCAGGACTCTACAGTGAACAAAGAAAGTCATTCAGATGTTTCCAGATTGTATTGAGTTAAATCAAAGGCCAAGAGAGCAGAGGTCTTTGCAGTTCTTTGTTTTAGAGGCTGGCCCCTGGGCGAGTCCCTTATCATACTCTCTTCTATTTAGATGTGTTTCTTTGAGCCTTCCCGCAGAAAGTGATGCCCTTTGACAGGCTCCCTCCGCTTGCCAAGGATAAACAGTGAGCAGTTGTGAGGGATTCCCTGGGTCTTTTCTCCCATAACGTTTATTGTCAGTCCTGCACACCTGAAACTTCATCTTTTCTTGTACTCAAAATAGAGAAAGTGGGAGCCTAAGTGAACCCACTGAGCCTAGCCCCCTCAATGAGGAAACTGAGGCTCAAGAAAATGAATCTTTCTTCATATTCATGTAGTGGTTTGAGTTTATCCTGTTTTGCCACATATGCTCACATGGTTTTCCATTTCCTTCATTAGACAGCCTTTTATGAAGGGCCTACAATGTGCCAGGCCCTGTTCTAGGCATTGGATGGGTGTATGGGTTTGGCTGCAAGTAACAATACTCAGCCAGTAGTGGCCTGAACTCTTACCAGAAAGGGGTCCCAATCCAGATCCCAAGAGGGGGTTCTTGGATCTTGTGCAATAAAGAATTCGAGGCAAATCTACAGAGTAAAGTGAAAGCAAGTTTATTAAGAAAGTAAAGGAATAAAGAATGGCTACTCCACAGGCAGAAGAGTCCTGAGGACTGTTGGTGGCCCATTTTTATGGTTATTTCTTGATTATATGCTACCAAGGGGTGTATTATTGATGCATCCCCTTTTTAGACCATATAGGGTAACTTTCTGACGTTGCCTCAGCATTTGTAAACTGTCATGGCGCTGGTAGGAGTGTAGCAGTGAGGATGACCTAAGGTCACTCTCATTGCCATCTTGCTTTTGGTGGGTTTTAGCTGGCTTCTTTCCTGCAACCTGTTTGATCAGCAAGGTCTTTGTTATTTGTATCTGTGCTGACCTCCTATCTCATCCTGTGACTTAGAATGCCTGTCTGGGAACGCCACCCAGTAGGTCTCAGCCTTATTTTATCCAGCCCCTATTCAAGATGGAGTTGCTCCAGTTTAAACACCTCTGACCAAACAATGCAGACATTCATTATCTCATCTAAAATAAGAAAGAAGTCCAGGGCTGTGGTCCTTAGAGGCTGTAGGTTCCACAGCTCAGCAGTGCCATCAAGAACCATTCTTGGTGCATCAGTGATATCTCTCCTTGGATGGCAAGATGGACATCACAGCCCCCAACAACATCCTAATATCCTAATGCTCAAAGACAGAACAGGGACCTTCACTTTGCTTTTTTTTTCCATAGGGGAAGAACACCTTTCCTAGAAGTGCCCAGCTGCCTTCTCATTATAACCCAGTGACCGTATTTGGATCACATGCCTGTTTCTAGACCAGTCACAGGCAAACCAGAATGGGATGCCATAACTGGCTGCCTTGGGCCAATTGTGATGTGCTGTTCATGGGAAAAGCAGTGAGTCTATCATGTCCACTAAGAGCCCAGGCTCTGGAGCCTGATGGCCACAGTTCAAATCATGGCTCCATCACTTCTGAGTTATATAACCCTGGGCAAAGGAGCTTAACCTTTTGTTCCTCAGTTTTTCCATTTGTAAAATGGTGATAATGATACTTCACAGGTTGATGTAAGGATTAAATGTTTAATGTACATAAGGTGCTTAGCACAGTACTTGGCTCCCAGTAAAGGTTAACTACTAATTATCTATTGTATATTTCAAAGGAGCTAGAAGATAGCAATTCAAATGTTTCTAGCATGAAGAAAAGACAAATATTTAAGGCAATATATATCCCAAGTATAATGATTTGATCTTTACAAGTTATTCAAATGTGTTAAGTTATCACATGTATCCCCAATGTATGCACAACTATTATGTATCAATAAAAAATGAAATTTTTAAAAGTTAAAAAGAAAATAACCATCATCCTCAAGACTGAGCAATTTCTTGCCTGAATAAAATCAGGAAAAGGTCCTAGGTGTTGGGTAGGCAACTCCAGTGCCTGCCACGTGTGGTTGCCTTCTGGTTCACAGACAAGTAAGCAAGCAATGTTGAAATCTTGTGCCATGGTACCAGATACTGTGCACTGGCCCCCTCAAAAGGAGGGGTGCCTGGTCCAGACTTGGGGGATGTCAGAGAAGGCTTCTCAGAGGCAGTGGCACCGATGTAGGATTTCAAAATATATAGCAGTGGCTTGGCAAAGGCAGAGTGTGGGTGGGTGGGAAAGGAAGGTTCTCCAGGCAGAGGCAGCAGTGGGCCTAGAGACACTGGAGCATGGTGCTCTGTGGTGTATGTAGGACAAGTACACGCAATTGATTGTGCCCAGAGAGTGAAGTGAGAACCAGGGGTGGCTCTAGACGTATGTGCTGCCAGGCTGGGGAGGGCTTGGATACCAAGCTAAGGGGTTTGTGTCTTTTCCCACAGGCTATGAATTTTAAGCTGGAGGTAGCCTTAGATTTTTATTTTTGGTCAGTGACTCAGGCTGCAGTGAGAAGGATGGATGGGGGGCGGTGGGACCTAGGTAGGAGGCTACAGCAATATTCAAGGGGACTAGCGCAACAGCCTGAACTAGGGCACGTACTGGAGGGCTGGAGAGAGAGAGACAGAGCGAGCAAGAAAGTGAGAAAGTGGGATGGGAAAGGAAAAGGGGGGATATAAATACAGGTAGGAGCATGGAGAGAAATGGGGGATGGTGCATTCAAGTTTGGCTAAGTTGGGTCTAGAGGCAGCTGGAGATGTCAGCAGACCGTCACATGCACAGAGTCTGAAGCCAGGAGAGAGACCTGGGCTGAAGACAGCAGATGCAGATGTTATCATCATGGAGGAAGTAGATAATAGATAAATACTTGAGATAGATGAAATTGTCCCGGGAAAATAGAAATAAGAGCAACAACCCTGCAGCTCTGAGCATGGCTTGGATTGCCAAAATGTTCTGTTTTGTTTGGAAGCTTTGTCAGGCTGGGTATGGTTCAAGGCCTGTAGCCAGGCAAAGGTTTTGTTTGGTTGCTGTACAAGCAGCTATTGTTTAATGCTCAGCCTGCTGGGTGAATTTCTGCACACTCTTTGTGGTTATTCAAATCTCTAAGCCCTGATGTGGTGTGAGAAGAGAGATAGGTTGAAGGTGGAGCCCTGTAGAACACCAGCATTAACAGGGCAGCTTGAGGAGGAGATCAAAGGGAATGTTAGGGAGGTGCGAAGGAACACACAAGAATGTCCCAGGACCCAAGGGAGGTCATGAATGCACTTCATGTGTTAGTCTCTTCAAATGGACTGCAGATCCTAGCAGACGTATTACATATTTCTCTTCTATCCCAGCAGAGTCCCACTGTCATCTATTTGGAATATTAAATTATATTGAGAATCTATATTAACTTATAGTAAGAATCAAGATCCACAGTAGAGAGGATGGGGAAGCGGGTTATCTTCCTGACCATCCCCTGTGGGTGGGGTTAATGCCAGAGGTTCTGGGCCACACAGAGTTGAGGTTGAGAACTGACTGTCTGTGATGTTGGGCAGCTTACTCAGTGACTCTGGGCCTTAGCTACCCGATCCATCAAACAGAGATACTAACACCTACCGTAAGGATGTTCAGACAATTAAATGAGATACTGCATGCTAATATTCAGCATATGTGAATCCTGTCCAGTAGCAAGTGCTTGCTAAGTGGTAATCACTGTTGTCCCAAGGTCCTTGTCTAGCATCCAGCTCAAGATTGGAACTCTAGCATCATGTTTTGAATGAAGAAGGGAAAATAGTTTTGCTAGTGAAGAAAAACCTGAAGGAGCATGCGCTTGCCAAGAGTTAAGGGAGCCAGCATAGACCAGAATGTGAAAGATAAGCAGAGAACCATCTTGGGAAGAGCTCTGTAAGAACTCTCAACAAAGGCAACAGCACAAAAACAAAAGCAAAAGGATTCTCAATGAAGAACAGACTGGCCACAGGAAGCTGGTTATAGAGAGATCCAAAATGGAGGTGGAAACTGGCAAGATCTCCAAGTCTGGGTCCTATAACTCTTCTGTATCGTTGCTGTTTCTTAGCAATTCAAATGTTTCTAGCATGAAGAAATGACAAATATTTTGTCATTTTGTCTTTGTGGAGTCTGCTCTGCCTCCTTGACCATTCTGTCATGTTTATGTAGTTAACATGGTAGAAAGAACATGCACACTGGAGTCAGAGAACTCTAGGTTTGAGTCTCAGCGTTATCACTTACCCACCTGTGTGATCCTGTCAAAGTCATTTAACTCCCCATGCCTCAGTTTCCTCATCTGTGAAATGGGCTAATCCACTTCAGCCAGTTACTATGTGGTGTAAATGAGATTAGTGTGCATAAACCAGCAGGCACAATGCTGACACATAGTAGGCGCTCAGTAATTATTTTTGCCGCGTTTTTCCTTGTGCCGTAAGTAAGTTTCTATTGCCCTTGAGAAGAGAGTCTTAAAAGCATATTTCATCCTGTCCAGAAAACCCGTTCTGAGGATGGAAAATTTTGCTGAGGAGTGAACTTGGAAGGATCATGTTTCCAGGGTCAGGGCAGAAAGGAAGAGGACCAAGCCCTGGGGAAGGAATGGCATCAGGACACAGCTTGGTGGTGGTGACCCCCAACCACGGGCCCAGCAGGCCCTGTGGAACTCCCACATTGACTTCCCTATCTATGAAACAGTGCCAGTTACTCAGTCTCAGTGCTTCCTTCCCCTTCCCTGTCCCCTGAGGATCCCCGGCTGGGAACTCCAGTTGTGGCGGCTCCATAGCACCTCCTCTGCTGCCTCCCAGAGGTCACTTCCAGGATGGCCATCCCAGCCAAGCCCTCCTTCCAAGATGCAAATGGCCTTAGCCCCTCTTCATCTGGCCCAGAGGCCACTTAAGAGGTCTGTGGGGGTCCGGAGGGATATCTCTCAAAGGGCCCCTCCCACCGCCCAATATACTGGAACTCACAATTGTACAGCACTTGGAAGATAATCAACGCTTTTGCATTCCCCATAATGTAGGCAGGGAAGCTATTTTACAGAAAAGGGAAATGGAGCCGCAGAGAAGAGGCCTGCTTCCGACAGCATGGCTAATACATGTTGGAACCAGGACTTGAACCCAGGAACTCCCAGCCCAGGAACATTCTGTTTTATAAATACAGAGGGCACAACATTCCATCCCTTTGACTTATAATTAGTGGGTGTTGTTTGTATGGCTATGAGCTTTACTCATAGTTTTTGGTGCTAAGAGGGAATCTGTCTTCCTCCTCCGCTACCCTTCCTCTCCCACACCACTGTTTCCCTGAGTCTCTAAAAGGTGTCCTGAAGGACAGAACTCCATCCCCATCTCCTGGAGGACCTCACTGACCCTCCTCTGTCTAACACCCAGGCTCAAAGAGTGAAACAATTTCCCAACCTGCTAATGGCACTGCTGGGAGCTCAAGAAAGCTATGCTTTCAGGTGACGCATTGTCATGCGTGTCTGCACGAACATCTCTGTCTCCTATAACAGCATCTGCCACAGCAGCAGCCCAGCTCAAATGGCAGGCAAAAAAACTTGTCTGGTGCATTCCATTAAAGGGAAGGAAGTTACCAGCATTGATTGAAATTCTCAGGTAGAGCGAGTACCGGGTGGCATTTGAAGAGGATAATTTAATTCAATAGTTTATATTCCACTTAAGTTCCTCCTCTATCTGACTGCTAGTAAACAGCTGTAAACTGCCTTAGCTGTCTTAGAGGTGAAGAGGAAATAGTCTAGAAAGTAAAATGGTGATAGCAGGACAGAATCTCAAGAGACCAAAAACTCCTGGGAAAATAGGCATAGGTAGCCTGGTGTGTGAAGGGTGGGTCCAGATGCAGGAGGCCCCATTCCCTCCTGGGCCCCCCCTGTGCAATGATGAGCCCACAGTCAATGATCACTGATGGTTCTTGCTGCTCTGAACTCCACACTGTTACTGGGGAGCTGTGTGGTGTGGGGAAGGGAGCTGAGAATGTGGATTCAGAAAACCAGAGCTCAAACCTGGTCTTGGCTCTTACTTCTTGCAGGAACTTGGGGGCAATCCACACTGTCTGTCTCCCTCCAGGGTGCAATGAGGGGCAAAAGAAAGAATGTATATGATGGTGTCTTAGGCCCAGGAGGGCCAGTTGGATGTTAGTAGTTACTGTTGCATTGTTATTGGAACAGAGAAGCCCCCACAGGCCTGCTTCCCACCGGTCTCCTTGCCCAAGGGCCGGGGGTCCTGCAGGAGGGCCAGATCTGTGCTCAAGCCAGGCGGGCAGTCACCCTATGATTTGAAAAGTGCCCAAACTATGCCTGGCCCAGCAAAGCTTGCCTCCCCACAACGGACCTATTAAAGCATGGTAGTCTGTTGCCTTAAAGGGGTAATGGTGACATCTTCTCAGGCCCTGACACCTGAGCTTCCTTCCCCTCTCTGATTGGTTGGTTGGCTCTCACCTTAGGAAGCAGAGAGGAGACCATTGAAAGAGTGGGACCATCCTCAATTCACTTTCTCCTGTGTTCCTGGCACTGTTCTGGGGTGGGGGCGCAAGGCAGCGCTCATGTCATCTCTCCATTTATTCCTCCATTGCTTCGGCAGGCACTGTGAGAGCATTGCCTATGGCAGGTGCTGAGGACGCAGAGATGAAGGGTGCGGCGGGAGCCCAGGCGCCTGGCGTCTGGCTGGGGGGCCCGGCACACACACAAAGGATCTGAGTCCTCCAGTTGGGCTTCCTAGTTCCTCTATAACCAGAAGCGAGGCTGCCAGTGGGCACCTCAGGAGTTCTGCCACCATCCAGTTCCTGCTCACTGCTTAAAAAGCCTAAATAATTGGAAAAAAGTGGTATGATCTGTTTAATACAACCATCTAGTTCAGTGTCACAGAGTTCACCTCCTACTCTTCATTGTCACAGGTAAACTGCGATGTCTTCTTCTGTAACGGTAGCCCCGTGCTGACAGTCTCGGGTTGCTTTCTGTAAGCATCATTTGAGTTAAATATGTAAAGAAGTGGTAAGGGGGGCAGACAGCCTCACTGCAGGGTTGGACCCCACCCGAGGATGGCCTGGCAGCCTTGACGATGGTGGCTGGTTGCATGTGTGTGAGCCTCAGCCACATGAGGAAGATATTTGGAATGAGAGCATGTGAAACGACGGGTCCAGCATCGCTTTAGGGGTGGGGAGCCATAGCTAAGGGAGGTGGTGAGAGCTGAGTTCAGAGTATCTGAAATATAAACTCTAAGAAAGATCACTCCTCACCATCCCAGTCTAAGTCAAAACCATCACACACCTGGACTGTTGCACTGGCTTGTGGTCCATCTCCCTGTTCTTACCCTTGGACCTCACCTTCTGCCGACTGTGTGTGATCTGACCTGCTTCGCTCCCATTCTTTCCTAGCTCATTCTGCCCCATCCCTGGGCTTCCCTTCACAGATTAAGTGCATTGCAGTCTGCCCCACGCGCTTTGCAACTGTACTTCTGTTGTTCTAGTCCCCCCTCCTGAACATTAGGGCCCTGCTCAAATGTCACTTCCTCAGACTTTCCCCACTTAAAATCAGACCCCTTCGCCATTACATCCCAGGGCCTAGAAGAATGGCAAGCAGGTAGTAGGGATTGATGTGAAGGAATGAACTGCCCTAGTTAGAGGGGGGTGGGGAAACAGACCTCAGGACCCAGGAGCACAAGGTTGGGGAGGGACAGAGAACTTGTGCACCAAGATTTTGCCTGGCTACTCTCTGGGTGCTGAGGGGGAGTGGAGGTCATGGAAAGAGGTGGGGAATGAGAGGTGTGGGGTGACTGGGTCAGCATGGCCAGCACCCCTGCTCTCCCCAGGGCCCTCCTGGCTGAGCTCATTCCTACTTTCCCAGCTTCCTTTCACGCTTCTTTCATTTCCACCCTACCAGCCACTCTATGGGACTAATGAATAATGACAGGCCTGTAATTAGACTGACATTGGAGCCTGCATTGTCCCAGATAGTCACTCTACGAGGCAAAGGTCTGGTGTCGGCTCCCAGCCGGCACCTCAGCCTTTCCCTCCACACCCTTACTCACAGCCTTGACTTCCTGCAAAGCAACTTGCCTCCCAGATCCTGAACAGTCAGGTAGGAACCCGATGGGACGTTGGGACATCCTGTGCGACACAGAATTGGAGAGACATGGAGCATCTTTCAGCTGGTGTCAGCATGTCAGGCAGAGACAGAATGAGTGAAGAGCCCAGGGCTGGGATCGTGGCACTGTTGCTTCAGCTCCCAGGTCTCAATTTGGTCTTCCATAAGCCCTCGAAATGTTGGCCAAGATCAGCCATTTTGTACTGCATTTGGAATGCCCTGGGAATGCAAGTTATTTGAGTTCTGCATGGAACCAGTGACAGCAAGAAGATTGTAATCATCGCCTGGTTGGCAGGTTTTCACTGAGGTCTGTGGACCCCTGTGGGGCTTCTGAAGGGAGCAAAGGGCACAGTGCCTGGCACATAGTAGGTGCTCACTCATTACTGACTGACGGACTTGAGAAAGGTTTTAGCATGTAACACATCTCAGTGGGAGAAAGTAGCCAGGACGTGGAGAGCTGGGACACTTGTGCAGACAGGCCAGGGGTTGGCTCCACCCTGCCCCTTGAAGCCTGCTCTTGTTCCTCCTGGAAATACCTGACAGCAGCAATTAGCAGGAGGTCCTTGAGTGTCCCCCTCTCCACTGCAGGCTTCCCCCACTAAGGGAGGGATGGTGTTTCATCTGAGTGACACCTCATTCAAATGGGAATGAGTCCTCAGTCTCATCCAGAGTGGAAGAAGCACTCATTGTCTCCTGATTCCGCTTTAAGACCATTGTCATTGCTCTGATGAGCCACGATGGTTCTGGCCTCAATGGGGGACATCATGGAGAAAGAGGTGGGCACAATGAGTCATGCAATAGCAGAGGCTGAAGAGGGCAGCAAGGGCCACTAGAAACCAAGAAGGAACCCCAGAGTGAGCCCCACTGAAAGAAAACCAAGAGTCACAGTGCAGCATAAGAGAAACTTGTGTCTCGCTGAAGTGACGGGAACTTCAAATGCAGCTCTTCTAGGAGTGGGGTCTGAGCCCCTCTGTCAAGCTGGCTCAAACACTGAGTGTGTGCATTGATCTCACATAAGGAGTGGTCCAAAGCAAGGACGGGTTTCAGGGCCTCACGGCTGAGAGCAGCAAAGGCAGAATTGGAAGCTGACTACAGGTCTGGGACCCTGACATGTAGTGGGGAGGTCTTGGCACCTTCCTCAGATCACCCTGCTCAGCAGAAGCCCCTCTGGGCCTCAGTGAGGCAAGGGTGGCATCACAGCCTCTGTGGAGATGGGATGGGGCTGATGGCCTGTGTCCCTGGCTGGAAGGCTGACCATAACAGGGATGTCTGTGGGGGAAAAGGGAAGGTAGCCTTTACAGAGGTCTGGGGTGGGTGCAGGGACCAAGTTTTGAAGGGATATATGGAACAGGAGTAAAGTGAGCTATCGGGACCATGGAGTCAGGGGGGTAAAGGATCCAGGCCTCAGGGCAGAGCAGATGTCTTATGAACTCGAAGACCACAAAATAAGGAAAGAAATTTCACAGAGAGGGGCAGGTATTTAATATCTACCAGTTTTTAATCCTTAACATAGCCTTATGAATTGACAGGGGAGAAAACAGAGAGAGAACCATTAAATAATTTGTCCAAGATCATTCAACTGGGAAGTAGCAGAGCTTGGATTTGAACCCGTGCCCAAATCCATTGTTTTTCTACTTGCCAGATTGGTGAGGGTCATGGGGGAAGCTGCTGCTCAGTGAACACGGGTGTATGTGAGACTCACCCAGATGCATTAGACGTCACGGCTGCAAAGTTGCTTCCAGACTCCACTGGCTGGCCAGTTGCGAGCCCAGGACTGTGCAGGCTATCTTGACCCTAACTGGTTGAGGGTCTGGATGGGCCAAGGGCAGACGGAAGGTTCTCACCCCTCTGAACAGGGCTGGCAGAGGTGACAGGAGCCATCAGAGGTATTAGTCTTTGTTTCAATAAAGTGGTTTATGCATTTTGTGAGCTTCTCAGCAAAACAATAAAGCAGTTTATGCATTTGTGAGATGGGGATCAGAGGTGGAATTTCCTTTCTTCTCACCACCATGATCCAGTTTTTATTTCATTTTTATCCTGAGTATGTCCTTTCTCTTTCTCAGGCGGCTTCCACAAGCAACACCTAGTCTTTTGGGAGTCCTGGCGTGCTGTCATTGTTTACTTGATTTCTCAACACCTTTCTCCTGCCTGAAGTGCTGCCTGACAAGGATTTTAAAAAATTATATTACTGTGATTTCCCTTGCTCTTTTATTTTCTCTCTTTTAACATGAAAGGAAATACGTCTTTATGCAATCCCCCACCTCTCATCTTGGTGGGCTGCTTCTTATCAAGTAACAATCCTCTCACACCCCTGAAGGTTTAACCAGAACAGCTGCAGGTGGGGCCAGGAAGGGCAAGAGTGGATCCCAAGATCCTCCAGGTTGACATGCCACTCCTGAAAACATTCTGCTTTAAACAGAAGCCACTTTGCTGCTCTGACAGGAATTTCTCTAACCCAAACATACTCTTTGACATAGAGAGATCAAGGCACGAAAAAATGGACTTCTCAAGGGTAAGTTGTGTTTTCAGTAGTAAGCTATTTACTGTTTTACTGTGTACATTTTAAGGTGTTGCAGGGAAATAAAGCTTCTCTAGCAGCCAGGATGTAAAAGAGCAAAAACTTTGCAAGTAGCTGTCACAGGAATCTTGGGTGTGCTGCCCAGAGCAGAGGGGACTTAAAAGAATGGTGAGTTTGGGGGTGAAAGGAAGGGGTGTCTGATAATTTGTAACAAAGACACTCAAATAATTTAGGACTCTAACAATTTTACTGTAGTAAAGAATGTATTAGTTAGGGTAGAGGCTAAGCTGCTCTAACAAAGAAACATTCAAAATTCAGTGGGTTAACTTTTCTCTTAAGTGGCCATCCAGAGAGAGGCAGCGGGTTCATGGTGGGCCTGTGGCCCAGCTCGTGAGGTTATCAGGGTCCCAGACTGCTTCTCTAGATTATTGCCCTTGTCTCCATAGTCCCTGCAGTTTCCTGGCACTGTGTCTGGGTGATATAGAGGTGTCAACACTGAAGCGTTAGAGGGGTAAGACCCGGAAGTTGATGACATAATTTCTTCTTAAATACCCTGGGCAAGAACTTGGCCCCATAGACAGCTGCTGGGGGGCCTGGGAAACTCCTGCTAGATGAGAGGCCAGAGCTGAAATCCGGGTTCCGTTGGCCAAAGGAAGGGAACATGCATATGAGGGGCTGATACGTAGATTCTGCTACAGAAGAAAAAGTCTTCCAATCAATCCCTTATTTTAAGTTTATCTTTAAAAACAACAACAGATGAACACCCTCTCTCCTTTCCCCTAAAATACCACTTTAAATGAGCCACAGCAGTGAATTAAGATGGCCTCAGAAAAAAGAGGTACCTCTTGCCCCTTCAAGCTGATCTCTAAACCCTTGCAGCTGCCTTGCTTGGCAGCACCCCACAGGACTGAGATCTTATTTTTCCCTCCAAGGAAGCAAGAGGAACAATAAATAGCAGTACACAAAACAGCACACATTTCATTCCGTAAAGGCATAGCAATTCTACCTCGAGGCCTCACGGACAAGGCTTTCCAATCTTTTCTGAGACTTAACACAGAAAATAAATTCAATTTCAGCACTCAGTGGCTGCCTCATGGTGGGCTCTCCGTAAACGGTTGTTTAATAAATGCTCTGGAAACTGGCCGTCTGGATAATGTCTGGGGTATCATGGAGGAGGGGACTGGCTCCCATGAGCACAAATGAGTTTTCTTGTCTTGTTTGTGTAAAGAGAACAGGAAGTGTGGCTTCACTTGCCACAGACAGGCCTTACCAAGCAGCCCTGTCCCCTGGGCCACCTCAATCCCCAGTTAGAATGACAGCTATGTTCATCTGGGGTGGGGGCACCTTTTATTTGTTTCTCCATCACTTTAGTAGTTAAACGTTAGAAGAATTAGTATCACAAACAGATGTGTACAGTTAATTTTTTGAAAAGAATATGATATAACTGGAGATGCCCACTGAGCTGCAGTTCTCAAAAGATTGTTGGTTCAGGGCAAGGAGCTACAGAGATACCAACATTCAGAATTAGGCAGGGAAGCCCAGCTGATGAGTAGCCAGGGAGAGAGCCAAGAGCTAGGAGAATGTTAGTATCCAAGGGGAGGGCCAGGCAGGTACTTGTCACCCAGGAAAAGAGGAACCAATGCTGTCTACAGGAGCCATAGGGGCAGAGCAGGGGCTGCTCAACTATCCAGACAGGCAGGTCTGTAAGAACAAAGAGAATAACAAAAATGACATTTATATAGCACACAGCTAAGTGCTATTTGTACATTATGGCATATAAGAGGCTAGTACAAATCTCATTCATTCCTTTTCTTTTGCAGATGAGGAAACAGACATTGAGAGGTAAAATAACACGACTGAGTCTACACACTCCCTGATGGCTAAGCTGGGACTTAACCCCAGGTCCAGTGGCCTCTAGAGGTGTTGTGTGTTGCCACCATCCCATTCTGCCCAACTGAAGCAAACAACAGAGAAACAATACACAGGCAAGTACGGCTGGACTGACCATGATGAAAAAGGGCTTTGGTGATGGAGGCATCCTTCAGCTTCCTGAGCAAGTGTTGGTTCACAGGCAGGTACAAGATTACTTGGCAGGAATGGTCAGTGAGGGAACCAAGAGAAAGCAGCTGCCACCAGTGAGCCTGACCCAGGAGACCCCAGACACTAGCGGACCCCAAAACTCAAGTGCAAAAGTTGTAAGAGAGGAGCTGGCAGAGAATGGACTGGGAGACTGCGACCAGGTGCAGGCTCCCACTACCATCAGCTGAGATATCAGTGTTGCTCCAAGACGCTGACTCAGGCCCTCCTCTCCTCTTCTCCCTCTTCTCAAGGCCATGTTTACATCCCCTGGTTTGATCTCTCCTCTGAGCTGCAATGCTATACATCCAAAGGCATGTGAAACATCTCTCCCTGGCTTTCCCACAAATCCGAGGTGTCCACATGAATCTGTCACCTCTTACCCCACCAGGTCCTTTGCCTGTGTTCCCTGCCTTGGCTGAGAGATGATCTCACCATCCCTTTAGACATCCAACCAAAAGCGCAGGAGACCCCCCAAAGACTACATCCTGTAGAGTCTACTTCCTAAATGTCTCCAGTGTCCCCTTCTGTTCACATCCCCTTGGCATAACTTGTTTTCCCTCCACTGGTCTCCCTATCCAAGTCCAATCTCCACAGAGAAGCCCAGGTGAGCTAACCAAACATGTGTCTTTCTATCTCTCTTCTGTTTGAAATCCTTTGGTTACTTCCCTCACCTACCAGAATCACCTGAGCTCCTGAGCCCAGCCCACACAGTGCTGGGAGTCAGGTCCTTGCTCTTCTCTTGTGGTTTCCACAGCCATGGCCGGCACATTCTTTCTACATCTACATGGGCCTCCCCCATACCTCCACCTCGCATCTTGGCCTGGTTAATGACAATTCCTTTTCTGAACTGAACCCTCTTGCCAGAGTGGAGACTCTCCTTGGTTCATCCTGTGTGGTCATCAGTCTACGATTCTATCCACCACTTGTCACCTGGATTCCCTACCTCCCTTCTCTCTCTCTCTCTCTCTCTCCCTCTCTCCAACCTTTCTTCTTTCTCTCTTTCTTACTATTAGAAAAACTTCAAACATATGCAAAATAGAATAGTAATGAACTCCTCATAGTATAATGAACTACCCATAATTGGCTTCAACAATCAGTAACTCATAGACAATCTTACAATCTTGCTTGATCTAGACACCCCTCTGCTGACCTTAGACACACACACACACACACACACACACACACACACACACACACACACACAGCTAGTTTAAAGCCAGTTGTAAGCATCAAATTGTTTTATCCATAAAAATTTTAGTTTCTATATCTAGTAGATAAGGAAGTTTAAAAAAATAACCACAATACCATCTCAACATACCTTGTAATTAGTTAAAATAATCAAATATCCACAAACGTTCACATTTTTCTGATTGCCTCATAATAGTTCTTTTAAACAGCATTTGTTTAAATCAGGATCCAGGTAAGGTCTTACATGACAATTGATTGATATGTCCCTTAAGTTCCTTTTAATGTATAGATCTTCCCTCCCTCTTATTTTTGCCCTTTGTAGTGTATTTACTGAGGAAGCCTGGTGTTTGCCCTGTAGTTTCCCGCTGTCTGAATTTTGCTGATGGTGTTTTCATAGAGTCGTTAAACATGACTTCAGCTCCTCATGCTTCTATAAATTATTCCACTGGGTAGCCTCACTGTCCACTTCTCAAAGATGGAAGTCACTTTTTATCTCTGCATCTCTGGAACCTAGAACAATGCCTTCCATATAGTAGACACATGAGAAAAGCATTTTGGAAGGAAGGAAAGAAAGAAGAAAGAAAAACAAAGAGAATAGAAGCACAGGACCAGGGTGTGATTGTGGGCCAGTGTTTCTCAGTGTGATCCACATACCAAAGTTATCTTTAACTGATTTGTTACAAATGGTTCCTCGGCCTTATCCAAAGTCCACGACAATCAGAACCGCTGAGTTCTGAGTCCATGAATCTGCATTTCTGACAAACTCCCCAGACATACTTCTCTTTCTGTGGCTCTGAGTCTCCTCGTCTGCACAGAGAGGACCCCTTCACTAAGGCCCCTGCCAACTCTAACATTCTGAGCCCAAGTCAGGATTCTAGGATTCCAAAGAATGGGCTACTTCACTTCAAATGTCATACATTTGAAAAAAGCAAAACCCAGCACCTGACTCTGCCCCTGAAGGCGACTGTGCTTGCCTTTAGTAGGTTTCCTCCATTCAGGTTGTAGGTTTCTTCAAGGTGCAGCCTTCAGTTTCCCAGTCTCTTTGGGCTGGTGATGTGACCCACCTGGCATAGAGCCACTGGTGAATCCCACTGTCTGGCAGGCTCCTGGTCAATCTCCTTCTCTGGGCCATCCCCTCTCCAGCTCCCCAAACACCCTGGCATATTCCACACCTCTGCACATTTCAAAATCTTCCTTCCCCTCTCTTAAGTCACCCTCCTTCCTTTCCCTACTGTAGGGCTATGGGTTTTGGTTTCTCCTTTAATCATTCTTTGTTTGTTTATCTTTCCCCTGGTTTTCAACCCCAGGGACAGTTCTCCTCACCAAGCCAGTTTGAATTAATTTTGCAGGGACAATTCCACAAGACGGTGTATCAACTGCTGTATTAAAATCAAGATACATTGCATCCCTTCCATCCTTCCCACCTTTTAATTTCCTAGTTCCCTTAAAGGCACAATCCAGTGTTGTCTGGCATAATTTGTTCTTTATAAACCCAGACTGCTCATTGCATGGACTTACAATTTGAGAAAGATTTTCTGGCAGTGTTTTATTTCTGTAATACTTTTCTTTATTGTATTTGGTGATTGAATCTCAGTGATTAAGGTGACAGTGAGGTGGACCTCAGGGCCAAGCTTCCTCACCAAGGCCTTCTCCCAGACTTCATCCATCTCATTCAGTCCTCTGCCCTCTGGCCACGATCTAGTCATGCCATCACCTGAAGGGTAGGGCCATCAAAAGCGAGGGACATAAGCTACAAGCTACAGGGCTCTTTTGTCCAGCGTGCAGTGGACAAGCTCAAAGGATAAAAATGGACCTGCAGAACAAAGGCCTATGGGGTACGGAGGAGTGATGACAGGCATAGAGGGTGTTAAAGGTTGAATTGTGTCTCCTCAAAAGTTCTGTGTTGAAGTCCTAACTCCCGGTACCTCTGGATGCAGCCTTACTTGGAAATAAGGTCATTGCAGGTGTAGTTGGTTAAGATGAGGTCCTTAGATGGACCCTGATTCAGTATGGTTGGTGTCTTTATAAAAAGGGGACATTTAGACATGGAAGTGAACACAGAGAGAATATCATGTGAAGATGAAGGCAGAGCTGGGGTGATGCTTCTGCAAGCCAAGAAATACTAAAGATTGGCAGCAAACCAGCAGAAAACTAGGGGAGAGGCATGGAACAGATTCTCTCTCACAGCCCTCAGAAGGAACCAACCCTGGTGACACTTTGGTCTTGAATTTCATACCTCTAGTGCTGTGAGACAATACATTTCTGTAGCGTAAGCCACGCTGTGTGTGGTACTTTGTGGTGCTTTTTTTTTTTTTTTTTTTTTTTTTTTTTTTTTTTTGGCAGCTCGAGGAAGCTAATACAGTGAGTATGAATGTGGGCTCTGCAGTTAGCCAGACCCAGGTTTGAATCCTGGTTCCACACTTCATTAACCATGTTGCCTTGGACAAGGTAGCATAACCTCTTCTAACCCCTGTTGCCTCATCTAAAATAGAGTTATCTAATACTTTCCTTAGTGGTATTGGGAGATGTGGCAGAGGCTGTGGGTGTTCTGTCTACATTCCTTTAGCCAACCAGGCAGTGAGGGACCAAAGCTTTTTCTCCTCTGATGAGGGGACAAACCTGAGCAGTGTTCCATATAGTCTCCCTGAGGCTCAAACCACAGTTTCCCAGAGCAGTGAATCCTTCATTTACATACCCTTTATGAGCTTTTCTCCCGTCACTGCCATTCCCCATAGTAATCCCTGGATCAACTCCCAACTAAACTACTTGCTCCTAAATTTTTGCTTCAAGGTTTGCTTTCCAAGGAACCCAAATGAAGATAGAATGACTCAAAGAGAAGATGTATAAAAGTACTTACGGCATGTGGCACATGGTAAGCACTCAATTCATTTTAGTGAGTCTAATGTGGCATTCCTGCAGCATAAATGATGTGCAGTCAGCCTGTGGTGTTTGGAAATGGAAGGTGTATGTGCATGCACCCAGCCTCCAAAGTTGGTAACATAGTGTGAATAGGGAATCTCCACTCTATAATCCATGCACTGTCTGGTCTGATGGGTTGGTCATGTGGCCACCAGGAGAGATCCGGAACTGTGTGGATATGCAGGCATTGAAAAACATACTCTGGGTATGCAGTAGGAGTACCGTGGTTTAAGTACAGAATATAGGGAGTATCTGCACATGTGCAAATGTCACTGTACAGTGTATAAGGGGCAGCTGGTCATCCCCTGACCCTTGCAGCCTCAATGCCCAGCCCTGAGTGTTTGGAAGCCCCAGGAGAGCTCACCAAGACTCAGGCAGAGCCAGGCCCATCACCATCAGCTGACCCACTGCCAGGAATTGCTTGATTGATTGCCATACTGCCTAGCTGCTGGAGCACTGGGAAACACAGCAACTGTTCCCAGGAGGTGAAAAGCCCAACCAAACCAGTGGTTTTCTTCACTCCACACTCACTAGCTAAGTTTCTTTCTTCCCGTGCTACCAGGACCTGCCTGGCTTTGTGGTAGAATGAATGAAAGACCTGGTGTCACAGAAACCCCTGTGATGTGTGCTGAGGGCTTGCTGCCTGCTTTGAAGCACTCCTGTCTCCCAAGCAAAGAATACACATTCGGGGAGTTGGAAGGAGTCTCAGCTTTCATTTGAATTCACCCATCATTGTACACATGAGAAAATGACTGTGATATACTGGAGAGCAGTGTTGACATCTGGGGTTGGACAAGTCTTTGTCGTGGGGCTGCCCTGTACACTGTAGGACATTTAGGAACATCCCTGGCCTCTACCCACTCCATGCTGGCACCACCTCCTACCCGCAAGCTGTACCAACCAAAAATACCTCCAGGCATTGTCAAATGTCCCCCTGGGGGACAAATTGCTCCAGATGAAGAATCATTGCTGTAGAGAAGTCAACACACAGAATGAGCATTTGTGAACAAACTGGGGGTGCTCGCTTATGAGTCCTGGATGACGTCAGCTTGCATGGTAGCTGAAAACAGGTGATAACGCAATCTGTAGTGATACATATCTGGCTTCAAATTTCATTTCTCATTCACCAGCTTTGTGACCCAGGCTATAAAATGAAAATCTAATCATACCACTCCCCTGCTTAAAACCCTCCACTGGCTTCTAGTTTTTCTTAAAATACAATCCATCTTCCTTACCATAGTCTACCAGACCTAAACCTTGTTGTATACCCCTTCCTGTTCTCATGTGCTCTCCTGAAGCCACACAGAGTTCCTTCTGTTCCCTGAGTATGCAAAACTCCTTTCTGTTCCCACCTCCAGTTTTTGCACTTGCTGTTCCTTCTGGCTAGAACATCCTTTCCTCACATCACTGTGTATCTGGCTCCCTCCCCTTCGCTCATGCCTCAGCTTAAATGTCTGTTTCTCCCACAACAATGTAAGTTCCATAACAGGACCTATAACAGCATTAGATAAATAATGTACTATTATAGGTTTGTGGTGAAGATAGAATGAGAGAATAATAATAATAATAATAATAAATAAGAGTAATACTAAAGCACTTGGCAAGCAAGCTCAGGGCATATAGTAAATACTCAATAAGTGGTGATTATAAGATTCTAATTTTTTTTTTTGTGCAGTTTAGAGATAATCTGTCATTGTAGCTGGCCCGAATTATCTGACCTCCTCTCCACATTTTGACAGTTCCCTGCAATATGACTCCTACCTCCCCAGTGCGTACTCTAAAAACACTACATTTCCTAGCTAGGGTAACCAACCTGCCCTGTTTTGCCTGGGACTTTTCTGATCTAGCACTGAAAGTCCTGCAACATGGGAAATCCCCAGTCCTAGACCACCTGGGATGGCTAGTAACCCTATTGCTAGCTTCCAATATGACTTCTTGTTAGGTGTGACTGAGATGTTGACTGGGGAGTGAGTTACGTGAGAGACCAGGCAAGGGATAGAACACTCTTTGTGCTGGTGGCTGGTGCGTGTGTGTGTGTGTGTGTGTGTGTTGCAGGGGTGGGTGGTGGTGGTGATGGCAGCTTGCCAACCATTTCACAGGCATAGGTTTCTTTACTGGGCCAGTATAGAGGGTATTTCTTCTCCAGTTCCAACGATTTTGTGAGCTCTCTATATCTGTACTAAACTTCTCTCTGCTTAAACTACCTAGAGAGTATTCTGTTGTCTGCAACTGAGAAGCTCAACTAATACATACAACAATTGTGCCAGTCTCTTCAGTAAGTAAAGAGCTTCTCAAGGGATGCTTGAGATAAATCAGTATCTGGACAATCCAGGGGGTTTCTCATCACCAGTCCTTTCACTTGATGAGATAAGTGGCTGTGTCTGTCATTTCAAATGCTCCAAAGACAGAGTCTGCTGCACTGTGTGGCAAGATCTATCCCCTGTCAGTGTGGTCAGGCCATGAACACAGACCTCTTGCTTTCTAGGCCTCTGTACCTGGGCACCAGGCAGACTGTGGTATCAATTACAGTGGACCCCACACATCCCTCAGCCATCCAGGCAGGTGCAGATACTCCTCAGGCTAGGGGTAGGCTTGGGAGGCTGACTCAGCCAGAAGGTTGCCCTGGAGAAGACCAGGTAGTCCCTACTGGCATGCTTAGAGGACATGTAGATCTATCATGGATGGTCAGAACAATCAGCAGTACCAGGATATCTGGATCTGGTAAAAGATATTCCAAGAGGAGGTTCAGTTCGGAAGGCAGATGGGGCAGCAAACTTCCTGTTCATACACAATGGATGAGGGACCCAGGGACCTGATTCAGCCCAGGGGAATGAGTTCAGGTGGTGTCTGGGTGGGAATCAGGGTCAACAACCACCATCTGGGACTTAGAGGAGAACTCAGTTCAGAGGCAGAAATTCAGATGTCTTGAGGGGCAATCTAATGTTTATCTTTGAATTAGTATGAATCCCTATAGAAATGCAGTGTTGCTTTGCATGTATATGACTTCGACTTTACACAAAGAATACAGTATTATGAACCTTGTTCTGTATTTCACTTTTTAAATCCTAGTACTAATTTTTTTTAAACATTTGCTTTCAGGTACATTTATTTATTCATTTACTTATGCATAGCTTTTATACAGTAACATGCAAAATATTAAGCATGTTGCTCAATGAATTTTTAATAACAGCTTTATTGAGATATAATTCACCAATCACAAAATTCACAGTTTTAAAGTTTCAGTAGTTTTTGGTATATTCACAGTTGTGCAATCTTTACCACTGTCTAATGCAGAATATTTTTATCATCCCCCAAATAAATCCCATACCCATTAACAGTCACGTCCTGTTCTTCCCTGCTCCTTACCCCTGTGCCCATTAATCTACTTTCTGTATTATGGATTGGTCTCTGCCTCTGTGGATATTGGATATTTCATATAAGTGGAATCATATATGACCTTTCATTTCTGGCTTCTTTTACTTAGTATAATGTTTTCAGGGTTCACCTATGTCATGGCATGCATAAATACTTCATTTCTTTTTACTGCTCAATAATATTCCATTGTATGGATATACCACATTTTGTTTATCCATTCTTTAGTTGACGGGCATTTGGGTTGTCTCCATATTTAAGGTATTATCAATATGAATAATGCTGCTATGAACATTAGTGTATAAGTTTTTATGTGGACATGTATTTTCAGTTCTTTTGGATATATACCTATGAGTGGAATTCCTGGGTCGTATGCTAGTTATATCTGTAACATTTCGAGAAACTGCCAAACTGTTTTCCAAAGTGGTTGCCCCATTTTACATTCTCACCAGCAATAGATGAGGGTTCCAATTTCTCCATCTCTTTGCCAACACTTGTTATTTTCTTTTAAAATTATAGTTGTCCTAGTGGGAGTGAAGTGGCATCTCATTGTACATTTTTTTTTGCATTTTCTGAATGACTAATGGTGTTGAATATTGTTTCATGTGCTTATTTTAGTGACCATTTGTGTATCTTTGAATAAATATCTACTCAAATGTTCATTGAATTTTGACGTATGTGAAGTTACCCTTGTGTAACTATCACCCAAATGAAGATACGGAACATTTCTAGCTCCCTAGAAGATTCCCCTGTGCTTCTTCCCAGTCAAGTTCTTTCCCCAAGAGTAACTATTATTCTGATTTCTATTACCATAGACTAGTTTTGTCTGCTTTTGAACTTCAGAGAAATGGTACTGGATGAGCTTTTTTTTTTTTTTTTTTGACAGAGTCTTGCTCTGTCACCCAGACTGAGTGCAGTGGCATGATCTTGGCTCACTACAACCTCCACCTCCTGGGTTCAAGCGATTCTCCTGCTTCAGCCTCTCAAGTAGCTGTGATTACAGGTGAGCCTTACCACGCCCAGCTAATGTTTTTTTTTTGTATTTTTGGTAGACGTGGGATTTCACCATGTTGGCCAGGCTGGTCTCAAACTCCTGACCTCAAGACGTCTACCTACCTCGGCCTCCCAAAGTGCTGGGATTACAGTTGTGAGCCAACGTGCCTGGCCATGGATGAACTGTTTTATGTCTGGCTTCTTTTACTCAGTGCAATGCACGTGAAATTTATCCATGATGTTCTTTGCTGTTTTTTTTTTTTTTTTCCATTTCCTTGTAGTATTCCATTGTATGAACATACTACAGGAGGCTCACTCATCCTACTGTTGAGGTTGATTTGGGTTGGTGGTTGTTTTGGGCTATTACAAACAAAGTTTCAGCACTTTGAAAAGTTTGTTCATTCAGCTGGTCTCCCCAGGAGTACAGATTAGCTACCTGGGTCTCAGAGCTGCCTATCACCAGAGACTTAGTGGTGGAGACACACCTGAGACCCCAGTGGTGTTCAGGCTGGGTTGCTGGTCCTCAGTCTGAGGAGGGTGAGCCAGTTGCAGGGTGGTGGTGTGGTGGCATCAAATTGCTGAGCTGTGACTTGAGAGAAAAGGCGAAGGTGGAGGAGGCAGGGGGTTTGAAGGTTGGGGACTAAGAAAGGCAGGGACACTCATGAGGGTGTCCCCAGAAGTTCCCCTGCCTGACCAAGTGCTCAGGCCTCCTCCGACTGCTGAGATCTCTATGTCCAAGCTCCCCCTTCTCCCGAGCCTGGCCCCAGGTAGCAACCCTGATGGAGGCAAGACCACAGTTACTCACTTCTAGAGATGAGTCAGAGGTGAGTCAAGGGGCCTCACCTCTCCCAAGGAACCTTAATCATGCAGTGACTGGCAAGGGGACCACGAACTTGCACTCATATGAAGGGCCCCCTGGGCATAACACAGAAAATCACAGTGTGCATGGTGCCCCTGGAATTGGGCTACTTGACCCTGAAGGGGCATGGGCATTTGTTACTAATGTGGGACCACAACCAGGAAAATTCCAGCATTTTCTTAGGCTTAGCTGTGTCTACGAAGGTAGAACCACCAAACAAAATAAGTATTTTCCTAGTGCCAGGACCACCAATGCAGAACGTACCCACCCACAGTGCTTGGGCAGATCAAGGCTGTGCATATCCTCAGCCAGAACTGCATTCTGGACATGAGCTACAGGGTGACCTCATGAAGGTCCACTGTAGATATGCACATGGATATTTTGTGTAGTGATGCTGTGGCAGCTGGGATTGGAGGCAACACAGGTGTCCATCGCTAGACGAATAGAGAGGTGGCATGTGGCAGCATCCCCTGCAAACTCTGGGCAGCAACCAGAATGATGAACTCCATCTGCACATAGCATCTCTGCTAGACATTTTGAAATAGTGCTGAAGTTAAAAAAAGAAAAGTGAAAAGAACAGAGTCTGTAATGCAATACCATGTGTATGAATTAAAAAGGCACAAACATACAAATCTAACCTCAGGGTACACGACAAAAGAGAGTGGTTGCCTATGGTGGGGGTGGTGAAGGGTGGGAATGAGAATGTGGGTGGGAGAGGGCTCCTGCATGATGATCTGAGAAGGATGTGTGCCCTGGCCAAGACACTTAACACTCACATACACCCACAGAAAGAATGGGAGGGAGGGAGGGAAGAAGGAAGAAAAGAAAGAAGGAAGGAGAGGAGGAAAAGAGAAAGGAAGATAGAGAAAAGGAAGGAGGAAAGAAGGGAGGGAAGGAAGAAAGGAGAAAAGAGAAAGAGAAAAAGGAAGGAAAGAAGGATGGAAGGAGAAAGGGAGAAAGGAAGAAAGGAAAACAGAAAAAGAAGGAAAAAAGAAAAAAGAAGGAAGGGAGGGAGAAAGAGAAGTCACTTCTGCTCTCTCAGACTTGCTCAAGGACCTTCACTGAGGTGGGGGCTGCCAGTGTAATGTTCAAAGTTGTTGCCATTTCCCAGGAGTTTCCAGAGGGGCAGGGAGGGCTGAGCAGCACAGTTCCCACCGCCCAAGGAGAAGGGAATTAGCAGTGTTCTCCTCCTCTCACTAATTGAGCACTCATCTGGGCGGGCCTGGGCTTATTGAGTTTCCAATTCATCAAGGTTATGAATGAGGTTTCTCCTCCTTCCTGTGGAGCAGGTTGAGATTTATACTACATCCTGGGCAAAGGATTCTCTGGGCTTCATCTTCCTTTCTGGGGCTTCTTTCTTGAAAAAGCTGGATTGGACACCCTTGCCCAGAGAAATCCCAAAGCTGAGAGTTCTCCTGCCCACCCCCAGCCCTCCCCCAGGCAGGAGTTGGTCCTGTGAGGAAAACAGGTCATATCTAAGCTTCTACTGTTTTCCATCTCATGTCTGTCCCTCCATATGCCCCCTCCCTCAGTCCTGGCCCCACCTTACCTCATATCCCTCAGCAAGGTCTCTGCTCAGACCCTAGCTCCGTTCTAGGGAGGGGAAGCTGGTGCAGAGTATAGGGGATAGCATAAGGGCTCTTCAGGAGCCATAAACAGAGTCCCGCTTACCCTGAGCCCATGGCACTGGGGCGTTCTTGCTCACCTATTTGTGAAGGTCTACCCGGAGGAAATGGGCTATGGCACCACAAAATGGTCCAACTGGAAGTCAAATATGAGACACTAGAAAGCATCCTACAGGCTGCAGTGCTTGGGGATCTTGAGACACCTGCCAGAAATCCTCAAGGAGAAAAGAGGAGTTCATGGACTTGTGGCCTTGAGCCTCTTGTGCTGTCACTTACACCTATTTCCATAGAATTACAGAGTGTCGGTGCTGGACACTAGACAGTGTAACATCATCTCGTCCAACTACCACTCACCATGTAGAAGGGAAGTGGAAAGGGAGGATACTTCCAAGGGAATGTGGAAACAGAAGGAAGTCACATCTCCCTGTGCCATCCTAGACTACTGCTCTGTGTGTGTGTGTGTGTGTGTGTGTGTGTGTGTGTGCTACACACACACATGTGAGCAGCTCCTGCTTTGACCTGAGCCTAGAGCGTTCCTCCTTGGAAGGGAACTCTATTTCACAATCCATCTGGTCCTGGAGCCCAGTGGGGCTAAGTTTGGTTTAGGGATGGAGGGAGAAAGCAAGTGAAGGAGAGACAGATAGAGAAAGAGATGAAAAGACAGGGACAAAGACCTCTTGGCAGAGAGAAATTATAAAACAGGGCAAGAAAGAGAGAGAAGAGCAGACACAGGGATGGAGAAAGTGAAGAAGGAGGAGCCAGAAAGAGAGGAATGAAGGGTGACCAGCAGACCAGGCAGAGCTCACAGTCCACCCTGGCAGAGTTTCTTTTTGCAGGTGATTGCTCTCCCTGTTGCCACCCTCCTGGTCATTCTCTGGAGCCCCTGGTCGTGAGTGGGCATTAGCTTAGCCCAGTGTTGGTGTTCAACTGTTACCCAATCTGAGCCTCCCTTACTGCACCCACAACTACCTGGTTAAATAAAACCTTAAGGAGGGGTGGCAGGGAGGAGGCCCATGTGAGCCAGTGCCCTGGGTAACTCCCACTGTCTTGCTTGCCTTTTTCCTAATCCTGAGACCTGAGCCTAAGCAAGCCAGTGTGTGCTTTGGCCCCAGAATCCCTGTTGGGGGCAGCAAAGGAGACACAAAGTGATGGAGGAAGCACGGTGGTAGCCTTGTGGCTTCAGTGACCCTGTGTGAGACAGAAATCAGGGTTGGACTGGAGGAATGGGGAACAGGTATTTCCTGTGGTCCTGCTGAACAGTGGCTCAACCAATCCACCCAAAATGGCAGAAGCAGAGAAACTGTAAACATGAACAGCGGTGCCATAGCAAGAGCTGGCCTGTGGAGGCTGGCACTGTGAGTCTAGGCACAGCACCCCAATGTACAAAGAACCTCCACTTATAAGCCATGTGAGGGCAGGCAAGGTACATTAACTTCCCTGGCCTCAGTTTCCTCATTGTGAAATAGAGCTAATAATAATAACCTAACAGGGTTGTAGTTATTTAATAAAATATCCCAGCACTGTTTCTGTTTCCTAGTCAATGTATAATCCACAGTCTTTACCCCCATTCCCTATGAGAAGGCACGGTAGCTTCTAGACTCTGGGCAGAGCCCCACACGCAGCAGTCAGGATGCTCAGACAGAAAAGCAAAGCCCTTAAAACTCTCTAGCAGCTAGAGCTACCTGGTGTTTGGAAGCCAGGCAGAGCCCCACAGATATGCATGGGAACACCCAGGATCATAATGGAGGAGGCACAATGCCAATCACTTAAATTTAGGTGTTCTTGGTTTCCTAATTTGATGGAAGGGTAAACTGAGGCAGAGAGTGGGGAAACGACAGATAATGCAGAGTGAACAAGTCTTACTTTGGAAAAAACAGTTTCCCTGGTGGGAGAGGAAGGGAGATTGTGCTGTGACTATCACCTAACTCAAATGTGGAACCCAAGATGGGCAAGAAGCTCAGGTGGGGCTAATGCTGTACAAAACACCTGGTTAGCTCCGATAAGCAGCTGTCACAAGCCAGGACTCTGCCCTGGCTGCACTCATCCAGCCCAGAGGGGCCATCACTCACTCCTTTCGTCTGGCTCACTCTGTCTTCATCCCCAGCTGTCAATTCATGTGTCTCAAAATGACATGAGTTAAACATCTTAAAGAACTAGAGATTTATCATATGGCGATGTCAACTCAGAAAGCAGAACCAGGGATTTGTATCTCAGTAGTGGATGATTACAGTTTTCTTGGTGCTATGAAAGCCCTATATCCTCACGTGTTGCAATCTGATTAATAGGCAGTGGTAGGGGTTGAATTATATCCCCCCAAAAGATATGTTGAGGTTTTAACCTGTGAATGTGATCTTCTTGGAAACAGGGTCTTTGAAGATATAATTAAGGTAAGATGTGATTATTAGAGTGGGCCTCCTCCACATACAACTATTATCTTTATAAGAAGAGAAGACAGAGAGAGAAAAGGAAGATGGTCATGTGAAGATGGAGGTAGAGGTTAGAGTGATGTAGCCACAAGCCAAGGAATTCCTGGGGCTACCAGGAGCTGGAGGAGACAAGGAAATATTCTCCCCTGGAGGTGGCAGAGGAAGCATAGCCCTGCCAACACCTTAATTGGCAACCCCAGGAAATGAATAGAGTAAGAAAGAAAAATTAAGTGGGAGGAAGGAGTCTGGGAGGAAGGAGGACATTCTGTTTAAGGGAACCCTGGAATCTCTTTTCTTCTACCCCCATGTCCTTCTCTATTTTCTATCCTCTATCTCCTTTCAACTCTTCAGCCAATGGATCTTTAATTCTTAAATCAACAAGCGTCAGTGAACTGCCTCCATGTGCCTGGCTTTGTGATGGAGGCAGAAGCGGCCCAGAGATGTGAGTTGAACTCCCTGCCTGTTGACCTCTAGCCTCCTGAAGGCAGTTCATGGGTGTGGGAAAGGGTGCTGGCTCCAGGGTCAGAGCACCTGGGCCCAAATCTCTGGGTGACCTCAGGCATGTGATTACGTGCTACATAGCTTGCTTCCTCCTCTGCAAAACGGGGAAAATAACACACCTATTTTGTGAGGTTCTCTTGAAAATTAAATGAGATAATATATGTCTAATGATTAGTACAAGCAATCAATCAGCATTAATTATTGTTATGACTGTTATTATTAGCGTAGGGAAAATAACATGAACAGCATTCAGCCAACTACAGGATAAAGTGTGATAAATGCTGGCACAAAGGTGCAGATGAAGCATTTTGAGAAGAAAGAAGAGAGATGAGTTATTTCTACCCAGAAATCAGGGAAGTCTTTGTAGAGTCACAACATTTGAATAGAGCCTGAAAGAACAGGTAGATGTTACCCAGTGTGTGTGTAGGTGGAGAAGGGACTTGTGGGAGGGATAAGGGAGTTTCTCCTGGAGGAAACTGCATTCACTGAGGCAAGGAGGTCTGACAGGTTCAGCAGAGAGAGTAGATCTATGTGTGTGAAGCATCCTGTGTGCGGTGCATGGTGAGAAGTGAGACCTAGGACAGGCTGGGTCTAGAAGGTTGTGGCTCTGATGTCAGGAGAAGGAGTTTGGTTTTTATTATGAAGACAGTGATCCCTAAGGGAGTTACAGCAATATGATGGAGGAAGCTAGGGTAGGGACGGGGAGGCCAGCAAGTTCTCAGTGGTCCACTCCAGTGACGAGGTCTGAACCAGGTTGGGGTGGTGAAGAGGAAGGGGCAGATTAAAAAGTCATGGAACTAATACTGAGGGGATTTGATAACTGGTTGGGAGTGAGAGGAGATGGAGAGAAACATCTAAGATGGTTTCTTGGTTTCTTGCCAGAACTATCTGGAAGGAAAGTAATGGGAGATTCTAGACTCCATAAAGGCTGAGGCCTCATCCTTTCCCCTTACCCCATGCCAGTACCCCACAAGGCCTGCATGGAGTGGGTGCTCAATACATAAATATTTGTTGAATGAATTTGATGCCAGAAGTGGGAAGGGAGACCAAGGGAAGGATAACAGGCTTGGAGGGGTGGTCACAGTATGGTCAAAGTTAAGATACCCACAGGACCATCACGTCAGGCTGGCCTGCGGGCTGCCAGACATGCAGCCTTGGGGAGAAGTGCGGGAGGGAGATAGAAACTTTGGAGCCAATAGCAACCAAGTGAAAACAAAAGCCACACGTGGGTTTGAAGTCCAGAGATAGCTCAGATCTCTCAGTGGGCTCCATGAGATTTGTCATAATAATTAGAGACAATCTCAGATGCTGGGTGTAAAGGGAGCACGGTGACAGATGAAGGTAAACTAATTATCCTCACAGCAACCTTGAGAAACGGGAATGTGCATGCACATTTCCTTGCTACGATACAGAGAAGAAAAAGGACCAGAAGAGTTGCATGATGTCCCAGAAGACAGCCAGAGCCCTGGCACAGCTGCAGGAACACCCAGGAACTCCTTCCTCTACTATCCCCCCTTGGAAATGTCAGCATGGGTGGTTTCCTCATCAAGGAATGATTTTAAGAATTTGTTTTTAAAATAAAAAGGGGTTTTAGAGTTGGGAAGCCCTTCGGGCCATAATGAGATGTGTTTTATGGGACCATTCACCAGCACCTGGAAAACAGGGATGACCTATAAATGTATTCATGGATTCAGACCCAGGGCAGGTTTCATGGGCTGATTACAAATGCCTTGGGGATGGCATCAGCATTCAGGAGACACAGTCGCCCCTGAACACCAGCCACAGTGCCATACACACCTTCACCGCCTGCACTCCCACCCCCTCCTCACCCCTGCTGCTGCAATGCCAACTCCTCAGTCTCAGCAGCTCCTGGAAGCTCTAGGTCACCTTTCAAGGAAACCACAGTTCCTGATCCAGATCAGGGCAGCCCAGGTCATTATCTTTGTCCCCTCAACCCACATAAGCCCAGCCTGTTCAGCCTCATCCACATGACTTCCTCAATCAGCCTGGCATCCCACCCCACCGGGTCCCCCTCCCACCTCCTCCGCCATCATAAGTTTCATGCAGAGAGTATAGCACTTGAAGCTAGGCTGACCTGGCCTCCCGTCCTGACCACTTAGACCCTGATCTTGTATGAATCAGTCTCAGAGACTCAACTTTCCCATCTGTGAAAGATCTCTCTCCTTGTCTGTACCCTCCTGGGTGGTACACAGGACTTCCTGTGGTGGTGGTCCACAGATGCCACATGGATGCATGAATGCATGGCTTCCTGAGAGGATGACACAGATGCACGTGGATTTGTATCACTTGCTGAATGGAAGTGAGACTTAACAGGGACCTCTTAGGAGCCTGTGGGTTCCCCCAAGTATAGAAAAAAAAAACCTCTTCAGTTCTTTCAAGGGAAATTTCAGGTACCTAGCTAACCCTGAGAAGTAAATGTGGTAAGGAAGAAGGTAATACTAGCTTAAGACCATAGCCAAGGAAGTTAGAATCATGGGATGTTTGGTTCCCAGGTAGAAACTAGACATAACATCTTAACACATGCCACTGAGTTGTTTTTCAGAAACCTGGATCCCCATCAAATGGATCTGCTGGCACATAGACCCCAGGTAAGGGGAAACTGACGCCTGGACTCTGACCTCTCTTTGTTCTAAATTTCTCCTTGAGGGGCCTGGAGAAAGTCACATCCTGCAGCCAGAGCTAACATCCCTTTCTGCTGATCCCACATTTTTAGGCAATCCTTCCTAAACCAACCATAAATCGGAAAATCTTTGAATCCACTTCTGACCTGTGGCTTCCTGCTTTGAGATGTCCCACTGTGTTAGGTCAAACTAATATATGTTCTCCATGTATTGATTTATGACTTTGCCTGTAACCTCTGCCTCCCTGCCTTTAAAAACCCTTACCTGAAAGCCATCTGGGAGTTGGGGTTTTAAGTGTGAGCCACCCAATTCTCCTTACTTGCTGCCCTGCAAATAGATGCCTTCGTTTCGTCTGCTGCAAACCTTGGCGTGGATGTTTTGGCTTTACTGTGCCAGGTAAGCAGACACCAATTAGGGTTGAGAACAGATGCGCTTAGTAAAATAAATTGCTTCCAGATGCTGGTGACACCATCTTGGCCTCCTCTTGGTATCCCGGTTGGCTCTCTATTTGAAAGACTCGCCTGGGCATGGTGGATCAGGCTTGTAATCCCAGCACTTTGGGAGGCCAAGGCGGGCGAATTGCCTGAGGTCAGGAGTTCGAGACCAGGCTGGGCAACATGGCAAAACCCCATCTCTACTAAAAACACAAAAATTAGCTGGGTGTGGTGGCGGGCACCTGTATTTCCAGCTACTCAGGAGGCTGAGGTGGGGAGAATCGCTTGAACCCGGGAGGCAGAGGTTGCAGTAAGCTGAGATTGCACCATTGCACTCCAGTCTGGGCAACAGAGTGAGACTCCATCTCAAAAAATAAAAACAAAAACAAAAACAAACAACGACAAAAAGCCTCTGTCCATCTTCTGTTGCACAAATCCCGCCTCACTCTCTGAGCCCTGGTGGAGCTCCATGTTCCTCATTGCAGCCCTCCTGGCTGCCCTCAGCTGGCACAACTCCATCGTCTGGCTGCTATCCACCTTTTGGTCAGTACACTTAGTTTGCACTAGACTGGCATCACCCAACTGAGTTCTAAGGCTGACAAGGTGCTGTTTCGTATTTGTCTGTGTTTTTATTCATTACATAGACCCCAAATACAGGCAGGCTGAGCCCTCCTCAGTTGCAAAATCAGTCACCACAAAGGATTCTTAGATTAATCACCCAGTAACATAATCTTAAAATACTGATTTTGGACCTGGGACACCGCCTAGACACTGATATGTTCATGGGTTCGTATACACATGCACACATGTGTGCACACACTTTGGGGATGGGATAGTATTTGTTTTCCTCTGAAGCTTCACTGAGCTGCCTGCCAGTTCAGAGGGGCCCAGGTCTGGGCTTGGAGATGGTACACATGATGTAAGAAAGGTTTCTCTATCCCCTGGGGCTGGTTGACTGCGATATGGCTGCTGCTTTCCCTACGGATATGAGATGCATGAGGTGAAGTGGAAAGGGACAAAGCTGTGCAGCTTGAGCCCAGGAAGGGGCACTCCCACGCCTGAGGTGCAGGGATAAGAAGGGGGGCACAGGGATCCCAGCCTGAGGCTGTTTCTGAAGGTAGGTTGGGCTTACTCATGGACACCCATTCATATCACACACACACACAGACACACACACACACACACCACAACGACAATAAGTACACAGTCTCCAAACATTCTCTGCTTACCACACACTGATACAGTGATATAGTATGGGCTCCAACTGGCTTCTCCTCATGGAAAAGTAGGAATAAGGAAGGGATGTGCTGTGAAATGGAAGGGGCATGTACACAGTGTGCAGCTTCGTTGTCTATTGATTGGTAACTTTGTTAAGCAAATATTTACTTTGCACCTCCAAGTGCCAAACACTGAGGATACAGACATGAAAAAATACATATACCTGTACAACACAGTTCCCTAATCATATGTATTTGGGGTGAAACCCCCACACATAAGCACATTTAAATGTAGGCTCACTTGCATCACAAATGCATTCACACACACACACACACACACACACACACACAACTATACATCCATAGACACCCAGCAATGGGCAATGGGGTTTTGTCCTATCACTCACAAGAAAGGCAAAATGGGAAGCTTATGGTTTTAACAGCCATCCCTGGGCCCAGTACTTTATTCCTGGTTATCTCTCCTGGGGCCAGGGGTCAAGTGTCAGATGAAGTGACTTTTTAATGTCCATCTGGGAATCCAGAAGGTAAAGGAGGTGGTAATAATACTCCCTTTGTAACCTGTCTGTCTCTCTAGCACTTGAGAAAATTGGATGCTATTAAAGTCAATTGAACTTTAAAGGGCAATGAACAGTGGAGACATGATAGAGACAGGAAAAGCTTACAGCTGCAGCCCTGAGGGCTTGCTGGAACACTGCAAGGTGCCTTTGGGGATGGGACCTCTGCTCACATGGATCTTTTAGGTGGTCCCAGTATGGTTTCTCCAGCAACTGAGGTGTGATCCTAATCCAAACTTTTTTGCAGTTAGTTACATTCACCCTTCTCTCAGCAGCTCCATGGACTGTGCCTTTGGGGGTTCCAAGTGGACTCAGGTAAAGGAGAGATTAGACCTGGCCCTTAGGGAGCTCCTCAGCCGATGGGAGGGTCATGGCTGTGACTTCAGAGAGCTCCTGGCCTCATCCAGGGGTTATCCACATGGATATGCAAACATACGGAAGAAAAAATAGATTGGAAGATGAAGAAATATTCATGCAGTATTATGAGCATTTATATGAAACTTAAAAGCATAAAAAATAATTTCACATATTGCTTTGATGGACATATGTGTGTTGTATGAAGTTCACACAGTCCTTGCTCTTCCCAGTTCCCATGTACAAAGTTCTGTTGTGGTTTAGTCGAACCAGTCCCCAACAACAAGGTTAAAATTTGAATTATGATAGCGTATTGACTGTGTGTGATTGCACAAAGTACAAACTTTGATGCCAAGTTCTTCATTCCACACATTTCTCCATGAAGAACAGATGTGCATCCTGATTTCTTCTTTCATGGTCTGTCAGGTGACTGGTCACTGAGCATCTGCTATCCAGTTTTCCAGTTTACACACAGACAGCAAAGTGTGCAGTTATGTTGCTTCCATGTCTCTGGGTGATTAACCTATGTTACGCTTTGCAAAAATAGATGATCTAAAGAGGAAGTTGACCTTGAAAGATGAAAGCACAGAGAAGAAACAAAAAGCGATAATGCTGCAAATGGAATTCAAACAGTATGTCAAGGAACTGTAGAAGGAAAAGCTGGTGGTGGGAATATGGACACCACCACTAGGAGAGGGACTCTAGATCTGCAGCCAGAGGAACTTAGTGAAGGACAACTTAGTGACATTATGAAGAAAGTGGTTGTGATGAAAAGGATGGGGATGTTCCAGAGGAAGTGATGCTGGCAAAAATTTCACATTAAGGGAACTCTCAGAGACACTGTGCAACACTGAACATGCAAAGGATAAAATGCTAGAAGTTGACACAAACTTAAGAGTATGATGATTTGCCAAGTATAGAAAAGATGTTTGCTCTGTATTATAAGTTATATGACGAAGAGAAGGTGAGCACTGTTCATACTATTCTTGAAAGTTTTTTACGAAGAAATAAAACACCTTAATTCTCAATGTTTCTAAAGTTTTAAATTAAATAATTTGGATAATATTAATATTTAAAATGCTGATTTCACTATTTTTTTAAAAAAATTTCCATATACTATTTATAGTCTGAAGTAAGAGAGTTTTAATGTTTTTGACAAGAATTGTTAAAGATCACAAGACCATTATAATTTTTTCTCACAGATTTTTAAGATGATTTTGCACAGTTTCAGCTTGTGTGGTCATTTTTATAGCCCTGCAGAGTGAGTCCTGTCTGTGTAAAGAATAATGTATTAAGTATAAAGAAATGCTTTGGAATGACAAATACTCAATTCAATGTCTCTAGTTAGATCTAGAGGAGAGGGAGAGAGGGGAGAGTATGATTAGGGAGGTGCACACATGGGCTTTGACTATGTTTATAATATTTATTTCTTTTTTTTTTTTTTTTTTTTTTTTTTTTTAGAGACGGAGTCTTGCTCTGTCGCCCGGGCTGGAGTGCAGTGGCCAGATCTCAGCTCACTGCAAGCTCAGCCTCCCAGGTTCACGCCATTCTCCTGCCTCAGCCTCCGGAGTAGCTGGGACTACAGGCGCCCGCCACCTCGCCCGGCTAGTTTTTTGTATTTTTAGTAGAGACGGGGTTTCACCGGGTTAGCCAGGATGGTCTTGATCTCCTGACCTCGTGATCCGCCCGTCTCGGCCTCCCAAAGTGCTGGAATTACAGGCTTGAGCCACTGCGCCCGGCCTTATAATATTTATTTCTTAAGTTGGAGTCTAAGTTAGTTTTATTTCTTAAGTTGGAGTCTAAGTTAGGCTGTTCTTGCATTGCTATAAAAAAAATCAGAGACTGGGTAATTCATAAAGAAAAGAGATTTATTTGGCTTATGGTTCTGCAGGCTGTATAGGAGGCATGGCACCAGCATCTGCTCAGGAAGCTTCCAATCATGGTGGAAGGTGAAGAGGGAGCTGGCATCTCACATTGCAAGAGCAGGAACAAGAGTCTGAGGGAACTTCTACACTGCTGGTGGGAACGTAAACTAGTACAACCACTATGGAAAACAGTGTAAAGTAGAACTACCATTTGATCCAGCAATCCCACTACTGGGCATCTACCCAGAGGAAAATAAGTCATTATATGAAAAAGATACTTGCACATGCATGTTTATAGCAGCACAATTTGCAATTGCAAAAACATGGAACCAACCCAAATGCCCACAGATCAAGGAGTGGATAAAGAAACTGTGGTGTATGTATATGATAGAATACTACTCAGCCATAAAAGGAATGAATTAATGACATTTACAGCGACCTGGATGAAACTGGAGACTATTATTCTAAGTGAAGTAAGTCAGGAATGGAAAACCAAACATCATATGTTCTCACTCCTATGAGGATGCAAAGGTATAGGAAAGACACAGTAGATTTTGGGGACTCAGGGGAAAGGTGGGAAGGGGGTGAGGGATAAAAGACTACAAATTGGGTGCAGTGTATACTGCTTGGGTGATGGGTGCACCAAAATCTCACAAATCACCACCAAAGAACTTACACATGTAACCAAATACCACCTGTTCCCCAATAACCTATGGAAATAAAAAAAAAGAGTCTGAAGGGGAAGACGCCATACACTCCTAAACAGCCAGATCTCGCAATAACTCATTCACTATTGCGAGGGTTGAGTGAAGAGGACAGCGCTAAACCATTCTTGAGAAATCCACCTCCATGATACAATCACCTCCCACCAGGCCCCACCTCCAACACTGGGGATTACAATTTAACGTGAGACTTAGAGGGGACAACATCCAAACTATATCAATAGTATTTGTTGCATTTTTTTGCATGTCTTGATAGAAACTTAAATATGTGAGCTATCCAAACAAACATATCCAAATGGGCTCATTTCTTTATTATAAATTATAAATATTGGGGCTGATCACTAGTTAGCAGGAGGGCATTTGGGAAGGCAACAGTGCACAGGGCGCTGCAGGAGGCCCTGAGACCACACAGTACACTCAAAAAGACTCCAGACTCCCTGGGATGAAGGCTGCAGGGATGGGGAAGAAAGGAGGATTCAGAAGGCCTGGGTTCTAGTCTTCCTCCACAGTTAAAAAGCTTAGTGCACTGGACAAGCCCTTCATCTCCCTGGGTCTCAGGTGTCTCTATAAAATGAGCATGCTTGTACCTTATCTGGAAGAAATGCTTTCCTGATGCTTTCCAGGGCTCGCCATGCTTATTTCTTGCACTCTAGGGTTAAGGACAAGTATTTTCAGTTCTCCCTACTACTGGCTGGCTGTGTGAGCCATTTCTCTGCAAACAGGAGTATTCCTGCTGTTCCTCTGGTCAATCAGGAAGCTCATGAGAAAGTGCTCTGCAATTTTGAACAGGAAGCAAGGAATGTGTCATGCCTACCAACATCATCTTTCCTCTTCTCTTGCTCTCGGAGATCACCAGAAGCACACTCGGGTCACCAGCCACCTTTGCCGGTATTGACTGGGAAGAGTTCCCAACAGTGGTATTGGTCCAGGCAGTTGTATCACATGAACCCTTGTAAGTGGAGGTTGACCTCCAGGGTGGTGGTGCTGAACCCCTGAAGGATTCTGGGCAAACTAAGCAAAGGGTTAGTTTACAGTTTTCCCTCCTCCTTTTTTTTTCTTGGAGGCTTAAGGAAAAACAAATTCTTATCTGCAGTATCCTGTTCCCAGCCTCCCGTCTTCTTGCCTCCCCATGGGTCCTTAGCCTCCCTTGAATCTTTTAGAAAAGAGTTGGCTCCCTGAAGACATGGAGAGAACTGCAGTTTGCCGTTTTCCAAAGCCTGTCATTCATTCCTGGTCTCCTTCTCATCACCTTGCCTCCAGTTCTAATTTAGTCCCTGGGGCCGCTCTCTTCTTGAATGATTAGAACCAGAGGGCAATCAAAAAGAAAGGAACTTTCTGCAGAGGAGAGAGGGGAGCCAGGAGCTTTGGGGACGTTTCTCTTCCCTCAAGGGATGAGGTAGATTTTCCTAAATTTATAATTAACAAGATGAAAAAAGACACTTCAAGAATTCATAACTCTCGGAAAATACTCCAGTTTGGGAAACACTGGTCTGGAACTTGTGGTGAGTCAGCTCTTGATTCGTGAAGGCAGAGATGCACAGATACCACATTGAGAAGATAGTAGATGATGTAAACCCACTGGAGAAATGGAAGCTTTCCCATGGGGAAGGCTGCATGGGCGGAGGAAGTAGTCCTCTGGTGGAACAGAATGATAACATACCGTTCATCACAGCCCCAGGTATTGTGCTCAGTGCTTCACATTTAACTCAGACAACCACCCATGAAGTAGGTCCAGTTATTAGCCCCATTTTGCAGGTGAAGAAATAGAGGCATGCAAATCTATGCAGTTTTTCTAAGACCCTACATCCAGTTAGAGCCGCCAAGCAACAAACACTGACATCTAGAAGAATGTGTGAATAGGTTGTTGGAGTCACAAATGCCCAATTAATCAGTTGGTGTCATCTTATACACCCATCCCTCCAAAAGTTGCTATTTTTTACTTTCCCTGGCCCTGGAAAAAGGGGGACCCCAGGACAGTGTCCTGGACTGGAATTAGGACAGCTCCATTCTATAGACTGGTCAGCCCCTCATTCTATGTGTGACCTTGAGTGAGACCCTTCCTGATCCTAGGTCTTGGTCTCTACATCCATCAGAGGAGGCAGTGAGACCAGCTGGCTTCAAAAGTTCAACCCAGTCCCACCGTTCCAGTACATGCCAGTCTACCTGACTCCACGGGGGAGGTTTTGGGGGCGGGGTGGATCTTCACGTTGCAGCTGCTGTTTATGACTTTTCCAAGGCCCCTCCTCCCTGGGCTCCTCGCCCCCATGCTTGGCATGCTTGGCTCTGTCTTGCAGTGAAGCGAGCCGTGTAGGAGTTTCTAGCTGCCTGTCTCTTTTGGGTTCTCCCTTTTGGGATGTCTTTTCACACCTCCAAGTGCTGGGTGGGAGTGGACGAATGCCACATGTTTGGCTCTGACACCTTCCTTTCCCCTCCATGGGATGCTTGCAGCCCAGGACCTGAGCATGGATGCCTCTGTGCTAACCCTTTGTGAGGCTGCTGGGGCATGTCTACAGAGCAGCAACCCATCACCGCTGCTGTGTGAGCCACTATTCCTTACTCCCGGAAGGCCAGCAGAAGCTCCTCCTTTGCTGGAGCTGGTCCCACCCAATGGAGGGGGCTGATTAATTATGTAGCTTCAGGCAAGTCATATCTCCTCACTGGGCCTCAGTTTTTACATTTGTAAAGTAAGGATTAGACCAGACAGGCCCCTAAGATACTCCAAACTCTAATGTTGTACAGTTTATTTCATTTCTGTTTGTTTCATGTCATTCCCAGTACCCTCATATCCTTCGTGTCTTGTAGACATCATATCTGCCAGCTGAGATTTTTAGCTGCTTCAAACACCCCACTGGAGGGACGTATCTCAGCATGCTGAGATGAATATTTTGTTAGAATAACTTGCTATTAAAACATGATTAATATTGAAGATTTGTTTATGAAATAACACTGTATGAAGAAGGCAGAACAAAACAGAGGGCACACACATTCGTTAGAACACGGAGAAAATGTGTCCAACAGCACTGGAGAATGACCACAGAGAGATGTGTTGTTTGAGCTTCATACTCAATGGATTCTTTTGGCTGTAATGTTGCTTAAGTTAATAATTTCTAAAATTGTGGCTGATAAGACTAAGAGGCCTTTCAAATTTCATCAAGGAGCCTGTGGGCCTTCCTTAAAATTTCATTAGGAGGAGACCAATTTAAAGATTAGCTAATGTAAGAGATGCAGTTATCTAATTAATTGTAGCAGGTCCGTGAGGTAATCCAGTGAGAGAAGCTCCTGGCAACTGATAGAGACCAAGAAAAGGAGAGCTAAAGAGTAAAGAATTGCCAGTGTTTCTGTGGCCCATGTTCAGGGTGGAAGACTCTCTTTTCGAATGGTGAGTCCCAGTGGTCTAAAGACTGATGCCTCTCCATACTGGTGGATTGAGAATAACCTTGAGATGAGATTTAACTTCTTTTCACATATTTCAAATTCTTCAATAGCCTTTTAATCAAATTTAGTCTCTGGGCAAACCTTCCCAAAACGAAGAAGTACTCTGTGCAAATATTGCTGTTAAACTGCCAGATATATCTCTCAGTAAAAATAATAGCAGCAGCTGTGAGTTATAGTGCCTACAATGTAAAAAGTACTTCACATGCATTTAACTGTAATTTTTGCAATAATCTTGCAAAGTGGGAATTGATACTTCGGGGCTATCATGTACCCATGCAGATTGTGCACTGCACAACTCCGGGGACACCATTCACATTGGAGTCTATGTGAATGGCATCTTCTGGAGTTGTATGGTGTGCAGCCTATCCTACTCTACAAGTTTAATAACAAGACTTCTATAGTGTCATGTACTATTCTAAGCACTTGTATATATGTAAGTATATTTAATCCTCACCTCCACCATGCAAAGCTGGTGTTATTATTATCCCTGTTTCACAGATGAAGCATAGAGAAGTGGTTAAAAAACCTTGTCCAAGGTCATACAGCTAGTAAATGAGGATGCCCAATTTAAACCCGAATGTGTCTGGGTTTCCTCTTGGGAAATTATTTTAATACACCATTACATAGTCTCCAGGTCAGCCTCTGCCTGTGACTGCCATGCATCTGTCAGAGTGTGACTGCACTGAGCTGAACCTGTGAAGCCCAGGACCCAGCCCTCAAGGGCAGTGACCCACTGAGGCACATATTCTGGTGGGCTCCCCCAGGTCAACCAGGGAGCCACTTTCCATACACATCTATTACCATCTTTGCCATGTGTCATGTCCCCCATTGAAGCAATGGCATATGTTCCACATTGTAATAGAGTAAGAACATAAATCCTCTTGAAAGATTATGAGTTGATGCCATAGTCAGAAGGAAGTGGTGGAACAATATAAGGATGACTCTTACCCCAAACCCTCCCGTATGAGTTGACCAAAGACGACCTACAGACAATCCTTAGATTACTAGATTTTTAAAGACTGACCTCTGGCCAGATTTGGCACATTGTGTTCTAGGAGTAGGGGACAAATCCATGTCCTTTCAAGAGTCCACATCCCAGCTCCTGTTTTTGTTCAGATGCTAGTGTGATGTGTCTGCCACACAGGAAGGTAGGGGAGTTATTTTGTGGTTAAACTTGGATGAAACATTGAACAATGCCCCCAAGAGAAAGGTACACCTGTTCATAGGAAGTAATAGTGAGGGTCATCTAGCACCCACCACCCTAGTCCAGACAGGCAAGGCCGCTTTTCTGGTCTTTCTCCTCTGCTGCCCCTGCAGGTCAGTTTTGGTGTGACAGGCACCCTTAAAATGGGAAGGTCTTCCTGCCTCCAATTCCACACAGCCTCCAGGGCTTTCAAGAAGTCTTGCTGTTGCTACGGTAACTCTACCTAGGTTGTCTGCCACACATTTCTGAGTGCTGGTTGCATCCTGTCATTTTGTCCCAATGCCTGAGGCCAGCTTGAGTGGGGAAAGAGATAGAGGGAAGGTGGCGTTGCAATCAGGCTGGACAGCTTAATGTCCCTCAGTAACTTGGGCTAGGTGGAAAGAAACAGAATGCTTCAGTATGGTTTCTTATTCTCTGAATAGCCCTCCTCATCTCATCTACACCACGGGACATCCCCTGCTTAACTTCCTGAGATGTTCTTCCTTTTCCTGAATGTTCCTCAGGTTCCTCCCACATGTTAAATGTCACAGGCAATTCTCCCAGAGGTCTGCCAGCCCCTGCCCTGGTTTAGATTAGAGGTAGTAGACCTAGGGGCTTATGTCAAAAGAATTGACATATGAACCTAAGAACAGAAAAGCTGGTTCTCTGGGTAAACCTCCAAACTCAAGATTTTGTGTTTTGACGGGGGCAACAAAAACGGGGTGCACAAAAATATAGGAGTCATTGTCCTTATTTCTCCCCAAATGCTAGAGACAGTTCCCAAAGACTAACTTTCCTTAAGTCATTCCCAGAATTACTCTGGTCTATTTATATTAATCCCACTTTTTTTTTTCCTCTCAAAGAAGAATTTTGTCATAGTTACCTTGCTGAACACTGAGTGTTGCTTTTCTTTTTTTCTTTTTCTTTTTTTTGAGACAGGGTCTCCCTCTGTCACCTAGGCTGCAGTGCAGTGGCGCGATCTTGGCTCACTGAACCTCCACCTCTCAGGTTCAAGCGATTCTCATGCCCCAGCCCCCTGAGCAGCTGAGCTTACAGGTGTCCGTCATGAACCCAGCTAATTTTTGTATTTTTGGTAGAGACAGGATTTCGCCATGTTGGTCAGGCTGGTCTAAACTGTTGTGACCTTTAGTACAGTGCTAAATTCAATTCCTAACCACTTGTCAGAACCAAGGCAAACCCCTTTCTCTTCCTTAAGTGACTGCTTAGGCAGCCCCTTGCATCTCGGAGAGCCGTGGAGACGGGGATGGCAGTCCTTTGAGCAGACTCCACATGTTGGCTTCAGAGCTGTGTTGGGTGCTCTAAGCTTCAGTCCCCCAGCCCAAAATACATACTTAAAAAATATGTCAAATTGACTGCTTTAGACATGACATGCAAGCTTTTATTTGCCACACTTTCACTGTGTCATACTGTCTTTTTACACTCTGATACATCACTGAGTGGCCTGATTGATCCACAAAGACATTCTTCTTTGCACCCTCTGGGACAAGAACTGGTCTCCCCTTGGTAAGTGGCAATATGTCTCAGCTTTGCTGTTAACTCTTCTGTGCTGAGCTCAGTAGACTCCCACTTGCTGAATAAAGATCTATCTTTTGAAACCAAAGTCTAGACACAAGTATTATTCATATGCAGGGTTGGAGAAGGGAAAAGGCCCTGCTTTAAATAGGGACAGGTTCTCCTTCACATTATTAATATGCTGAGATAATTACAGGTCTCCTGACAAAATTTCAGGGGCAGAATAATTGATTTAGGGACTTCTTGGAGTCAAAGTCAAGCTGCCCTCTGATATAGTCTCCCCAGGAACTTGGTGAGCATCATTACTAAGGCCATCCCCAGATGTAGTAGAGAGTGGGCCCTGGCTTGACTGCTCTAACTGGGCTGACCACAGGGGTGGGTGAGGGACGCGTGAGGAAGGACACAGCAAGATTTGGAAGGCAGAACACACAACATTCATAAAACCAGGCTCAGCAGATGAAGCTTTAGAATCTGGAAGGATGTGATAGGAAAGGAAATGGTAAAGGTAGTACACAACTCTCCAGATCTGGGCTCCCTAAGTGGGGGGGTCTATGGAAAGAATATAAAGGATCTATGAACTTGGACAGGAAAAAATACGTCTTTAATGTCATTAACTTCTAACTGTAATCTAGTGTTTCCTTCATTATGAAGGTAGACAAACCACAGCGTGTTACCAGAACCTGAGGCTTTCCACCAAAGGAAATTTACTATTTTCATCATGTTACGCTTTTGCAGATACCTTGTAATGTTGTTTATACATATCATTATTCTAGATTATTTATTAGACCTGCCTCTAGATTTTATTTAGATTTAAATATGTGTATAATTGTATTACAAATTAAAACATATTTTGATACAGTATATATAGTATAAAAATTCTCTTAGAATTTAGATGTGATGAATATTAACATTTTGAGGTAACTGTAAAAATTGTAACATGATGAAAATAGTTGATTAGACATATAACTATTATATATAACTATTACACATAAAACTGTTGCACATATCATAGAGTATATGTCTAATCAGTTATTCTCACCATGTTACAATTTTTACAGTTACCCCCAAATATTGTTAATACTCATCATTTATCTAAATTCTAAGATAATGTTTGATATTATAGATATAGTTTCCTTTGTAATCCTGCACATTTTACTTTGTACGTTTAAAAACATTATTTTGAGAAGAGGTCCTATGGCCTTCATTACAGCGAGCGCCAATGAGTTCTATGTTGTGAGGAAGGGTAACAACTACTGTAGGTCTCCCTTTAAAAGAAGAATCAACTTCTGGAACTTATAGCTAAGGCCAGACTCGAGGAGAAAAGCCTTAGAAACTCCATTTAGGCTGGGTGCTGTGGCTCATGACTGCAATCCCAGCACTTTGGGAGGCTGAGGTGGGCGGATCATGAGGTCAAGAGATCGAGACCACCCTGGCTAACACGGTGAAACCCCATCTCTACTAAAAATACAAAAAGTTAGCCGGGCGTGGTGGCGGGTGCCTGTGGTCCCAGCTACTCTGGAGGCTGAGACAGGAGAATGGCGTGAACCCGGGAGGCGGAGTTTGCAGTGAGCCGAGATCACGCCACTGCTCTCCAGCCTGGGCGACAGAACGAGACTCTGTCTCAAAAAAAAAAAAAAAAAAAAAAAAAAAAAAAGAAACTCAATTTAGGCACACTCGTATATATAGAAGAATCTTTAGGATGGTAATGCTGAAACCACAGGAATACAATTCTGATGATGGGATCTCAGGCATTTGTGGAGAGATATTTTAGACTAGAACTTTAAAATATCGCAAAGGGAAAAGTCCACTCTGTAGGCACCAGAGCTCCATTTCAGCTCAGATGGGGTCAGAGGGGTGACGACATGTAGTATTTAGGATGGGTTGTCCAATTATCCCACTACAGGGTAGAGGGAGAGTGTCTGTGAAGTTTCCCGATGTGTGGCTCTCTGGATTCTTTTTCAGGGAAGGGTGTAGTGGAGACTTCCAGCTTGAGTCCAGCAACCTTGGAGCTACAGTGCCCTCCCTGTCCAAGAAGCCTCCTCCTTCTTTGGGTGGCTGCAGCCTGCTGAGCCCTAAGTGGCCAAAAGAGAAATGTAAGGGGAGAGCCCCAGAAGCTTCTCTACAGCCTAACTCCTGCAGTCTCCTCTCCTGGGAGGTGCAAACAAAATGTAAGTCAGCCTTTCAAAGTTGGACAGAACATTCTGTAGAAAACTATTCTTTTTCCAATCGCAGGTAGCTACTTGTTATTGGGTCATAAATCAATTTAGTGTATCACAACAAGCGTTAAAAATAGAATAGAAAATAGTGCGTGTCACACCCAGGTTACGTATTATCTCGTGAAACTGGTTTTTGTTTTATATATGCGTATGTATGTGAGTACTGTGTTGCCATGTGATTTATTTCTTATTGTGGATTGCAGCCAAGAGTTTGAAAAACCTTGCTGTCAAGATGCCGCTGTAGCCCCACGGAGAAGTCACAGCAGAGGGAAGAGAGTGTGAGATGGAAAGCATATCCTAAAGTAATAGGAGTTAATAATTATTTTTAATACATATTAGAAAAAAAATAGCATACCAAAACCCTGGGAATTCAATATCTTGCTTAGTACCAAACTCAGATCAGGACCTCATCTTCCATGGACTTCCTTAATCAGTGAGTGGTGCTTGGGTGAATATAGCCAAAAATGCAAACAAGCTATGTGAATGACCACATTTTGGGAAACACTTAGAAGAAAGAAATGAGGTCAGTAGAGTACAATTGAGAGGGCAGACCTCTGATTGGGGGTGGATCACAACCTAAGTCTTTGTTTTGTTTACTTAGACTTGTTTCTTAATCTCTAATATGGGGTGTAATTACAGCAGTCTGGCTGCCCAATGGGGCTGGCATCATGATCAAACATCATCATATGGAAGAAAACCATGTAAAGCATAAAAAGCGTCAGGAATTATTGCTAGCCATGGGGGGAGGTCATTTTCTCCTCCATAGACCACAGATTTCTAGTGGGTTTTTGGAGCTGTTTGCATTACCATGAAAAAGAGTATGGGCTCCAGGCAAACAGGCCCTTCAGGCTCTTTCTCCTCTAGTTTTGTCCAGTACCATTTCCAAGTGGAGCGGAGAGGTGGGGTGGTGGGTACCAACAGAGCCCAGTGCAGCCTGCTGCCTGTGATCTGGAGGTTACAAGAATAATGACCCAGCTCTGAGCCGGTCGTCCCTCTGCAAGCAATTTGTTACCCTTTTCCCTGTGACTGGGCGCTGCTTATCTCGGGTGTTGGCTACAGAGTCCTCACAGAGGTAGGTGTTGGTGTGCAGATCACCAAAACCCACCCCATGTGAGCCCCTGCAGCACAATTAGCCTCAGGCCTGTGAGGCTCTGGGTCCCCTCAGGAAGCTGGCAGAAGAGAGAATAAAACAGCAAGAAGAATGGGAAGAGGTGGAAGGTGAGAGGCGTGAAAAATGGCACATCTCCCTTAGGGGCTAAACTGTATCCCTCCCCGAAATTCATATGTTAAAGTACTAACTCCCAGGACCTCAGAACGTGACTGTATTAGGAGATAGCACCTTTAAAGAGGTGGTTACATTACAATGGGGTCACTAACAAGGGCCCTGATACAATACACCTGCTGTCCTTCCAATTTTAGTATATGTACTGCCAAAGCGAGCACGCCTGCTGTCTTTCTAAGGAGAGGAAATAAGAACACAGAAACATACTCAGAGATGACCAGGTGAGGACAAAAGGAGGAGAAGATGGCTACCTCCAAGCCAAAGAAAGAAAACTTGGAAGAAACCAATCCTTCCAACATCTTCTAGCTTCCAGAACTATGAGAAAATAGATTTATGTTGTTCAATCCACCCAGTCTGTGATACTTTGTTATGGCTGCCTGAGCTGACTAATAGAGATGGCAAATTCTGCAGTCAAGATAGGGTGGGTGCCACAAGATGGATTATGGCCTGCAAACTAAGACAGAGGCACACCCAGGGAGTTGAGAGTCAGTGTGCAGGAAGCAGCTCAGCCCCAGGCTTAGGAGTGAAGATGAATCAGTGTTACGAGCTTGGATGTGATGAGTAACTGTGTAGTCTTCAGCTACAGGCATAGTTGTTGAGGCTAGAAAAGGAGAAGACTTTACTTCAATGGTTCTCAGTATGGTTTCCAGGCCAGCAGCATCAGCATCACCTGGTAACCCGTAGAAAATGCAAATTATTAGGTCCTACCCCAACCTAGCTGTGGTTTATTAAGACCTCTGGGTGATTCTGATGTGCACTCAAGTTTGAGAACCACTGCTTTACATTTGTGTGTGTGTGTGTGTGTGTGTGTGTGTGTGACTAAGCACAAGAGTTTGTGTGGTTGCATCACACAGAGTAGAGGGTCAGGGAAATTTGTTGCCGTGGGAATTTTGCCCAAAGCTTTCGGAAGGGGCCCTTGTGACATGCAGTTGGAAAGGAGAAATATCAAGTGGTGGAGAGACCATTTTAATCCCATAGCTCAAGTTCCCCCTGTCTCAATCAAAGTACAACAGCTGGGTAACCACAGGATCTTAGCACTTGGATCATTCCAAATTTCTGGAATTCTTTCTCTTATCAATCCCTTTTGTGATCAAATCTTCACCCACTAAAAATATGGTCATAAATAATGATGCTGTCCCTCTAAGATTTGCACTCTGGGAGGGAGTAGGAGTGGGGAAGGTTGGAGGATAAGAGAAGGGGGAGAGTAAGGATTTTTTTTTTTTTAAATTATACTTTATGTTCTGGGATGCATGTGCAGAATGTGCAGGTTTGTTACATAGATGTACACTTACCATGGTGGTTTGCTGCACCCATCAACCCATCATCTACATTACGTATTTCTCCTAATGCTATCCCTCCCCTTGCCCCTGACACCCTGACAGGCCCCAGTGTGTGATGTTCCCCTCCCTGTGTCCATGTATTCTCATTGTTCAACTCCCACTTATGAGTGAGAACATGTGGTGTTTGGTTTTCTGTTCCTGTGTTAGTTTGCTGAGAATGATGGTTTCCAGCTTCATCTATGTCCCTGTGAAGGACATGAACTCATCCTTTTTCATGGCTGCATAGTATTCCGTGGTGTATATGTGCCACATTTTCTTTATCCAGTCTATCATTGATGGACATTTGGGTTGGTTCCAAGTCTTTGCTATTGTGAATAGTGCCGCAATAAACATACATGAACATGTGTCTTTATAGTAGAATGATTTATACCATTATATACCATTTAAACACCATTTGACCTAGCAATCCCATAACTGGGTACATACCCAAAGGAAATTATTATCTAAGTGGAGCCTATGTGATGCCAAGCACTGGAAGGCAACTTTCAGAGGTGACTTTATTAAGCGGCTTAATAAATGGTATTTTCTTCCGTTTTCTCTTATTATGTAATAGCTAGATGACCACCAATGAATTGAGAGAGGTAGCAATAACTCTAAAAGCCAGTTTTGGCTCTCTTTACGTGGTACACAAATGATGTCAAGGCATTTACAAAAATGGTTTTTTTTTTTTTTTTTTTTTTTGGTCTAATCTCAATTTTAATGGGATTAGGACATAATGACAAACTAGTTCTGAGAAAGCATCTTCACCTGAAGCTAAAATATTGCAATTCTAGAATGTAGCTTCTGGAAGAGTGAATATTTAGAATGTCATTTTCGTCCTTCAAGGTACATGCAATCTGTGCAAGTACAGCCTAGAATGCCCCTCCTCCACTCCCCCAATTATGTCCACTGAATTTTGCAGAACTCTGGAGAGAACACTGGAGTTGGAGGGCTCTGGCAAAGGTCTGAAGGGCAAGCAATGGATACTGAAAAAGGGATGCATCTGTTAGGCATGTAGCTGGCTAGCAGGGCATCTTGATGTGATAGTTGGGACCCTGGTGAACTTTCAGTCTTTCCTAAGTCTGCCTGGAGTTGGATTCTGACAAAGGATGCTTTAGTAGTAAGAGTAGCTAACACTGACTAGGCACTTACTATGAGTGTCAGACACTATACCACATATGTGACTACATCCTTAACCCAAGATGAGTGAGTTAAGTAACTTACCTAGACCACACAGTCACTAAGTAGCCAAATCGGACCCAGCAATGATGTCTTATAGATACCCAAGATCAAGCTGTTGACCGGAATCCCCAGGACTCAGTGAGAACAGAGAGGTGCTCATCCAGGAAGGCTGGAGAGAGAAAGAAGAGGTGCACCAAGTGGCTGTAACACCCAAATATATGAACCAGGAGAGGCAATGAGAAAGTTATCTACTCACTGGATGATACTGGCATGCTTACTACAGAAAGGAGGCTTTTGGGAAGGCAGAGCCATTTGGAAGGGCCTCAGGGACCATGCTGAGGCATTTAGAAAAAACTGATGAGGAGAAAAGTTTAGAGCTGAACAGGGAGTGGAAATGGCTGACCACGAGGAGGCGCAGAAGACACAAAATTTGTAACTTACGGGGTTTCCTGGGCCTCAGCCTCCCTTCTCCCGCAGGCACCCTCTAGTAGGACAGTCTTCTCTCTCCCTCCTCTCCCACCACATCCACATCCAAAGCATCCTCCCAGAAACTACCTTATCTTCTTAACATGTAGTCTAAACTTAACTCTTTCCCCTAAAAACTTCCTAGACTTTCACATCATCTTTCTTTGATCTACTTAATACTTAGTGTGTCTGTTCACTGTAAGACAGTCCCTGCTGGGACCAGACCAGGGCCCTCCCTACTCCCCATACATCAAGACATCTCTCCATGGAGAAAGATCAGAGCCCTCTCTGTTGCTGTGCACACCTAAGATATCTGCCTTTAACTCAGCAAGACAAAGGCCCACACCAACTCCTCCATAAATCCACCACGGTTACCACCTTGAAAGTTCTGCCACCACAGGGACTCACACAGAAGCTGAATTTTGTAGGTCAGCGTCTTCTGATTTTCTTTTTATAACCATCCATTTCCACATGAAAAAATGTAGCAGTTTTCTTTTTCCCTTCATTATCTGCTTTTTTCTCTCAGGTACTTACTGCCTTGGCTTCTCTTATAATGAACCTTTCCTTCACCCACCTGCTTTCCCAAATCCTCACTCCATTGTCAAAATCTCCTACCTTTTACGCTTTCATGGAAACTTTGCCCCGATACACCACAGCCCTCCAAGCCCAGGCTGGGCTGTGCTCTCCCAGAGATGCTGAGAGAACTGCAGCAATTACTCTTCCGAGCTCCACCGGGATTCCCACAGCCTCTTGTCCTTCTTCCTTCAGTACACGAGGCCAGTCCTTCCTCTGTACCCTTCCTCACTTCTTCCTCTACAATCATGCTCCATTAACCCAGCTTCCTTGATAGCTTCAACATCCCCTTTCCATGTTCCCACCCTCAGCCTGCAGGCGTTGCTCATTTTTCTCAAAAACCACCTTTGAGCCTCTTCTTGAGGTTACCAACATTTTTATTCTCAAACTTGGTGCTCACCACTTAGCTTCCACTCAAGTCTTTACTCCATTGTATCTCAGTACAACCTAGCTTTCAGTCCCTAATAACTCCATTAAACCATCCTTGCTACAGTCATCAATAATATTCTAATGATAAAATCCAATCAATTCTCATAGTCCCCAGTGTTCACTCTGCTTTATTTTATCTATTGGCCACTTTTCTTTTTTTGCAAACTCTGGCTTTGTTGGCACCATATAATCATGGTATTATATACTTTGTTATTTCTTTGTGATCTCTTCTTTTATGATCTTAGGCCTTAGGGACTCAAGGAATTTTTAAACATCTGTTACATAGCAGTGCATTGTGCAGCCATAAACGGTGCTATTGCTAGTTCCTCCTGCTGTTCTCCATTTCCTGTGAGGCTTGTAGGCATACTCTTTTCCTGTCTTCCCTACCAGCCTGGTAGTATGGACCTTCACTTGTGAAATGAAGGAAAGTTAAAGGGAGATGAAAAAGGATAAGATAGAGACAGATGTAAATAACTCTCTTTGTCAGCCTTCAATTGTCTGTCAAGGTGGGGAGAAGTATATACGTTGGTAAAATACTCATCATCTCTGTAGCTTAAGTGATAAAGGACAAAGAGAAAATATATGGGAAGAGCTTTTCTGTAATGTATTTGTACTTTGAGGGCAGATATCTATTTGATCTTTCATAAATCATGACTATCTCTAGCCTGTTTATGTTCAGATCCTGTTCTCGTGCCTGTTCCTTCCAGGCTTGTTTCTATTGGCTATGATATTTCCTCTCCCTCGAGTTCATGTCCCTTTCATTCCAGTAGGGCTGGAGATACTGGCAGGACAGGGGAAAAATCAGGGTCTGAGAGTTTAGGCATTTGTCAGTGACTTTCCCTCTACTACCCCTTTGGGTTTTCTTGTCTGCAGTCTCTCTACTGCCTTCTGCAGAGTGGAAAGTTTTAATATCCCTCAGCTTTTTACAAATTAACACAGAAATTCTGCTGACAAGCCTTACCCTTTCCAAGGTTTAAATCCCAGGGCTCTTGAGCTGTGACAATTTAAATGAGCAAGATTTTCAAAAACTGATGAGTGAGGTTTTAAATATCTTGTAGAAGCATGTTGCCAAATCCTCGTTAAAGAATTCTGTAGGACAAAGTAGTCAGTGAGCAGTTGCCTGCAGATGAGTGCATGTGCATGTGTGGTAGTGGTGGGGAAGCTGTCTGTGAAGAGTAATTACAAACCATAAGAGCTGGAAGAAACCTTAGGAACTAATCTGCCAACAAGCACATTTTAAGGATGAATAAAACAGAGCTGAGGAAGGTCAAGTCACTTACTCAAGGTCACAGTGTCAACTGTAACTTAGGTCTCCTGACTCCAGTCTAGCAATCTTTTTTATTTCATAAGGTAGTGGGGTGTAGGATATGTAAGAATGATCAGGCAATGAGCAAAAAGACGGACTTAGCTCACTGGGGAAGCAACTCTCAGGAGCCAAGCTGTGTCTATTTAGCATTTCTGTTTGGTCTGCCTGCTGTCTTTTGCTGTTCTAACTAATAGCTTTCTAGTAGCTCCATCTCCATTCCGCCCCTGCCTGACCCACCAAAGGTTAAATCTATTATTAATCTAAGAGGTCAAGATTATTTAAAGATACATTTAACTTTTATTCCAAGAAAGAGGATAAGCAACAGAATAGACGAAAGAACAAGGAGATTTCAAGCCACAAACTGTAATTGCAGGAGCAGTTAAAATCCACTTAGTCACATCACTTCTAGACAAGATGGTATAGACACAGTTTTCCCTATTCCTCCCACTAAGTACAACTAAATACCCTGGACATTGCATATAAAACAAACACAAGAAGTTTCTGAAAGGAGGAGAAAAGAAGGTAGGACAGCTAGGAAACTCAGGACATGAGGAACAATATGTAGTAACTTCCATGGGTTTTCTTTTTTTCTCGTATATCCCAGACTTGGACCAGGACAAGCAGGCAACCTGGAAATGTCAATGGGCACAAAATATGGTAAATATAGTACACTTTTCTTTTCCTTTTGGCCTTTCTATATTATGTTTGATGGTCGAAGCAAAAATATAACACTGTTTGATGTGGTTCTCAGTGAATGTACAGGAAATAATTAAAATATAATTAATAATTATATACAGGAGAGGGTACAGGAACATAAGGGCTAATACGTTTTCTATACTTCACTCAAACTGGTAAAGTGATGATACCGGTAGACTGTGATAACTTATGTTATATTATGTAATACCTAGAACAACCACTGAAAAAAATTTCTAGAAGATACATTCAAAAATGCTCTAGATAAATGATAATGGAATCCTAAAAATGTTCCTTTAACTCACAAGAAGGCAGAAAAAAGAAAATAGAGAAATTAAAAACAGAGAGAACAACAGAAAAGAAAAACTAAAATGGCAGATTTAAGCCCTAAGATGATTAATAATTGCATTAAATATAAATGATCTAAATATATAAATTGAAAGACTAATTGGTCAAGTGGATAAAAATACATGCCTCAACTATATGCTGTCTATAAGAAACTTACTTCATATATCATAATGTAGGTAGGTTGAAAGTAAAGGGGTTTAAGAAAATACGCTGCAAATGTTAATCAAATGAAAGCAAGAGGAGCTTTCAGAAAAAGTAGACTTCAGAGCAAAGAAAAGTATCAGGAACAGGGAAGGACATTACATGATAATAAAATGGCCAATCCACTAAGATATGCAGTCCTAAATGTGTATGGACCACAGAAACAGAGCTGAAAAATATGTGAAGCAAAAACTGATGGAACCGAAAGAAGAAATCATAAATTCACAATCATAGTTGGGCATTTGAGCCCCCATCTCTCAATAATTGATGGAGCAACCAGAGAGAAACCTGTATGAATAGTATCAGCAAGAATATAGAAGAACTCAACCACACCATAAAACAACAGGATCTAATAGGCATATAAATAACACCATATCCAACAAGAGCAGAACATATTCTGAAGAGCCCATGGAACAGATACTAAGATAGACCACATCCTAGGCCACAAAAATAACAGCAACAAATTTGAAATGACTGAAGTTATGCAAATTATGTTTTCTAACAAAAATGGAATTAAACTACACATAAAAAGAAAGAAAATGAAATGTTCAAATAACACGCTGCTAAATAATCAAAGAGGAAGTCTCGAGGCAAGTAAAAAAGAAATCTATGCTAACGCAGTGCTGAAAGAGAAATGTATAGCGCTTAACATTTACAATAGAAAAGAGGAAAAGTTTCAAATCAGTAACCTAAGCTCCTTCCTCAAGAACTTAGACAAAGACGAACCAAATAAACACAAAACAAGTGGAAGGAAAGAAATGAAAAGAGAAGAGCAGAAATCAATAAATTGGAAATAGAAAACAATAGGGAAAGCCAATAAGACATAAACTTTTTAAAAAGATTAATAAAATTGGCAAACTTCTAGCAAGACTAACAAAGAAAGAGAGAAGACAAATTACCAATATCAAGAATGAAACAGCAGCTATCACTGCAGACCCTGCAGACATCAAAAGGGTAACACGAGAATACTATGAACAACTCTACACACATCAGTTTGACAACTTAGGCGAAATGGACCAATTCCTTCCCAAACACAAACTATCACAACCTCCCTTATATAAAATAGACAATTTGAATAGCCTTATAACTATAAAGGAAATTGAATTTATAAGTTAAAAACTGCTGGAAAAAAAACCTCTCCAGTCCCAGATGGTTTTACTGGCGAATTCTACCAAATGTTTAAGGAAGAATTAGTGCCAATTCTACACAATCACTTCCAGAAAATAGAAGAGGAGAGAACACTTCTCCAGTAACTTAAGAAGCTAATATTACCTTGATACTAAAACCGGACAATGACAGTACAAGAAAAGAAAGTGAAAGACCAGAATCCCTCATGAATACAGATGCAAAAACTCTCAGGAAATTATCAGCAAATAGAATTCAGCAATACATAAAAAGCAAACTTCAAAAGGTCACATACTGTATGATTCCATTTCTAAAACATTTTCAAAATGACAAAATTATAGAGATGGAGAACAAATTAGTGGTTGCCAGGGGTTAGGGATGTGGTAATGATGATAGGGGTGTGACTATGATGGGGTGGCATGAAGGAGATCTTTGTGATGATGGAATAGTTCTGTGTCTTGACTGAGGTTCTCATAAATCTACATTTGTAGTAAAATGGCATAAAACTATACCCACATTATACCAGGATGTTTCCTGGGTTTTATATTGCATCATAGTCATGTAAGATGTAACCATTAGTGGAAATCCAGGTACAGGTACATGATACTCTGTAGTATCTTTGCAACTTCCTATTGATCTATATTATTTTTAAATATATAGTTTAAAAACAACTTAGTCCATATCTCAGCTCGCAGATGTGATGTCAAGCTTTGGTCTATCAATGGCCAGATCCCCATGCCACTCCGTTGCTCTTTCAATGTCCTAGGGCATGTCATGTCCCACAAAACATTTGCTCAAGTCTTAATATTTGCAGCTGTTTCTACCAGTTCGTCAGTTAGAACTTTGTATCAAGGTACCAGTGAAGCAATTATTTGGCTCTTTGCTTCTAAACTCAATTTTTTTCCTGTCCCTCTTTGGTCTCTGCTTCACTATCTGGAAAGCTGAAACAGGAAAGATAAAGGAGAAGAAGGTTGCCTTGGTAGTATCAGGCCTGATGTGCTGGGGATGGCTTTAGTCTCTCTCCGGAGATGTTCACGATCTTCAGTCAGAGTTCACACTCCTGGATTTGGAGTCTCAGTAGTGGGCTTGGAAGATGAAGAAAAGCCAACACTGCTGGCTGGAGAGAAGACACTGGGGAGCCCAGTGTGCCAAAGCTGGAAACTGAAGATGGGGCTGACACTGACAGGAGACTAGACCATCAGGTGCAAAGCAGAGCCCCATTGTTTCTGGAATCAGTCTTCTGATCAGGGCCCTAATTGCTCTATGAATGGAACACCAAAAGTGGCTGGCTCCTACAGGCAATCTCATTTATTCCTAACGACCACCCTGTGAAACAGTTACATGTATGCAGCGTCATACAACTTAACAGTGCTTGTATGGCCATGTTCCCACTTGAGTCTTCCAACCCATGTGCAATAAGTAACCAGAGCAGAGTTAACAACTTAGGTAAGTGACTAAGGGCAGAGCTAATCACATAAGGAAACTGTTCACAAGGTTTTGGGACAGCGTAGACAAAGACTTCTTCCACTTCAACCACAGCATTCACTCTGACCGTGTCTGCATGCTCTTGGACAGAAGAGAAAACTAATTCACAGTGGGTTCAAAAAGGGTGACCTTAGAAATCTTTATTCCACTAAAAGCTGATTCACTCCCAGGGTTACATTTGATCAAGTCACTGGGCCATTCTATTATATGTGTACTTCCACTAAAATAGCTTCTTAGAAGCCAAGCTAATTATACACCAGAATGTATCTCTGATAGCCTAATTCAGTCTTGGGCTTTTTTTTTCTTCCTCTTATACCTCAAAGGTTCTCTCTGTACTGGAAGTCCCTGTTGTCAATCACCTTCCAACTTTAAGAGCTGAGCACTGCATTCCCAAGCAGGGGAAGGTGGGTCACATGCATGATCAGCTTTACTGGCTGCTAAAACTGGATGGTGGAGCAGCCGATTGATGCCTAAATACCCCTAGATGGCTTGGTCTTCTTTAACCAGTAGGTTGACTCCTGAAACAATCTCATTACAAGTTAGTGACCAGTGTTAAGGTTCTTCATCTCCCTCACCTCAGTAAAAACTGAAGGCCCAGCTGTGGTGATAATTCCTTCCTTTCTGAGCACAGGAAATGAAAACTGACACCTACGCCAGAACCTGGAGGTCCACACTTCAATATGCGGGCCCACAGAGCGGCTGGATATGGAAACCATTAAGCAGCCTCAGCCAGTCTGAGGCAAAGGCATCTGGAACTTTCAATAATAAAACTGCAAGTCCCAAGAGTAGGCTTAAAAACCAATGTCCTAGGAGTTCTCCAAGAAATATCCAGTATTTTGCTTAGAATTATCATAGTTGCTAATCATCAACTGTTTCACAGTATTTTCAGCGTATCTGCACACATTTGATCTTACAGTTCTGAGCAAATTTCTGGGAAAAATTCTGGGTAAATTCGGCACTATGAGGGCCAGTATTTGTACATGAACCACACTTTTGCGTTTATGAAGTACATCCACATACACTACACTCTGATCCTCTCAACCAATCCTGTGAGGCAGTCAGAATGGGAAGGTAAGAAGAAGACCAATGCACATTGCAGAATGTAGGCATCATTGTCTCAGAGCAAGTTCAGCTCTTTTCATTTCCCTTTAGCCCCAAGATACACTATATTGATTTCTCAAGGAGATGTGTCATATTGCTAAGCCAAGAACTATCCATATTGGTCCCAGATACAAGGGGCTTTGTTTATATATTGTTTTCATTTAATCAGAAAGTCATGAAAATCACTTATAAATACATTTACTTCCAATTATTATTTCTTTTAAATAAATATCACCAAATAACTGAATTCATCAGTAAGACTTTGTAAATGATTAAATTGTGCCCAATAATTTATGCCTCAAAAATACCTAGTTTGTGGTAGTTTTAGATGCAATAGAAACCAGAGGGAGAGCCAGAGGAAAGAGGACTAAATACAAAGCCTGGAGCTGGGTGGGCAGAAATAAATGTAAGCAAAATAGCTCCAGGCAATTGCTTACTGCTCCTGGTGCTTCTAAATCTCGGTGAATTCAAGGGCACAGCACTTCTCTTACACCCAACGTTTACTTTTCAACAGTCTTCAGAATTGTCGTAAAAGTTGGGGTGGAGGATGGGGAAGGCTGGTAAAAAAAAGAAAGTTCTACAATTCCTTTGTTAACTTTTGAGTAGGAGAAAAAAGTCTATTTTAGCCATAATGCTAAAAGCAGAAATTCCAAGTTCATATTTAATTGTACATTCAAGAAATCATCATTCGTAAGAAGTGTGCCAACTATGTATTAGATACTGTCTTACAGTCATTTCAAAGTCTGACTTAAAATATTTCTTTTGGAATAGATAATTCATGATTAAACAGTCAAAATTTTGAATGGATTTTTCATGATTGAAAAATGGAAACTGTACTGTGAAAAGTCTTCTGGACATTCAGTTTCTTACACCGGATGACACTAGTAGTCAGTTTCTTTTGTATAGGTATAAAATCTCAGGAAAGATGTAAACAAATACAAAATGTATTCTTATCCATCTTCTTCCTTTTTACCAATGAAAGTCTGCTTTTAACTACTACTCTAACCTTTTCCTCTCAATTTATCTTCAAGGTTTTAAAGTACTTAAAGGGATGCCTCATTCTTTCATGATGGTATACTGTGTCATTGTGTGGAGGTACCATTATCTAACCGGTCCTCTACAGAAGCATTGGCTTAAATCTTTTGCTGTTATAAACAATGCTATGATGAATTACCTCTTACATACATCATTTGGGAATGCATACATCTTTAAGGTAAATTCTCGACATGTAGTTGCTTATAATTTTGATATACATTGACACATTGTCCTCCTCACCAAGTGTGTGTTGATGTGAAACTTTCCATTTTTGCTGGTTCTCTGCACCCAGGAATGCTGTGGTTTGGCACATCTCATTACACACATAAGAATCTTCATGTCCTCAAGAGTAGCCCACAACAAGCTGAGCAGACTGATGGAACAGAAAGAATTAATACAGGATATGGTTTCCATCTTTGGAACAGAGACTGGGATGAACTGCAGGTGATATTTCAACTAGAAATTCTCAATTCTTCTCTGCCTCAATCCAACAGCCTAGTAAGGCTTCAGGAGAGACATATGCACAAGTCATAAACATTGTCTAAAAATTGGTATTACATTTGCTTTGGTTCTGTTTTCTAAGTCAATTCATAACTGGCTGTAGATTCCAGCTCCCTCCCCTAAACAGGTAAATGTGCCCCTCTGTTCTTCTGTTTGTAGAAGAACATCATGGACTCGTTTAACACATATACTCAATTAGCATACAGTCGCTCCAATATCAGAAGCAGTTGTAAAGACTCCATTCATTTGCCAGTCTTTCGAATGCTGCCGAATTTGGGATGATGAACTTCAACGTGTGTCTTGAGGCCAAAAATCATAAGCAGATTTTCCTGCCTTCTAGTTCATCTGTTTTCTTCTGAAACAAGGATGTTGTGGCAGCAGCTAGCAATAACTGTGCCAGCTTGTTCTTTCAGAGGAACATTGTTCTCTCTACCTTGAAAAGATCAGGAGCTTTGTAACACAGGCGGGTTCACATTCTCAGGTGTAAGAATAGTTTCATGGCAAATTCACCAAAAAGTGTAGATTTCAGGGGTGCCATCATTTGAGTCAGGGGGTCCTTTTCGGCCTCCCTGCAGGGATGCCTTTGTTCCCATTCAGTTGGGACAGCTTGTATATCTTCTCTGTCATTCCTAAGTCATTTTTTCTAAGAAGTCCACTTGTAGAGATGAGGGTATAGATGAGCTTTGAGAAGTTTGCACCTTCTCATGTACTATAGACATATTCCTGAAGCATTTTAAGAATGTGAGCAAAAGCTCTTGTCTCCCCAGTGGTTCCAAGGCTGGGGTTAAACAGCTTAACTGATGCCCTACTGTACTGATTCATCAAGTTGAGTCTGTCAAGCAGTCATTACTCAATTGCTAAACAATGGAGCTAGGCATATAATTTTTAATTAACTTGATTTTAGACTGACTGGGCAGATCACTTTCACTTGGGACAGTATCAGAGGTAGTAACAAATCTAACCCTCCGGTGACAGTATAGTTTTGTTTGTTTAATCATTTAATTTTAATTTTTTTTAAACGTAGTTTCTCAATCCCTTTCCTCAGAAACCTGGCTTCCCTGTCTAGAAGCAAATAGTGAATTCTTCCAGAAAAATTCTATGTATATACAGGAAAGCATACTCTTAACCTAAGTCATATGCAGCAGTGTTTTAATATTCTTTTATCAACTTCCCCAAATTTCTGTCATGAGTACACTGCTTTGGAGCAAACAGGCCAGAGTCAATAAGAATACAGCGTGCCCTTCAAAAGCTACATGTTAAATCAATCCCTTTGACTAAGAGACAGTCCTGGGGTTTTGGCAGTGCTGTATTATCAGGAATACATTTACAAAACATGTTCTAGGTGGATGTCACCTGGGGGAGATGTAAAACATTTTTGTTATAAAAACTCTTAATTTTACACAAAAGTGGAAAGAATAATGTGAAATGCTATGTGCCAGTCATCTGGTTTCATCAGTTATTAATCTGTAGCCGATCTTCCTTCTTCTTCTATTTCTTATTGGATTATCTTAAAGCAGATCCCACATGATAATTCAGCCTGGGGGAGACTTTCACAAAAATGAGTAAGAATACTCATTTCAGAGGGTAGTTTACTAATATTTTCCTCCAAGCTGGAACCTTACTTGTGGCCAGTCCTACAACCACTATCTTCCCTTCTCAATATGGTCACCATCATAACCTTATGCTGTTCAGTGGCTTTCACTGTTGAAATATGTTTTTTCCTTAAATGGATAGAAAACAGCCAGCAGGAGCCTGCAACACGGTTAGAAGTGATGAATGTGTTGTTACAGAGGACCAGGAACGAATTCTCACAAAAGGTTCATCGATGTCCTTTTCCCCATACAGGCTTTTGGAAAGGGTCCCTTCTTCTCCATTTCCTTAACATAAACCGGCTGGCTACATCAGGCCTCTTACTTAATCAGTCAGTCTTCCTCCCTTTTCCAATTAATAGAAACATCTAGGAGATCTTTCATATTTCAGACTTTTAAAAATGGGCTGCTAAAAACAGAGGCTGGGTCATGAGAATCCCTGGGAATCTTTCTACTGGGGGATATTAGGTGTGAGAGAGGTAGGGAATAGTGAATAGAGACAAAATAGAGATTAGAGATTTAAACACAAGATAGAGATTAGAGATTTAAACACACGCGCGCGCGCGCGCACACACACACACACACACACACACACACACACACACATGCTTGAGCTGCTTAGACCCTTATAAACAGATTACAGACAGGTTAGGAAAAGGCGATGCTCTTAAATCTATTGTTGGAGTACAAATACATGTTTGGTTAAATGTCAACATGGGCAGAATGGATCGGAGCGGCCTTCCAGCCAGAACAATGTTACTAGAAACCAAAACGCACTTACGCAATGCTTTGACATGTGGAGATTTAAACAAAAGAGGTTTGTGCTGGCTTAGTGTGATTTTACGAATAAGGTACTTATCTGGTTGAGTCACTCCCTCTTATTACTTTTGGAAAGATATACTCCAGGATAGAGATTGGTTCTACTTGGGACCCAAAGTTTTCAGGAGACATATTAAGTTAGAGTTAACTAAGTCTTAGAGATCCACCTAAAGCACAAGATGTCATGTTAGGGAAAAGCAAGAGAGTATCCTAGACTCCAGGGCATAACTACAGGAAAGGAGTTACTTACCAGAAAACAAAGGCCTTGAAGGCACTGGCTTGCATGGAAGAAAGTATTTTTCTAAAGGGAAATCTTGAACCCGGAAATGGCCTGGGACCTAGAAACAGGAACCAGCCGAGGGACCTGGGCCCAGGAAGGTGAATGTCCAGGTGGAAGTAAATAGGAGTGCCTGATTCATGCAGGGTTGGAGAAGGGGATGCTTTCCTTTCCTTATAAACAGTGTATTCACTGATAACTCTAGACTGGTGGAAAAATAAAGATAACTTTGTAGCTCTTAAATCCATGGAGATTTCTTACAGATATAGAAAGGGTACCATTGAATCAAGCCCTTGCTAATCTGCTACTCCTTGAAGAATACCAGATTCTTCATCAGCACTCATTGGAGCCATAAGAAACAACTTCACCTAAGAAGGGAAGTGATGAACAGGTAGGTTAAAACAGAAATTAGAGCCTAGGCTGGGTTCATTGGCTCATGCCTGTAATCCCAGCACTTTGGGAGGCCGAGGCAGGTGGATTACCTGAAGTCAGGAGTTTGAGACCAGCCTGACCAACATGGTGAAACCCTGTCTCTACTGAAAATACAAAAATTAGCCAGATGTGGTTACAGATGCCTGTAATCCCAGCTACTCAGGAGGCTGAGGCAGGAGAATCGCTTGAACTGGAGAGGTAGAGGTTGCAGTGAGCCGAGATTGCACTACTGAACTCCAGCCTGGGTGACAGACCAAGACTCCATCTCAAAAAAAAAAAAAAAAAAAAAAAAAAAAAAAGAAAATACAGAAATTAAAGCCTGCTTCTGATTCAGACAGCCATGAGCTCTCTGAATTCAGGTCTATTAACTGGTAGTACCAAACACTACCTAACCCTGGACTCAAATGAGAAGGTCAGACAAATACTTATTCTTGAAGAGATACTAATTATGGCACTGAATTATGATCATGTTGGCATAGCACAAACTATGCTAGCCAAAGGTATTCCATGACCTTGGCTTCAATATTACATGAGCCAATTCTTCACGCTTGCAGCGTTTAGGAATTAAGTGTGGGTGTTTGTATACATTACCTGTTCTTCATAGTGTCTTAAGTGGCGTGTTCTTTTTCATTTTGAATTTTCATAGCAGGGAATTCCCCAGCCTCACAGCAGGTATCAGCAACACAGCATCATTCCAGTACACCTTGAGATTGTACTTCACTTTTTGTAGAAGAAAATGCCTCCTTCAACCGTCTCACAACCGGTTCCATTCTCAGGGCAGTTTGATATTTTTAGAATGTGGTTTTGTCTGAGGCTCCAGGATTACTGGTTGATGCCTATCATGTTCATCTTTGAAATAGTAATAGACCGAGTTCCTCTAACCTCGTCTTACTAGTATCAAGGTTTCTGACATCTTCAGTTACTAGAGATCAGCTTCATAAAGCTGTCCTCTGTTGGCAAATACTTTAAACTCCTGCAAATCTTTACCCAGAATAACCCTTAACTGCTTCACAGTCATATGTGTGAAGGCAGGTGACACTGAACATCAAACCCTTCAGGTTCAAGGGAGGAGGGATAATGAGAATTCCTTTTACATATGTTTGCTACCTGAGCTGAAGCAGTTGCTGTAGCAAGCTTAATCTTTTTAGTTGAAAAGATACACTCTGCATCAGCCTCATGAATACATAATGAACCCTCATCAACCTCACTAATGAGACAGGGGAAAGTGACCAACGCTGCCATATTCAGTTAACCAGGCAGATAATGTTGTTCCAAATCAGTTTTATCACCAAGACATAGAGGTGATGACAGACACTAGGTCGCTTCTCTTCTCTTTAATCATTGTAGGCAGAACCCATTTACGTTGTAAAAACACATAAATGCAGAACTTTCATGAAATCAACATGGTTTTTTAGTTGAATGCACTGACATTTTCTGAAGGTTGGCTTCTTGGGAAAGTTTTCCTGATAAAGCTACATCTGTTTCTCTAATGACTAATTCTGAGGTCACTCCAGTGGCCTTTGGTATCTGATATGGATTTCAGAGACAATAATTGATTTTGGGGACTTAGCAATAAGCTTTGGTGTTCCCCCATCAGGCTTCACCATAATCATACATACCCCAGGGGTTCAAACAAGATGTATTTTACCAACTGGCACAGACAGTGTGACTTTGAGAATTTTCAATTTCTAGTCACTCAACCAGAGTTAAATGAATTAAACTCTGTTATGAAGCTTATGTTGGAAACAATAAAATATTTCAGTATGGCAGTACACCTTTCTCTTTGCTGCCTTGTCAATTGGTTTTAAAAACGTTTAAAGCCTTTGAAGAACTACTTTATAGATCAATCTCAGTTTCCTACAGTAGTACTGAATTTTTAAGTCAAGTTCTCTAAATTTTGATTATTTTAAAAATAAGGTGGGAAATTTTAATCAGAGTATTCAGTAAAGTGCCAAAGTCCTTCAGCTTTTAGCAAAACAACAATAGTAACAACGATTCAAAATAAAGCGTGCAAACAAGAAAACATTAAAATGTATCCCTACAAAAGCAAGAAAAGAACAAAACTTATCAGAATGGCTATGATAAAAAACAGTGCCAACAGCAGATGCTGGTAAGGATGAGGAGAAATGGAATCATTCATACATTGCTGGTAGGAATGAGAACTCAAATGGTGTACAAAATTTAATTTTTTAAACTTTTTGTGTTGAAATAATTATAGATTCACAGGAAGCTGCAAAAAACTGTGTTGTGAACCCTTTCACCCATCTTCCCTCAATGGTAACATCTTATCTAACAATAGTACAGTATGAAACCCAGGAAATTTACATCAGTACAAGCCACAGAGCTTATGTGGATTTCTCCAGCTTTACATGAGCCCATTTGTGTGTGTGTACAGCTCATGCAATTTTACCACATGTGTAGCTTCGTGTAGCTTCATGTAGCCACCACCACAATCAAGATACAGAACTATTGCAGCACCATGAAGCTCCCTTGTGTTACTCCTTTATAGACACACCTGCTCCATTCCCAACCTCTGGCAACACTATAATTTTGTTATTTCAAGAATATTCTAGAATGTTGTATAACCATTATACAGTGTATAACCTTTTGAAATAGGCTTTTTTCCCTCAATATAATTTCCTTGAAATTGAATCACACTCTGTGTATATCAATAGTTTGTTCCTTCTTATTGAGCAGTAGCCCTGAATGTACTACAGTGTGTTTAACTTTTTATCCCTTGAAGGGCAACTGGGTTACTTCTAGTGTTTGGCAAATACGAATAAAACTGCTATGAATATTCGTGAACAGATTTTTGTGTGAACATCATTTTCATTCCTCTGGGATAAATTCCCAAGAGTTTGGGATTGCTCAGCCGTATGGTACCAACATGTTTAGATTTAAAAGAAATTGCCAAACTAATTTCCAAAGTGGTTGCACTATTTTACATTCCCACCAGCAATATATAAATATATAGCTTCTCTTCATTCTTGCCAGCATTTGGTGTTGTCATTATTTTTTATTTTAGCCATTCTCATGGGTGTATAGTGATATCTCCTTGTGGTTTTAATATACAGAGATGTAATGGCTAATGATGTTGACTATCTTTTCATGTGCTTATTTACCATCTGTATATCCTCTTCAGTGAAATGTCTGTTCATGGAAGCAGCCCATTTTCTAATTGGGCTTTTTGTCTTATACTGTTGAATGCTGAGTTATTTATAGATTCTAGATACAAAAACTTTGTTGGATATGTGGTCTGCAAACAATTTCTTCCAGTCTGTAGCTGGTGTTTTCATGACTTTAAGAGGGTCTTTGGAAGAGCAAAAGTTTTTAATTTTATTGAGCTCCAATTTGTCAGTTTTTCCTTTTTATGGATTATGCTTTAGATCAGGTGTCCCCAGTCCCAGGGCCATGGTCCTGTACTGGTAGGAACCCGGTCACATAGCAGGAGGTAAGCATTAGGGCCTAGGCTCTGCCTCCTGTCAGATTAGCAGGGGCCTTAGATTGTCATAGGAGTGAAAATCCTATTGTAAACCACACACGCGAGGGATGTAGGTTGCACGCTCCTTGTGATAATCTAATGCCCGCCATCTTCCCGCCCTGTGTCTGGGGAATGATTGTCTTCCACAAAACCGGTCCCTGGTGCCAAAAAAGTTTGAGGACTGCTGCTTTAGGTGTCAGATATGTAACTCTTCACCTACCCATAGGTCCTATTTTTTATTTATTTTTTCTAAAAGTATTCTGGTTTTATGTTTTACATGTAAGCCCATGATATATATGGAGTCAATTTTTGTATAAGGTGTGAAGTTTAGGTTGAAGTATTTATTTATTTATTTATTTTTGCCTATGGATGTCAGTTGTTCTAACATCACTTGCTGAAAAGACCGTCTTTCCTCCATTGAACTGCTTTCGCACCTTTGTCAAAAATCAGTTGGGCATATTTGTGTGAGTCTCCTTCTGGGTTCCCTATTCTATTTCACTGGTCTGTGTCTAGCTCTCTGCCGATACTGCACTGTCTTGACTACTGTGGCTAAAGAGTCAGCCTTAACATCATGTACGGGATTCCTCTCACTCTGCTCTTTTCAAATTGTTTTAGGTATTCTAGGTCCTTCAACTTTCCACATAAATTTAAAAATAAGCATGTGGATGGCAGAAAAACCTTCCTGTGAATTTGATGGAAATTGCCTTAACCTATCGGTCAATTTGGAGATAATTGACATTTTTACTATGTTAAGTCCTCCAGTCCAGCCACACGGCATGCCTTTCCGTTTACTTAGGGCTACTTTGACTTCTGTCTTCAGCATTTTGCAATTTTCAACGTACAGAATGTTTTGTTAGATTGATACCTAAATATTTCTTTTAGTTTGGAGCAATTATGAATAGTATTGTGTTTTTAGTCTCAATGTCCACATGCTTGTTTGTAAATAAACAGGTGATTGATTTCTGTGTGTTCACCTTGTACCTTGGTGAACTCCTTTATCCTAGGAAATTTTTATTTTATTTTATTTTTTTAAGATTTCTTGGATTGTCTATGTAAACAACCACGTCATCTACAAATAGGGATGGTTTTATTGATTCCATTCTAGTGTACATGTCTTTTATTTCTTTGTCAAGATTTAATTTTTAAGTTCTATAAGTGTGCTTGGGAATGTGTTGACTTGTTTAAAGAATCATTTGATGAAACTCCTATCTTTAACTGGACATATTTGTATTCTATGTTTTATAGGTTTGAAATTGAGGAAGTGTACAGTTTTGAAGTGTTTACATTTAATGAAGCATTAAAAGGCATTAGACAATTTATTTAACCAATTTTGTCTCAGAAAAATATTTGTTGAAGAAAAGTATTCAAAAGAGATAAAAATAAAGTACACTGGAAAATGGCTCAGTATTTATGTATTTTAATTTCAAAAATAAAATTTAGAATATCATACATTTAGCAGATGTGTTCTGGCCTTACTATTATGATCACCAGATTCCAAGTTTATTAATCATAATATGCAACTCTGGATTGCATAACATATTGAAATAAATGAATTATTCAGAAAAATACTCATGACAGGTAATGGTTAGACTGATTAACAGATGTGAATATATACCAAAGATAATTACTCTCCTTGCTATTTTTAAATGTTTAAATGTCAATATAAAGCTTTCATTCTGCTTTAACATAGATTTTATTTTTTAGAAAATATCTCATTTTTAAAAGCTTAAAGAAGCCCCTCTTTTAGGTACACCAATACAATAAAAATCAATGTTAGTTAATATATTTCAACAAGTTATAGAATTTTAACTGTTTAAACATCTCCTTTTACTCTCAAATAGTGCCCTGGCTTGGACATGAAATTTCATGACCCCCCTGGTATAACTTAACTTTGAAATCACAGGTATGTTTAGCATTGTGACATTCTGAAATGGAACTGTTGATAGAGGTACCAGAATAAGGAAGTATCTGGTTAGAGACCCCTAGAACACTAAGAGGGTGCAGATCCAGAATCACCATAATTAGGAGAAATTAGGGACACCCACATGAGGGAGAAGGCCTGGGATAGTGCTCTTTGGGAACTAAAGAAACCTCTGGACCTACATCAGAGAGAGGTATCCTATGGCAGTCCTGGGATTCTGCTTCTTGTAGAAGAGCACACGTGTAGAGAATTGAAATACAAGATTGTAAATCCAGGGCAACTAAGAAACATGTTTATTGAATTGGGTGAAGATGCTGGGAGTTATAAAATTTGCTTGTGGGCTTTTCTCTTTAGTCACAGCAGTGGCCAGCGCTAACTGGGCATGCACAGTGTCCCCAGTGTGACACCAGTGATGCTGCACCCGTTCCCAGGACGCCCCACAATTATCAGACCGTGCGTGCAAAGACATGGGCCACAACGTCTACCAGGAGTGTCCTTGAAGGAGTTTAGAGGAGAATTATTTGTTTCTGTGTTGAGCCAATTCAAAAGAAGGGAAGAGCTCACTAGTGCTGAAGGCACTAACTTAGAAGAAAGCAGAGACAGGGGAAGGGTGAAAAAATATCTATTCTGCTACAATTCTAGTTGGTAGATTTGAGAGGTGTGTTAGTTTTCTAAGGCTACGGTAACGAAGTATCATAAACTGGGTGGCTTAAAACAGCATAAATTTACTTTTTCACAGTTCTGGAGGCCAAAAGTCCAAAATCAAAGAGTTGGCAATGATATGCTGTCTCTGAAGCCTCTAGGGGAGGAAGGGTCTTTCCTTGCCTCTTCCAGCTTTTGGTAGCCCCAGGTATTCCTTGGTTTGTGGCCAATCTCTGCCTCCATCTTCACATGGCTGTCTTTCCTCTGTCTCTCTCTCTCTCTTCCTTTCATAAGGACACCAGTCATATTGGATTAAAGGCCTGACCTACTCCAGTATGATCTCATCTTAACATTCATCTTAACAATATCTGCAGACTCTATTTTCAAATAAAGTCACATTCACAAGTACCAGGGATTAGGTTCCACACATCTTTTTGGAGATACAATCCAGCCTGTAACAGGAGGTTTAACAATTCCTATCAAGAATCTTGAAGAGGCCGGGCACAGTGGCTCACACTTGTAATCCCAGCACTTTGGGAGGCCGAAGTGGGTGGATCACCTGAGGTTGGGAGTTCGAGACCAGTCTGGCCAACATGGTGAAACCCTGTCTCTACTGAAAATACAAAAATTAGCTGGGTATTGTGGTGCCTGCCTGTAATCCCAGCTACTCAGGTGGCTGAGGCAGGAGAATCGCTTGAATCTGGGAGGTGGAGGTTGCAGTGAGCTGAGATCATGCCACTGCACTCTGGCCTGGGTGTGACAGAGTGAGACTCTGTCTCCAAAAAATAAGTAAGTAAATAAATAAATAAATAAATAAATAAATAAATAAATAAATAAAATCTTGAAGAAACTCCCTTTTCAGTGAAAGAAAAATGTGTAACACTCAGATTATGGGTACCTTCAGAAATATTCAAGAAATGTTATGCAAACATAAGACAGAGAAATGTGAAATATCAGAAAAAGTTTCATGAATTTGTGCTGTCCAGCAACATTGCAATAAATAATACCCTCGAGGTTTTCCTGGAAGAACCTACCACAAGACAAATGTTCTCATTTCCAGAAGAGATATCTGAGTGATATGTATAGTCTAATTGAGTGGAATGGAGATGACAAAAGCTCAGTTAAGAAAAAGTGACACTGTGTAGTCACATGTGCCATTTGAAATACTTAATACTATTACTGACTCCAAAGAAAATATAAATGCAAGCTAAGTCACATCTCTGCAGAATCACAAACATACCGGCCAAGATCTCTTTTCTTTTAGAACATTTCCCCGGGAAACATAAAGTAGTTCATATAAATATGCTGACATCTTTCAACAGCTGGAAGGACTCATTCCGGGTGTTAACACAGCAGGGAACTGGAAGAATCAGAACTGGAAGAAGAAGAAGTGATTGGCATGCTGACACACTGCTGTAAGAATTGCAGTGGGGAACAATTACATTGCTCAAAGAACACTTCACATTTTGAGGGAAGAGAATTATGTCAGTGCTGAAGGATTTCACAGCTGTACTCCAAAACAAACCTGGAAATGCACATTATAGGTACTGGAAGCAACAGAGTCTATTATTTTGTCTTCTTTTAGGTAAGTGGTAAAGTGCTGGGAGGTGGCAGAAAAGATAATTCTAAAGGGGCAATTCAGCCTCCTTGTCAGACCTGGGTTTTGCTAGTTGTCATTTCCATATGTGTCACAACTTCTTCGAAAAAGCAAGGCCAGGCTTGGTGTAGAATATTAGCATGAACCCAGTCTGAAAATTTATTTTTCTTTCTACCCAGAAATGATTCCTTTACTATATTGATTTAGGGCTCAGAAAGTTCCTAACATCAATTTGTAGAGAGACTTTTGGTAGATGACTGAAGGAACAATTTTAAAAAATCTGTTTTAGAAACACTGGATGGGCAAAATAAAAGTCTTTGATTTAAGAAAGCCCCTAGGGTTATTCCAAATTTAAGTAAGGGTGATATACAGAACGCAGTAACCTAGTTTACTGCTTTACCTCCCTCCCTGCATGTAGACGGGATTATAAGGTGCATATGCATCTTGTTTGGGTTATTAAGCCCTTGCTCCTTATCTGCTGACCTCTTCCTATATATCCCGCTATGTCACACTGGGCTGGGACCCTGCCAGGTCCAGCCCTCCTTTGCTAGCTCCTTCTCAAGTTCTGTCACTAGGGGGAACTAGAGGGAGACCAGAAGGAGGCTCACGCTGCCAGGACGGGCTTATTCTTTTTTGTTCTTTTTTTCTTTTAAATTATACTTTAAATTCTAGGGTACATGTACACAACATGCAGGTTTGATACGTAGGTATACATGTGCCACATTGGTTTGCTGCAACCATCAGCTCATCATTTACATTAGGTATTTCTCCTAATGCTATCCCTCCCCCAGCCTCTCACCCCACGACAGGCTCCCGTGTGTGATGTTCCCCTCCCTGTGTCCATGTGTTCTCATTGTTCAACTCCCACCTATGAGTGAGCATATGCGGTGTTTGGTTTTCTGTTCTTGTGATAGTTTGCTGAGAATGATGGTTTCCAGCTTCATCCATGTCCCTTCAAAGGACATGAACTCATCCTTTTCTGTGGCTGCATAGTATTTCATGGTGTATATGTGCCACATTTTCTTTATCCAGTCTATCATTGATGGACATTTGGGTTGGTTCCAAGTCTTTGCTATTGTGAATAGTGCCACAATAAACATATGTGTGCATGTGTCTTTATAGCAGCATGATTTATAATCCTTTGGGTATATATCCAGTAATGGGATTGCTGGGTCAAATGGTAATTCTAGTTCTAGATCCTTGAGGAATCGCCACACTGTCTTCCACAATGGTTGAGCTAGTTTGCACTCCCACCAGCAGTGTAAAAGCGTTCCTATTTATCCACATCCTCTCCAGCATCTGTTGTTTCCTGACTTTTTAGTGATTGCCATTCTAACTGGCGTGGGATGGTATCTCATTGTGGTTTTGATTTGCGTTTCTCTGATGACCAGTGATAATGAACATTTTTTTCATGTGGCTGTTGGCTGCATAGATGTCTTCTTTTGAGAAGTGTCTGTTCATATCCTTTGCCCACTTTTTGATGGTGTTGTTTGTTTTTTTCTTATAAATGTGTTTGAGTACTTTGTAGATTCTGGATATTAGCCCTTTGTAGATTCTGGGTAGGTTGCAAAAATGTTCTCCCATTCTGTAGGCTGAGGAGGGGCTTATTCTTTTTCGGTTTCGAGTTTGGTTCCTATAATAAACAGTTGCTTCTCACCCAAGCAACTGTTTGCCCCAGCTGGTGGCAGTTGGTTCCAATTCTTTTCCTACTTCCAGAACCAGACTCACTATGCTCTCTTAGAGCCACCAGTCCAGCCAGTCAGTGCCTGTTACTTTGATGCCTGAGTCTGGCATGCAGGGACCCTGGTCCAAGTCACTCAGACACCACCAGCAGCCTCAATGGCATCTGACCCTCTTCAGAGCTGCTGAGACATCAGCACCTTTCCCTGAGCTTCTAATAACCCCATCCTTGCCCCCTTTATTCTCCTGGCCTGGAGAGGGTTGCTGCAGTGGTCGCCTTTGCCTTTTCAGCTCTCCAGTATCTGTTATCTAATTCTTTTTGTGAAATTCTGTCTGTTAACAAACTGATGCTGAGTCTCTTTTCGTGACCTCATCCTGACTGAAAGGCATCTATATCTTCATACTTGCTCTCTACTTACTGTTTTTGTAGCCATGGTGTTTGATGTGTCTGTAGGTCATTTTCTGCCACATAGAGCAATAAGAATTAGATGGATGCATATGTGTTTGCACAGAGCTTAAATACATCATCATGCAATCTACTTAGCCTGATCTTCGATCCTTCCCCTTAAATAATACTCTAGCGTGTTTAAATGCTGCCTGACCTGAGGAATCTTTATGGTAGGTACTCAGTCATTAGCTGAATCATCATATTATGACATTTCCTGCATGGAGAGCACAGCAGCAACTTCAGATCACAGCTTTGAAGAATGCTTAGACCATCTTCAGTTACTTCTGTCTCTGTGCCAAACCTCAGTGAATTATTGTCTTGGGATAGCTGAAGGTAAATATTTGAGTCACAAAAGATTCACTATTAGGTACTAGAGAAAAGCTGCCATAATAAAAGAAAAGGACCACTTTATTAAATACCAACTAGGGCAGATCATTCCTGGGATTAGCATAGTATCATAGGAGATTTGCTCTTCACCTTGCTAGTATCAGACTACTCCGTGATTTAATCCACATAGTTGCAATGTAGGGAGCTGCCAGCCAAGAGTATCTTGGGAACCTTTTATAATGGCTATAAGATGCAGATTTAAGAGGAGTACTCCTTCACATGCATGAATATGGAATATCCAGTGGTCTATGTGAGCAGAAAGTTTTTGCTCATAGAAAGAACTCGTGCCATCTCTGAGAGTTTTAATGAAAACAAACCTTATAAAATTGGACAATAAATCATAAGCAAACTTTGATCAGGCCTACATGACCACCATTAACAGACTCTTAGAGACTGCAAGGCTTCCAAATCAATGAGTAAACAACCCAGAAAAAATCAACGGGAATCCAGATTAAGCAGATCTTACACGGAAAGCAGACATTGCACTTAACAATTTTTATGCTTAAAAAAGAGAAGGGGTAAATGTAGTCATCAATTGTGAGAATTTTGTAGTTGTTTGAAGCATTATGTTTGGTGTCTCTGGAGTTCCAGAAGAGCTCAAGTGCACAGAAAGATTTATCCACAGCAACTTGAAATCACAGAGCACTTTACACCAAACTTAGAGATGCAGATGTACCAGAATGCAGATGTACCAGAATTTTCAGTAAATGAAAGAAGCATGTCTATAAAATATAACTAACCTCTGTTTCCTTCTCTTTGACTTCTGAGTCAGTCATTTCTGGCCAGCAGCAATAGATGCACACATGACCTTTCTGCCCATTTTCCATGAGAACCAGTGCACTCCTCTTGTAAATACTTCCAAGGTGAGGGTTGGAGCGTGGGTTTGAATAGTGAGCACTAAGCAGTAGGACTCCTGCACTCCCATTACCTCTCTTGATGATGTACTCTCCCGCTCACCACAGCTTTTCTGGTTCACATCTTGTACCACCGTACATAACTGAAATGTCCCTCGCCTTTCCATTTCCTCTTCACCTTCCATCTCCAGGAGAACAGAAAATTGCTCCATTCAATCCTATAAATCTAAAACATACTTCACAGCTCTTGTTGCAAAGTGTACCATGTGCAATTTATTACCACCACTTGCATGCCTTGAACACTTCTCCTACCTTCCAGAAAGGTTAGAACCTGTCCTGTGGTCTCTTCATCCTGCTAGGCGGGCATCCGTAGTCACTTCAATATCCTTGTTAGTGACCTTTCTAGAATCCTGGTTTCCTGTTGCCATGCCTCTTCAACTACTCTCTGCTACCATGGACAAAGCCATAAGCCAGGCCTCGACAGACACCTTCCACACGTCCGAGATCTCAAACCTTAGGCTTCTCTTTTGACCTCAACTCCCGCTCCTTTTGTTAATCTCAACTCCAAACTGAACTGCTGCTGAGCTCTTATTTACTCTCACTGCAGTGCTGGGCCTCGGCTTCCTCCAAAGTCTCCTTCCAGCTTCATGATGTCCTTACTCCCCCTTGCACCTCTGACACCACCTCTGTCAGCCATTTTGCTTTGATAGCACAGCGATTCTCTCGCCCTTGAAAGGGTCTGGCTCTTGTCCTAGTCTGTTAGGGCTGCTATCACATATTTCAGACTGGATGGCTTATAAAAATAAATTTATTTAAATGTATTACCACCAAATTTATTTTAAAAACCAATTTGTCAGCCGGGTGTGGTGGCTCATGCCTGTAATCCCACCACTTTGGGATGCTGAGGCTATTGGATCACAAGGTCAGGGGTTCAAGACCAGCCTGGACAACACGGTGAAACCCCATCTCTACTAAAACCACAAAAATTAGCTGGGCGCAGTGGCGCGTGCATGTAGTCCCAGCTACTCGGGAGGCTGAGGCAGGAGAATCGCTTGAACCTAGGAGGCAGAGGTTGCAGTGAGCCGAGATTGTACCACGGCACTCCAACCTGGGTGAGAGCAAGACTCCATCTTGAAACAGCAACAACAACAGCAACAACAACAACAACAACAAAAACAAATTTATTTTTCACAGTCCTGGAGGCTGAGAAGCCCATATCAAGGCTCCAGCAGATTCAATGTCCGGTGAGGGCCCCGTTCTTGGTCCATAGTAGGTCTTCTTGCTGCACCCTCACATGGCAGAAGGGGCAAGGCAGCTATCTAGTACTTCTTGGTACCAGAAGTACTGTCTGGTACTTTATAAGGGCACAAACCCCATTCATGAAAGCTCCACCCTCAAGACCTTGTCACCTCCCAAAGGCCCTACCTCCTAATACATTACATTGGGGGGTAGGATTTCAACATATGACTTTGGGGTGCACACACACTCAGAGCTCAGCAGCCCCTGATTTGCTAAACCTGAACCCTGGTCATGGGGCACCTTGACCTTCTGGGTACTTCCTCAGCCAGGGACCACAATACCCAACATTTTCTGAAAATGGCCCATACAACTTCATTTAGCTGGAGGACACGGATCTGAATGCTGGCGTCTGACCTTTTTAAGCCCTCTTCATGAGGCTCCAGTCTTTATGCTAAGCTGCAAATGTGCTCCAAGCACCTCCTGCACCTACTCCTTTCCCTTCTTTCCCCACTCCTTTCCCTTCTTTCCCCACTCCTGCCTCCACCTTTCCCTGCCCTCCACCTTCAACCCTACTCCGCAGACAGAGGTAACATCCAATCACCTTAGACCTCTCCAAGTTAATGATTAAATTCCCAGCTCCTCAGCTTGGTGGGTCTCTGTACTCTCCTTCACCCCCCTGTCCTGTTGCACAAGAAGAGGAACTCCTCTTTCGGGCCAGCTTTTTTCCATGGCTCCTACTTCAGAACACGCATCCACATTTTCCTTCCACCCTGAAACTATTAACAGAGCAGAGTCATTCTGCCGTCCTCCACTCATTGAGTTTACCGACATCACAGGTGTTAGACAGTTCCATCCTCATGTGGCTACATTTTCTGTGGATCCCTCATACACCCATATTTTATAACTGGACTTTGATCAGGAAAACTCCTGACCAGGGAATGAAATGATTCTGTCTGTCTCATGCCAGCCACCTTTCTGGCAATGCATAGTTGAGTAAGCAAGCTGCCCTGGTGAAGGGTCTTCACTTGCCCTTCAGTGGTAGGTCATTAGGGAGCTCAAATTGTTCCCCGGGGCTAATGCAATCTCAGGGACATCAACCCTACCCCCAGGGCTGATGTCATCTCCAGGGGCATGCCAAGTGTCAAATATTGGCTGGAAATCTAGCTTCTAGTGCCAGTCTCAGAAAGCACTAGAACGTGGGTACCATGTTGTCTTGGTTCTTGGTGTTTTGCCTGCCTGGCCCCCTCCCACATATCACAGGAGCCACCCGCAGGCCTAAGATCCCTGTCAGGGGCCTTGATCTTTGGTCCAGCCTCTGAAAGTCATGATATAGAGCAGGGATTAGCCAACATTTTAGGCTTTGAGGACCGGAGGCAATTGTGTAGGAACTTAGATAACAAGAGAAAATGACCACCTCTCCCTGCTTTGTTTGCCTGGTGTGGGCCATCCCAGGGGGTAGGCACACTTTGTGTCCAGTTGCTATGCCAAGAATGTCAGCTGGAGACATTCTTGCAGGGAAGAGCACAGGTTCTGGGAGGAGGAATGGCTCTGGAGGGAGGGATCTGAGTACTACTGGGGCAGAGAGTGAAATTGAGCACAGTGGCTGCTCGGCCCCACCTGCAAGACCACATGCCTTGAATTTATTTCTGAGAGAGTATTGACTCCCACCCACCCCCTTCCTCAAGTCCTATAGGCCATATCAGTGCTTGGGACCCTTGGTAGGGCCCTGTGCCTTTGGTGCCAACTCCAGAGCTCACCATGTCACCTGATTCTTTGAAGACAGTATTGGTTGGCTACCACTCCCCACCTCACCCCTCATCAGGGTGCCTTGATTTCTGAAGTCAGCCACTGTAGTCATTGGAACATAGTCACTGCATTAACTTGGCTCTTGCCACAGGTATTATCTGGCTGCCCAGCCCCGTTCAAATAACTTTAAATCTCCCCCAAATTAATGGTAACTCTATTGACTCAGTCCTTAGGTTGGGGGCCCAGGGCTTTGGTGCAGGTCTCTACACCCATTAGAGAGGAATGTAAGCCTTGCCTTGCTTCTTCCCAGAGTGTGTTGACTGTCCAGTCCCCCACATCCCTGGGGTTACCCCAAAATCACAGACCCTTGGCAGTGGGCTGGGCCACCAGGGAAACCCAAGTAGTCATGAGAAAGTAGTCCTCACATTGCCTTGGTTCTTCTTAGAGTTCATTGGCTCCCTGGCCCCTACATCCTTAACATCACTGGAATCCACCAAGGCCTGGGACTCTTCGCAAGGTGCTGAGTGCCATCCCCAGAAGCTATAAGAGCTGCACTATGGGTTGGGCATGGTGGTTCATGCCTGTAATCCCAGCACTTTGGGAGGCTGAGGCAGGTGGATCACTTGAGGCCAGGAGTTCAAGACCAGCCTGGGCAACATGGTAAAACCCCACCTCTACAAAAAATACAAAAATTATCCACGTATGGTGGGGTGCACCTGTAGTGTCAGCTGCTTGGGGAGACCGAGGTGGGAGGATTGCTTGAGCCTCAGGCTTCGAGGCTGCAGTGAGCCGAGATTGCACCACTATACTCCAGCCTGGAGACAGAGAAAGGCCCTGCCTTTAAAAGGAAAAAAGAAAAACGAAAAAAAAGAAAGCTGCACCATGGTATAGGTGGCTAGTGAGCACTCGAAATGTTGAAATGTGCCTAGTTCAAGTTGAGATGGGCCAAGCTACACACCGGATTTTGAAACTTTAGTCCTAAAAAAAAATGTAAAATATCTCATTAATATGTTTATATTAATTACATGTTGAAAGGATATTATTTTGGCTATATTGGTTTATTCAAATCAGTTTCACCTATTTCTTTTTACTTTTTAATGTGGCTACTGAGGCACATGTGTAAAATGCCCCACGTGCCTCTGTTGGGCAGGGCTGCATTAGAGGGTCGTTGCGGTTTGCCTTGGTGTTTTCCCACACCGCTGTGGCCATAGTAGGGACTCGCCCTTGGCAGTGACAAAGCATCTGGTGCCCACCCCACAGTGATGAGGGTGGCCTCTGTGCTGCCTTGGTTCTTAGGATACATGGGCTGAATGGATCGCACTTTGCCAGATTTAGCAAATGAAGATACAGAATGCTCAGTGACATTTAAATTTCAGATAAACAACAAATCATAGTTTGTAGGTTTCAGGCCATTATTTGTGGTTTATCTAAAATTCAGATTGGGCTGGGCATCCTGTATTTTCTCTGTCAATCCTGTGAGTTGGGCTCCACATTTTCCCCATATTCTCCTTATTGCTGGGGCCACACCAATGACTCCTTGAAAAGGGGCCTGAACCGTGGGTTCCAGCCGCAAAAGACCTTGCAGAGAAGCCACTGCATTGCCTTGGAAATTCTCAGAGTATCATGGCTGCCTGGGCCCCTTCACCCTAGATTCCCGGGGCCACACCAACACCCCACAAACGATTAGAGCATTGTTTTCACACTGCCTTGGTTTACCTAAGGTGTATTGGCTGGTCTCACTGGACCCTGCTTCACTGGGTCAGCACTAAAGCCTCAAACCTTGGCAGTAGTAGTCGGCACATTGACTAGATTCTTCTTAGAGGGCATGATTGCCTGGCCCCCAATTTGCCCACATAACCCACATCCCCCGGGTTACATCAATGCCTCAGTCCCTTGGCAAGGAGCCTGGACCACTGGTACCAGCTGCTAAAGCCATTGAGGCTGGTGTTGGCATGGCCTTTGTGGTTTTCAGTGTGCATTGCCGACTGGCCTTCACATTCACCTCTCGTGGCCTGCTTCTCCTTCTGGTGTCCTGGATGCTCAGCCTTCTCTAAACTCCCACTGCTAAGTTCATGCAGTGCTTTGACCCTTGACAGTTGGCCTGGCCCTCTGCAAATCTCAAAAGCTAGTAGGAAGTACACACCCCATTTCCTCGATGTCTTTGAAGTATATTATCTTCCCAGTCCCATTGATCCCCTGTCATTGGGCCACACCAGCACCTCTGCTGCCAGCCCCAGAAAGGACTAGAAGATGGTCTTAGTGCCTTAGTTGATTTAGCATGTGCTGGTTTGGCTGTCCAGTGCCCACTTGCCAATGGGCCTTCAGAGAGGAGACACTGTTATCTCCTGAAAAGCACATTGGCTCCTGGCCACCTATTTCCTACAATGTTGCATCCACAGGGTTGCCTCTTAGACGGGGTGCCTTGGCTATTCCTGGTGCATACCAGCTGCCCAGCGCCCAGCGCCCAGCCTGTGTCCTGACATCTCAAGGCCTACCAGGGTCCTAGGCCACCCAGTCGGCCACAACAGCCTTGGTTCATCTCACAGGGGATCAGCTGCCTAGACCCCACAATGCTGAAGCACTCAGTTGCCTTAGACCTCTTACAGGTGTCCTGAACCCCTAGTATCAGTCCCCAAAGCAAGCATGGGGTGGCCACCCACTGTGATGTTCCTTTTCGCCCCTCAGGGTTACACCAGTGCTTTGGACTCTTGGCAGGCAGCTTGTGCCTCTGATTCCTGCCTACTGGAAGGTGGTCTCTGGGTCACCTGGTACACTTTCCAGACAGTGGGATACATGGCACTTAAGCCACTTGATACCAGGATGCCAAGCTCTAACTAGACTGAGGGCCAGACCACCTTCCAGTACGAGGAACTGGGGGCTCTCCTGGCTGCTCCTTCTCTCATGAACTGTCTCAGTGACTCTCCCAGTGGCTGTGCTCTGGTGGTTGAGACCTGGGGTTTCCTGGCCCCTGCAAGCGGGAGACTTGAGGTTTCTGGCACTTGAGGGGTAAGATTAGGGGTCTCTGGCCCCTGAAGGGAGGATGGTGAGGAAGATTTCTAACAAGAGGAAGGATTCCCTCTTATCCCTCCAATTCCGTGCACTGGCCCTGTCTCAAATGTCTTCCCTTACTTGAGGCTTCAGATTATAACGGGATTTTGGCATTAGGCCAGTCAAGTTTCCAGCCTTGTCACTGACAATGGATAACAGTGACATGGTCTTTCTGGCCTTGGTTTTTTTAGAAGTGTAATAGGGTGGTGATTGCCAAGACCGAAGGCTGGTCAGTCTTCCAAACTCTTTCATGGCCTGTGTCTTTGTTTGTATGTCAACCCTTGGGCATTGTTTTTGTTGCCTTGTGTTTTTCAGTGTCAATTCTAGTTTTTTCTTTGAATGTGTGATGTGGTGATGTTAAATAAGAGAAAGGAGGGGGGAGAGTGGGTACTTGATAGAGCTCCAGGTAGGAAACACTGTCCACCTTTCCCCCATGCCCCTGCTGGGTCACAAGTCAGTTATCAGATCATGGCACTTTCTGGAAGGCACAGGTCTCACCCTCTGGGCCCCAGCCTTTCCTTCATGGAGGTTGGGTTGAGGGCTATCTCAACCTGTGGAACTTTCTAGAAGGCTAGTTTTCAGAACCCCTATTGTCTTGAAAGGTCACCGTATGACTTCTTTAGGGACCGTGGAATTTTCTAGAAGCCCTCACTCCCTTGTCCTCAGCCTTCCCTTCATGGAAGTTGGGTCGTGGAGCTTTTTGGAATGCCCGGGATCACAAAAATCTTTATCATTTTTGAGCCTCCACTCAGAGGGTCTTGGTTTATCCAGATGTTTTAGAATCTTCTGAAAGTTCCTTTTTCTCCCATCCAAAGAAGAGGACTACCCACCCAAAGAAGGCTACTGTGTTTCTTTTTTAAACTTTATTAAGGCCATCATTTTCCAGCACCCACGCCCGGTGGGTGGGAAACAACACTTAACCTCTAATTGGAGGAGGCCTGAGTGTGTGGTTCTGCAGGGGTGGCCAAGCGAGCCCCAGGGCATTTAGGGAGAGCCTGGGGGAGTTTGCTTTTCCTGGCTGAGAGGTAGACTTCTCTCCCTCACTTTTTCCCTTCACCCCATCCCCTTTCCTCAGAGGCAGCTGGGCAGGAGGCTGGACAGGCCCTGGGGCCTAGTCCCAGTAGTGGTGGCTGGGTCTGCCTGGGCTCTCCAGGCATGTGGCCCCCACCATGCCCTCCTTCTCCCTGCAGGAATGGTGGGCTGGGAGCCACCTGTGGAGGGGGCTGCATGTGGGCTCTGGCTATCCTAGGGGGCTCCCATTTGTTTCTGGATGAACCCTTCTTTCTTACCCCTCACTTCTTCCACCAGTGGAGGGTGGATTCCTCAGGCCCCTCACAGGCCACTTCAGAGCCAGCAGGGACCCGTGGGCTCTGTGGGAAGCTCTGGCCCAGCCTGCCAAGCCTGAAGGCTGGTCAGTCTACCAAGCTCTTGCATGGCCTGCTTCTTGGGCATTGTTTTTGCTGCTTTGTGTTTCTCAGTATCACTTCTCGTGTCTCCATTGAATGTGTGATGTGGTGCTGTTAAATAAGAGAGATGAGGTGGGAGGGTGGGTACTTGCTAGAGCTCCAGGTAGGAAATTAGAACACCCGTGCTGGGGTCCACTCCACCTTGTAAGTTCTAAGTCCTATGCAAATCTGGAAAAGCTACTTAAACGTTTAGCCTCAGTTTTCTTCTCTGTAAATGAGAGGGGGTGTCCATTTGAACATTTTCGAGGATGACAATGACAATTTGAGTTCTCTAGAGATGTTAGAACATAATTTTACATACTGTTCAGTACCCACTTTTTGGTTTCTGACAGCCCCAATGACGTAATTGTGCGCTAGAAGGGAGAGGAAGACCACCCACAAATTCAAGATATCTTTTTAAACTCCTTCTATAATAGTTTTGGAATGGAAATTAGAGTAGTACCTTTCCCCGATCTTCTTATACCTGGCACAGAGCCCTATACCTAACCAGATGTCTTGTCTTCTGTCACAACTCCAAGTATCCTTGTCCTGAATCTCAGCTGTGACCTAAAGATATTTTCCATGTGGCATCAACACCAAAGCCAACACTTTAATGTGGACAGAGTCCCTTAGCCTTGACAGCAAACTTTAGAAGAACTTGAAAGTTTTGTTTTGGCCTGAGGAGCCTGGCCAGTCAACCAGACCCCCCTCAAAGCACTTAAGAACAGTATTTTGTATGTTATTGCCAGGGGTTGGGTTGGTGAGCTCAGATGACCAGGTTAGGATCATCTTCCAGTCAGGATCAGTGGGCTTGCACCGAAGGGAAGCTGGACGTTAGGGGTAGTGTGTAAGAGGGCCTGGCCTTCTGTGTGCCAGCCCCTGTATACCACACCCACAGCCCTTCACTCTGCCTAAGGGGGCTGACAGCAGTCTGCAGCCTTTTTGAGCACAGCCTCATCTGTCACTAGGTGACTTGGTACTTGTGGTTTAGTTAGAGAACCATCCTATGTGTATTTTCACTTTAACAAGAGGAGAACTCTTATTTCTACAAGGAATGGACCCCCGTACCAGAAGACCTGGTACTGTGGGAGACTTGGGCCCATGGATGTTCAGCTGTAAGGCTGCTGCGGCCGTCCTGAGAAACAGGTAGTTGGGTGAGGGATGATGAAGGCACCAAGATGACAGTGTGAGCTGGTGCTGAATGCAACTGTATTGGCTTCTCATGACCAGCCTGGGTGCTGCGGCAGGGACAGCTGGAAATACATGGGTTCTCATGAGATCTTCCATTGGTAAAAACTACAACAAAGTGTTCATCCAGGGCCACAGGGGATATCAGCTGTCCCCTGTCCCTCTCTGCTTTCTTATCTTCTCCAAGTCATGAAGAGCAGGACCAGCTTGGCAGGAAGACAATGGGCATCACAGAAATTTCAGCTGGGCCCAGGTAAAGCCACAGAGGCTGGGGTCACTCTGTGGTCTCTGGAGCTCTGGGTTTCCCAAGAGGGTCAGGGTGATGGCCTGTCCCTCCCCACCACGGGTCCCATGGGCCTAGTGCTCAAGCCATTGAGCGCCAGGCTGGTTGGAGGATGTGTATGAGAATTTCTCCTGAAGTAGCTCACTTCTCAGGGAGGATTCTGAAATTAAATGTGTTCATCGTTTGTAATGAGATTAATACCACTTGGCACAGATAGAGAACAGGGGATGCCAACACCAGATAAGGAAGGCTGATGAGAGAACCCTTCTAACTCTTGAGATTCTATGGGCTTAATCCTGTTATTATTGTTAATACATGTAATTTAAAATATCAATGATGCGTATTAATAACAAGGCTTTATTTCATATTTTCTAAATATCTGGGTCATGCATATACAGTGTTTCATAGTTTACAAAGCAGAGTGGTAACCCTGACAAAAATCCTCCGAGCCATTTTACAGCTGAGAAACGTGGCTGTCAACTTCAGGATCCCAACTCCTGCCCCCAGGCCTACCTGTGGTGGTACAGTCTGTGTCTGCAGCGGCCGCCGGAGGCCTGGACAAGACCTTTTCTGGGCTTTTCTCTGACAAGTTAACTGTGTGATCCTGAGCAAGGGGTCACTTCCCATTCCCGCCTCAATCTCTGCTCCTTCTCCCACTATCCCATAAACATGAGGTGACAACTACCTTCCTGTGGACAGCACCCTGGGCTCTGTGAGTCACTTGGTCATGCCTTCCCCATCTCCTCCCAGAGTGTAGGTTCTCAGAACCATAGGGACTCTTGACTGTGAGTGAATAAACCACCATATATTTAAAAAACAGTAATCTGGGAATCAAGTTGTTTTTGTCTTTTGAGGTAGATTGTAATAGCCTTAAGGACATAGATGATGTTTGTATATTTAAAATATTATTTTTCAACAGTTTGGGGCTTGGTCTAGGCACCTAACAGGCCCCGTGTAAATGAGTGCTAAACTCTCTTTTCCTGAGGGTGCAGCCTTTTAAGCCTCCTTCCTCTCATGTCAGGCCTTAACACGACACCCAGAAAATTCCCTGCGTTTCTAATCGCTTCTGCTCCCTGTAGGTAATTGCACAGAAAATCCATGTTGTGAAGCCCTCAGAGAGAATTACAAGGAATTATAAAATCTCCTTTTCACCTTACTAGGCTTTATTTCTGATGCAGAAGTAGGCACATTTTTAGGATGGGGATTGGGATGTGCAACCAACCTCCACTGTGCAACTGAACCACACACTTTCCATGTTTCACTCCAAAATCAACATGTGAGCCTACGTAAGCTGGGGCCTCAACAGATGCTCAGTCCCAGGGCTGATGTGGCTCTTAGAACTCTGTCTAACCTAGCCTCTGATGAGGACGCTCAGCTCCAGAAATGGGACATGTTTAGCTCAATGCCATAAAACTGGTTCAAGCTGACCTGAGATGTCTATTGCCCAGGGCTCTTCACAGGGCTTGATAGCTGAGAAACTCTACCTGGAATAATGACTTGGAATAATGGTCAGTGGCAACTGGAAGATTTGCATGGGGCAGTACATCCACTGAACTGCTTTGCAACAGCAGGAGTAGAAACTCAGGTTATTATAAATATGCAGAACGTTTTATGAGGCCCGCAAATGGGACACAAGGTCTAATAGTGGGATCAGCATGTGAAGCTAGGCTTGTCCTGAGATACTGTGGCTGAGATTCTGGTCATCTTATCCTGGTTGGCAGCTATAGGAGGTCAGGAATGAGGGAAGAAAGCAATGAGTTACGACATCCTGCCCTACCCATTCTGGACCCATCCCTACCCAAAGGGAACTCCAGTCTGTTGGTCTGTTGGGAGGAGGATACATGTGAACAAGGGGGTAAAAATTGTCAGGGATGTCAGAGAAGTAACATTCCTGAGGGCCTCCAGGGAAGACAGCATAGGGTGAATAAAAGTACATAACAAAATGGTAATATTAACAATAGCTGCTGCCCCCTTGAAGTGCTTGCTCTGTGGCAATCACTGCCCATACACAACCTTATTGTCATGAAAGCCTTGAGAGGATGGTATTATATTCTTCGTTTTACAGCTGAAGATACTGAAGTTCATAGAAGTTATCACTTATCCAAATCCTCTCAACAAGTAAATGGCAAAACCACGATTCCAACACAGAACTCTCTGACTCCAAACTCAGAGATTTTCCACTGAGGCAGAATGGAATGAAACAAAGTGTAGATTCTGACATTAGACAGGGCCCCATTCCACCATTTGCCAGTATGTGGTCCTGGACAAGTGACTCAACTTCTCTGTACTTCAGCTTTGTCATCTGTAAAATGAGGAGTAGAAGAGAATGAAATGAGATGATGCCTAGAAAGCACCTGTCACAGTTCCTGGTTAAGGAAAGTGAATGACAGATTGATGGTGCTGTTATTCTTATTTCAAAGCCTTCGTTGTGGTAATGGGTCCCCCTACCTTTGGTCAGCTTTGTTGATTTGAAAATCTAATATCCTTACCTTGTGAGGAGGATAGACTTATCTTTTCCCACTGTTCTTTCCCAGTCTTTCCCATCTCAGTAAATGACATCCTTGCTGTGGACTAAGTTATGATCCCTCAAAATGTAAATGTTGAAATCCTAACACCCAATGTGACACCTGTGGAGACAGGATCCTTAGGAGGTAAGATGAAATGAAGTCATAAAGGTGAGCTCCTAATCCGATCAGATTGGTGTTCTTATAAGAAGAGGAAGAGAGGCTGGGCGTGGTGGCTTACGCCCGTAATCCCAGCACTTCGGGAGGCCGAGGCAGTAGGATCACAAGATCAGGAGGTCGAGACCATCCTGACTAACACGGTAAAACCCCATCTCTACTAAAAATACAAAAAATTAGCCGGGTATGGTGGCGCATGCCTGTAGTTCCAGCTACTCAGGAGGCTGAGGCAGGAGAATTGCTTAAACGCCAGAGGCAGAGGTTGCAGTGAGCCGAGATCGCGCCACTGCACTCCAGCCTGGTGACAGAGCAAAACTCTATCTCAAAAAAAAAAAAAAAAAAAAAAAAAAAAAAAAAAAAAAAAAAAAAAGGAGGGAGTGGGAAGAGAGACCAGAGTTCTTTCTCTTTCTATTTTTTGAGGATGTAGTGGGAAGGCAGCCACCTGCAAGGCAGAAAGAGAGCCCCCATTAGAAACCCATCCTGCCAAGTCTTACTTTCAGTTCTGGAGACTTCACAGTCTTCGAGCTGGCTAGTACAACCACCGTGTGATGAGCAGGGTAAGCCAGAGACCTGGATGCTGCTCTGATACTTCCAGTTCCCTCATGGCCCCCATCATGCCAATCATCCCATACCATAGTATATTAGATCACTTCTGTCTCCAAGACATTTCTCCATCTTCTCATTTCTCTTGGTTCCATTCAACATTTTTCCCATAGATTTTTTTAAGTATCTGTAAGAGTAGAGAAAAAAATACTTTATACCAAAGTATTTATCACCAGCTTCAACAGTTATCAACATGTGGTGAATCTTGGTTCATCAACTACCGTATCCACTTCTTCACTCCAGGTTATTTTGAAACAAATCCAACACATTGTATAATTTTGCCCATAAATAGGTCAGTATATTTCTGTAAAAGATATCTACTCGATTTAAAAACATACATACTACATTAGAAAAACATAACCACCTGACCCTGATCACTTCTAATATTTTAAGTAATTTCTTCAAATACAGAAATATAAGGTCAGTGTTTATATTTTCATGATTGGCTTGAGAAAAACATATTTTAGTAAAGTTTGAATCAGGATTCAAGTAAGATTGGCTGACATGTGTCTTAAATCTTTTTTGTTTGTTCCCCTATGTCTTTTAATGTCCATCCAGTTTCTTAATGAATAATTTGGATCATTTGCCCTGAAGAGCTTTACAGAGTCTGAATTTTGCTGATTTCCTCCCTGTGGGATAGTTTAGCAAGTTCCTGTGTCCTTTGTATTTTCTGTAAATAGGTGTGTGTGTGCATGAGTGTAGAGAAAGAAAGAGAATATTCCATGCAACTACATTTTGTTTTTTCTCTCTTTTGCAGGGATCTGAGGAGTTAGGTATATTTTTATAACTTTTGGTATCTAAGAAGGTTTATATTTTTGTTCTAACTGCTATCCTTAGGTAATGCTCCACTCCCAGTACCAAAATCTGTATTAGTCAGGATTCTCTAGAGGGACAGGACTAACAGGATAGATGTATATATAAAGGGGAGTTTATTAAGGAGTATTGACTCACACGATCACAAGGTGAAGTCTCACAATAGGCCAGCTGCAAGCTGAAGACCCAGGAAGCTGGTCCGAGTCCCCAAACCTCAAAAGTAGGGAACTGACAGTGCAGCCTTCAGTCTGGGACTGAAGGCCCCAGAGCCCTTGGCAAACCACTGGTATAGGTCCAAGAGTCCAAAAGCTGATGAACTTGGAGTTCGATGTTCATGAGCAGGAAGCATCCAGCATGAGAGAAAGATGGAGGCCAGAAGACTCAGCAAGTCAGCTCTTTCTATTCCTGCTTTTATGCCGGCAGCTGATTAGATGGTGCCCATCCCGGCTGAGAGTGGGTCTGCCTCTCCCAGTCCACTGACTCGAATGTTAATAATCTCCTTTGGCAACACCCTTACAGACACACCCAGGAACAATACTTCGCATCCTTCAATCCAATCAACAAGTTGACCCTCAGTATTAACCATCACAGTTACCCTTAGGTTTTGCTTATAAAAATACTTTAATTCCCAACTCCCGATGCTTACTTTGCTGGTGTCTATGGGTCTGTTGATGTATTCATGAAATTATCTTCATCACCATGCATTTCCATTATTCTAGTCTCAGTTACCGCTTTTTCTCCTTTGAACAATTGCAATGGTCTCTGAACAGGCCTCCTTACATCTACTTGGTTTCCTCCAGTCCAGGCTTCACCTGGCAGCCAGACAGATCTTTTCAAACGACCACGTTCTTTTTTTTGTTATTATTCTTTGTAACAGGGTCTTGCTCTATTGCCCAGGCTGGAGTGCAGTGGCATAATCATAGCTCACTGCAGCGTCAATCTCCCAGGCTCAAGTGATCCACCTGTCTTAGCCTTTGGAGTAGCTAAGACCACAGATGCATACCACTACACTCAGCTAATTTTTTTGTTTTGAGACAGAGTCTCAGAGTCTCTCTCTGTCTCCCAGGCTGGAGTGCAGTGGCCTGATCTCGGCTCACTGCAACCTCCACCTCCCAGGTTCAAGAGATTCTCCTGCCTCCCGAGTAGCTGGGACTACAGGCATCCGCCACCACACCTGGCTAATTTTTGTATTTTTAGTAGAGATGGGGTTTCACCATATTGGCCAGGCTGGTCTCGAACTCCTGACCTTGTGATCTGCCCGCCTCGGCCTCCCAAAATGCTGGGATTACAGGTGTAAGCCACTGTGCCTGGCCCACTCGGCTAATTTTTAAAAAGTTTTTGTAGAGAAGGGGTCTCCCTATGTTGACAAGGCTGGTCTCAAACCCCTGGGCTCAAGTGATCCTCCTGCATTGGTCTCCCAAAGTGTTAGGATTACAGCCTAACTGCCACTGCACTCAGTCTAAACAATCATATTAATCCTATTTTTACACTGTCCTGGGCTTCTCACTGAACTGAAAGTGCAATGCAGATGCCCTCAGAAGGCTTCCGCAACCCTGTGTGGCTGTGCCCTACCTGCTGTGCCAGCAGCTCCCCGAGAGGCTCTCCTCTTCTGTGTCACGGTTCACCACTCTGCCTTCTCCGTGTTTCCCACCCCAGGCCCTTTGTGCTGCCTGGTCCTTCTGCCTGGAGCATTTCCACTCAGTGTTTGCTTGGCTGGCTCCTTCTGTCTCTGCAGCAATCAGCCTGTGTAGCCCTTCCTTGGGGCAGCCTACCCTGGCCTCTTCCCCTGTAATATGCCCCTTGCCACTCCTCTCCCACAGCAACCTGCTTTCCTTCATGGCCTCTGTCATGACTCAGACTGCTCACTTCCATTTGTGTGTATGCTTATTTTGTATTTGCCTTTCAAGGACAGTACATTTGTCCTTGAGTAATCTTACAACTGTGTTCTTAGCATCTAACATAGGGGTTGAAACACAAGAAATGTTCAATAAAAATTTGATAATCCATTGATCTAAATGACGTGACAGGAGATGGGAGCAGCAGCTGGAATACAAAGAGAGGCATGGATTCCAGCCCTTTGGAGAAATTTCTCTTCCCCTGGTCCCTCCTGATGGTGGTAGGGAGGGGCTGGCCAGGCTCAAGTGTAGAGAGCCAGGTGCACGGTGGGGCGTGAGGGCTTGGGGGATATACTGGTGTTCACTCTAAGAGGAGGGTATGAATGCATATAGTTTATTGGGAGGTGAAGGAAACCCCAGGAGGATAGAGGGGAAGTGGGACAAGACCTGGAAGCCCCAATAAGGGAGCATCATCAAGTCAGCCATCCCTGTGCGTGTGGGGGCTTAGTCCCGCAGGGGAGCTCTGGGAGCCAGCATGTCAGAGCTGGGTTAGGGAGCAGGGCATTTATCCCTAGACATCTCTGGCCTGCCAACAGATGGCAAAGTGGGCTCAGGTGGACAGAAAATGTCCTCGGGAGAGGACACACAGATGGGGTTAAGTCAGAAGATCTGGGCAGAGCGCTGACAGCACCTGCACACCTGGAGACACCTGCTACCTCATGAACCTGACACTGGGTGATGCAAAATTACCCAGATACTGTCCCTTCCCCTGACTGCAGACAGACATCCTGACAGACCAGACAGTGGCCATGGAAAGAGTTAATCCCACTGCAGGCAGCAGAGGCCTTGCATCCTGCAGATGAGCCTTCTGCATATGCAAATGAGATGTCAGGGAAGTCTGCATCTCATGCCCACCTAATCCAGGCTCTTTGGGGTGGGTTAGGGCACCTGCTACATGAAAGAGCGGGATGACAACAGTGACGTAGCACTTTTCCCCTCTCAGACCACTTATACATCTATGATCTGTTCCTGCCTTGCAACCGCTCCAGCAGTGGGTGGGAAGAAATTATTCCCCTCCTTTTATGGAGGAAGGAACTGAGGCAGAAGGGAGAAGTGACTCTGCTGTGGTCTGTCCAGAGCTGGGGAGGGGCAGGCCTGACGCTTCGCCCTAGCTTCTTTCTTGGAGGCGAGCATTTGTGTGGGTGAAGCTCTTTTGCCAGAAGTTACGGGTACTGGGAGGAGAGTTCAGATCCCAATGAGAATTCTGTGGCACTTTTTCCAAACTGGCCAGGCAGGCGACATTCTTAGGAGCAGCCACAAGATGGCAGAGAGGCCGCACACTGCACATCGGGTTTCCTTGGGGGCTAGGGGAAGCAGCCCAAGATGAGGGCCTGCTGAACATCCCTGAAAACCCCTGAGGATTCCTAGAGGGCTGACTGGGAGTAAAGGAGGAAACACAGGGGGACGCGAGAAAGTGGAAATTCTGCCAACTACTTACTGTGTGACCTTGGGCAAGTTACTTGCCCTCTCTGGACCTCAGGCTCTTCCTTTGTAATCTAGGGTATTTGGACTTAAAGCAGAATATTAGTCTTTTCCAGTTCTGGTACTGAAGGAGGTATGACCATGGAGGCACTTTGGTATCTGAGCTCCCACTCTGGCTGTGAGGCTGGAGGCTGGGAGACAGCCAGAGGTGGTTGGAGTGTGACCGAGACAACTGTAGTCTGACTGATTATTTCAGAGCAGGGTGAGGAAGGGACAGGAGGGAGAACTCTGAGAAGATGCAGAGCAGAATGTGGGGAGTAAGGAAATTAGGCACCCTAGGCAGGGACTGTATCTGTTCTTCCCTCTATGCATAATTCTCAGTTTCAAGCTTCAGAAAACCACCTTTACTTTGCGTGTCCACCCACTGCACACATATCTTAGCTCACTGGCCTGTTTTCTTTCTTTTATAGCTATTATCCCTTTCTGAATTTATTTGCTGATTTATGTGCTTATTTCTATCTTTTCCCCTGGAATGCAAGCTCCATAAGGGCAGGGACTTTGCCTTCTTGTTTACTCTGAATCCTTAGCAACTACAACAGCTCCTGGGAAAAGCAGTTGCGGAATAGGCAGCTGTTGAATGAATGAATGAATGAATGAATGGATACCTGAATTGGGAGTCAGAGTTCTAGGGCCTAATCCTAGAAATGTGCTGTGCGATCTTGGGGAAACCTCTTCTCCTTTCTGAGTTTCAGTTTCCTGATTCTTAAAATAAATTGTTTGAGTTCCCTGATCAAGTGTCTTAAACATTTAGAGGCAGAAGTTCCTTCTCCTCTAATTCTCAAGTCCTAGGGTTCAGTTAATCCAGTCAATCACCCATCATGGTTTACTTTCCCCTCCAAGACCAGCAGCCAGCTGATGAAGAAAGCTTTTGGCAGGGAAGTCTTTCCTCATTCAGTGAACATTCCTGGGTGCCTACTTTGTGTGAGGCTCTGCTCTAGATGCTGGAAGTCCAGAGGAGACCAAGTTAGATGTGCATACTGACCTCTCATACTCTGGTGGGCAAAGGTGAAAAATTGTGGGTCTTTTCCCTTCATTCTTAGAGGTAGAAAAGGCCAAGCTTTAAAGAAGGCACTCTCAGCTCAGCGTTATTCAAAAGGAAGACCCCCTCATAATAGGAAGATGGGGCTTATGGGACTCGAGCCTCCAGAGATTCCTGTGGAACATAATGGGTGGGTGAACCTGAGTTTTAGCCCCTCACAACCCCTGCTGTGGCCATCCCAGACCTGGTCACTGGGAAATACAGCCAGATCTCTGCTTGGTGAGCCCCACCCATCTCATCAGAACATCCCAGCCTTGTGTCCCTTTTCTTCAGTGCCTTGCCTTTGTTGAGGGATTAATCTCAATAGACGAACAGGGTAGAGCCAAGGCATGAAGGGCTGAGTATGATTTACCCTCCAAAAAGAGAAGCTGAATTTAATTACCAACTCGAAAGAGGTGACTCTAATGGTAGAATTTTAGGCCCATTGACAGGTTAGGTTTGGGGAGAAAGATAAGTTCTACTTCCTTTAGTCAGTTGCCTGCAATGACCCCAACTTCCCCTCCCCTTGGGCTTGAGCACATAGGTCTCAAAGCTTCTCTAGAAACTCGCTACTCCAAGCACAGGCAGAGGCTGCTGCATTGGCCTCATCCAGGAGCTTCTTAGAGATGCCCAGCCCTCTCCCCCTAACCCCCCACCCCCACCTACCAGACCTCCTAAACCAGACTTGAAGTTGACTTTAAGGGAACACGTGGGCACGCTTGGATTTGAGAGCACTGGGCTGAAATGCCCCTTGTTCCCCAGAATGATGCCTGTTCCTGTGGACAGTTTGTTTTCCATGGCAAACCCTGCACGACCACTGCTTGTCTCTGCATTCCCTTTGCAGGGGCACACTAGTTTCTCATTAGGAGGCAGAAGAAGGAGAGGCATCAGGATGCCTGGCTAAGTAAGAAGGCTGAGACTTGTTAGCGTAATGAGCCAACGAAGCTCCCTGAAGGACCAGCCCTGGGTGCAGGGTGGGCTGGATAGTGGGGTCCTCCTCAGAGGTGGGAATTCTCTCTTCAACAGTCTAACATTTGTTTCAAAGGAAATCAGGCCATGAAACAGCATTTGCACTGTTCTACTATATATATGCATATGGAGAGCACTCTCAGTCACTTACTCTCTCACTCTCTCAATCTCTCACTCGCTCTATTATGGTTGCCAGATCCCTTCCCTTGGCCCTTTCAGATCCACACTCCCCCCTCTGCACCCACTCTCTGCCCTCAGAGGCTTGCCTGTGTGGACTGCATCAACCTACTTCCTGCCCTCTGGCTTCCTGATGGCCCAGTTGATGGGAGAGGAGAGTGAGGCCAGCATTCGTTCCCTCCCTGCCAAGCTGCTACATCTCCCTACTGAGGTGGCTCTTCTCCCCAGGCAGCCCTTCCACAAGACCTTTAGGCCTTCCAGTTCCTGGTAACTGCTCCCTCCCTCCCCTCACCCCTTCCTGTGGGGGTGGGGGCGGTGTTAACTGCACTCGCTGAGGGCCAGCCCCAGGTGTTGCATCCTACCTTGCTGGTTTCCTTAAACCCTGCCCCACACCTTGTAAACTCCTTCTTCAAACTCTCCTCACCTTCCTCCCCTGGTGAGGCATCTATTCCCTGATAGGTTTAATATGCCTGGGAAAAAGACCGGAAGGACATAAACCAAGCTAGAACTGCAGCCTGGAGTCACTCCAAGGAATGGGGCTCTTCCTTTATTTCTATAGGCACAGGCACTTTCTAGACCTTGCGAATGCCAACCCCCTTTGCTGAAGTGTGTGGGGTTGCCTGTAGGGATCATGCCATCTACAGGAAGGTTATGTCCTGAGATGGATTTCTCCAAGGACAGTTGCAGGCCAGGCCACTAATATTTTAGGGAGCCACAGTCATGGATTCTAATCCTGGCATGGCCATTAACCAGCTGTGTGGGTTTGGGCAAATCACTTTCTCTCTGTAGTTATTAGTGTTTGCATTTCTCAGGCCCTAAAAAATTAGGAATCCAGGGCTTCAGAGTCTGGCTATAGTACCTAGACTTGAATAGCTTAGGAAATAAGCTGGACTTGGAGATGTTCTGTAGTTCGAGGTCTGTCATCATTCCTAATGATTTAGTCTTTCCCAGTCAAAATCTCTGCATTATTCCCCAGGATGCCCCCCTTCCCTCATTTCCTGCCCTTGCCCGCTTCCAGATCTCCTCTGGGTCTTTGTACATGCTAATCCACCATCCTCAAATGCCCACCCTTCCTTACCCTCCTGAGTCTACACCAGACACAGCTGAGGCTCACCCGCCGTTCCATCAGACCTTATTCTTTAAGCACATACACATGGACCCAAGCTCATTGGTAGCACCTGTACCTCTTTGCCTGCAGTCTCTTGCTGGCTGTTGGAGCCTGAATGACCACTGTGGGGAATGAATGGCTCTTGTTGGGGACTGATAGGAGTGGTTAATAGGTACCCTAAATATCCGCACTTCAGGGGAGAATTCTAAGGCCCTCGTTGTCCTATTGCTCTAACTCCCATGGTTCCCTAGTAGGATTGAGCCTTATTTACATTTGTTGATAACACGCCTTTCATTCAGTGTCTTCCCTTCCTGTCTCATGATTCCATTCCCTACTAATATTTTTGGAAGATCAGTTCCCAAATAAACTGTGTGCACTCCAATCCATCTATTCCTGAAGACTCAGATCCATGGTCACCTTTTGTTGAAAACCTTCCCTGCCTCCCTCAAGTTGGTTGCTCGTGCCTCAGTCTTCTTGCAGCTTTTCTCTCTGTATCCACCCTGTTGGTGGGATTGAAAGGATCCCTTCTGGAGTCAGTCGGTCCCACAGGGTGAAGACTCCCTGATGACAGAAACCCATGTCATTTCCCTTCGTGCTTATGTGTCCAATAGGGAAACGGAGCTGCCGCTCTCCTTGTCTAGTCTTCCTGCCTTTCTCAACTGTCCAGCAGAAGCCTCCTGCTACCTTGGCAAATAATTCAATCAGTTCCAGATTTCTCTCCCTCTGCTTTACCCCTAGATTAGCCTGGGTTCTGTTTATAAACACCTGTACTTCCTTACAAACACCCTCCAAATGGACCAGTTGCCCATCAATACTTGACACAGGAAAACACCCCTGCGGGCCCTTCCACCCACAATGATGCTTCCTGTCCTAACTCATCTCCATGCAGGTGCCAAGGGCCAGGGAAAGTGCTCCTCTCACTGTCCCGCCCACCTCCTAGGTGCATCTCTTCAGACTTACCTGCCTCCCAGCCCCTTGCTTTTGGCCTTCCTTTCCCGGAAGAGGGCAGGGGGAGCATCTTCAGAAAGAGAGGTCAGTACAATCCTGACTTTCTGTCTCATTCACATTGAAGATTTTTTGCTTTCCTCTGCTTCCAATTCTCTGAAGGAAAGAGGGAGGGAGGAAGGAGGGAACAATCTGGTTTGGATTACATATTGATCTCTTGAGCAAATGCATCCAGCCTGGACAGCCTGCTGTCTCAAAGACTGCTCTCCTCTCATTCTGAGAGCCTGGTTATCGACCTGTGATTTCATCCAGGTCCCTGTGGGCTCTACCCAAATGGATGGAGCCACTGCCTAGCCCCTGCCCAGGAATTCTGTCTTTCAGGAAGCCAAAGCTTTGTCAACCTCCTCTGTCTGCCTCATAGAGCCCTAGACTCTAGGTTCAACCTTGCTCCGAAGTCGTCACTCCTCTCCCACTCACCAGGAGAACAGGCACTTGCTGCCTGATTTGATTCTAAGCGCAAAGGGTGTTCTACTATTCCCTATACATCCTGCCGTTGCCTAACTGGCTCTTAAATATCCTACACTCCACTGATCTCCAGTACCGAGAGCAAAACCCTTCATGCTGTAGTAGGCATGTTTGTTAACTGAATTGTTAAAGCATTAGTGATCCGCCTTGGGTTGTTGGAGTATTCATTACCTCTTAAAATGCAAGTACATTATCTTAGTGCCCTTGATGTATTCCTGTGGTTTCCTTTACCAGGGTAGCAGCTTGCCACCCTGCAGAGAGCAGGAATGGCAGGGAGTGAAGCACAGAACAGGTAGGTGTGGGGAGGGAAGGGGTAGGTGGGAGAAGTGGAAGTAAAGGTGAGGCCCCAGGAATGGGAGTGTTTGTGCTGACAGTGGTGGTGGAAGCTGGTGGGGGGTGGGCACCCAGGGTAACCCTCTTCTACTTCACTGCTTTCCCTGGGGTAGGGGGCACTGTGCTCCTCCACCAACAGTTTCACCCCAGCATTGCTGGCGCCATCCTTCCCCCTACACAGTATGCAAAAATCCTGGTTATCCTCAGACACCCCAACCCAAAGTCTCCATCCACCAAGTTCCCAGTGCCAGTTCTGCCAGGCCACTTTCCTCTGCCCATTCCTGCCAGGAGAGCAGGTGTCTGGGATGCAGGGTCCAGTCCTCACTCTGCCCTTGGCAACATCTCTCTCCCCCATGGCGCCCATGCCACGGTCAGCAGTCTTGGCAGGCTCTTTGAATGGGGAAGCTGGGCCCTCCAGCCCAGCCCTGTTTCCAGTCCCCTTTCAGTTATGATCCTTGCCTCTGGCTCACCCTTGGACCAGTGCTCCTTCCCTCTTCCTCTCTCCCAGACCCCAGAGTCTCAGGAAGCCGGGTTTTGCTCTCTTCACAGTGTCCTCAGCTCACCTGTCAGCCCAAGGTGGGAATCTTCTCTGGAGCTCTGGAAGTTCAGCTCCTCCCTGGCACCAGCAGCAGCTCTGTGAGAGGAAGCCCCCTGCAGAGTTTAAAGCCTGCTCAGCCTCACCCCCCTGTGATGCAGCAGGGGCCGAGCTGTTTTCCTCTGGGCTTCACTTTCCTCTTGTAGACAGGTCTGTCTCATACGTTTAATACCTTTGGAGCCCTTGCCATAGGCCGGGCAGTTACAAGCAAATATCTCCTTGTGGAATCCTCATAATAACCTGAGAGTAGTGCTGTCATCCCCATTGTGCAGTGATCCATCTGGCCCCTGGGCTTCCCTAGTGAGGCGCAGAGAGGTTCAGTGACTTGCCCAAGGTCACAGAACTGGAAATTGGCAGAGCTGGGCTGGGAACCAGGCAAGGCATCTGGCCCCTGAGTTTTGGCTCTAAGCCTAGGCCATCCTACGCCGATCTCCAAAGCCTATCTGCTCAGACAACTCCAGGCTCTTCCACCCCTTATTTGTTAGCACCTAGCTTGGTTTCCCTGGATTAACTCATGCTTTTATTCGTCCTCTCACTTATCATGCATTCACTCAACCAACAACCATCTCCTGTGTACCAGACACTGCTCTGAGTGCTGAGGACATAGAGAAGTGTTCGTGCCCTCAAGGGAATTGTATTTAAGCTGGAGAGACAATAATAAAACAAGCATATTATACTTATATATGTTCTAGATTGTGTGTTTACCGTATTTAATAAAAAAATGTGGCAGGATGTGATAAGTGTAATAAAAAGATATGGTAGTAGGAGGAGGTAATGAGTCCAGGGAAGGCCTGTCTGAGTCGGTGGTATTTGAGCAGAGACCTGAGTGAAGCCAGGCAGGGAGGCTCTGGGTCCAGGAGGGAGCACTGCAAGGAGCAGGGCCTCTCAGTGCCAAGGCCCCAAGAGGGCAAGTGTGGAGTGTGAGGGACCCCCATAGTTGTGGCTAGAAGGGGAGGGAGAACTGGTGGGAGGGGCATTTCCTCAAGGGGACAGGAGAAGGCGGGGGCCTGGAGGGAGTTGAGTGGTGGAGAGGTCTCTTTGGGAGCAAGAGAAGAGCTGAGACCAGGAAGAAGGAAAAGCCAGCCTTCAGCTAGCTTCTAAGAGAGACAGGCTACATTAGGGAAGGGTGCAGTTTTGAAGACTGCCTTTCTCTCTGTCCATACCTACAGACGGGTGGAGAGGTCTGTGGAACAGCCTAGAGGTGCTGGGGAAGAGCAGAGAGCGCAGTCCCAGGAGGCCAGCTGTTAGGGGCAGGGGAGCTTGGGGAAGGAGGGGAGGGAGAGAAGCTGAAGCCATAGATACCAGAGATGGAAAAGACCTGCTAGGTCATCGAGTGGGTCCCGTGGGGCCCATGGAGGAGACACAGCTGCAGGAGAAACCCTGCCTGCTCGTTTCATGCTCCGGCTGAGAGCTGGAGCTGGAGATGGGAGCTAGTTGAAATTAGATGGGAATTTATTTTAAGGCTTTTAAACATTGCCACACTCAGAGGGCCTCGAGAGAACCACAGATCATTCCCTCACAGCCTGCCCCGAAGCCACAGCAGTGACACATCTGGCCCCTGGGCTGCCCTAGTGAGCTGTGGAGGATGGGGGAAAACAGGCTGCCTCCACCCCCATCTCACCTTGCAGCCTTCTCAGTCTGGAATGCCACTGGCTGGAGTGTCCTGGAGCTTGCAGTGGGCCACACCTAACCATGTCCCCTGTCTGGCACATACAGATGTGGAGGGCAGGTACACTGTATCGTCTCAGCCGTCCTGTTTTCCAGGGGAGGGCTGAGTACTAATGGTTGAGGGTCAGAGGAGGGTGAAGGCTGCTCTCTGACTTCCCCAGCTGAGTCTATCCCAGTGTGCTGGGGCCTTAACAGCCTCTTTCTGGCCTGGGGGCCAGATGCCTTTACAAGGTTCACTTTTTCTAGATATTGTTGACTCACACATTTCTCTAAGCTTCACCCAGGGTGTTCAGAAACCATTTTGCAAAACATGTGAGAAGGCAATGAGAAAATGGTATAGAGACAATTGTGTGCACAGCTATGAGCATAGACTCTGGAGCCCAGGCTGCCTGGGTTCAAATCCCAGGTCCACCCCTTAGAAGTTGTGTGACCTTGAGTCAGTTACTTAACCTCTCTATGCTTCAGTTTCTGAATCTGTAAGGTGTGGTTACCTACAATACCCATCCAATAAGCAGTTGTGAGGATGAAATGTATGAAGGTAACCAAGTGCTCAGATAGGTGCCTGGCATATAGGGAAGGAGTGAAAAATGTGAGCGATGATTTTCATCTGTGTTTCTAATAATCAGTTCCTCGAGGTGGTCCTGATGGAAACTGGAGAACCACTGTTCTACTGAATCTCAATGATGATGGTAAAGCTCCTGTCCTCAGCCTACTCCAGGAAGGATCTTGGAAAGCGTTCAGGTGAATATACCATTTATTTGCTATTCATTCATTCATTCATTCATTCATTCAGCAGACATCTGTTGGGTATCTTTGAGCCATGCAGACTACTGCATGGCCATTGTTTCTGCATGCTTACACTCACACCCACACACAAATGTGGACTCTCTTGTCCTCACACATTCACTTTCACTCATGTCCCGACCTCGAGGGAGCAGCTCTCAGTTCAGAATCAGTCCAGAAGGAGATTCAGCCATGTAAATACCTAATGCCAGTACAATGCAGCATGCTAATGGAGGTGCACAAGCCATTGTGGGAAGGGGAGAACAGTGAGTCCTATTTCTGGCAAACATAGGGCTAGTGGGATCTGGGAAATCTCCACCAAGGAGGTGACTTTTGGAAGAGGAAGAGAAGGTCAGGATTGTGGGCACTTATTGGCAGGAGAACCATAGTGGTTAATTAAGAGCGTGGACTCTGGAGCTCAACTGCCTGGGTGTGCATACGGACCTGCCACTTCCTGGCTGTCTGTTATGTACCCTCTTTGTGCCTCTGTTTTCTCATCTGCAAGATGAGTATAACAAAATACCTCCCTTGTAAGGTTATTTCATGGCCTATATGAGTTTATATATAAAAGGCATTTAGAAGATTGCTTGTTACATAGTAAATGGTATATACTGTACACGTAAACTATTGTTATGACTTTACCAGGTGTGCATTTGATTATAAATAGCAGAACACTCAATTAATAGTGATTAAAATGAAAGAGGCATTTCTTTGTGCTGGCCAACAAGAAACCTGGGAATCGGAGACTGTGGTAGGCAACCTCTATGATGACTCTCAGTGATCCCCAGCCCCTCTTATTAATGCCAGCCTGTCATTTCTGGGACTAGGCTGTGACTCCTAACCTGGGTGCTCCCTGGCTGTCTCCTAGGTTATCAGCTGCTATGCTATGAACATATGCAGGCAACTCACAGAGAGGCCCGTGTCTTGGGAAACTGAGGCTGCCAGAAAGAAACCACCTAAGTGAATTTGGCAGCAGATTCTTCCATCTCAGTCAAGCCTTGAGATGACTGCAGCCTTGACAGACAGCACAACTGCAGCCTCAAGAGAGACCCTGAGCCAGAGGCACCCAGCTAAGTTGTACCCAGATTTCTGAACTACAGAAGTAGTGATTAATAAATGTTTGCTGTCTTAAACCACTAAGGTTTGGAGTGGTTTATTATGGAGCATAGGTAATGGATGCAGAGGCCATCAAGGTCTTGTACGGTGGCTCCATGCTGCCTCAATAGGGGCACCACTGGAACTCAGGCCCCTGATGTCTTTCCATCCCTCTTCCTTAGCTTGAAGCTTTCATTCTCATTGTTCATTCATTCATTCATTCCAGGGCTGCTGCATTTCCAAATGTCACACCTCTTTCTAAACAGGACAAATGTCTAAAGCCAGACAGATGGCATGCTCATGGAGTCTGTCCCTTTTGCACGAGTTTTCCTAGAAGAGCCATCCAACAACTTCCAGTTTTATCTCATTGGCCAGAAGAGTTCTGTGGCTACCCTAGTCCCACACTGAATGGAAGGGTGGACCAGATGACTCTAGCATTCCAGGATGCCAAAATTTTATCCAGGAACCCAGCAAGGGCCGTTCAGGTAGCATTAAGAGAATGCAGCTTCCTTGAAGGTAGTAACTGTCTAATTTAGCTGTGATTCCCAAAGCCTAGCCTAGCACCTCACAAATAATGTTTATTAAATGAATGAACCAGGTTATAAGCTCTTCAAAGGCAGGGATCATGTTTTCGTTGTGTTTATATCCCTTGTACTTGGCAGGAATGTTAGAGAAAGAGATGATTGCATTATGCTGCACGTCGAAGGCAGGAGCTATACCTTACTGTCTGCATACCCCCATGCCCACCACGGTGCCTGGCACACATGGAGGGGCACAACTGGGCATGTGGAATGGTTTAATCCTTGGGTTGATCAAGAACTCTGGCCTCCTGCCTCCTAATTCATGACAAATGCTTGATCTTGTGGTGCTGTTCATTAGAAAGAGAAAACAGGTATATTACCCTCTTGTTAAGGAACCAGAGTGTTTTCCTCTTTAATGTGCCTACTCATCCCTAGCTAGAATTGTCACTGCCTGCAAATTGGAAAATGATTAAAGGCAAGCCTACTACTGTCTCTCTCTGGCTTTACCCTGGGAAACTTCTCCGTCAACCAGAGTGGGAGAAGGCTGGGTCCTCTAGGATGCCTTGCCCTGGGGAGCCTTTGCTGCACAATTCTTGGACTCCAGAGCTCAGAATAGGAAGGCAGGGAAGAGAGACCATTTTTTCAAAGGTAGATTCTTTCTGGGAGGCAACCAGAGGGTGCTTCTGACCATGATGCCTCCGTTGGGGCATATCTGGGTGTGCTCTGAGAGGTCCTAAGAGCAAAGTTCCAGATGCCACTTGCTCCCTGAAACCCCACCTAATTTCCCTATCTGTGACTGTTCAGCACTCCCTGCTCCATCTGCTTTTTAATCTGACCTTCCAAAATAATTTTCTGAACAGAATAGACAACTTCATACAGAAGAGGAGTTTTATCATCAAGAAACATTGGTCAGACCCTAGGAATGTTCTGGGAGTTCGTCATTAGAAAACTACTCATGGAACCACCATGCACCCTTTTCCTAGAGATCTGTAGAGAAGGGAGAACTCTCTTATCTTTTTACAGTGCCAGGGAAAGCACGAGGTGAGCACTAGAAGGCCTTTCCCTCATCACCCTCCATCCCCAAGAGACTGATGTCTTTATTTCTTTGCAGAGCATTCACTGCTATGTGCACTACGAACTTGGTATGTTCTGTGTATGTCACACCATGAACCCCATGGAACTGTAGAGATGTTTCCCTATCTATCCCAACTGGACAGTAATCACCTTGAGAGTACGACCACCTGTGGTTTATTCCATAGCTTCAGTGCTTTGTAAACATTCAGCGATTAAACAAATGAATGATGGAGCCCTTAGAAACCATTCATATCCATCCCTTCAATTTTTATTTTTCCCCTTGCTTTGTGAATAAGTAAATAGGGTCCCAGGTGTCAAATGAAGACTCATTGTCCTCAGCGGCCAACTGGGAGAAAAAGCAGGATTTTTATATTCATGTGGAGTTAGGTCCATCATCAAGTTACTGTGAAAAGTGAAAACACACATGGAGACACACCTGAACATGGGTGTGCTTTCTTAAATTAAAAGGAAAATGAACAAGAATACCATGCATTTTGGAGAACTCATCATACCGTTAGGTATCATTATCCCATTTATTGAAAAAGAAACTGGGGTTCAAGTAGTTGGTATGATTTACCCAAGATCACATTGAGCACATAGAAGACTTGGGATCAAACCTAGATCATCTACTTGCAAGCGCAGAGCATGTAACTTACTCTCCTGCCTTTTAGGCAATCTCTAGTAGGATATTCTGTGTGGGGCATTGTGATAGAACTGTGAGAGTTTCAGAGAACCGTGAGACATGAGCCCTACAGTCTAGTAGTACTGATATGAAGGAGGGAAACCAAATGTCTGTATTAGAGCACCATGTTAGTTTCCTGCTGGTGCAGTCACCACAAACTTGGTGACTTCAAAGAGCACAGTTTATTACCTGATTCTGCCACTGACTATATAGGACCCTAAGCATGTCACTTCCCATCAGTTTCTTATCTTTAAAATGAGCTCATCATCATCATAACTATCTCACATGGTGGATGAAAGCACAACATAAGATACGGCCTTGAATTGCCTACTTGGTGCTGAGGTTTGAAGGTGGGTAGAAGGTAGATGTCTGAAATTCAGGTGTCTGCTGGTTTTGTTCCTTCTGGAGTCTCTGGAAGAAACTGGCTTTCTTTGGCTTTTTGAGTTTCTAGAGGAAGATTATGCTGTGACCCCTGGACTCTTCTTCACATCACTCCGACTTCTGCTTCCATTATCATATCTCCTTCTCCAAGGGATCCTCCTGCCTCATTCTTATAAAGATGCTTATGATTACATTGGGCCCATTCAGACAATCCAGGATCATCTCCCCATCTCAAGACCCTTAATTTAATCACATCTGCAAAGTCTCTTTGCAGGTCCTAGGGATCAGGATGTGGGCATCTTTGGGGGGCATTATTTAGCTGACCACACAAATCTATCAGTGTCTAACCTTAGCACCGAGTATGTAATTCAAGGCCGTATCTTATTTTGTTCTTACGTCCACCATGTGAGATAGTTATGACAATGATGAGCTCATTTTAAAGATGAGAAACAGTTGGGTAAGTGACATGCTTAGGGTCCTATGTAGTTAGTGGCAGAATCAAGTTTCTCATACACCAGGGCCTGTACTTTTAGGAATCAGAATAGATGAGTTGGCCTTGAGAAGGGATAGCTGTGAGTAGGGAGGATAATCCTGTCCTATAAGGTGGGGCTGGATGGTGTGAGACCTGGATGACAAGCCAAGCCAGTGGGACGTTTAGGACAACCCATTCTGGACGCAGAAAATGAAGTGACTATAGGTGATTTTTGTTGTTGTTGTTGTTGTTGTTGTTGTTGTTTTGAGATGGAGTCTCGCTCTGTCTCCCAGGCTAGAGTGCCTTGGTGCCATCTCGGCTCACTGCAAGCTCCGCTTCCCGGATTCACGACATTCTCCTGCCTCAGCCTCTTGAGTAGCTGGGACTACGGGCGCCCGCCGTGACGTCTGGCTAATTCTTTTTTGTATTTTTTAGTAGAGACAGGGTTTTACCGTGTTAGCCAGGGTGGTCTTGATCTCCTGACCTCATGATCCGCCCGCCTTGGCCTTCCAAAGTGCTGGGATTACAGGCATGAGCCACCGTGCCCAGCCAGGTGGTTTGGTTTTGGGGAGATAAGTCATCTGAGGGCCACCGTGAGTGAGCCCCAGGCTGCTGGGGACAGGACTTGGAGACCAGGTGGCAGATGCTGGTTTTCTGCTTGTCTCTGCTCTACTCCACCTGGCCCCACAGGCTGAGACTTTCCAAGAATGAAAACCTGAAGGGCAGAACTCATGCTGAGTCACAGCATCCTGAGACATGCCTGCTTGACACTACTTTGCAAGATTAAATGCCCCAGCAGTAGGCTTCCATCAGCTTCCCACTTGGCTACCAGCAGTGACATCTTAGATGAATTGGCTATGTGACCTGGGAGCTGGCTGGGTGGGAGGAAGGTAGGAGGGAGTGGCTTTCTTTCTCAAGCTGCAAAAGGGAAATTCTTAGCATCTGTTGCATCTTACAGGCCACTGCAGACTCCTTCCTCTCTGGGATGAAAGGAGACTGACCAGGCTGGGACAATCTGCAGGACTGAATCATCATCGCTACTTGGTGCCCCTGGTGGTGTGCACCCCATCCCTCTTTGTCGGGAAATCCCAAATCAGACTCTCAGATCCACACCCCAAGACCTTCCTGGAACCACCTAGACCTGTTTCTATATTGGCAAAAGGGCCTCCTCATAACAGTGCCTCCCTCACTGCTGTTGTAGAGGGTAAATGGGATGGGGCACAAAAGGCCTGGAAGGTGGAATTGTTGGGTAATCAGTGTCCTTGCTCTTGGGGAGTTCTTCCAAACTAACCCTTGATCCCTCTTTGGTCATATCGGTTTCTTCTTGTCTCCATCCTCTCTCCCTTTCTCCTTTCCTTCCTTTCTTCCTTCAGTCTTTCTTTTTTCAAAAAAAAAAAAAAAAAAAAAAAAAAAAAAAAAACATGGAAAACATCCAGTTAGTAACTTTTACCCCAAGATTACTCAGGGACTTGAAACTTCATACCCAGCCTTGTCTTTTACATATTTCAGGTTGAGTACCCGTAATCTGAAAATCTGAAATGCTCCAAAATTCTAAATTTTTGGAGCGTTGACATGATGTTCAAAGAAAATACTCAGTAGAGCATTTTGAATTTCAGATGGTCAGATTACAGATGCTCAACTGGTAAGTATAGTGCAAATATTCCAACATCTGAAAAAATCTGAAATCTGAAACGGTGCTGTCCCAAGCATTTTGGAAAAGGGATATTCAACCCGTAGCAGATGTAACCTCTTTCATCTGTCCCTAGACACGTGCTGGACTCATCCATGCTCTTTCATGCCCTCCAAAGGCATGATGTCCCTAAGTGGACACAGAACATCAAGGGACCCAAGGGCACGCATTTCTTTCAGCCTCAGTCTCTTTCAGCTAGGTATCATCTGGCACAGTTCTTGGTCTGGAATAGGGGCTTGATCAATCCTGGTGAAGGGAAGAAGAAAGGGAGAGAAGAGAGGGAGAGAGGGAGGAAAAACAAGCACAGCCATGTTGTTGGGTGTGTGTGGCACTCTGTCAAATGTTGCTCTGTAGACCATTTTTGTGCCCTGGGACATGTGATAGATACCACCATGCAGTTCATTTATTTAACAAGCAAGTATTGAGCACCTGGTACTGTGCTGGGCACTGTGGTGAAACAAAGATAAATAATAAATGGGGCATGCCTTCAGGGTGCCTTCAGTCTAGCAGGGGAGTGAAGATCTGAACACATCATTTTAACTCAGAGAAAGGAAAGAAAGTCGCACTTCCAAGAGAGATGTGTGGATCTGAGCCCCAGGGCTTCAGGCCAGCAACTTGGCATTTTTTCATTATTGATTGGCTTTGCAGGTGTGGCAGTAAAGTAAGAAAAGTGGGTAGGAGGGCCGTGTCTGCATTTACTGTCCCACCTGTGATCCACCCTCTTGGGAAAGGACTGGGTTGCACCATTCAACACCATTCAGGAAGTATTGATTATGTGCCTTCAGAGAAGCAGGCAAGGCTCTGCCTGGGATAATAAGCACCCTCAAAAGCCCCCTGGATTGTTTCCAGGCCATCTGCTTCCTGCCTTTGTGCCTGTGCTCTGTTTCTGTGCCATTAGTGCTCATGAGCACACCCCAAGAGGTGTACACACACACACACACACGCACGCATGCACACATGCACGTGCACACTATGTCATTACTATTATTTAGGATCTTAAAAATTGCAGCCTGAACACAGTCCCTTCATGGCTGCCTCTCTTTCCTGCATGACTGGCGGCCTCCTCCACTCTCTCCTTCTGAGGATCTCACACCTCCACACCTCCCCTCCGCGACTTCCTGTCCTACCAGGCCTCCGCACTGCAGAGAGTCTGTGGGTCTCTTTTTGTTTCTATTTCCTTTTATCTCCATTTTTTTTTCTCTCTGCATTTTTATATCTGCCGTTGCCTTTCTATCTGATTCTCTCTGGTGGTGTGTGTGTGTGTGTGTGTGTGTGTGTGTGTGTATTTGTGCAAAGAAAGAGAAAGGGAGAGGGGGAGACCATTCTCTTTTGGAGTTTTCCTCCTTGATTTAGTTATAGTTTCCTGCTGTAGAATCACAAATGCAACAGAGCCAATTTTAACAGCCACGGAAAAGAGTGATGCATGATTCTTGGCAGGATGGGACCAGCGTATCTGAATGAGGCAACAAAATCTAGCCTGAGTGCCTGAGGGCCTCCCCACAACAGGCCTGCCCCTGCCTACCACATTGCCTGGCCTTTAGGACCACATCTTAGCTTCACAGAGAGAAGGGATACACCAACTTTGGGCAATGGCGATGTCTCTTGGCCCAGGGCTAGGGTTAGAATTTCCCTGTCCTTAAGGGTGTCACAAATCTACGTAGAAGTTGAAGGTTGTTTAGAACCTGGCAGTGTGCTCTGGGCCCTGGAGGGGTAAGTTGGAGGTGCAGAGGGAAGACTGGCTGATATTCATTCACATGGATTACCTCCTTAAGTTAATCCTCCCTGTGCCTCTGAGAAGTCTGGGTCAATTATTACAGGACTAGAAATGAGGACACTGAGACCCAAAGAAGTTAAATGACACCTCTGAGACCACACAGCTGGTGGGTCATCTGGTAAACCCAGATCCAGTTCTTCCTCACTGCTTCTTTCCCAGTCAAAGCGCATGTAGTCTTTTGGGAAGGGAGATGCTGAGACAGGGTTCATATGCACCGACTTTGTATATTGGGGCTGCTGAGATGAAATCTCCTAATGAATTCCAAGTCCTTGCTTGAGGCAAGGGCTTGAGGAGGTCCCAGGATGCTCAGACTTTATGTTGTCTATTGAGAGATATGGGTTGTGGAAACCAGATCCTAAAGTCTGTCCCCTCTTAAAGAAACCCTCTGCAGTAAGCTTAAGACTTTCCAATCACAATGTCCATGATGATTCTCTGCTTTTTCTACTTTATGCAAAGATATCTGCATTTTTAAGTTATGCAAAGGTGTATTGAATGCCATCATGCCTCTCTTTTACACACTGACAGCTTTCACTGTAAACTTTTTGTAAGAAAGCCTGCTTAACCTGGGTGCAGGTAGCATACTTGGGAGCAGCCTACAACCAATAAACAGTGGAGATTGGTAGATAAATATTACAACTTTCTCACCTTGCTGGAAGACAGCTCTGAGGCATGAGTTACACAGTCTCCAGAAGGTTCTCCTGACACTGATCCCACAGTGGTAATCTGCTCTTTAACCTACCTTCGATGGGTTTCTTCCCTTCCTTGTCTCACTTTCCCACCCCACTATGGGTTCTCTCTAGAATCATCTCCATATAATCCTCAGATCCTTGAATCAAGTTCTAGTTCTGGGTAACTCAACCTAAGACAGTCACTTTGCAAGGTAAGGGAGTCAGAATTCAAACCCTGTTCTGTCTGACCCCAAGCCCATGCATCTGTCTTCATCCTACACTGCTACATAGCTAGTAAAGCTATCCCCACATCTATGCTTATCTTTTGTTATAGATAGACATGCATTGTACCAAGTCTGTTCCTTCTTCCATTATTCAGAAGGCACTTGGTGAAGTTGCGACAAACTCAGGGGCCCTCATTTACCTTTTGCAATGTGGGTCCTTTCAGGTATTAGTTTATAGCATGCTCATGAACTATCTGAGTTTAACCAAGTCTCCAATCTCACCAAGCCAGAGTCACTTTCCAGGGTGCAGAGGGAAGCTTCTCTCCTCTGCTAGCCTTGGTCAAGGGTAGATGGGCCAGAAGGATACATCTACTTACCTTCAGGCATGTTAAGCAGCTTTTTGCATGAAATGGAAGTAAAATCATGCAGAGAAAAGAAGTGAGTAGTGTTTGCTTGCTCCTCTTGCAGAGGAGGCAAGTTCAAGGGAGAATGGGGAAAAGGGTTGGGTTTCTGCATAAGCTCTTTTTGTCAGCTTTTGTACCTGGGGGACTTTTAGACCTTGCAGGGAATTTATACTATATTCCACTTCTGTTATGTCTTTATTTTTCCTTTCAATCAGAATTTGCTGTGATATCAACCAGTTTCGATGGGTGGATTTTTTTTTTTTCCTACTGAAAACTGTAGAGGGAGGTGGGGTTCCTGAGGAATCATGGAAGGAGAATGTAGAGGTGGAGGGCACTGTGCTGTGACTGCTTTTACAGCTAGTGAAGCTGGGTAGAAGCTACAGTCCTTAACCACCCCATTCCTCCCAGACCTCCCGACAAAACCCTGCAGAAGATTGCACTCTGGGACAGGAATAAGCCAACTGGACTTCACTAGGAGTTGAAGGAAGGAATAGGCAATTGTCAGAATGTGAGTGAGGAAGAGTGGTCCAGAGACCAGCAAGGGGGACAGGTGAGATGTGAAGGAACCCATTCTCAAGGCAAGGCGTTCTGTCTCCCTTAAGTGAAGGCCTCCACAGAGGTATCATCAAAGTCCTCCTGGATGGGAAGAAATTAAAATAACTGGGGCAGGGAGAGAAGGGAAGATGATTAGTTTTTTTGTACATGTGTGAGAATGAAGTCCAAGTTTCATACCCAGGAAAGCCATATCCACCAACTAACTTCCTACATGCTGCTAACAAGTATTGCAGATTCCCTTAGCCTAAATCTATATCTATACAGATGCTCCTCAGCTTAGGATGGGGTTTTGTCCCAATAAACCCACGGTAAAATAAAAAAAATTCTAAGTCAAACTATAATAGGTCAGGGACCATCTGTGTCTGTCTCTACTTAGCTGGCTAGCTATACCACATGTCACAGTAAATCCTCTTCAGGCCAGAGCAGAATTTTATTCATCTGGCCACTGATTGTTGTAAGCCATCAAAATATGTATCCATCAGTTGTCTCACTAATGTAATAACCATTCTCTCCTGGTATTGCTTGACAGTTGATTGATAGAGGCCATCCTCATTTGGGCCCATAAGAGGTCTAAGGGGAGAGAGGGATCAGTTTGTGTCATTCCCATTTACTCAGTGCTCTTTGTTTGTTTGTTTTGAGACAGAGTCTTGCTCTGTTGCCCAGGCTGGAGTGCAGTGGCACGATCTCAGCTCACTACAACCTCTACCTCCTGGGTTCAAGCGATTCTCCTGCCTCAGCCTCCCGAGTAGCTGGGATTATAGGCACCCACTGCAATGCCTGACTAATTTCTGTATTTTTAGTAGAGTCAGGGTTTCACCGTGTTGGCCAAGCTGGTCTTGAACTCCTGACTTCAGGTGATCTGCCCTCCTCGGCCTCCCAAAGTGCTGGGATTACAGACATGAGCCACTGCACCGGCCTACTTAGTGCTTTTGACCTCTCGTGGGGATGTTGTTCTTTCTGCTCCAGCCCGATGCTTCACTGGGAGCAGTGAGTGGGGATAGGACTCTCACTTGGGTAACTACATCAGCCCAGACATCAATCTTGGACACTAGTGGGTGCCAGATGGCCGTCAAATCTATTTCCCTTTCTGCAGATGAGAGAATGGGTGTTGAGGATGGGAGGTGGCTTGCCAGGGTTTCCACCACTCTCACTGGTAGAGGTCATCTAGATTCTTGGCTCATGTTCTTTCTATTATTTTTCTTCATTTATTAAGCCTATTACATGTTGTGCTAAGCACTGAGGATGTTGCAAGCTAGACAAATGCCCTCTCTTCCCCATGCTTATGATAGAGAGGAGAAGATGGGCAATTAAAGAAGAAGTAACAATATGATGTAATGGGTCCCATGATTAGGGAAGCACAGGATACTCTGGAGCGTAGAATGAGGGCTTCTTACCTAGTCTGAGTGTCCATGATTAATGAAGGCTTCCTGGAAGAAATGACATTTAAGCTAAGCTGAAACCTGAATGATGAGTAGGAATTATCTGAAGAATTGGCGATGGGATGATGGGGTTGGGAGAAAAATATTCTGGGCAGCACGAATAGCATGGCAACATCTTGGCAATGAGAGAGAACATGATGCAATTAAGGAATTTTTAACAAGTACAATATCATTGAAAGACACAGGGCATGCTGGCTGGACATGTGGGGCTAGAAAGACATAACACCAGAAACTCACCTTCCCATATAGATCCTAAATCTTTTAAGAGCAAAGGCTGTGTCTTTTGTCCCTCTTGTGAATTGAACAGCTCAGGGCTGAACATTAATGTTTAATGTTTGAATGAATTTATGAAGGTAAAAATCATATGCGTCTATACAAACTCCTAAAAATGTCCAAACCTCTCATTATTTAAGTTATGTATTAGCAAAAATACAATTTCTTAAAAGCACATCACATTTGAGGTAGACTCACGTTTTCATCAGTGTTGGCTCCCTTGAGGTTGGGAAAAGCATCTTCCTGCCTCTATGAGAATTTTGCCTTTCATCTGACATTTCTGCCGGGTTCTGGGTGGCTAAATGAACTCGACCCCCAGCTTTCCCTGTCAGTATTTACCTGGCTGTTCCTCAATGTCCTATAAATGGTCACCCCAGTGTGGCTGGGGGTCCTCCAACTCAAGGCTAAAAGCTCAATGCACATTTGGAAATTTGACTTGGGGAAGTCATTGCAAAGAGACGTCAAGCCCAAAGGCGAGGTCAGAAAAGGAGCAGATACCGGGAGAATAATTCACATTAACTATTTATAATTCTTACAGCCGTGGATCCATCCATTGCTGGAATACTTGAAAACACTCATATGCACACACGCACGTACATGCAAATCCTAATGAATACAGGGTGGGCATTCTTGTCTTGGGTCTCACTTATGGCGTGATGCTTTCTCATTCCCCCTTGTTATTTTATTCCACATTTTCAGTCATCTCCCCTAATGAAACGATCATGCTGAACTAATCCAAACATCGGCTTAATTAATCAACATTTGGCAGTCTATGACTACACGCTCCAGTCCAAATTACTTGTGACAACTTTCTTAATACAAAACCAAAACATCTACTGGGAGGCAGTGGCTCTGTCAGCTGGCTGGAGAGCATGACTCTTCAATGTATCTAATATGTTTTAATAAAGTTGCAATAAACCTTTAGTCCCAAGGTATGACAGAGAGAATTTTGCTGCTAGAAAATGTCATTATTTTATTTTTAACTCAATAAATTAAAAATGAAGTGCCTTTGTGGTATAGATGCGACCTCACTAAGAGCTACCCCTCCAAGAAGACCTTCAGGTCAGGTGCTCAAGCCAAGAGGGTCCTTGGTGGCTGGTGCTCTAGCCAGCTAAGAAATTAAATGTAGCCAGGTGGTTCCTTCTAGAAGCTGTGGTTCTCTTTTAGAAACTGACCCCACAATAGGAAGAAAAATCAGAATAATGCTTTTTTCTATTTGTTTACTCTTTTATGATTCACAGAATACTTTCATGCACTTGATCTGATTTGATCTTACTGTATCACTGGGATGTAGGTGAGGGAGAAATTCATTCGTTTGTTCAGCACCAATATTTCTGAAGAGCCTACTCCATGCTAGGAACTGAGCTACACACCAGAGATTCAGGGGTGAGCAAGATGGACATGGTCCCTGCCGGGCTAGACATATTAATTTATCCCTCCAGGTTTTTTTCTCCATCCTCCTCCACCCGCCCTGTGCCCCGAAGGCTGAACGGTATGAACTGCATCACCTGAGCTTCCTGCCTTATCATATCCAGTTGGGTTTAGCCATAGAGACTGAGACATTTATCCCTCTTGTTTCTTCCCTGCTGCTCTGTAGGCTGATAGGGTTTGCATTCCTCTTCCCAAGGCCACGGCTGCTATTTCTCCTAGAACACCCACAGATCTCCCTAGTTTCTAGGAACCACTCTCTCTTCTTGCCCCTTTAAGCCTTGGAGAAGTAATGGCTCCACACTCTTGCTACCCCTGGGGTGCCTCAAACTCTTAATTACCCCATTAAAATACACGTGTTTCCTTCCAGTCTAACTGGCATACCAAGCTTCACAAAACATGTAGCCTGATGGCCATCTAACAAATCATGGCACAAATAATTAGTTGCAACTGTGATACAATGTTTTTTTAAGAGTATATAAGAGGGCATCTGACTTACTCTGGGGAAATTAGGAGTAAGTATCGGTACAAGTGATATTTAAGCTGAGCACAGAGGGCTGAGGAGGAATTAGTCATGAGGATTTTAGGTTGGTGAGAGGTGGGGTGTTATTCCAGGTAGAGAGAATAATATGTTTGAAACCCTGAAGGCTGGAAGAAACTGCTGTTCATTGGAAGAAGACTGGGAGGCCATGAGCGTGAATGGAGCATTTCTAAAATGGCAAGATGTGATTATGGCTAAAAGTCCTGAGGATCAGCAGGTAGAGGAGGGGAGGGGCCAGGATACTGGAATTCAGGGCTGGGACCAGGGTGAGGCAAGTAAGGGCTGAGGACACAAATGATAAGGAGGTGCTCATTCTCAGGGTCATGCAAATACGGGGTCAGCCCTGAAAGTGAGGCCTCTTTAAATTTTATCCTTTAAATTGTACCCTTTAAATTTTGTGCCTAGGGGTGGAGATGGGGACATGAACCAAGAAACATGGTCTGAGCAGAGGGGCGAATTTGAGTGGGGATAAACTAGAGAGGAAAATACTCCCCAGGAAGTCATGGGCAGCATTGCTTTGCTGACACTGACAAATGACAGTACACATGGGGTACTGCCAACCAGGGAAGTTCACCTAAGCCTTTGGTGAGCCAGAGTTTTTACTGGGACTCTGCCACATGCTGTGCACGTGGCTGACATTTGGAGGTGGAAATGATATCACATGGCCTAGATCTCTGCTCACAAGTCACACTGTTAGACTGTTCAGGTAACCAGAGCCCCAGGCAAACAAGGACCCTCCTATTAGGCATGGTGTTCCAAGTGCCTAGAGATACCTCCCAGTAGCTGAAGGCAAAGGCCAGGCCTCTCTTTGGGTGAAATTAATTCTTCACTACACATCAGCCCTTTGCAGAAAATCACTGTGTATCTGTTGACAATTCTGCAGGCCTATGGAAAGCTTTACTTAGACGGTGAGCTCTAAGCCTGGCTGGCTTGTATCAGTTTCTCAGATGGTAGATAAAAAATCTAGAGGTGTTTAATCTAATTTTAAAAAACCTGCTACTTGGGAGGCTGAGGCAGGAGAATTGCTTGAACCCAGGATGCAGAGGTTGCAGTGAGCCGAGATCGCACCACTGCACTCCAGCCTGGGTGACAGAGCAAGACTCCTTCTCAAAAATAAACAAACAAACAAAAAACAAAATTTGTTGTTCTGTTTTATTAGAAAATTAACAAATGCACATAGTAAATATTTTTAACAATACAGAAATGAGTAATATAGAAAGTCCTTATCATAAAACATAATCTAGAAGTATATATAAAACAGAAAGTTCCTCATAATTCAACAAATAACTGTTCTAAAAATTTAGTTTATATTTTTCCATTTTTACTATGCATATTTTAACATATAAATATGTAATTACTTTTAACAAAAATGATATACGGTACATCGTGCTCTGCAACTTGCTTTATCCCCTTAACAGTATATCATAGATACAGCGTAGACATGTCACCACATAGAAATGAACCTCATTTTTTTTCAATGCTTGAATAGTATTCCAGTATGAGTGTACCACAGTTTATTTAACCAATCACTTATTGACAGGCATGCAGGTTACTGCCAATTTTTTTTTATTGCAAACAATGCTGCAGTGAACATCCTTGAGCACATATGATTTGTCCCTGTGTTAATATTTCTGTAGGGTAAATTCTTAAAAGAGGAATTGCTAGATTAAAGGATATGTGTAGTTTACAATTTAATAGATCTTGCTAAACTGTACTCTGAAAAGCTAATCTAATTTATCTTCACATTAACTATGTATGGGAGTGTGGGATGTCTGTCACCCTTGTCAACTGAGTTGTTATTAATCCTTTTCATAAGTCCAAATATTTAAAGGGAAACCAGTGTTACACTCTTCCTTTTCCTTGGGGTATGGCTGCTGCTCCCTTTTTGATGACACAGGCTAGCCCCCATGGGGGCACAGCTCTCCTTGCCCCAGTTCCAACCGGTGAGGATTGGGTGGTGAGGAATGTGGGTGGCCTAGGAAAGCTGGACTCCGGAGTAAAGCTGATTTAATATTTTGTTCCTGTGGACACTGGATTTAAGATTGAACATTTGAAACTTACTCTCCTGGGCTTGCCTAATGCCCCCATGATTTTTTCCTGTTAGATGTGTTAGTTTTCTATACACACGTAACACATTATCACAAATTTAGTGGCTAAAACCAACATGGATTTCTTATCTCACAGCTTCTGTAAGTCAGAAGTCCAAGAACAGCATAACTCTGTTTTCTGTGTAGGGTCTTATTGGGCTGAAATCAAGATGTCAGTCGGGGTTGCAATCCCATCTGAGACTCAGGTCCTCTGCCAAGCCTTTTCATGTTGTTGGCATAATTCAGTTCCTGGTGGTCTTAAGACTGAGAGCCCCATTTTCTTCTTGGCTATTAGTTGTGCGCCACTCTCAGCTCCTGGAGGCTGACCCCAGGTCCTGGCCAGTGGGCTTCTCACAATATGGCAGCTTGCTCCTTCAAGGCTGGCAGGAGAATCTCTCTCCAGTTGACAATGAGTGTCTTATACAGTAATTGTGGAAGTGAGTATGTGACCACTTTTGCCATATAATGTAATCTAATCACTAGAGGGACCATCTCAGCATATTCCCAGGTCCCACCAACACTCAAGGGGAGGCGGGTGAACACAGGAATGGAAATCTGTAGGGACATCTTACATTTCTGCCTACCACTGTAGCTAAAAATATGAAGTCTGTGTGTGTGGAGGGGGGTCTTCAGGGGAGGGACTGCAGCTCAGCTCTTATCCCAGGTTCACTGTCCTTTGGCGGGATAAATATAGTCCTCTTCTATTTTTGTCTTCTGTGTAGTTAAAATGGAAAGTTCCTGATGGGCCATGCAATAACACACATTTGGGGTGTCTGTTGGCCCTCCCCGCTTTTTCTGCTTTTTCCTGTTCACTTAAAATGATAGGCCCAGGTGGCCATGATTATTCTACTTGGGTGGGTGTGAGACCTGAGACAGAATAATCAATTTGTCCCCGCTGAAAATTCGGAGCTAGTATTGAGGAAGTGCCTTAGTTAGGTGGTTGCAGGTACTGAGGTTGGCAGCTTCCCAGGCTGGGATAGAGACTTTATACCACACGCATAGAGATAAAGGAATTCAGCCAGGAGGGAGAAAAAGAAAAAAAAAGAACTGAAGCCAATAGGTAAAGAGAAATGATGTTAGAACAACCAACTATTGTAGCTTGCTCAAGATGCAGGACTTTCAGTGCTAAAATCAGAACATCCCAGGGACACCAGAATCAGCTGGTCACCCAAAGTAGAGAAGAGCAACCTGTGATGCCCAAGAGGAACTTCCTTGAATCTGGATGCGCCCCAGTGCCTATTCCTGGTTCTGGGAGGAGGCTGCCTGGATTTCTTGCCCTGACTCTCATGTGGACCTCCCTGTAACCTCCTGATTCTCTTTTGTCTAAAGTGGTTTGGAAGTTTAACTTCCAGGAAGATAGTACTTTGTCATTAGAGTGAGCCCTGGTAACTGGATACTCCCTTATGACATGAGAAGATGGGATGTGTCACTTCCAGTCCCAGGCAGCTAACACCGAGTGATTGTGCTTCATGCACTCCCCACTCATCCTCTGGCTGTGAGTGAGGAACTCAGAAATGCAGAACCCAGATCCCCAATCACAGTGGAGGGAGAGCTACTGAGGAGGACTGTGCCACCCTCCTGGGGCTTCATGTGAGAGAGAAATCAAGCTTTTTGCATTTGGCCACTGAGATTTCAAGGTTTATTTGTCCTCAAGCTGAGTCTTCTGCTTAATATAGTAGATTTCTTTTAATCTTAACCAAAAAAGCTTTTACTATGACAACTTGGGTCATGAGGAGTCTACTGAAAATATCCTCAGTTTTTGAACACCAGGGATAGTTCTTATTTGATCACTTACGGAATGATCAGAGATGTTGTTCAGTCCACATCCAAGGGCAGGATTCAAGATCCAGGGTGCAGAGCAGGACTTGAGAGACTGCAGTTGATTTTGTCGAGGTTTCTACCTCCCCTGCAAACTGGCTCTAGTCCACCAGCAAGATAACAGGGGTGTGGATCTAGGCAGGAAACTCTTGTGGCCAGAGCAGGTCCGTCAGCACAGTTACACTTGGGTCAGATGAAGAGACCAGACTCAGGGATCTGAGGACAGGACCAGGCACAGGTGAACTCCTGAGAACTGCCGAACCCGGCAGAAGGAACTCTAGGTACTACCCAGCCATGACGATCTGCTTAGGGAAGGCAAGCTTGGTTCCCAGGCCATAATGCTTACAGCAGACAAGTTCCTAGAAGTCACAAATTACTAAAACTGGCTTGAGATTAAATAGAAAATATGAACAGATCTATACAAATAAAGAGACTAAATTGTAATAAAAAACCTTCCAACAAACAAAAGTGCATGACCAGATAGCTTCATTGATGAATTCTACCTAACATTTGAAGAATGAACATCAATCCTTTTCAAATTCTTCCAAAAAATTATAAAGGAGAAACAATTCCTAACTCATCCTATGAGGCCAGTATCACCGATACAAAGCCACACAAAGCCACTGGTGTCTCACTGGGGGGGAAGCACAAGCCCATGCCCATGCCCTGCTGGGGGCCCAGTTTCCAGCCCACCCAACACAATGAAGTGGAGACGCTGGGCTGGATCGGCCTCTGGGACAACCAGTTCTATCCCCTCCTAAGTCACCAGCCAGTCCCAACCTTTATTGAAAAAATGTCTCCTTTGACCTCCCCTCCTGCCTCTCTTAGTCACCCAACCCATTACCTCATGTACTCAGTGGGTAGGAATTCCTCCCCAGGTTGGGTCAATATCCTTCCCGTTGCTGGTTCATCTTCCTACCCTAGCCCAGGCCTTCTCAAACTTTCCTATGCATCTGACCACCTGGGGATCTGGTTAAAATGCAGACAGATTTAGTAATTCCAGGCTAGGGTCTGAGACTGCTTTTCTAACAAACCTTCCAGTGGTATCTATGCTTCTGCTCCTGGAGTAAGATTTTGAGTAGCAGGGGTCTAAAGCACCCACCCCAGGAGCACCTTTTGAGCCCAACTCACATGGCTGTCTCAGGGAGTTCAGGGACATCATCTCTGCGTAGAAAACCTTGGAAAGCAGGACTGTTCCACCTGCACCAGGGGGCACTCAGGAGTCCCTGGCTTCTTTTAGGGCAAAGAGGCCACTGCACACCTGCATATCCCCCTCCCACACACACTTACTATAGCATACATACTGCAACATGCCCAACATCCCCACATACCCCCTCACACATGCTACAACATCCTTAACACCTCTATGTGCCCCTGCTACAATCTCCAAAGCATTCCCACACTTCGTCCTCTCAGGAGGCACCATGATCCTGACTTCACAGATGAGGATATGACGGTCCTTGGTGCTAGGTGACTTGCTTCAGGAGACACCGATCCAATGGGAGCCACCCAGAAACCACATTTCTGTTGCCTGAGCCAGCTTGGAAGCTGGATGGGGGACACTGAGAAGTCCTGTGCATTGATGCCCCTCTCTGAATAAGGAAGAGAACAGGAGGGTAAAAGGGGTGGGCCGTGGGGACTTCTGCTGAACTGTGGTCCCTGGGGAAACAAGGAGAAGCCCTCTATTTCTCAGTGGGGAAGACAACTTGGGTGATAGGGTGATGGAAAATCTCAGCACAATTGTAGCTCCAGCTCCACCTTTCCATTTGGAGAGGGCCAGGCAATGTGCAGAACTGACATATGAATGGGTTTTAAAAATACCACTGCCCTGAGCATGCACTTGGAGGAATTATGACACTCAGGGCAATCGGAGAGAATCCATCACTGTCCCGGGGAACATGCCCACTGCATAAGGGATGCTCTCAGCTCTCTCTGGGCCCAACACACACACGCTCAGACACATACATATGTACATATACAAACACACACAAATACACACACACACGATCACCCACAGACACACATACAGACATACACACAGACAATAGACACGGACACTGACACATACACCCACAGACACATACGACACACACACACACACAGATACCCACAGACACACATATACAGACATATACAGACACACGTAGACACATACAGACCACTGACATATACACACACAGACACACATACAGACACACACACGTACACAATTACACATACACACACACACACACAGACATATACATACACATGCATACATATACACATACCCATATATACACATATACATGGACACCCACAGACACACATATACAGACAGGCACACATGCACATGCAGATGCAGACACATACATTCACATGCATACACATACACATACACATATACACACACAAACATACACATCCATATACACACATACAAACACACAGACACATACAGACACATGTACAGATATACACATGCACATAGACACACAATATATATACACATACACACATATATACACATCAGACATACACATATGCATACACAACACAACCTCCCCTCCATTCCTATTCCCTATATCCCTATTCTCCACTCCCCCCAACCTTAACACATAAAGACTCACACAAGAATAGTGGCCCACAAGACTGGATGCTGGGGGCAAACCAGTATCTCACTTGAAAACAGAAAGAAATCTCCCGTTGTCAAATTTCCTTCCAGCCAAACCAGATCATGCAAGTGCTGGGCTGGGATCCAGAGCCCCTGCTCTTACTAGCTGTGTGCTATCGGGTAAGGCCTTTGACCTCTCTGAGAGTAGGTTTCCCCATCTGGAATATAGGCAGGATTGTCCCTGCAGAGCTGATATAAGGCTTAGCTGAAGTAACATGGGTAAGGGCTCAGGAAATTGTAAGGCAAGGCACTGTATTACAATGGAAAGCCAACAGTGACAAATGCAAGCGTGCACTGCAGACATTGTTCTTGGGAACACATGCCAGAATCCTGGGGGACATGCAGCGCTTGCATGACTGTGCCTGTTGGTGGACGCTTCTTAGAAGAATGCTGCATTCTTGGCATTTCAGCCTGGCCACTTGACATAGAGGAATGTAACCCCCACTCCGCTGTGCCTATTCTCTCTGCAGCTTTCTTCCCAGAAACCAGGCAGGTGTTGTCACACTGCTCTCAGGGATTACGCTAATTATATTATTATCTCCTAGGTTGGGATGCCCGGCATCTTCAACCAGTGTGGCTCCCACTCTTCGGCTTTCCAGACTGGCTTTCCTCTTGAAGACACAGCCTGTTGTTGTTACCAAGATCCCAGGGGTGCTGTTCTGAGGAAGGGACAAAAGAGAGCTAATATAAATCCCCAAGAGTGCTCATAGGCTGCCTGCAAACTCATCTACTCATTCACTTGGCAAACATGGAATGTTGGCATGGAGCATCTGCTACATGCCAAGCTCTGTGCTGGGCTGGGGGATGCTGAGATGGAAAGACCCAGTCCTAGCCCTTCAGGAGCACCCAGGCTGGAGGAGGCAGAAGTGAAGCATGTGAGTGGTATAATAAACAGAGAAGAATCAGAGTGGGCAGCAGCATCACTACAAGGGGCTTCACAGAGGAGGCAATGCTGCAGTAGAGGCTGAAAGGGTGAGTAGGACTGTGTCACCCATTAAAGATTCTGGGAGCAAAGAAGGAACTTGGAGGCAGGAGGAACAGCATGTGCAAAGGCAAGGGGGTGTAAGGGAATGGCAGGAAGGTTGGTGTGGCTGGAGCACCAGGTCTGTAAGGGGTGCTGAGGTTCTAATGCTTACATGGCCAATTGTCTTACATGTCTGTCCTGTTCCTCAACTAGACTTCTTGAAGGTGGAGACTGTATATTTTATATTTGATTAACTTTTACTAAGGTGATGTTGTATGCAGGGTACTGAGTTATTTCCTGAAGAGACTCTTGACCTAGTCTTTAACCTCCTGCCCTAAAGGGGATCCCAGCCTAGGAGACCAACACGATCACTCGGAACCACAAAGCAAGGCAGCATGCACAGGAGCCCAAGTGGAGACACTGAGGGTTTAGGGAGTTTGGGGGTGGAGTGGAAAGAGATTGATGCCAACTAGAAGGGATCAGGAAAAGTTTATGGAGGAGGTGGTGTTGAGCTGGCTCTTAAATGTCAATGGGAAAGATGGTGGGAAGTTTATCTTTACAAGTGGAAGGCCAGCATATGTGAAGTCTCAAGATTTGAAAAATGCAGGTCAGTTCTGGAATAATGATGAGGCTCCTATAGCAGTGATTTTGGGCATATGGGTTGTGAGCATGAGTGTGTGTGCGCATGTAGGACGGGAAGGGAGTTAGGAAGTAGCTAACAACAGCTACCCCTATATAACATTTATGTGGGCTGGCCTCTTACATATTACATATATTTGCATAGTTTACATATATTACCTTACATAGTTTTTATAGCACCAAGAGATAGATTATATTATATTCTTCAAATTTGAGGCACAGAGAGACAAAATAATTTTCTTAGGTCATGCAACTAGAAAGCAGCAGAACAAGGATTTGAACTTAGCCAGACTACCTCCAGTGTTCAGAGTCTGTTCTGAACACTACACTTCTCAGATGGTGATGATAAGATGTGGCAGGTATTGTTGAGTGCCTGCCCCCTGCCATTCTCTTCCTCTTGCTGGCAGATCCCTGAGTTTGTTTGAATGTCCACCTCTCCCCACAAGACTCTAGGGTAAATCTCAATTTATTTAAGTCAATTCTGGTAACCCCATTTCCCTTGCCAGTCATTGGTTAAGAAAGGGATGTGGCCTAATCCTGACCAATGAGAGGAGAGAATTCTTCCGGGAGGCTTTGGAGAAAACGTTCTTCACTAACAAAAAGGACAACCAGGAGGAAATGGCTTATCTTCTATGCTGTGATATTATGTCTTGAAGTGAGCCCTTGAACTGCAGCAGTTGTCTTATGATTAGGACGGGAGCTCACCAACATGCTGATGATGTGGATCAAAAAGACACAGAGAGCCTGGGACAACAGATTGAGGCACTGAGTGTACCAACTTTGGCAGTCCCCCTACTCTGGGCACCCTTTGGTGCCAGAACATTAACCTTCCTAGTTGAAGCCAGCTAAGGTGAAGGTCTCTGTTACGTGCAGCCCAAGCATCCTCTGATGCTTAAGGACATAGGCCACCAAGGGGTTTCCCCACAGAGTTTAGCATGGTGTCTTATACCCACATAGCAGCAGCTGGGGAGACAGGACCCTTCAGGATCCTGACAAATCACAGAGCACAGGTAGACACTCCAATCCAGTCCTAGATAGGGCTTACCACCCTACAACAAAAGTCAGTGACTGAGGGTGATATGGTTTGGCCATGTCCCCACCCAAATCTCATCTTGAATTCCCACATGTGGTGGGAGGGACCTAGTGGGAGGTAATTAAATCATGAAGACAGGTCTTTCCTGATAGTGAATAAGTCTCATGAGATCTGAGGAGTTCCCCTGCACAAACTCTCTCTTTGCCTGCCACCGTCCACATAAGGTGTGACTTGCTCCTCCTTGCCTTCCACCATGATTGTGAGGCTTCCCCAGCCATGTGGAACTGTAAGTCCAGTTAAACCTCTTTCTTTTGTAAATTTCCCAGTCTCAGGTATGTCTTTATCAGCAGCATGAAAACGGACTAATACAGAGGGGCTGGGGGAAGAGAGCTGGTAGCCAGTAGTCTTGGGCTCTTGATGTAGCTCCACCCTCGACTTGCTGTTGACCTTGGGGGAGTTATGCCCTTCTCTGAGTCTTGGTTTCATTATCTGTCTAGTGAGTGGGTGGGACTAGATATTCTTTTAGGGCCCTTCCAGTTCTTTGATTTTCTGATGAATTGTCATCTGTCTAAACCCATTAATCTGCCTTTACTAAAAAAATAAAATGGATGGTGATGGCTGAAGTTGGGGGTAATAAATGAGAAATTTAGTCTAGTGACTGCCTTTGTGCCACCAAGACTGGCTGAGAAAAATGTTTTCTCTGCTGAAATGGAGAAGGATTTAGAACTGTCCCATTTCATAGAGAAGAGGGAGAGGGGTGATGAAGAGATAGTGGGATTTGAGGCAACTTCCCACAATGCTTGCATGGTGAAAAAGCTCTGGGGACCACAGAGAGAATACTGTTCCCTTCATAATAGGGTAAGGGCAGGAGTGGGAAGGGCAGACACCCAAGAGCCAGCTTTCTGATCCCTCCTGATAAAGCATCCTGGAGATGGAACAGCATCACCAACTAACTGCAGCTAGAAGTGCTAGATTGCTTTAGGCGGAACATCTGCCTCACATTTGTTTCCAAAGCCTCCACTAGGCTACGTTTCAAGATGTGAAATATTTCTTCAGAGTTTCTTTCTGATCTTTCTTTTGTTCCCCTGCCTTTACCTACTTCTTGGGCTCAGCTTGCTGAGGTTGCTTTTTGGTTGCTGGGTGCGCCCCTCGCCCATTCCCACCCTGTCATTCTGCTCTGGATATTTCCACCCAGCCCCATCCTTCCTTGACATGCTCTGAAATGGCCTTTTCCCATTTAAAATCCTAATCCACCCACATCTCTATTTTCCAAGTGGATCAATATCAGATACATGTCAGAAAGGCAATCTGGCTTAACAAATTCAAACTGAATTATGAATGACTGCCAGCTTTTTGCTAAAACCACCTTTTTCTTTCATTTCTTTTCCCCTACTCCTTCACCCCCTTCCTTCTTTTCTTCCCTTTACAATAGAAAGTTTACTTAATTGAATTGATCTCTAATTGTCAAAAATGTTGAGTATCATTACAAAAGTGAAAAGACCATTTTCTGGCAGAGCAAAAGAAATTTCAGAGGAGGTAGGCATTAGAACATGTATTCAACTTTGTCTTTTGTGTGGCTGTTTTTTGTTAACCTCCTACACAGTGTATAAACCTGGCTTCCAAAAGCTACAGGTCCAACTTGCTTAACCTGAGAATGTTAAAAATATGCTAAAGTTGACATACACACTGGTCTGGAGGTGGAAGGAAATGGAATTGGGTGACTGTCATAGTCTCTATATCATGAAGGAAAAAGGGCCTAAAACATGGGAGACCCAACTTGTCTAGACTGTATTGGGATTTGGATCACAATCAACCAGCCACTATCCTCAATGATTTGTATGTATTAACTCATTAATCCTCTCAAAGAAATTAGTGTGGTAGGCACAATTATCAGTCCCATGTTACAGGTGAGAAAACTGAACCGCAGAGGTCACAGAGTAGCAGAGCCAGGTTTTGAAGCCAGTGTAACTCTAGGGCCTGTACTTATGACTATGTGGCCCTTTGAAACCTATAATATGCATGGAATTTGTCCTTTAAATCCTTAACTATGTGTTGGCTTATGGTGGTTTAGAATCCTTCCTTTGTCTAAACCTTATCCTATATTTTCCATCAAAGTGGCCTATCCCATGTTCTATTCCTCCTGTTTCATCAGATGGAAATGTAATTAACCAATATCAAGGTATAAAAATGAGTATCATTAAAAAGCTTCTGCACAGCAAAATAAACAATCAACAGAGTAAACAAGTAACCTACAGAACGGGAAAAAATATTTGCAAAGTATGCATCCAAGAAAGGGCTAATCTCCAGAATCTACAAGGAACTCAAACAAATCAATAAGATAAAAACAAAGAATCCCATTAAAAAGTAGGCAAAGGACATGAACATTTTTCAAAAGATATATAAATAACCAAAAAACATATGGCAAATGCTCAACATCACTAATCATCAGAGAAATGCACATTAAAACCACAAGATACCATGATATACAAGTCAGAATGGCTATTACTAAAAAGACAAAAAACAACAGATGTTGGTGAGAATTCAGAGAAAAGGGAATGCTTATTTATACACTGTTGGTAGGAGCATAAATTAGTACAACCTTTATGGGAAACAGTATGGAGACTTCTCAAAGAACTAAAAATAGAACTACCATTCAATCCAGCAAAAGTAAAAGAAATAATTATATCAAAAAGATACCTTCACTTGTATGTTTATTGCAGTGGTATTCACAGTAGCAAAGATGTGGAATCAATCTAAATATGAATTAATAGAGGTTTAGATGAAGAAAATGTGGTATATATATAATATGGAGTATTACTCATCCATAGGAATGAATGAAATCATGTATTTTGCAGCAATATGGATGGAACTGGAAGCCATTATCCTAATGAAACAACTGAGAAACAGAAAGTCAAATACTGCATGTTCTCACTTATGAGTGGGAGCTAAACAATAGGCACACATGGACATACAGAGTGGAATCCTAGACGTTGGAGACCCCAAAATATGGGAAGGTGGGAGGGGGTGAGGGTTGAAAAATTACCTATTGGGTACATGTTCTAAATTCAGGTGATGAGTACACTAAAAGCCCAGACTTTGCTACTATGCAATACATGCATGTAAGAAATCTGCACTTGTAGTCCCTAAATATATAAAAATTAAAAAATTTAAAAAGTTGCTGTCATGCTTTGGTTATTGAATAAACATTTTCTGCTTCCTCGTTCCATGTCTAGATACTGTGCAGAGTAAAATGATCAATAACATAAGGTCTATCCCTCAAGGAGGCCATAGTCAAGCTTGAAAGATGAATGTAAATAACTCTAGTGCTGGATAGAAAGGGATGTGAGTCACAGGATAGGTAAGAAAAAAACAAATAAGGGGCTGGGCACGGTGGTTCACACCTGTAATCCCAGCACTCTGGGGAGGCCGAGGCGGGCGGATCACGAGGTCAGGAGATTGAGACCATCCTGGCTAACACGGTGAAACCCCATCTCTACTAAAAATATATTCTAAAAAATAGCCGGGCGTGGTGGGGGCGCCTGTAGTCCCAGCTACTTGGGAGGCTGAGGCAGGAGAATGGTGTGAACCCGGGAGGTGGAGCTTGCAGTGAGCTGAGATTGTGCCCCTGCACTCCAGTATGGGCGACAGAGCGAGACTCCGTCTCAAAAAAAAAAAAAAGAAAAAAGAAAGAAAGAAAGAAAAACACAAATAAGGAAGAGCAAGAGATTACAGCAGCCTGGGGGTCTGCTCTGGAAAGGGATGATGTAGTTTTGAGCATGACTTTGAAGGCTGAGCTGAAGGAGCAACCTTATGGACAAAAACAGCAGGAGCAAAGGCCTAGAGATGGAAAGGCATGAGAAGATTTGAAGATTGGAAAACACCCCGTTAGGTCAGGGCAGTGGGACTAGGAAGCAGAGCAGCTGGCAGGGAGCAGGGGTTGGGTTTTGCCAAAACCAAAATTTGTTGTACAGACTGCAGACAGAGGGTTGGCTTTCGCCCTTTAAGTGCCATATGCAAAACTGTGCCATGATGTTTTGACAACAGCACTTTAGATCTTTGATTCTTAGACTGAATTTCCCAGCTACCTGGGGCAGGGGGTACCCAGCAAAGTGTTGGAAAGACCAAAACCATAGGGTGATCATTGTACATCTTCTTGCAGCAACATTTTTATTTCATAGATGCTATTTTAAAACATTGCTTTCATATGAAAACAAATATGGGTGAATTATGGCATAGAATACAATTTGCTGTCGTTTCTCAGCTAAAACAGGAGAGCCTTTAGATGGATCATTTTGGGCTGCAATCTGAAGGAAGTGATAGTCAAAATATTTAACCACCAATAGGAGCAGCAACCAATAACAGCTGGAGCAGGGTCTTGGAGGACCCTTGCAACACCAGAGGTTAACCCTTTAGTAACTGGACTGAGGGCAGTACTGGAGCCCTAAGGGAGGAGCTGGGAGAGCAGCCAAGGAAGGAAATGGGGGGCTCTGGACTGCATCCATTTACCAACTGGTAGGGAAGTATTTCAGTATTTTAACCAGCTGGATATCTGTCCTGGCTATCCTCCTACAAGCCCCAGGGAATCTGCTGGCGTTCATCTTCATTAAGCCAATGTTGAGGGAAACTTGGAGAAACACTGCTTTGACCTAAGAGGTGACTCTATGTCAGTTAGGGATCTGGGGTTAGGGGGAACATTTTTCAGGCATAGCATGGCCCAAATCAAAATGTCCAGACAACCATCTCCTTTATCCTTGCTGAAGGCCTGTCCTACCTGGTCTTTCCAATACCAATACAGCCAAGAAAGGTCCTATCTCTGAGCAGCAGCCCCCACAACACAGCTTTCACAGAAGACAACAAAGCTTACTCCATTAGGCTCACCCAATTTTACCTGTAAGTATTTTTTTCACAGAGCTTTGGAGGAAAAAATCCCTATCCAGACACTTAGCAATACATCAAGGATACTTGAATGCATTTGAAATATAATGAGTATGCAGCCATAAAAGACACGCCTCATAAGAATCTTTTGAAGAAATAAAACAAATGATCCTGCCTTTGTACCTTGCCTCTCTGAGGCAGCAGTGAGTTTCCCGGTGCTTTCCCCAAATAACACACTCAGGTGTAAATTACAACCGGTAACCAGGATCTTGCATAAGAAGTGCCATTGTTAATGTGAAGCAGGTGGACCTCCCACCTTTGGCCTGGCTGCTTCAGGCAGTGTCCCTCTCTCCAGGCTTGGTGGGGAGGCTGAGATGCCAGCCCTTTGCAGCAGAGACAACCCACTTCCCAAGATAAAGAAGCAGGGAGACCTTGCACATGGTCTTCTCATCTGACCTGCAGCCAGAATTGGCCACGTGACCCAATTCTGGCCCCTGAGATATAAGGCGCAGTTGCTGGGGCTCCTGGAAAAGACTTTGCTCTTTCCTAAAATGGGAAAGATGAGAGGGTGACTTTGCCTCCCCGCTTCTTCACTGTGTTTGGAGACTCACGTGATGTGGGAATTATGCTAGGAACTGTGGAAGCTGCTTTTTGAGCAGAGTAGAGACATGCTGACACACTGAAGATGGCAGAATTGGTGGATGGAGAGAGCCTGGGCCCTTCTTAATGTGAGGGAGTTGCTGTTCAACCCCAGACACCACGTACCTCTGCAAGTTTTATCATCAGAGATGAAAACTTCTATCTTTCCCCCACTTTCACTTATGTGCTCTTACTTATAGCAAAGGCATTCTGTATTAGTCAGGATAAAGCAGACTTCCCTGCTGTAAGACTTTGGTTCACAAATCTCAGTGGTTAAGCACAAAATGTTTCTTTCTCATTCCCTTAAAGCCTGGAGAGCCAGACAGCCCTCCTCCATCTTGTGGCTATGTCAATGTGGCCTTCAAGGTCATCGAGGCAAAGGAAGAGAAAAGTGGGATTGCATGAGTTGTGTTTAAGGTCAAAGCTGGAAGTAGCTGACTTCACTTCTGCTCACATCCCAAGAGCCAGACCCCATCTGACATCATGGTGGTCTGAGAGATGAAATCTCCCAGTGGCCCATAAAGCACTATCTCTGCTATACTTCCTAACCGGCACACTACCTTGCCTATCTTTCTTCCATCAGAAAGTCTTTCACTAATTCAACAGATCTTTGTTAAACTTCCTTATGACAGGTAAGCTACAGGGAATATAAAAGGGAAGACTTGGCTGTTTTATATATCATCATATCCCTGGTCCTCAGAGCATCTGACACATAGGAGACACTAAATACATTACTAAATAAACATATATATATATAATATTAAAATATGTGTGCATATATATTAATCCATGAATCATGTCTACCCTCAAGAAGCTTAGCATCAAACCTGACAAGAACAAGCAATGGGGAAAGCACTCCCTATTCAATGAATGGTGCTGGGATAACAGGCTAGCCATATATAGAAGATTGAAACTGGACCCCATCGTTACATCATATACAAAACCTAACTCAAGATGAATTAAAGACTTAAATATACAATCTAAAACCATAAAAACCATGGAAGAAAACTCAGGCAATACCAACCTGGACATAGGAACAGGCAAAGATTTCACAACAAATACCCAAAATTAATTGCAGCAAAAGCAAAAATTGACAAATGGGATCTCGTTAAACCAATGATGAGCTTCTGCACATCAAAGGAAACTATCAACAGAGTGAATGGACAACCTACAAAATGAGAGAAAAGTTTTGCAAACTCTGCATCTGACAAAGGTCTGATATTCAACATCTGTAAGGAACTTAAACAAATTTACAAGAAAAAAACAAAAACAAATAACTTCATTGAAAAATGGGCAAAGAACATGAACAGATACTTTTCAAGGGAAGACATACATGCAGCCGAAAATCATATGAAAAAAAGCTCAATATCACTGATCATTAGAGAAATGCAAATCAAAATTACAATGAGATACCATCTCACATCAGTCAGAATGGCTATTATCAAAAAGCAAAAAAACAACAGATGCTGGTGAGGCTGGGGAGAAAAAGGAACGTTTATACACTGTTGGTGGGAGTGTAAATTAGTTCAGCCATGATGGAAAACAGTGTGGCAATTCCTCAAAAACCTAAAAGCAGAAATATCATTTAACTTAGCAATCCCATTACTGGGTATATACCTAAAGGAATATAAATCGTTCTATTATAAAGATATATGCACATATGTTCATTGCAGCACTATTCACAATAGCAAAGACATGAAATCAACCTAAATGCCCATCAGTGGCAGACTAGATAAAGAAAATGTAGTACATATACACTGTGGAATACTATGCAGCTGTAAAAAAGAACGAGATCATTCCTTTACAGGGACATGGATGGAGCTGGAAGCCATTATCCTTAGCAAACTAACACAGGAAGAGAATACCAAACATCATATGTTCTCTCTCACTTAGAAGTGGGAGCTGAATAGTGAGAACACATGGATACATGGGAGAGAACAACACACACTGGGGTCTGTTGGAGAGTGCAGGGTGTGAGGAGAGAGAGAATCAGGAAAAATAACTAAATAACTAATGGGTACTAGGCTTAATACCTGAGTGACGAAATAATCTGTATAACAAACCCCCATGACACAAGTTTATCTATATAACAACCTGCACATGCACCTCTGAACTTAAAATAAAAGTTAAATTAAAAACAAAAGAATCTTTGCATCTAGCTAGGAGTAAGATGACTACATTACTGGAGTACCATGTGGTAGAGGCAGCAGCACAATGTTGTGGGTAGGGCTCAGCTTGGCCCAAAGAAATCCAGAAAGGCTTCAGAGAGGAGACAACATGTGGCTAGGGTCTTGAAGGGTGAAGAATTTGCCAAGCAGAGATAGAGGGTGAGAAGGAAGAATGGGAACCCCGAAGTACATGTGTAAATGCATGACATTATGAAAAGGACTGGACTGTGTGTGTGGAGGGCAGGAAGAGGGTGTGGAGGGACCAGTCTTAGGAGGGGGGAGCGGAGCATCTAAGGCAGAAGTTCTCCATCTAAGCTGCACATTAGAATTACTTGGGTAGCTTTTGACAAAATACCAGTGCTTGGGCTCCCCTCCAAACCAATAAAATAAGATTCTCTGGACTGGGGCTGGGTGTCAATACTTTTAAAAAGCTCCCATATGATTCTAATGGGCAAGCCAGGGCTGGGCATCACTGATCCAGAGGTAGGTCAGGGACAGGCTGTGAAGAGTCTTGTTTGTCCTGCTGAAATTGCAGTGGAACACTGTAGAAACATGCCCTTCCTTCTCCCTCACTAGTTTCAGACTCCTTAAAAGGAAGCCCTGTAGGATCAGATGCAGGGAGAAAAGAGTTGCCAAAATGTTTGTCATTACCTTTTCCTTCACTTATTGTTCCTTCTCTGAATGGGAAGTCTCCCTTCTCCCTTAGCTGTAGTACTCTAGGGTCTGGAGAACAGCTGTGCTGACAGCTGGCAGGAAATTTTTCAGCCTCGGGAGGCTCCTGAGAGAGAGCAGGGCAGATGCCCACCTCCATTCCCAGTTAACTACCAGGTATAGAGAGGCCTATTGGCTCCTGGGCCTCACTAGGTGTACAAGCAACTTCCTCTTTCACGCAGAACATCCTGCCTCACTCCCCAGATCCCCTCAGATGTGCTGATGGTAGAGAGCATCTTTGCAAGACTCTGACCAATACTACTTACTCTGGATTTGGTCCTTTACCCACCAGATAGTTACAGGTTCTCCCGTTTGTGGTGCCCTACTCATTAGACTCTGCCATCGCAGGACCACATCCCCTTTCTCCTTCTCCCACAGGGTCTTGGAGCTGTTTGCCTCCTCTCACTACTCTGAACATGTTCCCAGAATGCAGACTCATTTTACTACCAGCCTGCAGTGAATTTGCTGCAGGAACAGTTGTAGAGTGCATTCTAAAGTCAAAGAGAAGCTTTGTTTGCATTTACTGTCAAGTGTGGCAAACAGCAGCTGCTCAACATCCTGAGGCCTCCTCTGAAATTCTGTCCTTGGCCCATCTCATTAGGGCTGCAGGGCAGATGTGAGGCTTTAGTTCTGAGGCACTTGCACTGTTTCTGCCCTTTTGCATTGCATTTTTCTCAGTTTGGATTTCCAGTTATTGAATGGTCTTTGTTCCTGAATTCATTTATTCACTCATTCATTCAGCAAATATACTGTTTACCTACGATGCGTCTGCTCATTGCTTCGAGCTGGGCATGCAAAAGTGAGTGGCGCCTCTACTCAAGGACTTACAGTCTAGAAGGAGCTATGATGGAGTAAAACCAGCAAAGGAGAGAGTGGGGTGAGTTCAGTTCTAAACTGAATTAGCTGTGTGACCAGTATAGGTTATCTAACCTCTTGAGTGAAGGTCAAACTCAATGGAAACTAGGCCAGTGGTTTTTCAAACTGGGTTCTTTGTAGCCTCTGCAGCCACTGTAGGGAACAAGAGACTGTACTGTGAGTGGGCCCTGTTCCCCCACTCCCTCTTCAATGATGGCAGGTTCTCTTGTATCTATTTCATATACTGGGTTCTGTGAAAGATCTTGTGATGGTTAATTTTGTTGATCATCTTGGCTGTGCCGTGGTACCCAGATATTCAGTCAAACATTATTCTGGATGTTTCTGTGAAGAGATTTTATGGATAAGATTAACATTTAAATTGGTGGACTTTGAGTAAAGCCAGTTGCCCTCCTAATGTGAGTGGGACTCATCCAATAAGTTGAAGGCCTTAATAGAACAAACACTGACCTTTTCCAAGCAAGAAGGAATTCAGCCAGCAGATGGCCTTCAGACTGACTACAGACAGCATTGCCTCTTCCCTGGGTCTCCAGCTTGACAGCCTACACTGCAGATCTGAACTTGCCAGCCTCCACAACTGCATGAGCCAGTTCCTTGCAATAAATCTCTCTCTTTAGATATATACATCCTATTGGTTCTGCTTTTCTGGAGAACCCCAATTTCATCAGACAAAGATTCACCTACTAAACAGAACTTTACAAACTACCAGGCTAGAAGATCCTGAGGTTCTTTACAGTTCCACTAGTTTTTTAATGCCAAGTGTTCTTGTCCTGCCTTTAGCCTACTGCCTTGCCTCAAACTCTGGCTTCTCCGTACTCCCTCTAGCCTTTTATTACACTCTAACCTTTGGATGCAGCCTCCTTCCTGGTTCCAGTTGTCAGCCTGGTTTGGGTCTTGGTTGCCTGGGTGCTGGCTTAATAACAGGTGCAATTTTAACGTGTCTACTGATTTACTGTTTTCAAAGTGTGTTGCAGACATTATCTCATTTAAGCTTCACAATACCCATTTTATACCCAAGGTTGTTGAGGTTAGAATGGCTTAAAAATGACTTGCCCAGGGCCATACAATTAGTAAATGGCAGACCCAAGAGTTGAATGTCTTTGAACTCAAAATCCTTGATGTTTCCCTCTGTCCCATATTGTCAGATCATTTAATCTGTTGCATGGAAGACCCCTAGCCATTTAGTATCTGTCCAGTATAAGGGAGCTGGAGACCCCACCACCAGGAGGAGAGTAACTTGGTCCCTGATTTCCAGGATAAGCAGGTGAAAGGACCCTTGTAATCATGAAAGGTGACCTCAGATGAATCGCAGCAGCTGCTAATCAAGCAGACACCCTCAGAGTTGGCTGGGCTTCCGGGCTCTGGCTGGTAGAGTGTCCAAGATTCATGGCAATATGGAGACTTTATGAGCCTGTGATAAAACAGTAATAATCGGCTGTGAGGTTGACACGAGATTATGGAGCCACACGGTTGAATTGAGTTACTGCACTTTCCTGGGGCTGTTCACGTGACCAAAGGCAGTGTTGCCCTAGCGAGGTATCTCTGGATATAGGGCTTAGGATGGAATCTCACCAAGACATGTTTCCTGGGATGGGGCCTGGGGAGTGGGTGGAGGATTTGAGGTGCTTCTGCCTCTGAGTCATACCTTCAGGGGCAGTGTTGTTGCTGTGTGTGGGGGTATGTATTAGTCCATTCTCATGCTACTATGAAGAAATGCCTGAGACTGGGTGATTTATTAAAAAAAAAAAAGAGGTTTAATCGACTCATGGTTCCGCATGGCTGGGAAGGCCTCAGGAAACTTATAATCATTGCAGAAGGCACCTCTTCACAGGGTGGCAAGAGAGAGAATGAGTGCCAGCAGGGGAAATGCCAGATGCTTATAAAATCATCAGATCTTGTGAAACTCACCATCATGAGAACAACATGATTCAATTATCTCCCACCTGGTCCCTCACATGAAACAGGGGTTGTGTTTTTCCATTGGCCCAAGGACTAACTCTTTGAGGGCCAAAAGCATGTTTTCTCCATTAGATGGGAGGCTGCCCTGAGGCAGAGACAGTGCCTTCCCCACTTGGGGAATTTTCAGGAGGAGGATCCACTTTTTGATCACACCATGTCCCTTGGTCCTGCCCTGGACCAAACGCTTTGTGAACTACAGCCTGAGAGTGGAGCCAAGTGAGACAAGGGTCCTCGCAGGCCTGGGGCCTGGAAGTCCAGCCATGGCAAATGGGTCTCTGTGTGCTTTCTCTCCTTGAGTTGATGTTGCCCACAAGTCTATGGACCTAATGTGTTAAGGGTACGGCTCAGGGGACCACCAACCTCCCTGACCCCTCTTGACCTTGGGCGACCAGTTCTAAGGCCTATATCCCTGCCTAGTTTCTTTCTCCTGGTTTTATGTGGCCCTGTCTAGCATTCAATACATTTTATCTTTTCTTTGAGATGAGTCTTGCCCTGTCACCCAGGCTGGAGTACAGTGCTGCAATCTTGGCTTACTGCAACCTCTGCCTCCCGAGTAGCTGAAATTACAGGCACCCGCCACCATGCCTGGCTAATTTTTGTATTTTCAGTAGAGACAGGGTTTCACCATGTTGGCCAGGCTGGTCTCAAACTCCTGACCTCAGGTGATCTGCCTGCCTCAGTCTCCCAAAATGCTGGGACTACAGTGGTGAACCACCACACCCGGCCATTCAATACATTTTTAGGGAAGTCTTCTATCCCACCCAGTGACTGGGGATGCAAACTCTGGTCAACCCTGTCCATCTGCCCCATCTTCTCCCCAACCCTAGATGGGTCCTACCTCCCTCTGTCCTGTTCACCCACAGGGTATTTGCCTCATGTGGGCAACTCCCTAATGCTGCCTGAAAATCACTTAATATTATAGTTGTTTTCACTCACCTGCCCTATCCTTGCTAGCCACTGATACCAAATCTGTTTGAATAAAGGGCAGCCATCTGACATGGTAGAGATTGAGAGAGAGAGAGAGAGAGAGAGAGAGAGAGAGAGAGAGAGAGACAGTGAGCATTGATGTGGTGGCACTGAAAAAGCACCTCCCAGATTTCTGCTTGTGGGGAGCACAATGGACTCCCACCTCCCACTGAGTGCTCTGAAGTCTCTCACTGCTCCCCTGCTCCCAGCCAGTGCCTGTGCATGGCAGAGCTGCTAAAACAGGCCCACCCCCAAGACTCAGGACCCCTCTGATGGGCCACTTTGGCTGGAGAATTCTGACAGCCTCAAGGAGCTATCTCATCACTGGTTCTGCAATGTAAACTGCTCCCATGCAAGCTTCCTTCTCTCTTTCCTTCGCCCTGGGGTCAGACCTACATCTGGGTCTCACAGCTCTCCCAGCCACCCCCAGCTTCCACCCCCATGCTTTTTCCCATATGGGTGTTGCCCCTCCTAATTCTTGTGCACATTTAGTCTTATCCAGGAGTCTGCTTCTTGGAGGACCCAGACTAACACTTCTGCCTTTGGAGCCAGGCAGACCCAGTTTCAAATTGTGACTTCTGAGAGCTGTAGTTTCTGCATCTGTAAATCAGAGCAAATAATCTCTACCCACCCCCACTGGGAAGATGGGAGGATTACACATGTGGGTTGAAGTGGCTCACTGATACTTTTCACTCCTAAGTTTGTTTTGTACTCACTGCCTTGCCTGAGCTGATTCCACCTGCCCCTGATTTGGGTTGGCCCTAGTGACCTGCCCAGACCCGGCTCCTCCCGCCACTTGAGTTGTTACTGCCACCAGTCTCAGCCTACCTTCCTTAGGGCTGGAGCCTGTGGAATCTCAGCCAAGCAGGTCAGGAAGACAGTGGGCTCCTCCAGGGCCTGAGCTCTTTAAGCGCCTGGGGTCCCACTCAGGATGACAGCTCATCAGCTTCCTGCTGCTTAAGCAGATGCAGCACATTTGCCCACATTACTGCCCCACCCCATCCCACTAATGGGTGTTTTAGACGAGTTTTTCCACTTGAAGTCTTTTTTTTTAATCCTAAAAAGGGAAATTACTTGCTTAATTTAATTTGTTTAATATTCCTGCTAAAAAATGAGTTTCAATTAAGAGACCCAGAAAAATCGTAATATTCATTTAACAGTGGAATGGAATTTGAGTTCCACAAATGCATTTTTTTCTCTTTTCTGTTTTTTTTTTTTTTTTTTAATAACACAAATCCAGCTAAGTAAATTACTGATCTTTATTGGATGCTTTAATTACATGTTGTTAATGGAAATATTACTGAAATTAAACTCAAATGTGTTAACCAAGGAAAATGCTTTATGTGTTACTAAAATAACCAAATTTCAAGACTTTGTCGATATGGTCAATTGAAAAAGCACCTGGGAAATTAGCCTCTTAATTGTAATACAGCAAAAGACTTTCTACTTAGGGCTGTTCTCTTAGAGCCTTGTGGTGGACAGACACCACTCTCATGAGACAGGGGCTTCATGTAGGTGGGTCAACTCTGCACATACATGAGCGCAGACCCTGCACAGAGACCCAGACTGTCAGGATGAACTAACTCTGCAAATGTCTCAACAAGCCCTTGACACATAAAGGCACAAACACAACTGAAACACATACACTATGCAAAGTCAGCCAACTCCGGGGATACCCTATGAAAATGAAGAACCTCTCCATGCATTTATCCATGAAAACCTTCCTGCATTTCCTCTCCTTGAACACACATTGATATACCGCATTAGAAGATCTGGCTTTGATGAAACAGGCTAGGCACTCTTAGGAGTTTCTCTGGTGTTCCAGAATGCCCACTTGCCAAGGGATTGGTGGTACTGGGGTGGTGGGGTGTATTCCATAGCTTTTTCTACTCTCCCTGGTAGCCTTTTCATGTGGTACTTCCTAGAGTTCAGTTGTTTGAGGAAAAATGATTTTACTCCAGGATAACACAGTCTTGTGGGATGAGCTAGCACTACATATAGAGTCTCATGTTTTAAACCAGCTTGACTCACTTGACATGAACTTGTGTCTTTCTGTCATACTAAGGCTGATCAGCTCATTCTTCACCTTGTCCCTAGGAGTCTTTCTGTCTTTTCAAACTGGGCTTTAGCTACCACTTCAAAATTTCTAATGAAAACTACCCTCCACGAGGAGGCCTGGGCTGGCTGTTTCGGGGGATGCTTGTAGGATGAGGTTTTCAAGCCAGCAGGCCTGGACCGGAATTTTTGCACTCCTACTTACTGTCAGCATGACCCTGGGCAGGTTGTCAACCTCTCTGGACCTCAGTTTTCTTAGCTTCTTGATGGGGATAATTAAAACTCTCCATTTCTCATAGTTCTCTCCTCCAGCTCTTTAACCTTCTCAGTGCTCTCGCTCCCTAAAAATATCCTTTTGTTGACCCAAAGCTCTTCCATCTTCCTTTCCTTCTCCTCTTTCTCTTAAAAGCTTAGCCTGGGTCAGTCCTGGTGGCTCATTCCTGTAATCCTACCACCTTGGGAGGCTGAGTTGGGAGGATGGCTTGAGTCCAGGAGTTTGAGACCAGCCTGGACAACATAGTGAGACCCTATCTCTACGAAACATTAAAACATTAGCAGGGCATGGTGGCACATGCCTGTAGTTCCTGATACTTGGGAGGCTGAGGCTGGAGGATCACTTGATCCTGGCAGGTCAAAGTTGCAGTGAGCCATGATTGTGCCACTGTATTCTAGCCTGGGCAACAGAGCAAGACACAAGTCTCAAAAAAAGAAAAGAAAAGAAAAAAACCCATAATCTGCTTTCCTATAACCATGTCTTCACTTCCCAGTCAGCTCTTACATCAGTAAGTGTCCTAGTGACAAGCAACAGAACCTACTCTAGCTAATATAAGCAGAAATATAATTAATAAAAAGGTTTCAGGAATATTCCAGAAACTCTTCCAAGAGAAGCCTTGGGGTCTGTACAGGGGCACTGGTGCCCCAAGTCTCCTACACTGGAGGCCCTACTAACCTTGACTACTGACTGCAGAGCTGTGACTGGCACTGCTGACGATTGATTCTGGATGCCAAAGAGCCTGGAATTGCTCACCCCAAAGCTGGCAGCTCCCTATCACCCTAATTAGGAAACAGATTCCCCCCAGCACCTGTCTGCTTACCTTGCTCTCCTGCAAATCCACACTTCTCACTGGTAGGGCTGATTGGTGGAGCCCAGGTCACATGCCTGCCCCAGCTGCCAGGAAGGCTGGGAAAGAGGATTTTTCCTTGGGGAAGAGAGACTCATAAACAAGAAATTTACCAGGCCCAGGAAGGGCATTCAGGGATGCTGGCAGGTGTGACAAGCATTTGCTGCATGACCCACCCACGACCCATGGGTCTTGAGTCCCCCTCCATGGCTCCATTGAAGTGCTCTAGGGGGACCACCATGTTAGGCATCTCCTCTTTGTCCCTCCATGTCCACTCCCCACCCTCTTCCACCCTGCTCTCTGCTCCCAGAGGTTGACCTGGGGATCTTGCATTTACCTGCTGTCTCACTAGCCTTGTGGCTTCCTTGTGGGTAAGGCCCATAGGGAGCCTCTACTGGAGACTGGAAGGAGGAGAGAGAGATCAGGGAATTGATCTCCACAACTCCCTACTTTTGGGGTATTGCTCTGTTGGAAGCTCACCTTCATTAGCTTCACAAGCCCTGACAGCCCCCTGCATTCAGCCCTCCCTGGCCCTGGCTTTGGTGTTCTCCTCTCTTCTTGGTGCTCTGGTCCAGGGTAGCAGCTGCCCATGCTGTCCTTCTGTGACCTCTCCCATTGCCCTGCGCTCTCCTTGGGGCTTTCCTGCACCAGGCCATGCTGTTATCAAGATTCCCTTTACTCAACTCTCTGGAAATTTCCCAAGTTAAGAGCCCCATCTCTTTCCTGCCAGGACCCTAATAAGACAGCCACAGTGACCTCCACTCTGCCAAAGTCAGTGGACACTTTTCAGTCCCGATCGTCCTCCGCCTCTTGGCTGCATTTAACTTTGGGGCTCCTTCTGTGACACCCTATGCTCCCTTGGCTTGTAACTCTCTGCTTGTTTCTGCTTAGTCTCCTCCATGGTTGTCTCTCCTTCTGTCTACCTCCTAAGCATGGCTGCTCCCTGTGGTCTGTTTATGGGTTTTCTCTCTTTTTCTCTACATGATCTCTGTAGTTTAGCTCACTCACTCTTAGTTTTTAAACCTATCTTCTTGCTCATTTTCCCCAATTCTGCATCTCCAGCCTCTCTTCTGAGCTTGATTCCAGGTGTCTACTGAAAGCATCCACCTAAATGTCACTTGATTATCATGAACTTAACCAAATCCAGAATGACCCATCATCCCCTCCCACCAACCTGCTTCTCTCCCTGTGTTCCAAATCTTAAAGGCAACACACTCATTCAGTCACCCAAGATAGAAGTCTACAGTGGTCCAGGTGCCTCCTTCTCTGTCCCTGGCCTTTTCTCATCTCTTCCCCTTTTTCAGTGTTTCTTAACCCAGTCCTCTCTTCTCTAACCTACTACTAGTGCCTTGATCTGGGACTTCATCATATCTTGGGTGAAGTATAGCACACTTTTCCTTGTCAGCCTCCTAGGTTTCAGTCTTGCCCAGTGGAAACCCTTGCCCTCTTTGTTGCCAAAGGGGTGCTTCTAAAATGCAAAGCAACCAGGTTACATCCTGCTGAAAGCTCTTCAGTCCTCTGAAGGGTTGAGCCCAAGCCCCTCAGCCAGTCCCACAAAGCCCCCTATGGTGAGATCCTGTCCACCTCTTTGGCCTCATCTCATGCCACTCCCTGTCTCCAAGGATGTGCTTTAATAACCTGACCTGCTTAGAATTTCAAACACAAACTGCTGTTCCACACCTCTATGACCTCGCATATGCGATGTTCTCTAGCACGAGTGCTATTCCCCCCTTTCCTCACCGATCACCTGCTCAGCTTTCGAGGCTCAGCTAGTTTGTCCTTTCCTCCTGAGCTGATGTTCCAAGTATGGAGAAGGACCACGAATTTTATCTTTGCATTTATCATTCATATTGATTTTTTTCTATGTGTCTATTGTCTTCACTAGACTATAATCTTTCTGGTGGGAAGCACTGTCCCTTAATCATTTCTAGCACTTAGTGTCTGGCACATGTTTATTGATCCAAATTGAACAGAAGGTATTGGATCAACTGGGTCAAAGAATCTCTAAATTCTTGATATCCTGAAGTTCTTGGGGGTAGGATTTATAAGGAGACCCTTCTGCCCTTACTCAGAGGTGGTTTGGGTTTCCCAGAGGGGGTTCTGGGAAATTAGAGAACCCCAAATCCCCTCCCCTATAATGAAGCCATCTTAGGGTTGGGGACAGTAACACACACACATCCTAAAAAAAAGTAGAGTTCTTACTGCTGGCCTGGAAACCTCCCTCCAGCAAGACTTAGATCTTCCTGACACCCTCCCATCTTCTTAATGCTCTGACTCTGTGGCAATGCCCTCCTTTCAGTTATCCTTCTTAGGAAATTTTGCATATTTTCAAGGTTGGACGAGGCCATAAAGCATTAAGTTTCAGAGCCAGGGTTTAGGAGTCAGACAGGCCCAGCTTAAAAGCGACACACCAGCTTGTGACCTTGGCAGTTCCCTGACTCCTCTGGGCTTGTTTCCTCATCTAGAAGATGGGGTGGTAATTATAATGCCCAGATCATGGGGTGGTTATAAGGATTAAATGAGATAATGGTGTCAAGCACTAAACTCACAGCCTGGCATCTTGACAGCATGCACTGAACAGAGACTGTTACGAAGGCTTAGTCCAAATCCCACCTCCCCTGAGAAATCTTGGGTGACTCAGAGCCAGCCCACAAGAGTTTCCTTCCTCCGAAGGGTGTGAGTCTGGTCCCAATCACTCATTCCGGCATTTAATCACTCACCACTCTAGCGTTTATCATTTCCCCATATGCTAGCCATGTCTATCAGGCTTGTCTTGTCCCCCCGCACCCCCACTAGATTTTAAACCACTAGAGGACAAAGATCATGAAGGAAATAATTTCTGGAGACCTTGCAGGCACCTTGGTTGGCTTCTTCCCTTCTCTCCTTTGACTAAATACCTTTAAGTGTCCAGTTTAGGGCTGGGGGTGGTGTGGGGGAGCAGAAGTATTGATTGAGAAGACCCAAATGTCTTAAACTGCACGGAGGAGGCAGGTGAAGGGGGAGGAGGAGGGACAGCCCTTGAAAACTACTGCGGGTGGGGAGGGGGAGGGCACGTTAACATACTCTCCCCTGTCACAACACTGCAGGCTGAGTAGTTCCTAGAAAACACTTCGCTCCGATGATTCACTAGAAGGCTGCCAGGAGAGAAGCAAGGCAGCCTACTCCTCCTGGCGTCTGGAGAAAGATGCCTTGACGTAGCCCATTTCCCGAAGCGGAGGGCACCAGCAGGCCCCTGTTTATATCCCTGAAGGGTGTCAAGGAGACGCTGGCAGGTTCACGGGCTCCGGATCCAGGGAGCTAAAGCAAGATTAGATCTCTTTTACAGCAAACCAAAGCCCCGGGATGCTTCCACAAACACCTGCCTGTGCGCACCAGGGCGCGCCCCCCTGTGTGTTTCTGTAGCTTCGTTAAGCCCAAACAGGAGCGTGAGGAGGACACCTAAAGAGCTGAGCGCACTTCGCCTCCGTCTTGGAACAGCCCCCACCTCCCACTCCCCGCTCTGGCTGGCAAAGCCAGAGCCCCCGAAGGAGGCTCCAATCTCTTCCAGCAGGAGAGATCGGAAGGAGCCCACACGCTCGCACCACTGCCGCTTGGGCCTGCGCCTTCCTCCGCAGGTTCTCGGCTGGAGCGCAACGCCCTTCTTCCCTTTCTGACATCTGCCCGGGGTGCCTGGGCGGAGCTTGGAAGCTGGATCCCTCCTCGCCTCCAGACACCTGGAAGCTCAGGCTCCTCAGCTCTTGGGTGGTAGGTCATCGCAGCCCCCACTTCCAACCAACACTCCCAGCTGCGCTTGTCACGCCTGCGGCGGACAGGGCCTCCCATGCGCCTTAACTGGATGTGAAAAGTTAATTCAGGTATAAACGTGAAGACTTAATGAAAGGAGAGCGCTGCGGATTAATTATGCCCCTTTCGGCCAAGGGAACGGGAAGAACCCCCGCAGCCCGGGGCAGCCCCGCGTCAGCAGCTCGCCCGCCAGCCACCGCCGTCGCTGAGCCTTGGCCTCTCTCTGGTGCTTTTCGGGGCAGAGGGCGGGCAAGCTCCTTCCCTGCCTAAGAGGCGTCTGGGGGCTGGGGCGGAAGAGGTGCAGTATTAATTATGGCGTTTTGGAGAAGAAATTTGCAGGGGCAGCGATAAACAGATGGCAGCGATAAACAGATGCGTGGCATGTGCTGTACTCTTGCCAGCAGTGAGTCTGACTCCTCCCACTCACTCCCCAAATCTTCCATCTTGCTGCTTCTCCTTTGGTGTATTTGACCCTTCACTGGGTTCTAAGACATGCTCCTACCCTCAAGGCCCTGGAGCATAACAGTTACTATTACTACCACTACTATCATCATCGTCATCATCATCATCATCATCAACATCATCATCATTTATTTACTGAGCAGGTCCAATGGGCAAGGCACTGTGCTAGCAACATTACAGGTTATTTAATTCCACGTTGTCAGCAATTCTGTGGGGTGGGTTTTCTCGTCCCCATTTCATTGATGACGACATGGGGGGTCAAAGAGGTAAAACTAAATTGTCCATTATTGCACAGCTAAGAATCAGTAAAATTGGCCTTTGATTCTTGTTCTCTCTGACTCTGAGCTGTTACGCTGCCCACCCTATTAGCTGCCCTTTTTTTTTAAAAAAAAAAAATGTCACAGCTCCAGTGATGGAAACAGCCCCAAGTCATACTCATGCGTGTGTAATTCTCTGCAGACAGCATACGATGCTTAGAAGTTCCAAGCAGGATTGCAGCAGGCTTAAGCAGTCAGGAAGCAACTCCTGCCTTGAGTGGTTTATTAAAAAGCATGGAGACTTCCTTCCTCATTTCCCCACCTCCAGGATCAGCACAGATTTCCTCCTCCCTCTCTGCACCATGACCCCATCCTGGGAATTCACATTTCTTCTATGATGGGAGACAGTGACCCAACTAGTTCCTGGGACCTGGGGAAGGAAGCTCCAACCAAAGTGCCATTTTCCCATCTATGCACAATGCTGCATCAATGATGAGTGTACCCTGTCATGCACACTGGAGCAGAAGTGATCTTCATGCCCTCATTCCCCCTCCCAGAGCAGACGATGCAGAGAGAGGGCCCTGGAATCTGACCCACACTGCAGCTGTGTCTTGGGGACAGAACTGTGTCTGTTAGAGTAGGGATTTTCCAGGGCAGGTCGCATCAAGAGATTTTTCTCTCCACAGCCGCATTTCTGTGCTTCACTTCCACACTTCCAGCCTGAGAGTATTCAGGCTGGTCAGACACTGCCTGGAAGTCTCAAGGGCAGCTGCCATGGTCAGCAAAGCGGACTCCTAACCCAGAGAGCCACCCGATATGCTGGCAGGTGGGGAGAGGGTGGCTGGTGGAGGTTAGAGGCTCAGAGAGGTCAGGAGACATGCTCAAGGTCACACAGTAATTCAGCCCAAGCAAAACCACAAATTTGCATTTCTTGGCTCCCAGTGTAGGCCTCTGCTCCTCAGAGCTCCTATTGAACTCCATATTTTTCCTCTCTGGGTGAGCCTTCAGCCCAGGGGACCCCCATTTTAAAGATGTGCAAATTGAGACTTAGAAAGCTAGGCTGACTTGCTCCAGACCTCCCAGTTAGTAAGTAGTTGGACCTATACTGGAAATGTGAGGCAAGTCAGGGTACCTATGGAAAAAGGGTGACTTACGTTTCACTCAGTGTATATTTATAGGATACCTACTATGTACCAGGCAGTACAGTGAGAGTACCGCAGTAAACAAGAGAGAAGGGATCTCAGCCTTCATGGAGCTCACAGTCTAATGGGGCAGGCGCCTGTGCCTTCCATGAGACGTGGTGGAAATCCGGTGTGGGTTTTGTTCACCTCTGAGTTTCCTACAGTGATGGTTCCCCACCCTGGCTGCAAAATAAGATCACCTGGGGAGATACAGAAACAAACAATACCAGGGTCTCACTCCAGACCAACAAAACCCAAATCTCTAGGGGCAGACTCTGGGCATCAATGTGTTTCAAAAGCTCTCCAGGTGATGGAAATTGACCACAAGGGTGAGAACCACTGTTCTACAGCTGCTACAAGAGCACATTGAACAAAGCAAACCAGAATGTGTGTCTTCAACTAAAGAATCTGGGGAGTGTGGCTGCCATCAAGATTGCACATTTGGGAGTATTGGTGCCCCTCAGAAGGCAGGAGTGGAGGGTACAGAGGGCTGCTGGGGTGACCCCACACACAGGCCTCTCTCAGATGACAGAACCAAGGTGGCAGAGTGACAGGCTGATATGAATTACATTAAGACTTCTGGCTGCCATCTGCCTGGGAAGAATTTATTTATTTATTCCAGTTTCTAAAGAGGGGACTTTTGCCAGAGTGAATTGAGATGTACCTGTAAGATTTAAAGCATGAGTTAAAGTACATAAAATAGAACATGGAGCAATTAGAGTGGCAGGAAGTGGCTTCAAGAAAGTTCATAAGCTCTGAGTGTTTAGACTGGGAAGAGACCAAATACCAGGCAGGGCCTTGCCCAAGGCATTGAAGGTCAGTAGTGAAGAGGGAAGAGAGTGTCCAGAGGTCCCTGCTCTTCCAAGTTGAATGTTGAGAGATGGTCTCTAGCCACATGGAGCCCCAGTCTGAGGGAGACGCAGCCCCGTCCTCAGGGAGCTCCAATCTGAGGGAGACGCAGCCCTGTCCTCAGGGAGCCCCAGTCTGAGGGGGAGACGCAGCCCCGTCCTCAGGGAGCCCCAGTCTGAGGAGAAACAGCCCCGTCCTCAGGGAGCCCCAGTCTGTGGGGAGATGCAGCCCCGTCCTCAGGGAGCCCCTGTCTGAGGGAGACGCAGCCCCAACCTCAGGGAGCTCCAACCTGAGGGAGATGCAGCCCCATCCTCAGGGAGCTCCAATCTGAGGGAGACGCAGCCCTGTCCTCAGGGAGCCCCAGTCTGAGGGGGAGACGCAGCCCCGTCCTCAGGGAGCCCCAGTCTGAGGAGAAACAGCCCCATCCTCAGGGAGCCCCAGTCTGTGGGGAGACGCAGCCCCGTCCTCAGGGAGCCCCAGTCTGAGGGAGACGCAGCCCCATCCTCAGGGAGCCCCAGTCTGTGGGGAGACGCAGCCCCGTCCTCAGGGAGCCACAGTCTGTGGGGAGACGCAGCCCCGTCCTCAGGGAGCCCCAGTCTGAGGGAGACGCAGCCCCGTCCTCAGGGAGTATTGTGTTGAATGTGTCCACATTCACGTGTGTGAGCCTTAAGTTATTTGGGGTGAAGGTACCAGTAGAAGTGCATGTGGTTATTCATGTTCTCACTAGAAACTTTGTGTGTGGAGGCTGAATCCCAGAGTTTTAGCTGGATTTGTTTGCTGTCCTTTTCACATTTGTGATTTATTATCACTTTGTCAAAAAAGTCTTTTTTTTTAAGTCTCTTCCTACCAGCTAGTAGCCAAAAGGAGACCCAGAAGTTATATGTTTACCAATAATAATAAAAGCTAATATAGCTTTGTGCTAAGAACTCTTCAAAACTTCATGCATCATAAGTCATGTAATACTTTTTTTTTTTTGAGATGGAGTCTCACTCTGTCACCAGGCTGGAGTGCAGGGAGTGCAGCGGTGCGATCTCAGCTCACTAGAACCTCCGCCTCCTGGATTCAAGTGGTGCCTCTGCCTCAGCCTCCCGAGTAGCTGGTACTACTGGTAGCTGGTAGCCTGTTGGTCAGGCTTGTCTCGATCTCTTGACCTTGTGACCCACCCCCCTCAGACTCCTAAAGTGTTGGGATTACAGGCGTGAGCCACTGTGCTTGGCCAAGTCATGTAATTCTTACAAGTCAGTTTGATGGATACTCCCAATCTATATCACACAAGAGGAAACTGAGGCACAAAACCTAACTCCCTGGATGTCACATAAACAGGTTAGAAGCCCACCTGGGTACAAACCCAGATGCTCTGAAGTGTGGGGGCCGATTCCTGCTGGCCACCCCCTGTTGTCCCTGAGGAACTTCAAGCCCCACTGTCAGGAGTATGTTCAGACCCCACCATTGGGAACCGTGTCTTCATTTTGTGCCACAAGGAGTCAGGGTCCTGGGTCAGATACCAGCTCAAAACGTGACCTGGTATAAGTCCCTTTGCCTTTGGGGCCTCAGTTTCCCATCTATAAATGAGGGAGCTGGGTTGGATGAACCAGGAACACCTGGGGAAACTTTCAAACTGTGGTCTCCTGAGGATTCTAATTTAGTGATTCTGTGTGGGCTCCAGCTGGTATTGAGGACTCTAGGCCACCATCAACAACAAGATGAGAATCACAGTATGTACTGTAGCAGATGTTAGCAGATATTATTTATTGAGCATCTATCATGTGCCAGGCCTTGTGTCAAGTGTGCTTTACAGAGATTGTAGCATGTTAGTGTCACAACAATCCTATAACAAAGATGCTGTTTTAATTCTAATAAGGCTTAGAGAGGTGAAGTGGCTTTTCAAGGATACCAGCTAGTAATTACAATAGCCAGGATTTGTACACAGACGTCATGACACTCACGTTGTGTATTCGTTACACTACACTATTCCTTTGCTTGTTCAGCGCACTGCCTTGCCCTCCCCAGGCCTTGCTGAATGGGCTATGGGCGATGTGACTTACTTCTATAGCTCATTGTGCCAGGGGTGGGCAAGTGTCTCAAACTAGCCACTGAACTGGATGGCTAGTAACCAATCAGTGTTTCTCTTGAGAACTTGAACTGAGATATTGAGAAGAGACATTGAAACTTTGGATGATATTGAGACCCAGAGTGACAATTTCAGAGCTGGAGCCAGATTTGGCACCATAAGAACTCAAAGTTCCGTTGACATTGAATTTATGCAGAGCTTTTCAGAGGAGGCTGGTTTGCAGAGAGGAGAATGGAACAGATAGAGTGAAGAGAGACCAGAGATGAGAAGGAGAGGAGAAAGAGAGAAGGAAACCTGCGGGATGCCTTTCTAGGCCCCTGGAGACCAGCCTGCACTCCCTGATATTAGGATGCACATTCTGCACCAGTTCCTTTCTAATAAATACCTTCTACTTATGCGAACTCCGCGGGTTTCTGATCCTGGGAGTTGAATTATTCCTTAAAATACTTGTCCCGAATTCCCTACAAAGTTTTTAAGATCAAATTAGCTCATGCGCATGAAAGAGCTCAGTGACCTGCAAGGAACTATACCAATTATGAAATATCTGGAAAAAAAGTTCTAAGTTTAAATATAATCAATGGATCACTGTGAGAAGAACTCAGAGATGGGAGACTTACTGTGGGGAGAGTTTAATGAATGGAGTTCTACAGAGGCAGTGGTTCTGCACAGAGATTTGGAAAAGATACAGGATATGGATAGCAAGAGAGAGAAGACCCTCCAGGTAGGGGAATAGCAGAGGCAACCAACCCTGTGAAGAGCATATATGGGTGTGCGAATGCAGAGGGGGCAGCAGGGGTGGCAGGGGATTACTGTGGCTGCTGGCTAGTGGGGGTACATTTGGGGAACTCCAGTGAGTTGATGTTTATTGTATATACTGGGCAATAGGGAGCCATTGGATTTATTGACCAGGTGGTTTTAGGAAGGCAGAAATGATCTGATGAATTAGTTGGGGAGGGGGATGGTGAGAAGTAAGCAAGAAGGTATTGTAGAGTCAGAGGGCCTGGAAAATCACGCAGAAGGAGAGACTGCATGAATGAAGAGTAACCAAGACTAGGTAATAGGTTGTATGTGGGTCACCTATTCCTTGATTCAAAAAACTTTCAAGAGCCTTACTATGCCAGGCACTGTTCGAAGCCAAGGCGATTTAGAGTGAATGAGATAGGTGTGGTTCCTGCCCTCTGGAAGCTTACAGTCTGGTAAGGGAGACAGACATTAATGCAGTGATGCTGCAAATCAATAGGGGATCACATATGGCAAGACGAGCCTGTTACAGCAACTTGATCAAATTGGAAAGAGGGAGGAAGTGGGTCAGGGAAGGCTTCCCTGAGGAAAAGAGGTGTCCCTGGGATGCAAAATCTGAGTAGAAGTGTTCCAGGTGTACAGCAAGTGGAAGGACATTCCAAGTTGTGAGAACAAAGGCCTGGAAGTAGCTAGGACTCAGAGAGAGCAAGGAGGTAGGGAGGGTCTTGTTAAGAGAGGAGGCCGGGAAGGCAGGGGAGGACCTGCAGGGCCTGGCAGGCCATAGTGAAGATTTTGGTCTTAACTCTAAAAACAGTAGGAAGCCAAAGGAGCAGGGATGAGCATGATTCAGTTTGTGATCTCAGAAATCTACTCTGCTTGAAATCTGAAGAAAGAATAGGAGTGGGTCCAAAGATGATTCTCGGAGGACAGTTAAGAAGGTTTGGCTGTAAGCCATGGAAATGAACCCTGATTATCTCAGCCACAAAACGATTGACTGGAACCAGTTAGGAGACTCACAGAACTGAAAAGAAGGCTCTGGGGACCTTGGTGATTGGTCTGGGTTTAAGTCCCCCAAGACTCTTTTTCCCCTTTGTCGTCATGTTCTCGGGTCTCTCCACATGCTGAGGATATGGCTGCCAGCCGCTTTGGAGTCATATCTTTGTATTCATTGCCCAGAAAAAAAAGAATATTCTGTGAAAGGACTCTGATTGAGCCCCATGCTTGGCCTCAGGATCTAATGGGATGGGAGATACAGTGGGGCAGGAGTACTGGGACTGACGACCACACCAAAACCAGATGGAGCCTGGGAAGAGCACCTAAAGGAAGGGGTGAAGGACTTGGGGGATTCTCCTGCCAGAAAATGACAGAAGGGATATGCACAGACAGAGGGGAAAATAGACGTTTAATGCAGAAGCGATGGCAACAATCTAGACGTGGAGAAACAGAGCCCAGAGAACGGTTTGAAGGAGAATGGAAAGGAAAGGGACTAGCATGGATGAATTTACTGTGTGCCAGGTATTGAGTTGGGTCATGTGACTTATTTTCACAACAATTCCATGACGTAAGGTTAATTTTATAGAGAAGAAAACTGAGGCTCAAGAGAAACAGGGTTGCTTGCCTGAGATCTCACAGACATTCAATGGAGGGGTTGAGAGTTGATTCCAGGATTTGGGGGTTAATTTCAAACCCTATGCTTTCTCGTAGTCAATGTGTATCTTCCCTGGGAGTGAGTTTGGGTGGAGAAAATAATATTGGCCTTTGACACTGACTTTCCAATTACAGGGAGGCCAACCAAAGAGAATAGCCTTGGAAACAGCTTAACACCCAGGTTGACAGAGAGAATGAGGGGTTCAGTCTAGATTTGGAAGTTGAGAGGTCATCTGGCAGGCCCCCAAGGCATGTGAATCCCCATTAAAATGGATCTCTGTGCACCGTCTACCTCCTTTTTCTCCCCCCCCCCACCGCCGCGATGTGGTTACCTGACTGGCCCAGTTTTTGCTGATCTTCTAATTAACAAAAAAGCCAATTGCTTGTTTTTTTAATTCTTATTTTAGGAAAAGAAGCAAGATGATTTTGCACAGGTTTGTCTGATTGCTGGATTAGCAGGCACCTTCCAACTTGCTTAATCCTTATTTAATTCCTTGATCAACCTGGTTCAGCTCAAAACAGCCTGCACCTAGAAAACTCAGAATAAAAGCTGTGTTTTCAGGCGTTAAGCACTGGCATTGTGTTTATTCTTTAATGTGACCAAATGTGCCTGTCTGTAATGACAGCGACAAGCATACCAAGAAGTGGTTGCCAGATACAGAATTCAAAGACTCTGGGTCTGGAAAATGAGGTCCAGGGGAGACGGAAAGGGGCGTGAACTTGGGGGTGGAGTCAGGAAGGAAGTGTGACTGGATACTGTGCCCCAGGCCCAAGCAGAGACTGCTCAAATCATAGTTAGGGTTCAGATAGGAAACAGATGCCACATGGCAAGTGGGGAGTTTGTAAATGGTTTAATAAAGGGACCATTTAAAGAGGAGGGCAGGGTACAGAGAAATCACAGGAATAATGTAGTGTCCAGGGCTAGTAACACAGGGGCCATTCCCACTCCTAGATCTGAAGGGCCAAGGGGATGGAACAGAAGAACAATGGCCAGAATCCAGAGGCAGAACAAATTGCATGGAGAGAACCACTGGACAGGAGCTGCGGCCTCCCGTTGAGGATCCTGCAGGGTGGGAGCTGGGAATGAGCACACCAGTCTCATTCTCCTTCCTCCTCCCATCTCCTGTTGGTGTTCTTCATTAGCAAAACCCAAATGGAAGCCTGGGGGCAGAAGGCCCAGTGAGGGATCCCATAGGCTGGACAGGGTTCTTGTCGGGGAGGGGTTGGGAGGAGGAGCATATACAGAGGACCCAGCACAGCTCTCTGCAGTCATCCTCCTGGCCTCTCTGGCTGTGGGCTGTGGAGAAAAGCTATGTGTGCGTGGGAAAGAGGGGAAGGAGGACAAGCTTCAACTTCCGTCATTGCTGTCTGAGCCTGGCCTTCCAGCTTCCTGCACACCCAGGTTTGCCAGTCGTGTCTCCATACCCTTCCCTCCTTTCCTTACCTTTACCAGTGTGTATTTGTCTCTCAGGGCTTATTAGACAAGTGGAACTAGTCTGACAGATAGAACCTGGTTTAGATGTGTTTCCCCTTCATGTTCCCATTCGTAGAAAACCAAAAGCAACACTCGCCTTTTAGGCCCTGCTTTGGGCTTCAGGGGAGTTTGGACACAGCTCCTCTGAGGAAGAGGAGAATCTACCTGACCCAGGTGTGCCAAACCTGCCTCCTTGTTTTGACTCTCATCTTTTCCAAGACATGAGAATTCATCAGAGTGGAGCATAATCTGGATATGCTACCCTTTTCTCACTCCTGACTCCATACAGACTGCCCATCTCTCTCCCTTCCTTCTAGGAAGTCTTCCCTGATTACCCCACCAGCATCTGCTCATTTCTCTGAACCATCAGCAATCATCATTCACAGGTTCCTGTTGCTCCTGCATATGGTTCTGGAAATGTGGGTTCTAAGCCCACTGGACTGTGATCACTTTCATGGAGCATCTCTTTGGAGTGTCCCCAACTTTTCACCATCTGCACCAGCTGAGCCAACATCTCTAGGAAATGTGAGGTTGCAGGGGAGGTACGGTGTTCTGCACATTCAATCATCTAACCTGACCCCAGAGATACAATGCTGAGTAGTAAAACGTAATATATTCAGGGTTCCATGGCTCTGGGAACAGAGAGAGACCATTGAACCAAGTTCTAGTTCTGAATTTTGAAAACTGAGATTGTTAGAATTGGAAAGAAGCAGAGAGATCACCTAACCCAATAGTTTACACTAATTTTTAGCTACAGAATCTTTTATTTCCCAAAAATTAAATCTTTTGTGGATTCCAATAGCTAACAGAGAAAAGGCAGCTTCTTTGATTAAGGAGGTTTAAGGGTCAGAACTCCACTCAGCCTCAGCTGGTCTTCAGTTATGAGAGTCAAGTGGCACAACGCCAAATCTCTGAGCAGCCCCAGTGTGAACACTGAGGCCACAAAGGAAGGTAACTTGTCTTAGCTGGTTGCTGGCAGAGGAAGAACTGGAACCCTGGTCTCAGCTTTCCCAGGCTGATGTCCTTTCTTTCTCACCTGGCCTCTTCTGAAAGTCGTTTGCCTTGGTCATTCGTGGCCCAGCTTTCTCCCTTCCCTATCGACCAAGAAGCCAGGTCTGTGGAGGGACAAAGCATAGCCCATGAAGCTGTGCTGGGCCTATGGGGAGTGCTGGACATCTGGGACTGGAACAGACCTCAGAAGCACCTCCTGATTATACCCACAGCTCGTTAGACCCCAGTGGCTGAGCAATCCAGTTGCCAACAATCCCGACCCAGGACTTTGGGTTGTGAAAAGCCCAGGCTGGATTCTCTCACTCTTAGATGAGTGCCTTCCTCTGACCTCTCAGGAGTTTATTGGTGACCTGGCAGCTTGGCTGTGTCGAGATCTTGTGTGAGGTTCAATTAGCATGCAGGGCCAGTGCTGGCTGCCTCCACGTATTATTTGCACAGGTTAAGTATTCCTGATAAGGCTTCTCAAATCAAAGGGCTGAAATGAACTTAATTAGAACTTGGAATACTCAAGGTAGAGATAAAAGGAAGCACCTCCAGTTCTCTGAAACAACACACTGGGGGTGGGGAGAGCAAAAAGGAAATGGTGAGGGAACTGGTCCCAAGCCATGATAAAATCCTTCCGTGTGCAGACAAGGAGGCTGGAGGCCAGCCCTTGAGTCCTGGTCTTCCTTCTAGGGACCTTCTCTTCCCACCAGACTTAAACTCAGACCATCTCCCTGGAAAATGAATATCAATGTACTCAGGGGCCAAGCAGCATGGGTGTGAGGAGAGTGGGTGGGTTGGTGGGCAAGGAAAGGAAAGGGAATTCAATTTTTATTCCACTTAGAAAGACCAACAGCCCCCAGTGCTCCTAATTTCCTCCAGGTTGGGGTAGGAAATGCAATCGTCAGAGACGGCAGCTTCTTAAGCCTGGGTAAGAGGGCAGGGGAAAGAGAAACTAGTTCGTTTTCTCTAATTCTTTCAGATTTTCATGTTAGTTCTCTCCCAGATTCTACACTTCCAGGGTGCTGAGTCCCTTCTAGTGGCACTTTCAGCTCATTCTCCAGTGGGATAACTAGAAGACACTCTGCTATTCCCAGTGGGGCCGGGACTCTTGGTGCCTCACCCATGTCCCCACACATGTTCATTGCTCAAGCGTGAGGTGTGTTCCGCACAGGGCCCCAGGCCTCCCCAGCAGGACTGAACCCCAGTGGTCCACAGCCGTCATCTACTCAATACTGCACCCTGAAGTGGCTGCCTCCCTTCCCTGCCCAGTTCCATGCTCCCTGTGCTCATGGCCCAAAGAAACCACTTACATTCATATCCTTGTTTCAGAATTTCTTTTGGAAGACGCAAGTCAAGATGCTTAAGAATAAAGAATCTTCAAAGAACGGGGGTGGTTGTTATTATTTTCCTCCTTAACTTTCTACAAGCTTGGACTGAAACACTGCAGCTCCTGCATCATCTCCCTGGTCTCACGTTTCTTTATCTCTCATCTGATTGGTGCTGAACCTCCGGGGGGTGTGACTCACCATGGCCTCCTTTTCAGCTTCCGCCATTGCCACTGGAGGTCATCTCACCACTGGCTTACCCCTGGCCATCTACTCCCTTTCGGCCTTGGTCTAGAAAGCAGTCTCAACTCATATCCACTTGCCCACATGATGCACTGGTAGCCAGAAGCATGGTGTCCCCCAGAAGCCCCCACTTGTACCCTTCGCCTGCAACCCTAACCTCTGACCCCTTTGAACCCCAGTCTCACTTCTCTGTCTCTAAAGTCTTTATCCACTCTCTGCTCTCTGCTATGGTTAAAGATACATATCTTGTCTTGGGGAGGACATTTGAGAGCAGAATCTAGGTTGGATTCATCTCATGGCCTGTGCAGTCAGAGACACTGTTGCCCTCAGAAACATTTCTCCCCCTTCCCCTGTTCTGTTCTATAATAGGGGGCTGACCCCTACTGACTGTGTTTCTCAGGCTCCCTCATCAGCTTGACTGTCTTCTGGGTCCACCAATAGGAGGCCCTGATGGAAATTGGAGGGTGGGAGGAAGGGAGAGTGTTTCTCCTTTTTATTTCCAGCAGTGCCTGCATTTCCTCTGGTTCTAGTTTCCTTCTAACAGGCTCATAATGTTCAAGGTGACCCCTACTGCTAGGGTTTGGTGATTTCCTTCTTTTACCTCCAGCCCTAGGGGTGACAGTGGCTTTTTGCTATTGCTAGCCTTGCTGTTGTCTTACTTTCCCCTGTTGACTTCCCAGCTCCCTGCATCATCCAAGCAACCAATTTTCTGCATTAAATTCCCTCTGGTTCTGTACTCTGAGTGGTTTCTGTTTGCTGGGTTGGACCTGCCTGATTCATGTGCCATTGCCATATAACTCTCTGGATGCAGATCTGTAAAATGGGGGTAACATTAGAATATGCCTCAAAAAGTGGTTATGAGGATCATACGACTCAACCCTTGTAAAGCACAGAGCACAGCACCTGGCATGTGGCAGGTGTTCAGTAAATGGGTGGTGCTATTATTAGTGAACTGTGTGTGTCAGTGAACTATGTATGTTAATAAACTGTGTATGTGTGTTATTACTAGTGAATGGAACTGATAAATCTCTGTGGATGTGAGTGTGCATTGGGGAAGGGGAGGATGTCCATTTCTGGGGGCAGCTGTGTGTGCCCTGTGTGAAAGGGTGCCTCTGTGGGTAACCAAGCCAGAATTGAGGAATTGAGAGCCCATGTAGAGTGCTGTCATTGGAAATGCCCCTTGTCACCTCATTATCCCCTTGTACAATCACCTTTCCCTTTGCAAGCTTATAAAATCAAAGAGCCTGGAAGATTCTGGGGGCAGAGAATAGGTGCCAGCCTCAGCCCTCCTGGGGTTGGCACATCAGAGATATGGCTTGTCTGTGGGGAAGACAAGGTCTTCTGTGGCTGAGTGGCCAGAGGAGCAGGGATAGGATTGCCTGGAGCCCACGGTGCTGTGTGAGCCGTGCGGGAATTTGTGCTGGACTCGACAGAAGTCATCCCATGGGGCCTGATCCTGATCCTTCAGCATGTGCATCCTTGGTCCAGGCATGGGATGAATCATGTAAGAGCCTCAGTCCACGGGCGTTCGCAAGGGACCTCCAACTCCTCTAATCTGCAGACACATGTGGAATTTAGAGTTCATGAGCGTTAGAGACTCATTCCTAGCATAACACAGAAGAGGAAACTGCCAAGAGAAGGATAATGACTTGCCCAAAGTCACTGAGCTGGAATTAGAACTCAAGTCTCCTTATTTTATGCTATCTTTTTTTTTGTTTTGGGCAGAGACAACCTTCTCTAATTTTCCAGTACAAATGGATATTTCAATAAGAGCAATTATCCTTTACCTTTGTTTTAGGCTTTACAGTTTACAAATACCTATCTCATTTGTGATGGGGATAATATTTTGCAAATACGAAATCAATGCATTTTAATTTCCCCTCTAAATTGTGTTCTCATCCAGTATTCTTTCTCCAAGGCTGAGCCATGAGATTTGTCACTGCAGTGAGGGGAGAGTGGTCCTGCTTGGAGCAAAGACTCCATGGAGTTGGCCTAGAGGACTCTGGTGAATCTAGCAGGGCTCAAATCCTGGCTCATTCACTGGGCAAATAACTTCTGTATGTCTTAGCCTTTTCCTATAGATCTCAGACCTCCCTTATAAGGTAGTTTCGAGATAGGAACAGAGTAAGTGTTGCATACATGCTATCAGGCCTAGAGGACTTGCTCATGGGGCTTTCCATAGGGAACACCCATCACCCACTCATTCCAGTCTTGAGGCTTGTAGGGGAAAGAAGGGAGCTGGAGATGAGGAGGGAGGCAATAAGACCTGAAAACTGGTCTTTCTCCAGGCTAAACTCCCCTGTATTAATGGAGAAAACATCAGAGCAGAAAGGATTCTGCCCCAATCTCTTTTAGGATTCAGGCAGGTCATTGGCCTCCCAGGCCGCTCCTGCCGCAGCGTGAGGTGGCTGCACTGAAGCTGACTGGGCAGTGTGGTATGGTTAGTAGGGAGAAGGCTTGAGTTTTGGTCTCCAAGTACCTCTTGGTTTCTGCGTGCCTGTGATGGAGCCCAGAAGTTTCCGCTTGCCTGAAGTGAGGTAATTCTAGTTTGAGAGTTTCCCAAAGAGTTCACAGAAGGCTGCAGGACAGGACCTCAGAGGGTCTTCAGCATCATCAAGAGGTGGAACGGGACCTGTTCCATATGGGAGTATCAGGGGCAGTCCTGCCCTGATGGAGATGGAAAAAAACATGTCAGAAGGTTATCAGTCTTGCCCATCAGCAGTGGAGGGCTGCTGAACACTCAGGGATAGACCACCCACCCTCATCTTGCTGGGCACCAACCCACATATACCCAAGGACTGCTTGAGGCCACATGTACCCTTCCCTCCAGTGCCATAGGAGCCTCTCAGCATCCACAAAGCTTCCACCCTGGAGGGCAGGAGGGAAAGAAAGATTGGCATTTTAACCACAAGAAACTAAGTAGTTTCTTTAAAAGACTGTTTAAATCACTGAATTGAACTTAGATGACCGTATTGGGCTAAAATTTAGTTGCCCCTCCCCCATTCCCACAGACTAGGGGCACACACTCCAATCAGCTAACAGAAAATAAAGAAAAGTGCCTTCTCTGCACATCTGAGTGTGCTGTGAGTACATCTGTGACCTTGCCACACATATATTATCTTGTTTGATTCCCATATGTGCTGGAAAACGGCCATTGCTGGGGGTCAGCTTAGAGTGGCCATATGGTAGGGAATAGCAGAGGCCATGGTGGCGTGCCCAGAATTATCTTCATTATCACCATTTCCACTTCTAGTGGCTCCAGAGGCCTTGGGCTCCTCCTGCTAGCACCTCCCTCCATGCTGGGTTCTGAGTTGAACCGAGTTTGGTGAAGGAAGGTAGATGCAATATAACTCACAGGGAGAGAGCTCAGGCTTTGGACAGTCCCAGACCAGACCTGAATGGAAATCCCAGCCTTATTGCTTACCTGCCATGTGAGCCTGGGAAAGCAACTTCACCCCTCTCAACCATAAAATGGAGATCTTAACAAAGTTAACTTTGCAATTTGAATGTGAGAGTGAGGTGCAGGTAGAGTACTAGCACAATGCCCTGGGCATGGCAGGTTCTTGGTAAATGGTAGCCAATTTAATTATGAATAAATGAATGAATGAATGAGCCACTGCAGAGGTAAACACACAGGTAGGGGTCTCACACTGACAGGCAGTATAATGTTGTGTTTAGGAGTGAGGGCTCCAAAGCCAAGTGGCCTGGGCTTAAATCTGGCCTTGGTCACTTACTTGCTATATGGAAAAGTTACTAAATCCCTCCAGGCCTCCTCACCCCTGCATATACAATGAGAATAGGGATAATGATACTCATCTAATGGGGTTGCTATGAGGATTAAATGAGTTAATGTACATAAACCTCTTATAGCAGTGCCTGGCCCAAAATGAGTGTTCTGTAACTGTTAGCCATTGACATGATGATGATAGCTGCCATTTCATTTCACTCCTGCCCTGTGCCCAGCATTGCTCTAGGTCCTGTGAAGAATATATGAGAAGCATAAGACATGACATCTGGCCTCAAGCAGCTTGTTGAGGAGGCCAGATGTTCATCCCTGCAGCAACCATGCTCAGGCTGGCATGTGGGCCAGAGTGAGGCTAATAGAACCAAGGACCCAGGGGAAGTTCACATAAAAGATGGCACTGGGAGCAGAGGAGCAGAGTAGAAGTAGGTGGGCGACTGAGGTGATGGTGCCTACGTGTTCTTGTGCTATCCAATTTCACACACACCCCATGTCTCCCCACTAAAGTTTCTCACTATGCAGGCGCCTAGTAGCCAAGCTAGTGACAGTGTAGCAGGAGTCCAGACACCAGTGGCTTTCGTATTTGCCTCATCTTTCTGAGAACAGAAGACTGTGGACAAGTCACTTGCTGCCTTGAGCCTCCATCTCCGTAAACATAAAATGGGAATCATAGCACCTGTCCTTCCAATTTCTCAGGGTGTTCGCATGGTAAGATAAACCGATAGAAATTACCAGGTAGGTAGTTAGGATCTTCAAATGAATTGGCCAATGCGTGAACCACCAGCCCATGGACTACTGGGAAGATAACTCAAATGAACCACCCTCTGAAGGAGAAGTTGGGGTGCTTTCACCCCTGATTTGGTGAGAGGACAGCTGTCTCATTCCATATCATTCCATATACCCAAAGATCTTCTGTTTTTAGTTTTATTCTCCTCAGAGCACTGACATTAACTGTGGGGTAAATAGCTGACTTTGTAGCCTTCCTGCACCACAGCTGCTTGCCCATGGATATCACAGCTGGTGAAGGCAGAAGCACCAAACTCGAAGCTCCTTAGCGAAGAAGATAATGCAACCTACACAACCCTCTTTGCTGGATGGTGACCTTTCTTTTCTGCCATAAGATGCTGCCTAGGGGCCCCATCTGCCTGCTGCCCCGTGAAACCCACCCACCTCTGCTCACGATTTCCACCCTACTTTCTGTCTTCTCATCCCTCAGATACAAACTTAATCACCTTCTGTCTGGCTTCTGCATTGCGATAAATAGTTGCGGCGTGCTTCTGAGGAGGAAAAAAATATCCAGTATTTAAAATATTGAGCCACTCAGAAATAATTATTCATGAGGTTTTTGTGCATGCATTAGAGTTTCCCCTCGAGGCTGAGGGCTGCCTGCTGGAATGAACTTAGCCACAACTTGGCCTTTATCTCCTTGTTTTATTTTTTTCTTTCTCATTTTTTCCTCTGTGAGTTTATGATTCCTCAACACATTTGAGAAATTGAAACATTAAAAATGCTCATAAGCATGACATGGGCAGGGCATTTCCGAGCTCATCAACAGAAAAAGCTTATGATGAGGAGGGGGGACCTTAGAGATGTGAGGGCTGCGCACGAGGGCACCCAGTCGAGTGTGGGAGGAGGTAGAGCCCCTGTCTTCAGGGAACTCCAGTCAGAGAGGAGATGTAGCCCCATCCCCAGGGATCCCCAGCCTGAGGGGAGATGCAACCCTATCCCCAGGAAGCCCTAGCCTGAGGGGAGACGCAGCCCCATCCTCAAGAAGCCCCAGCCTGAGGAGACCCGTAGCCCCATCGTCAGAAAGCCCCAGTCTGAGGGAGACACAGCTCCATCCTCAGGGAGCCCCAGTCTGAGGAAAAGGAAACCCAGGCTCTCTTGGGACATCCTGTAAGAAGAGAGATTCTATTCTGCTTTAGAGATGGTGTTCTCAAGCTCAATGACTTTCTGATTGGGAGATGTGTTTAATAGTGTCATTTTTCAGTGGGCAACGGAACTGACTGATTTACTTATTCATTCATTTAACAAATATTTATTGAATACAGATTTAATTATGTACCAAGTAGTCATAATACTGAGGGATTCACCTGAAAAAATAAGACACAGTCTTTTTTGCTCAAGACCACCAGCCTTATTTGGGAGACAGGTAGGTAGGTAACAGTTTTCACTGTAAGTTGTAATAAGTGCTCTAACAGAGAGGAGCCCACAGGTCTGGGGAGAGAGACAGGCATGGCCCAGTGTCTCCAATTTTGCTGTGGAGCCTTCTAAAAAGATGGAACAGGAAGAAAACAAGTGTTGAATGTGGAATATCGGAACCTCTCTAAAGGATGTTTTTCATTCATTCATTCATTTATGGATTTATTCAGTAAATATTTTTGGAGGCCCTCTAGATTCCAGTACTGTGCCAAATATAGGGATAGAAGGCGGGTAGGCATGACTCCTCCTCTTCAGCAGCTCACTGACCTGTGGAATCTTCAGCATTCTTCATTGGCATATTCCAGAACTTTAGAGCAAAAGCCACTTGGAGGCCCTCTGGTTGGTTCTGTCCCCCAACTTGAGACACAAGGTTGTGTGGGCAGACCAAGTCCCAGCACCCGGCATAGTGCTCAGAGAGGAGCACTCTAAAGCCAGGGAAATCCAACTGCTCTTACCTGATCCCCACTTTTTGTTTGTTTGTTTGTTTGAGTCTTGCTCTGTCGCCCAGGCTGGAGTGCTGTGGTGCGATCTCGGCTCACTGCAGGAGTGCCGTGGTGTGATCTCGGCTCACTGCAACCTCCGCCTCCCAGGTTCACACCATTTTCCCACCTCAGCCTCTCGAATAGCTGGGACTACAGGCCCCTGCCACGATGCCCAGCTAATTTTGTTTTTGTAGTTTCAGTAGAGATGGAGTTTGACCGTGTTAGCCAGGATGGTCTCAATCTCCTGACCTTGCGATCCACCCTCCTCGGCCTCTCAAAGTGCTGGGATTGCAGGCGTGAGCCACCGCACCCGGTCACCTGATCCCCACTCTTAACAGATCTCTGTTTAGGTCTGATCAGCTTTCCTCTATCCTTCTTGCTGCAAACTCATCCCTTTTTCATGTGGGGGCGCCATGGATGAGCTCTTCACCCTCCCTGCCCTCCAACCTCCTCTGCCTTCCTGGCTTCACTACAGCACACTAGCCTAGCCTTCTCTGTGGTTTCTGCTCACTGAAAGGCCTTGAAGATGATCAGATGATAGGTTTCTAGGAGCCCAGAATCAGGATCTTCCTGGGGCAAATGTGCGCCACCCCCTGGGGAGCTGTGGGGCTGGGGTGGGGGTAAATCAAGAGCACACTTTGGGAATTGGAGCAATAGCCTTAGGACCTGCTGGGCCTGCCCTGGGAGGCACGGGTGGGGGCGGGTCTGGGTTAAGTGGTCCCACCTGGTCCCACCTGCTGGGCCTGCCCTGGGAGGCAGGGGCGGGGGCGGGTCTGGGTGAAGTGGTCCCACCTGGGGTATAGCTGCCTTTACATTGGGTAGTGTCCTTTAGGATAGCTGAGTTAGGGAACAGGTGAAGCTGCTGTAATAGAGGCTCAAAAGACAGTGGCTGACATACAGGGGAGTTTACCACTCTTTTGTGATAAGCTGGAGGCAGGTGGGTAGTCTGGGTTATCTACCCCAGACTGGGGGTGCTACTCTGCCACTGTCAGCACAGGCCTTCCGTTGCAGGCTGCATGAGGGCTGCTCCAGTGGTGGCCAATCTCCGGCTGGTGGGAGGTCAGGAAAGAATAAAGAGTATTCTCCTTTTTATTTTTTTTAAGGACATGGCCTGGAGATTGCTTCTGCCCACACTTTCACTCACATCCCATTGGCCAGAACTTAGTCGCAAGGCCAGTTCTCATTGTCGGGGCATCTTGGACACGTAGTCTGCATCAGGGAAGCTATGAGCTCTGCTAAAGCTTGAGGGATACTAAAAACAAGGAGAGAATGGACACTGAGCATCATTCACGGTTTGTGTCGCAGGGATCACCTCAACGCTGCCGAAGATCCACGGCAGCTTTATTTCCCCCAAACACCTCAGCAGCCTTTCTGTTCCCAAGGAATAGCAGGATTCGAGGGAAAAGCCCCCAGGGCAACCAGCTCTGAGGCAGGAAGAAGACTTTGATACCGCCTAAAAATGAGGTTGGTGATGGGCTCCCTCAGAAGCCAGGCTGAGACCCTCAGTCCACCAGGGCTGGTGCCTAGAGCTTATGCTGTGGTAGCAGGGGCTGAGCACCGTGCAGTTGTGGCACCCACAGGGGCCCCTCCAGGATTCTGGGGGGTTCACACTGTCCTGCCCCAGCAGTTGCATTTGGTGCCCTCCTCTGTCCTCTTAGTGTGCCCTTTTAAATTCTATTTCCAAACAAAATGATGGCTCCTTTGTGAAAGCTCCTGTGCACGCTGCCTGAGGGCTTTCTCTGGTTACTGGAGCGTGCGTGTGCCCTCCCACAGGACAGAAGTGCCAGGGAATTACCCTGAGGAGTAGCTCCCAAACAATACTAAATGGAAGCTGGCGCATAAATAGCCAACTCTGGAATGTGTTCTATGCAGTCTCTGAGATGCCCAGTGGGACTGAGCCCCAGTTACCCACAACAGTAACCTGCTCCCTGTACTGGCTTTTTTTCCTTTCTTATTTTCTTTCTTCCCTATAGGTACTTTTTGGAGTGACTTCCCAAATCAACTATTTGTCCTAATGTCATTGTCTCTGACTCTACTTCTGGAGAACTCAGACCAAGAAACCTGGGTTGATTGGTTCTCCTTGCTCTCTCCAGAGAGAAGATCTGACAGCCAAGGCAGAGGACTCCAAACTGGGAATGAGCAGGAGCTGCGTCTTACTGTCTCTGTAGTCCCAGCACCCGGCATAGTACCACACACAGGACAGGTGGATACGTGCCCAGAAATTATTCCATTAGATTGAGTTAATTAATTAAAGTGTATTCTCTCATCAACTTGCTGTGTGATTTTGGGCAAGTCACTTTACCTCTCTGAGCCACACTTTCACCCTCTACAAATACATCACCTACTTAGAAGATGAAATGAGATAACAGGTGTGAATGAGCTTTGTGATTCTAACATCTGCTGAATCTTAAGGGGTGAAAGATTAGAAAGCTGCCTTTTATTCTTGTTGCTGCTTTTTGAAATGACCAAATGAGAACAATTTAATGACTAAAAGACAGCATCAATTTTCTCATTGAAATTCTTTTATTCGACAAAGTGGATAATCTTAGTGGAAGGAATATACATTATATTTTCTGTAAGATGCATTAAAGTTGTTTTCCTTTTGAATTCAACATGCTGTTTCTGAATATTTGTTCTGAATTGGTCTTGTGCCAAAAAATAAATAAATAAATAAATAAATAAAAAATAAAGAGGAAGGCTTCTTCCCACTAATTTTCTCATTTGATAGCTGAGAAAATGGAACAGGGAGGACTGTGTCCCTAGGGCTACAGGCTAGTTAGGAAAATTCATTCATTCTGCAGATACCACGTGGGCACAGTTATGACCAAGCACTGTGCTGGGTGTGGGTGTGCCTTGGTGAGCCCAAATGGTCACAATTCTGCCACCATGAAGCTGTCAGTCTCATGGAGGCTGTGACTCTGAACAGAACAGTCACACTAGGGGTTGAATAGCAAGTACTATGACAGAAAGGAACATGTTTCTTCAAGAACTAAAGCAATGGACCTAAGCTTGTGGTGGTGGGGAATGGAGAGAGAAGGTACCCAGAGAAAGACTATTTGAACTGAAGTCTGAGGCATTATCTGGGAGGAAAAGGAAGGGACAGCCTCCTAGAGGAGATAGGATATGCAAAGATCCTGTGACCTGAGGTGGTACGTACATGGTGGGTTTGAGGAAGTGAAAGAACGTCTTTGTGGCCAGAGCATGGAGTACAAGGTGTGGGCTGATGAGAAATGAAGCTGCAGAGGTGAGCAGGAGGGTCCACATGGGTCTCTGGAGGGCATGTGTGCTAAGCCAACTGTGGGAATCCAAGTTCTATTCATGTTTTTCTGCCCGAAATTGTCTATAAAAAATTTAAAATACAGAAAAGTTGCACAGTGAACACTCATATACCCACCACTTGGATTCTACAATTTGCATTTTGCTCTGTTTGCTTTATCACATATCTTTACATCAATCCATCCCTATTCATCTATTAATCCATCTTATTTTTCATGCTCTTCAAAGTAGGTTATGACATCAACGCAGTTCAGCCCCAAACACTTTGGCCTGCATATCGTATCACTGGCAAAAGCATACTGCTGTGCAGCCCAGATCCTTATCAAGATACCAAACGTTCCATCACTCCTGAGAGTTCCTTTGTGTCCCTTCTCAGTTAATCCTGCCTTCAACTTTCAGGCAACCACTGTTCTGATGTTTTGCACCGTAAATTAAATTTACTTATCCTAGAACTTCATATAAATGGAGTGATTCATTATATCCCTTTTTGGGCAATGCTTTTTTAACTCAATGTTTTAGAGATTAATTCATATTGCATGTATCAAGAGTTCCTCCCTTTTTGTTGTAAAATAGCTTCCCTTGTATGTATGTGTTACAATTTGGTCTTCCATTCTAATGTTAACATTTGGGTTGTTTCCTGTTTGGGGTGATTAAGAGTAACACTGCTATGAACATTTTTGTACAAGTCTTTCTGAGGATGTGTGTTTCCATTTCTCTTGGGTAAATACCCAGGAACAGAATTGTTGGGTCGTAAGGTTGATGTACATTTAGTTTTATAAGCAACTTGCAGACGTTTTTCCAAAGTGGCTATATCGTTTTGTATTCTCATGAGCAGGGTAGAATTCCAGTTGTTCCACATACTCATCAGTACTTTCTGTCGTCAGCCTTTTACATTTTTAAATTGGTGAGTGTGTAATGATAGTTCATTATCATTTTAATTTGCATTTCTCTGGTGGTTAGTTGATGCTGAGAACTTTTTCCATGTGCTTATGGGCCATTTGCACTGAGTTTTGGTGAACTATCTGTTAAAATCTTTTGTCTACTTTAAAAAAAGAGAATTATTTATCTCCTTATTACTAAGTTTTAGGGGTTTGGGGTGTGTGTGTGTCCTGCATTTAAGTCCTTTGTCAGATATATACGGTAATTATTTTAGCCAACAAATGTTAATTGAACAACTGCTAATACCAGGCAATGTGCTAAACTAGACCGCCTGGGGTCTGCCTGTGGAAAGTCACAGTCTAGGTCCCCTGACTAGCAAATCCAAAGCTCTTCCTACTAAACTCACCTTCCTCAGAAGAAGAAAGCTTTAGAGTCCATGTTTCTTCAGGATCCTTGAGCTAGCAGGAAGGGCCTCAAAGGAGACATCAGATCCCAGCTCAGCCACTTACTTGTTGTGTGATTGGGGGCAAGTCACCTAACTTCTCTGAGCTTTTGTTTACTCATCTAAACAAAGGGAAGGGAAGGGGAAAAAAAAGGACCTACCTCATAGATTTGCTGTGAAGACTAAAGGAGGCAAAAAACACCGGGCATACAGTAGACCCTAAGCCAATGTCAGTTTTCTTTCTTTTTCTTCCCCTGGGATGAGAGACTGCGCTAACCCTGAGGTGACTTAAGCAAGGCTTGACCTGTCTTTGCAGGGTTCTAATAGAGAAAAACTATGTAGTTTAAAACTTAGATGTTATGATGGTGCTAACAAAGTAGTGAGTACTTATTCCTCCGGGGTTGTGCTCAATGGCCCCTGTTTTCCAGAACTGATGAGATTTCCTGGGTTTGCTAACGGAGTATGTTTTTAATGGGCTTCCTGATTTCTCTCCATCAGCAAAGAGCTGAGGGAGAAGCACGCTGGCCTGGGAGGGAGAGGGTCTATGTTCCTGGCCTGTCTTAGTCTTAACCAACCATGTGCTCCAGGCAGGTTTCTCTCACTCCTTTTGTGCAGACCCTTTGGAGTAAATCAAGGAGTGGGGCAAAGCAATTTCTAAGGTCTCTTTCAGTTCAAATATTCTGTGCTTGCAGGTTTCTTGGGTCTCTGATGAATGCTGGACCACAGCTTGGAGACACATTTTCAAGCAGAATTGACTGTTAGATCAGTAAGCATTTATTAAGCACTTTTTAATGATCTTATGTTTTGAGACTTGGGGTGGGAGGACAGAGGCCCAAAGGAACTATTAGATGTATCACAACTCAAACAGTCTCAATCAAACCTAAATTTAAAAATAATTGATAGGAAAGATGTTAATGTTCTTGAAAAAAACAAAGACAAAATAACTGCATACCCAGTTACTCAGACACCTCTGTGTTCAATTTTCCTTTAAGCAACTTCTTAACAGTCAATTAATGATTCTCTTTATTTACCCAATTGGTGGAATTGGGGATTGTCTCACTACTCCCTTTATTTTTGTCTAAGTAGAAAACATATTTGTTGGCTGTAAGGGTTTTAGATGATTTTTTGTTTGTTTGTTTTCAGATTATATATCCATGAGATGAAAGCCATATCTCTTCTCTAATTTACTAATTTGGTAAATTCAAAGCTTCATGGGAGGGATTTGTGTAAACTGTGGTTGAAAAGGAAGGCAGCTCGTGGGAATAACAGCAGCCAGGCTGGCAGTGCTTGGAGGGGCTTCCTCCGGCCCCAGCCTGGGGCTCCCCTGAAGTTCACAGCTAAGTGGAGCCAGCCCCAGGAGGCAGCATTGCCATGCTTCAGAGCAACCAGCTGCCTTTGTCACCTCCTAGGTGGGCACATTACTCTGGGACTCGGATTCCTCACCTGTATAATGGAGATGGTGGTAATGCCAACCCTGCCAGATTGTTTAAGGAGTACGTGGGGTGGTGAGTGTAAAGCACTCAGTACAGTGCCTGGTGTATCACAGGCTCCACATCCATGCTACCTGTCGCAATTATCAGTATGAAGGGAACAGTGTTGGAGGCCCCTTAGCTTCTAGTCACTTGGATGTAAGGGACCCCTTGAGCAGACACCTAGGTGTCAGCCTCTGAATCCTTTCAGTTCTCCCTCAGGGATATGTCTCCTCTGGATTGTCCCCAAGCCTTTATCCTCAAGTAACAATTTTCCCAACAGTTTTTTCCTTCTGAAACTCTTGGTCTCCATTTATATGTAAATTGGATGTCTGAGCTCCTGAGGCCACAGAGTTTGTTGAATCTGGCTTTCACATTTCAAGGGAAGTAAAGAAATACCACAACAGTGGGGGATATAATTTTCAACCCAGAATAAATCTTCCTCTTCCCAGTCCCTGATAATCTCCCATTAGTAGGTGCTAGGACTAGGGGTGGTGAATTTCCTATTGCAAAGGGTCTCCGCAAGGCTATTCCCCAAGGGGCTCATTTAACAGGGCCTCTGTCATAGTCTATCAACACCTCTCAGGCCTGGCACTTTCTACCTCTTTAAGCTTTTTCATACCTGCAGCAAATGCTTCCAAGCAACAGGGGTCAGGGTAAAGGCCTGCTTGATTGCCTTTCCCCGTAACGCCTCCATCCCCTTCCTCCAGGTCCTGAAGTCCCCAAGACCAGTGTTGTGCTGAATTGGAGGAGGCAGTAGAGGGGTAAGTAAATCCTAATAACAAATACTACTGTATAACAGCATATTGGATGCCAGTCCCCATTGGCTAACCAAATGCTTTCCTTGCATCATCTCATTTCATTCTCAAGAACCCTGGGAGCAGATACCATTATTCACTCAACAAGAATCAGGAAGCTGAAGCTCAGAAAGGTTCGCCAATTTGCCAGACACATGAACTTTGCTAATGGTAGATCTGGAATTGGAGTCAGGCGTTCTGATTCCCGAGAGCAGCATGCCATCCTCTGCTGTAAGTGTGATCCTCATGGGAGGGATGAAACCAGGATTTGGCCTTGGGCCTGTCTGACTCCTCAGCCCTGCTCATGCTGCTTAGGAGAGACTCACTGTAGATATCATACAATGAGTTTTCAAATAAATAAGATGCAGCAAAACCCAGAGAACATCAAAACCCTGTCGGATGCAATTTAATGTCTCTTAGAGATTCAGGGAAGCACATTGTGCTCATTCAGGAATTCAGGACCACGGCTGCTGTGTTGATTGCACTGAAGATGGGCAGAGCTAGTCAACTGCTAAGGCTTCCAGGGAAGGAGAACCAGGTAATGGAAAGTTTTCCTGCACTGTCTTAGTTTATCTTCTTATGAAAATGGTGATTGGATTTTAGAGCCAGGGATGGGTGAAGCTCATAGAGAACTGTTTAGATATGAAGACAGTTTGATCCCACTCACCAGATAGCCTATAATAAGGAATAATAGTAGGTACCACTGAATTTATATGCTAAGCAGTTTCTAGACACACACACATATATTTAACATAGTATCTCATTCAAAGTTTATCAACTTATGAGGTGGATATTTTCCCAGGTTGACAGATGAAGGCATGGCCACCCAGAGATGTTAAGTAAGTGATACAATGTCACACAGCTGGGAATTAGAGGGTTTGAACCTGGGCACTCTGGCTCTAGAATATGTGTTTTAATCATGTTCTATATTCTGTAACTATTTAGTGAGCCTCTGATGAGTGGCTAGCATGATGCTAGGAATATTAACGTGTTAACCCCCAGACCCCTGCACATCTTCTTCCTTAACAGGAATCATATGGGGACTGGTCCATGGCTTTCTCCCTAAGATCATGTGTGTTCCATGGGGCAGGATCCCAGCCAGCTTGCCCAGCTGCATACTCAGACGTTGGTAGAGGCTCTGGCATTCAGCATCAACTGAGAGATTGAGACACTTCAGCTCATCCCACCACAACTAGCCAGGTGAGCTCCAAGCCCAACGGCTAGAGCTGCAAGAGGACCTCGGGTTGGAAAATGTGAAGCAGGGAGAGTGGAAACTCCAGGGAAAAGAAAGGGCTTCTGTAGCCTAAGGCCCTTCTGTTGTAAGGCCCTGGGTCATTTCTAACAGCATCGGCTTGTCAGAAATGCAGACTCGGACCCATCTCAGTCTTGCTAATCTGAATATGCATTTTAACAAGATCCTCAAGTAATTTGTTGCACATGGAAGTGTGAGAAGCACTGGTGCTATGGCCTCAATGTTTGTGTCCCACACCCTAAATTCACATGTTCAAATGCTATCCCCCAAAGTGGTGATGAGGCCTTTGGGAAGTGATTAGGTCATGGGGTTGGAGCTCTTATGAATGGGAAAAGTGCACTTACAAAAGAGACCCCAGAGAACGCCCTCACCTCTTCTATGAGGTAAGGACGCAGCCAAAAGGCGCCGTCTGTGAACCAAGCAGCAGACCCTCACCAGACACCAAATCTGCCAGCTCCTTGATCTTGGACTTTCCAGCCTCCAGAACTGTGATAAATACGTTTATTGTTTATAAATCACCCAGTCAAAGGTGTTTTGTTACAGTAGCTTGAACAGACCAAGATGACTGGTATCAGGAGCTATCATCAGAATGGCTGAGATGACTCTAAAACTCTTTGTGGAACTGGCTGGTTCCATAGGTTTAGCAGGCAAAGGTCAAGTTCAAAAATGTCAGCTCTGAGAAGTTAATATGCTAAATCCCGGGGGTTAGTATCAGCTGTGGGAAGGTTGGACCTGCAAGCAGGACTGAATGTGATCCCATGCCAAAGGTCGCTTGTATCTCTCTCTCTCTAACTTTCTGTGTGTGAACTGCCCTAGACTTCCCTCATTGGGGGTAGCCAGGTGTGCAAATGTGCCTGTCCGGGAGAGATGCAAGCATTGATCCACAAGGTTTGAAGTCACTCTCTAAGTGGAATCAGACTAACCTCACCTCTGCTTGTTGTGTCTACTGCTGCCCTGATTCTCGTTCATGAATACATAAGTGTATATTCCATGTACAGCTAGAAGTCTGTCCATATATAGGATTCTAGTATTTTACACAGAACACTTTGCAGAATACAGTTCTCTGCTGGAGTCCCTCTCCGCTTATATTAGACTTAATTATTTAAATTTCATCCGTTAGTAGTTCTATATTTAATTTTTAAAATTAAATAAATTATTCACCTATTAATAAATAATAAAGCTTAACAGCTGTTAACGAGCATTCGAAATAGATAAATTATTACATTCTGTACATAATACCAATATTTACCCATGACACAGAAAAGTCATACCTATAAGAAACTTTACCTTTTTGACCTGGTTCTCTTTTACTGTTAGCAAGTAAGAACTAATCACTCTATTATGTCACATAAATAAGAAAGGGAGGGGGAGATGAAGGTGATTTACATGCTAAGAGCATGGTTTGTTCAACTCTTTTGACTGCTCTAGCCCAGCCCATGCTCCCTCCCATCCCCAACAACTAGGGGTAGATGGAGAGTAGCCCACGAGGGTTGCCATTGGTTACATGGTGTTATAAACCACTCAAGAGTAAATTGCCCATCCCTCTCTTGCTGGGTGTTTCCCCAGAGTATTGCTAAAAGAGCCTCATGTAAAACCAGAAGTAGGAGGGAGCTACACACTGAATAAGAAAAGCATCCATGAAAATACTGTTACTTTTATTATACAAGGAGTATAAAAGGCATATAAATAAAAATATTTTATTATGTGATTTGAACATTAAATTTCATTGCCATACCCCACATGCTTTGTTATGCAGACTGACGTCTGCTAGGAATGAGATTCTGGCATTGCCTTTCTAGCTTGTGTCATTCTAAGAGGTCCTGAAACAGTGTATTAGAATTTCCACTTATGAAAAAGCTACCTGTGTGTGTATGTGTGTGTGTGTAGGTGTGGGATGTGTGCATGGAAGTATGTATATATGTATATGCATGTGGATGAAAAAATGTAGATACACTCGCACGTGTAGTCACTCATTCTGTTTGTCAGTTAACTATTTATTAAAATGTCTACTATGTACTGTTTTACATGCAGAGGATTCAGCAATGCACCTAAACAGAAAAAATCTCTGTCTTCATGGACTTAATATTCTCATGGGAGAGGGTATTAGGCCATTCTTGCATTGCTTTAAAAGAATACCTGAGACTGGGTCATTTATAAAGAGAAGAGGTGTAATTGGCTCACAGTTCTACAGGCTGTACAGGAAGCATGGGGCTGGAATCTGCTTGGCTTCTGTGGAGGCCCCAGGATCCTTGCAATCATGGGGGAAGGTGAATGGGGAGCAGGTATCTCACATGGTGGGAGCAGGAGCAAGAGAGAACAGGGAGGAACTACACACTTTTAAACAACCAGACCTCGCAGGAACTCACTCACTATCCCTAGGATGGCACCAAGGGGATGGTGCTAAACTGTTAATGAGAACTTTGCCCTCATGATCCAATCACCTCCCACCAGGCCCCACCTCCAACATTGGGGATTACAATTCAACATGAAATTTGATGGGGACACAGATCCAAACCATATCAGAGAGAAACACCATATCCAAACCAACAAACAAGCAAATATTAAGTGAAGAAAACCAATTAGAATGAGTGATCAGGGTGCTACCTATGACAGAGTGACCAGGAAAGGTGTCTTTGAGAGGGTAACATTTAGACAGAGACCTTCGTAAGGGGAGGGAATGAGGTGTGCTGGAGGGGCAGGAATCCAGGAGGAGGGTTCAGCTTATGCTAAAGTGTGGACACAAAGGCTCACTTAGAGGTTTGGGGAACACTGAAGAGGGTGTGGAGAACAGTGAGTGAGACGGGTTCTGTGTACCAGACAACAAGCTCCTCAAACTAGGAACCATGGTGCCAGACCCATGGGGTGAAAGGGGCTTCATAGCTCACCTAGCCAAAGCCCCTCATTTTCTGGGCAAGTTGGAGCCAGAACTGGGCTTTTGCACTTAGGGGTCCTAACCACAAGTCTGGGGGCTCTGCCTCTCCCTGCCTCCATTCCCTACCCCTAAGTGACTCAGCTTCCCTGGTACAGGCCTGAGCTCACAACAAAAGGGGCTACCTCCTACACAAAAGGGGCTACTTCCTGCTTGTTTATGGACTGATCCTGGCTCTCGCTCCCTGGCTCAGCCAGACTCAGAGCCTCTGGCATTTCCTTAACCTCTCTTCCTCTCCCTGACCTTCCAGAAAAGGACTGGCGTAGCTTGAAATCATCATTTGCGCTTGTGCCATTCTTTGCTTTTACAAATTGCCTAGGGAGGCTTCATTAGGCTTCAGGTCTCACGAGTGAGGGAGGTGGGGAGCTACAAACATTATTTTGGGAGAGGGGATGTTAAGGAGATGGTGATATTTGTGTTGAGAAACTCTGAGGCCCAGGGAAGTGACTGAGACAGCTTTCCTGGAAGACAGTGACAGGCAGGCCCTGGCTTCCAATGGAGGGTCTTGGATTCAAGGTGGGGCTGTGGGTTATCTCCGCTCAGTCACTCTTTCCAGGGATCTCTGAGCACCGGGGGCCTAAATACTTTCTGTTTTTGGAGACCTGCTGTATCTGTTAGTATTAGGTTCAGCTGCAGGACAGAAAGGCCAAATATTGCGTAGGCTACTGGCCAATATAATTCGAGTTTGCTCTTCTCTCATGTAAAAGAAGCCTGGGTTGGCAATCCAGGCCTATCAAGAGGGCTCCTTGGTACCATTCATGTTCCAGCCTCCATGTGTCTTTCTGTTTCTCAAGGCCACACCATGACTTAAGATGGCCACTAGAATTCCAGTCATCATGTTGACATTCTAGATAGAAAGTAGGAGAAATAGGGTATCTATCAGCTGAGAAACCTCCCTTTACAAATCCTTTCCAAAATCCCCACCAGTGACTTCCCCTTAGATTTCCCTGGTCACCCCCATCTGCGGGGAAGGCTGAGAAATACTTTTTTATTAGGTGGCACATTTCCACTCTAAAGAAATGGTCATTCTGAAAGACCAGACCCCGTCTCACTCACTATTCTCCACACCTCTTCAGTGTTCCCCAAACCTCTAGTGAGCCCTTGTGTCCATACTTTAGCACAAGCTGGATATATGGTATTAAATCTCTGCCACTTATGCCAACAGAGCTCAGACCAGCTCAGGCCCCTGTCTGAGGTCCCCAAACAGGTGGGGGATGGCAGAGAACAGGCATCCCTCGAGGTCCTGGTTGGTTGGAAAGAAGAAGGGGACTCCTGTGTTTAGCTCTCTCTCTCCAGATGGAATTATTCTCAGTGGATTTGTTAGGGGTAAGAATGAAGGACTTAGATGGAGGCCATCCTTAGAAAGATGATCCCCCCTCACCCTTGAATTTCTGTAACACCTGCACGTGAGTATGCTGGTCCCTGGACATGATTTCCTCATTTCTCTTTATAAAATGTGATGATATTGTAGTTCATAAGGCTGTAAGGAAGAACAGAGAATATGAAGAGAATACAAAACCTGAAGCAAAATTTTGTCATATGGTAGGCACTCAGATACAATAACAGTTTATTATTGTTATATGTGTGTGAGCGCACATGTGCTTATATAAACACGTGTGTGTGTGTAAGACGTGTGTATGCGTGATTGTTCATGGAGAGGATGGCACAAAAGACAGAAAGAGAGGCTGTGGCAGGCTTTGGTTTTTGTGTGTCCTGTGTCCTGCTCTGCTACCCAGCAGGGCAGGGCAGGGCAGGGCAGTGGCGACAGGGCCCGCCTCTCACAGAATTGAGTTTCCATGGGAGGCGCTTTAACACTAAAAATTCCTGCAGTCCAATTTTGAGGGCAACAGGCAGAGAGAAGCCGGGTTGCCAGGCAACCAGCCATTAACAGGAAATTAGTCGCTCATCTCTGAATGTCCTGTCCCATTTCCTTCCTACCTCCCCCACTTCTGCCAAACAGAAACACTCACATACAGGGACACACACAGAGCCATACAATTGAGTGTCTCCGGGAGCTTCTACAGAGAGAATTCGCATTGCTGGACTCACATCCAGCTACAGCCGGCAGGCCAGAGCATCACCAGCCACCTCGTCCTCTTTCCCCACCCTCTGTTTCTCCTTCCCTACCCATTCCTCTCCAGGCATCGCTCAGCCCTGTGTCCCAGTGGGCCCTAACGGCCTGTGTTCATGTATTTTTCCCCTCGAGCTCTCTTAGGGCAGGGACCTTTCTTTTTCACCAATCTGAAAGCTCCCTACAAGTAGTGCTCCCCAGCCTCTCAAATCTCACCCTAACCTCATCTCTCAAACCCTACTCAAACCCTATCCCAAACCCAAATCCCAAGCCTGATTTTTGGCCCAGGTTTCTTGCTTCAGGAGCTGGGCTGCACCTGTCGTCAAAGGGGCAGGGCCACCTCAATACTCACTTGGGGTCTGCGAGAAATGGATGGCCCATCTGGGGAAAGAAAGGGGAGTGGAGCAGGCTTTCCTGACCTCCCATATTGGCCAGGCCTAGGTCAGGGGCTCAGGCCAGGAGCTACTTTTGCCTCAACCCCATCCCAACAGAGAACAGTGAAGTGGGGGCCCCTTCAGGTCACCTGATACCTCCCGTGAAACAGGCCCCTTCCTTGGATCTGTTCTGCCCTCATGGGTAGCACTTGGGGTCTTCATAGACACAAATATATCTGGAGAGAAAGCTGCATACCCAGTATTACCATCTCCAGCCCCAGCCGTATTTCTAGCCAGTTGACCTTGAGTCCTGAGGCCCCTTCTCCACCTATTCCATCCCTCCACACATTCATGGACATGGGCAACTGATCCCCAATTAGCAATGTCAATTGGACTACACACTAAGCTAGACTCTGCTGTAATTCCCCTCTTGGAAGGAGCCCATGGCCCAGGGAAAGAAACAGACATGTAAGTAGTTATGTGCCCAGCAGAGGCATATGAAGGGCGTGGAGACCCAGGACAGGAGTAATCCAGTCTGTTGAAGTTGAGGGGGTGGGTAGAGAGAGAAATAAGGGAGCAGGTGATATGTCAGTTCGGAGTATGAACAGAAGCTTGCTGGACAGAAATGTTGGGGACAGTGTTGAGGAGAGCGCATTACAAGCAGAGGAAACAGCCTGGCATGGGCTGTGTATAAATAATCACCTTCCGGAATTAAGGAGCAGTATTGCTGTGTTTTGAAAGTTAATATTTAAAGAACATTGAGATAGGGGCAAGGAGGTTTAGGCCTCAGCTCTGACCCTAACTAGCTGTGCATCCCCAGACAAGTTATGTCACCTCTCTGGACTTCTGTTTTCTCATCTGTGAAACAGAGACTTGGGCAATCTCTGGGGTTGTTCTCAAGCCTGACAACCCACGGCTTTGTTTGTGTAGGATGTTCATCTGCAGGGAGGAGGCCCAGGTGGGGATGTTGCAGGGGCTGTGGTCCAAAGACCTGTCTTCTCATTTCTCGCCACTTCTCTCCCTCCCTACTCTGGGACTGCCTCATTTCCTTTCAAGGTTCTCCTGGCAGCATAGAACTCCGAGCATTACAATGACCTTTGCAGAAAATTGCTTATTTCAAAAGATTTAACTGCATTTAAAGTTAATGTGGGAGGCTTTTAAGCAGGGATTGGCAGGCATCATGGAGTGTAAGGACGGGCTGCGACGTGTCCCGGAGACCAACACATAGTTCTGAGGCCTCCCCTGCCTGAGGAATGCTCTGACCCAGGAGAGCAGGATTAAGACCTGAGCGGTAACTGTTCTCACAAATTCTGTCCTATAAGAAGCATTATTGTCATGCAGGAGAGGAAGGTGATGAGATGGGCAGAAAAACAGCTTATCCTGACTCTTCTGGGTCTCCAGCCTCTCCTGTACAGTCTACTTACTGGCAGAGCAGGAGGCTGCCTGGATGTCTTTCCTGTCCCAGTGACACCTACATTGTTTTGACTAAAGGAAAAATCCCAAGAAGACAAGAAAGGTCACGTCATTAACACACGAGGGTGTTAGCCAAAAGGAAAGAATGAGGAGGTGACCAAAAGGGAGATGGAAGGACCCCAGACAGGCTTGATGCCATGCTGTAGCTCTGGGGGGCCTCTGGGCAGCCTCTCCGCTGCCTGGCAGCAGGGCTTATGGAACAACTGACCCTGTTTCAGCCTCATGAAATCATGACTTTCAATGCCCTTCAGGGCCCCAGGGAGGAAGACGGTCTTTCAGTGACAGGAGCAGGGAGAGGAAAGCTTGACCTGTTGCCCCTGTTCCCCGGGTGGTCACTGCTTTCTGGCCTGAGGCTTTGAATCTTCAAAGCCCTTTTTAATGTGAAAGAAATGTAATTTCTTTGTCAAATCAAAGGCTCCTTAGCTGTGCAGAGGCCGCTCAGCCCAAACACCCTTGCCTTGGGCAGAGCAGAGGCCTGATGACTTGCCATGGGTGTGCTTGTGCATATTTAATTTAATTTGTATTTATGGAGCGCTGCGCTGTCTGCCTCTGTGGGGGCCTGTGTGCTTGAATGCTCCCTTTTGCAGGCATCTCTGCGGGCACGCATGCATGCCTGTGTATTATGTGTTTGGCATATGTCCACGTGCCCACATGTGCAGGCCTGGCCTAGTGATTCTGGGTGGAGTACGCTTATGTGAAGACACAAATGGATGCAGTGGCGGGGTGGGAAGAAGAGAGCCACAGAAAGCCTGTGCCTGGAGCATCTCTTGCTAAAGTGCTGAGAACACATCAGCACCTCAGAGAAGCCGCTGAAGCCTGGGCTCCAGTGAATGGAGGGCCAGAAAAGCTCAGGTCCACTGAGTTGTCACCTCACTAGAGGTCTCTGGGGACCTCAAGAGCCTAGTGACTCTCTGTGACCTGGATCTGGGCAAAGGATTTCCCATCATAGCCCCTTACCCCCTTATTATTAACTACTCAAGAATGTCCCAACCTCCTTTCTCCATCTGAGCAGTGGCTGGCAAGCTGTCTGGCTGGAGAGGGAGGAGGAGGGCATGGATATGAAGACTTTCCTGGGTAACGTGAGCAGCGGTGGAGGCTGAGGGAAATAGGAGTTTGCCCATTCAGTTCCTTTCCCAAGAGGGGAGCAAACAGCTGAGGCTGGAGCTCCTGGATTACACAGCCAAGGCCTGACCTCCTCCATCTGACTTGGTTGCCTGATCTGAAGATAGATCTTGGCTGGAGGATCTGGAGAGGCAAAGCACAGAGATGGTGGGGTAGACGAAAGGGATAGACATAAAGAGACAGGTCTCATTACTCAGGAGAAAGTTGCATTCTTAGTTTTTATAATGCTCTTAAAGAGAAGAGTCAGTTTTTCTCATGTGTAGCTGGTTGGAAAGCCAGGGCTGGGTCAGGGTTCAGAGAGCAGGAATAGGCACTGAGACCTTTTTGGCTGTGGTGATAGATGGTGCTGATGAACTTGAAAGGATGCTGTGGGTGGAGTTGGGGGAGGGGTTGCCTCATCTCAGGACAGAAGGGGCAGAAGGGGATTATTGTCTGCAAAAAGTGAGGTGGGGGTGGGGAGGCCTGAGGGATCTTTCATCTCTCAGTACCTCTTCCCTCCCTTTCTCCCCTTCTCCCTCCCGAGCTTCCTCTTCCCCAGGGTCCTTTCTCTCCCTGCTTTCTCCATCCAGGCACTCCCCAGCCCAGCTAGTCAGCCTCTCTTCTGGCTCTTGAGATCCATGAGGGACACTGGCCACTCCTGCGGGACACACAAGACTGTCCTGCACCTCTCTGTCTCTCTGTGTGATCATACTGAAAGGTTCTGCTGCTTCCTGCCCCTGGGTTGGCTAAGGGGCTGCTGAGTGCTACCTGCAGGTTTGCATCCCAGCTCCCCCTTTCAGGGACTCAGCAGTGGCGGCTGTTAAAGACAGCGTGTAATTAACATTCTGGGCTGGTAGGTGTGCAGGTACTGCAGGACTCTGAGAGCTGGGAGAGCACCTCACTCTGCATTCCCACCTCTTCATTCTCTCTCCCCAGTTTGCTTGGATTCCCATGTGCGCTCTCTTTCTGCATCTGTCTGCTCTCCTCTCTGTTATCTCCCTGTCTATCCTCTCCATCTCTCCCTGGCTCTGTGCCTCCTTCCAGCTCCTCTGGGCTCCAGCTGCCTCTCAGTCTTACACTGTTAAGTGTTTTTTTCCCGCTTCCTGTTTTGCCTCCCAGAGCCTGCCTGCCTCTTTCTTTCTAAGTGCTCTGATCTTACTTTCAGTTCCTCTCCCTGTCTCCCTGTAGGTCTCCTGCTCTATCAGCCTGTCTCTGTCTCTCTCTTTCTCCCCCCACGCTCTACCCCACTCTCCCATTTGGAAGGTAAATGTTCAAATAAATGAAAAAGGTCAAACCCCATGTGCCTGGCAGTAGAAAACAACTTTGCAACCCTGGGAGCAAGCGTGGCAGAGACTGTGTGGAACAAAAGATCCCCAATTACTGCCTCTCAGTGCCGGGCTTACTGCTCTAAAAAAAGAGGAATTCAAAGCAGGAGAGGCAGAAGGGTCTTGGTGGGGCTGTAGAGCTGGAGATATAGTAGGCAGTAGTGGGCGTGAGAGGACTCAGTCTCAAGACACTCCAAGAATTGTTTCTACCTCTCTTATCTGGCTCCAGATTCCAAGGCTTCTCTCCATCTGAGCCACTCTATGGGCCAGCTCCACTGGCCTCGCTGCATGTTAATGATGCTCATGCCCACCAAGACCTCACCCCCAGACACACGCTTACACCATTAGAATCCCCACTCTATCGCAGGCCCACAGTTCCCCAGGCCACAGCTCTGTATCAACAGGTGTCAGGGAAGCCACCCTTACGGGCTTGAGACAGGCTTCAAATTCCCTTCTTACTCTCCTCTTTGAAATCCCCTCAAATTCAATGGGAATCTCTCTCCCCAGAACAGACCTAAACTGCATTTTAACCAATTTCTATCCCTTCCCACTTCCTCTTCTCCAATGGGTAGTGGATTGATAGAGGATGGGGTAAAATTTCGCTATTTCATGTTTCCAAAGACCACCTCTGTGAGTTATAAGAAAAGCTGGTGTGATGGTTAACATTATGTGTCAATGTGACTGGGCTAAGGAATGCCCAGATAGCTGGTAAAAATGTTCTTTCTGGGTGTATCTGTGAGGATAAGTCTGGAAGAGATCAGCATTTGAAATGATAGACCAAGCAAAGAAGATCTGCCCTCCCCTATGCGGATGGGCATCAACCAATCTATTGAAGAAGGTCCAGAGAGGAAAACAAACAAACAAACAAACAAACAAAGGTGGAGGAAGGGAAAGTTTGCTCCCTGTTTGAGCTGGAACATCCATCTTTTCCTGTCCTTGGACTTTAGTGCTCCTGGCTGTTGGGCCCCAGGACTCAGACCAGGATTAATATCATTGTCTCCCTTGGTTCTCAGGCCTTCAGACTTTAAGCCACTCACTTTAAGCCAATGCATTACACCACTGGCTTGCCTGGTTCTCCAGCTTGCAGATGCGCAGATTGTGGGACTTCTCAGATTCCATAATTGTGTGAGCCAATTCCTGTAATAAATCTCTCTATATCTATACCTATGTATACTTCCTATTGATTCTGTTTCTCCAGAGAACGTTCACTAACACAGGTGGTATAGATTTCAGAGTTAGAAGTTCTGAACTCAAATCTAGCTTTCCCTACTTAATAACTTTGTGACCTTGGGCAAGTTATTTAATCTCCTGGAACCTCAGTTTCTCTATCTGTCAAATGTGGGCTCAATAATTCCTATCTTACAGAATAATTATGACATCTATCTTACAGATAATGCCTATTTCAAGGATCCACTTACTAGGAGCAGGCATAGTTGGCAGTCTGCCAGCCCAAAAAACAGTGGTATTTGGAACAACAAGTAACTTATCATGGATATGAGTTTCACAGTTCACCCTTGAGTTTATTCCGGAGGTTCAAGTGGATTCCAGCAGGTCCTGGTGACCTATTTATACTGATTTCTGGATGAAATTCAGAATTTGGCTCCCTAAAGGAGGAAAACTCTTACAGTCAGTGTTGCTGTAAGGTCTCTGCAGGACTAAGCCTTAGGAACCAGGTGTTAGCCAGCCTGATCACTCACTCTGTTTTGGTTTCTCCCCTTCCCTGTCCCACTGTCCCATTCCTCTTTCAGTGCTTTCTTCACTTCCCAAATAAATGATATTGCACCCACATCATTGCCTCAAGCTCAGCTTCTGCAGGAATCCAAATTGAGATAGCATGATATTGCATAAAGACTCTGGATTTTAGGATCTTGTTCCAGTGCTGACATGATTTAGCTGAAGGTTCTTGCCTTATTTCTTGGTCTATTTTCTGCTGCCATAGCAGAATGTCACAGACTGGATAATTAAAATAGAAATTTATTTGGTTCATGGCTCTGGAGGCTGGAAAGTCCAAGAGCATGGCACTGGCATCTGGTAGGCCTTTGTGCTGTGTCATAAGGTTGTGGAAGACATCACATGGCAAGAAAGTGTGAGAGTATGTCAAACAGAGGGAGAACATTAGAATAGCAAATGCATCCTTTTTATCAGTAACTCACTGTCACAATAATGGCACTGATACATTCAGGAGGGTGGCTCCCTCATGGCCCAGTAACCTCTTAAGGGACCCACTTCTTAATTCTGTCACAGTGGCAATTAAATTTCTTTTCTTTCTTTCTTTTTTTTTTTTTTGAGATGGAGTTTTGCTCTTGTTGCCCAGGCTGGAGCGCAATGGCATGTTCTCACTTCACTGCAACCTCTGCCTCCTGGATTGAAGCGATTCTCCTGCCTCAGCCTCCCGAGTAGCTGGGATTACAGGCATATGCCACCATGCCTGGATAATTTTGTATTTTTAAGTAGAGATGGGGTTTCACCATGTTGGCCAGGCTGGTCTCGAACTCCTGACCTCAGGTGATCCACCTGCCTTGGCCTCCCAAAGTGCTGGGATTACAGGCGTGAGCCACCGCACCTGGCCAGGCAATTAAATTTCAATGTGAGCTTTGGAGGAGACGTTCAAACCGTAGTACTTCATAACCAATTTTGATCGTAATTTTTGCATCTATGAAATGCGGCTACTAAAAATTCCTTCCCTACCCATCTTAGAGACTATGTTATGATGAGATTAAATGAGATAATGTGAGTAAAAACAATAACAAAAAAGCAAACCATAAATCAATATGTACATGTAAGGAGTTACCATTGTCATCAATATTTGATCTTGTACATTCAACTCTCACCATCAAAAGGCATTCTGGGAGTGGAGATTTCAGGGCCATCTTCCCTGGCACAGATTTGGCCCAGCCTGTCCACCAGCCTCTTTTCATTCTTCGTGCACCTTTTGCACTGTGATCACTGAGGGCTCCCACTTACTCTTCACTTGGTTCCCTGACTTTGAAGTTATTTAAAGGAACTGTTATTACTGACTTTGGAGTTCCTCGCAAGGGGATTCTCAGATGCTCTTCCTGGACGTTTGACTTCAAATGTACATCTGACCTGCCATGCACTCTTTTCTTGTAATAAATAATTAATAATAAAATACAAATATATAATATAGATTATATATACTTACATGATGCCTTTCCCTTTACATCTTTACATGACTTCTTTTTCTCTGCTAGTTAGCCATGCAGAGGGATTTTTTTTTTCCTTTCCAGAAACCAGTCTTTTTGATCCTCAGCACACATTTTTTCCTGGCTTTCAATGAGGATTTTCTTTATTTTTTTTTTTAAATAGTCTATGGGTTTCTTATGCTTTTAAAAACGTTATTTAAAACTTTCTTTTAACCATTCCTTTTGATTTTTTTTTCTTCAACACATGCTCTCATTTTCTATATTTCTGTCTACAAGAAATGAGCAGTGGCATAATGGGTATTTTCGGCTTTCCCACCAGGGGATTAAACTTCAAGGTGCTGTGGTCTGAAGGAGGCAGAGCTTCACCCATAAACGTGTTTTGGCCAGTTCCTGCCCTTCCCTCCAGAAGCACCCCTGCCCCTTCCTCACGCTGCGACCAGCAAGCCTCGTGCCTCTGATGGGTGCCCTTATCTCTGTCACCACCGGGGACTCGCTGCACAGTGCCACTTTATCACTTGCACCAGCTGCCTGAGCTCACTGCACCTCACCCTTAATTAATTACACCCTCTGCCGTAAGGAGCCATCTCCCTCCCGAAGACAGCCTTCAAACCCCGTCAGATGAAGAAGCAAAACCCTTTCATCTTTCCTGATGGCTCCTCTTTTTCTATGTCCTTTTTCCCCCTTCCTGCCAACACTGATTCCTTTGTAAATCTGCTTGTGCTCTTGGTCTAGAGCCATCCACAAGGCCTGGACTCTGCAGTGAAATCAAGCTCCAGCAAGCAGGTTGTAGGGCCCATTAAGTGTGGTGGGGAGCAGAGGCAGGGTGTTTGTTCTTACGAGAACCCAGAGGCCAGTATTCAAAAGTGGTCAGAGGGCATGGGAGCATGTGGCAAGGTGGTGTATGTGTCCCAGGTAGGGGGAGCAGTGACTGCTGGGGATCAGAGATAGGCTTCAGATATGGTTGTGAAGAATATTCTCCTGTGATATCATGTTTCACTATTGTATCATAGACAATGAGAGACCCTGCCAACAGAGGCACAGGGAGCAATGGGTTCTGCAAATCATGATGCAGACAGCAATGCTAACAGTGAGAAGCCTCAGCATAGAGTTGCACAGAGAGACTGCCTCTGCATTCGTGACACTGACAGCACAGACACCGTAACTCCAGCCATGACAGACTCTGCACACAGGGACCCAGGAAGTGAAGGGTACTGCAGACCATACCTCTGACAGTGACAGACCCCAAACATCCACAGAGACAGTAACATCAGCACTGACAGGCTCAGCAAACAGAGAAATAGGGAGGAATGGGCTCTGTTGACATCGTAACACCAACAGACACTGCAACAAGTACTGCAAACAGTGACACAAACAGTGCTAGCCTCTCCCAATAATACCGAACTCTGCAAATAAAACTAAACTCCACAGAATAACGAACAGTGCCACGGTCTACAAATGGTGACACAGGCAATGACAAGCTTTGCAAACAGCTCCAAGCTCTGCAAATAATGACACACAGGGCCAAGCTCTGCCAACAGTGAGTATAGCTGCACCTGGGGTGTGGACAGCCAACCAAGGGCCACGCCTGGTTATTTCAAACACTGGCCCTGAGAGCACCCACCTGCTATCACCGTCTCTAACACTCCCCATCTCCCTCCCACTCTCTCCACTGCTTCAAGCCTCCTTTCATTTGAAAATCCTTCACTTGACCCGCTCTTCCTTCCTCTTATCTGTGGGTGTTCTGCCTTTCAGAGCTAAGCCTTTCCCATGAAGAGCCAGGCCTAAGGCCTTCTGGAACGCACTCCCTCGGCACCCTGGGAAGTCACGCCCTCCACCAGAGCCCTCACCTTCATGCCCTGTGGTTTCTGTAGCTGAGCTGCCCACTCACCCTCAGCTTTCAGACTGACCTTCCTTACCCCTGGTTTCTGGAATCTGCCCCCATCTGCCTGAAACAGGGGGTGGGGAAGGGAAGGATGACCCCCAGACCGCACGAAGCCATGTCTGCTCATTTCTGCTTCCTCCTTCACTATGACCCTGTGAGGGGCAGGGTGTGAGGAGGCAGAAGCACACGAAGGAGAATTCACCTGCCAGGGCCATAGAGATCCTGCGCTGCCGTCCAGCACTGGGATTCGTGTCTGCCCGACTCAGGTAGATGAGTTACTATTATGGGTGATGTAGCAAAGCGGTTTGGTGTGCAACTCACAGGCAAGAACTGCTTGAATCCTGGCTCTGTGATCTGTGGGAAATCATGTAACCGCTTGCCTCCTCGGTTTCCTCACCTGGAAAATGGGGATAATAATTATACTTATCTGAGAGTGTCTGAGTGAGAATTTAATGATACCTAAATGCCTAAAATGATTTTTTTGGAAGCTGCAACTGACCTGCTCAGCCCTGCTCTGGTCTCATTTCTTCAGCCTCTCCCCTGTCCCCTCTACTCCACACAGCCTCCTCGTTCTCTTCCAACCAGCTGGACCCCCCTCTGCAGGGGTGATACATGCTGTTCCCTGTGGATTGAGCTTTCCCAAGTGTCCACCCAGCTCGCCCCTCACCTCTTGTAGGTCTCCAGGCTCAAGTGTCATCCCCACAGACAGACTTCCCTGACTGCCCTGGTAAAGCAGCGCTTTCTCTAGCTCCCACTCCCCTCAGCCTGCTTTATTCTTCTTTTGTGGACACCTTTATTGCAAGTCCTGTAACCTCTGGGAGGGCCTGGAGCTCAGGGGTGTGGGTTGCAAATGTAAACAGGGCAATGCAGGGAAGCCAGCATCTGTGGGAGGTGAAGGAGCTGTGCTGTGGCTCCCTGAGGACTTGAAGCCAGGCCAGGAGGATGTCGCTGGCTCTTCGTAGGGATCCCTCACCTTGGCACGGCTCAGCCGAGATGGCCCTTCCCCTTCAGCAGCCCTTTGGTAGGAAGTGGGAGGCCTGCTGGCAGCAAGGGAGATGACACGCCTGAGCCTTGGCACTGACACTTTTCCCCTGGCAAATAGGCATGAGGGCTGGAAGAGGAGAAAACAAAACTGGCTAGAAGAAGGCAACCTTCCCTGCTGTGGTGAGCGACAGTCGTGAGCTGTCAGCTCCTCTGGGACATCCTCTCCCTTTCAGTTCCCTGCCTGCAACACAGTTCTCCCTCTCTCCCACCAGAGAAGGCTTGGGCTGGCAGAGAGAAGAGAGAGAATCACCAGAGAGGGGCCAGGCAGAGGGGAGATGAAACCAGCATGTGCTGGTGCATTCGAACTGCACTGAGCTCAGACATACAGGCTCTGAGACTGGAACAGTGCTTCCCTCTTGAGGCTTCCTTCAGGCAGGGCCCACAGAAGCTGCCGCTGCACTCTCTGAATTCCAACACTCCAGATGTGCAGGGGGCCAGATACACAAACCAAAGCCTCAGAGTTTTGGGTTGAGATGCCTGGGCAACAGAGAGCAAGGACTCTGCCTCATTATGGGATGCAATAAGCAGGTAACTTCTTTCACTGAAAGACTGGATTCTCCTCCAGGTCTTGAGTTGAGATCCTGGGTCTGCAGCAGGTCATCTGAGCATCAAACATAGTATTAACCTTCTCGGTATCTTGACTGCCGAGTGAGCAAATACTGTGCAGTCAGGAAAATGGCAGCTTAGTTATGGGCCAGTCCTATTGTCGTGTGGGCTCTGCAGTCCCCTGAGTCCAGGCTTGAGGGTGCTGCACTGTGCTATCCACAGATCCAGTCTCTTTCTGTCTCCTGTCCCTGCTCCATAGCTGCACATCCATGGAATCTTCCTTGAGGTGTGGTGAGTTGCTCTACTACTTGTCCAGCATTTCCAGAACATGTTGGAGGGAATCAAAGCCTTCCTGTAGAAACTAATGGGGACAGATTTCATACTCTGGAAGAGTGTTTTAAGCAGATGAATAAGCAAATGCCAGGACATGGGAAAAAGCTAGAGGAAGCAAGAAATGAACAAAGCCTTTGTTGGATGGTGTGGGGACTGGAAAAAAGAGGGGTCAAGGCAGACCAGGATCATGGAGGTGACCCACCTGGTAAATGCTGGTCCAGGGCACTGTGATTTTGTTAGTGAGAAGGCCTGTTCATTCATTCACTGACTTGTCCACTCATTTATTCATTCAACAGAGCACCTGCCATGTGCCAGCATGGGGCAGCCCCAGGCCTTTGGATGAACAAGAGAGACATGAAACTCACAGTCCAGTGGGACTGATTTCAAAGACCCCATGTTTCCTTCCGAGTTTGTGTGGTTTCTATATACCCACCCCACACTGCACACTGTCAAGGCTGCTGATGACAGAATGGGCATCAGGGCAGCATGTTGAGTTGTGTGGATGTGGTCAGAGCCAGTAGTAACTAGAATATTAAGGATTTAGAATGTCAACCCTGCATTCAGTTCTCTTTATAGATCCTTTTGGTCAACTTCATAAAGTCCAGAGTTAGGGAGCCCCTTTAGGTACAGACGTGCTCTTATCCCTGGAATGGGTAGATAGGGCATGGCTGTTACAGTCAGCTCCTGATATCCTAAATGGGCAGGGTCAGGGGGAGGTCCTGAGCCCACCCCCTCCCCCCAAACACACACACACCATTTACACACACACACTCATACTGACATATGCAAACACACATATACAATTCACATACACTTATACACTCACACATACATGCACAGATTCACATGGACACACACATATAATTCACACACACATACATGCACACATTTACAGACACACATTCTGTCTCTCACTCTCTATCTTGCTTTGTTTTTCTCCTGCAGACTGGTCCTTTCTGTCTGGCAGTGCTGCAGACAGGAGTCTTAAGAGAGTTAGGGTTAGGAGATGGTCTCTCTGGAGTCAGTTAGCCCTCAATCCTCCTGACTTTCTGCTGCTGACTAGTTGTGTATCCTTAGCTAATATTTCTGACCCTCATGTACCTGTTCTGATGAGTGAGAATGACATATCGACCCTCAGGATTTAAATGAGAGAAACAAGAACAAGCATGTGAAGTGGACAGGTGTCTGTTTTTGTGGCCAACCTCACTCTCTCCCTGTGTCTGGAGATTTCTCCCTATGTTGGGATCAGAGTGGGTGGCAGAGCCCACCTTCTACTATGGAAGACTTGGCTCTGCCATTCGGATGCACCTGCCCAAGACTCAGGGGGATCCTAAAGAATTATCTCTGGCTGCTGCAACCATTTTAAGAGTTCCCAGGACAGCAGTGGCTGTGCTGCTAATTTGGTGGCCAGCATCCAGCTGGCAAGCTCCAAACCTAGGGCCAGCCCAGCAGCAGTGGTGTTCAAATGCGGGCCATTTTTGCAGCAGCATCACTTTGGGTGTTATTCTTGAGTGTGTAGCTCCAAACCTGGTATTTAGGCCCTTTAGAGATTCCATGAGCAACCAAAGATGTTTTCAGTAAATTCTTTTTTATGTTTAAATCAGCCAGAGTTGGTTTCTGTTGCTTGCAGCTCAGAGCCCAGTCTGCTAGAGTGTGTAAAGCGTTCGGCCTGGTGCCCAGAACACACATAGCAGGTGCCCAATAAATGTTAGCCATTAGAGATGACATGCACACAGCTTCAGAGATAAATTGGAGGGGGCAGGAAGGAGGGAGGGGGCTGTGAGAACAGGATGCAGCTGAACCCCTCATGGCGGAAGTGATCCAATCTCCCCACCCTCAGTTTCTCCAGCCACAGGACCTCAGAACACAGACGGGAAGCCTCTTTACCTTTTATCTGGCTTCCTGTCACTTGCCTGCTTCCAGCTCAGTCAGGATTGGGTTTATTTGCACAGCCCAGATGCCCAGGAGTGGTAGTAGTGGGAAGGGCAGCAGGAGAGGCTAGACAGAAATCCAGATCAATGGCTTTAAGTGGAAGCGCCGTCAGATCCTGCCAGATCCCTGGTACCAGTTTATTCCCTTTATTCTCCTAGTAAACATGCCTGTATCTGTTGCTTGGTTTCATTGTCTCCATTTCTGCTCCATCAAATCCCAGACCACTGAACTTCAGAAAAGAAATACAGGAACACCAGGAAGCCCCTGAAGGCAGAGGACTCACAGGGAGACCATCGGCCAGAGCCTGTGGGATTAGTCTTCTGCCCTGCTCCAAAACCCCCTTAGGTACATGGGCCCTTTCTCTAACCACCACCTTCCTCCATGGGAGACACATATTACCTTTACCCAGAGGGCTACATGCAGATATATGCCTTTTCAACTGCACAGAGGCAGCAGGTGAAAGTAAAAGTGGAGTTCCTTGGATCCAGGCTGGGTCCAACTGGAGGAAGGAGCACTTTTATACCTCCACAAGAGACTACATGCAAGACCATGCCTGCAGCACTATTGAGGGACTTTGAGAGTTTATCACCATGTTACTAGTTTAATCTGGGAGAATCAGCATCTTCTCATTTTCTGTTATGCAGTGCTATGGTTTGAATGTGTCTTCCAAAGTTCATGTATTGAAAACTTAATTCCCAATACAACAGTGTTGGGAGGCAGGGCCTAGCAAGAGGTGATCAGGCCATCCAATTCTCATCAGTAGATTAATGTCATTATCATGAGAGTAGGCTCGTTATAAAAGTGGGTTTGCCCCCCTCTTGCTCTCTTGCCTTTCCACCTTCCACTATAGGATGACACAGCAAGAAGGCCCTCACCAGGTACAGGTCATTTAGCCTTGGACTTCCTAGCCTCCAGAACTGTAAGAAATAAACATGTTCTTTATAAATTACCTAATTTTTGATATTCTGTTACAATGATACAAAATGGACTAAGACACTCAGAACTATTTCTTAATAATCTCTAGCAGAGAGATTATGGCCTTCAGTTTCCCCAGTTCTCAAGCATGGAGGTGTATTTCAGCGCCTACCTTACCTCCTCTAGGTCTTTCTGGGGCTGCCATTAATCAGTGGTGACCCCATTTGTTCAGCCATAGGGACCTCCATGCTCCATTTGGTACTGCTCTGCTTGGTGACATGATGGGGGAAGCGTTCGTGTCCTTGTCTGGAATGCCCTTCTCCTCCCCAGGTTCCTCATCAGGTCCGCTCTGCAGTACTATGAAGGTGTAGACAGGACACTGTGGGGGCAGGAGCCACATCTTTCAGCACCTTCTCCTAAATGGTATCTGTGTAGACCTTGGGCCCATGGCACGTTTTAGTGCTCACTTCCCATGATGGCAGAACCTGACTAGATTCCTACTGATACAAGTCTTCCCCTAAAGGGTCAGAGCTGTGGAGGTGGGAAGAAAAGAGGCTGTTCATTCATCAACTCAGTAGCTGCTCTCTCTGTTCACGGGGCAGAAGCTCTTTTCAAATTACATCTTTAAAAGGAGTTTCTTCACATGGTTGCCACACCCTCCAGAGGCCTCTCTCGAGTTTCCAGACCTCTTCCTGCAGTGGCCTCCTCTTTTAAGACCCCAGGTCATTTTCCTACCTCCTCTATGCAGAGCTGTCTCCCTTCTTCCAGAAGGAAGAGGATATCCCATCCCCAGCCTCAGTCTCCCCTTCTGTCTAGCTAACTTAGCTCTGTCCTCAGAACATCTCCTCTGCTCAAGCTATATCATTTGAGAGCAGGAAAGGTGCTGTCTGGTTCAGTTAGAGAGGGTGACATGTCTTCTAAGTCTTTTTTTTTTTAATTTTTATTTTATTTACTTTTTAGAGATGGAGATCTCACTCTGTTACCCAATCTGGACTGTAGTGGTATGATCATGGCTCACTACAACCTTGACCTCTTGGGCACAAGCAATCCTCCCACCTCTGCCTTCCCAATAGTTGGGAATACAGGGGTATGCCACCAGGCCTGGCTAATTAAAAAAAAAAAAAAATCTGTCTTCCCACCCTTTTTTTCCCCTTGTAACTTATCAATGATTTGAATTCCTGTTCTTTGCAGTCTTCCAGTGCTAGGCTTTTAATGCTTGCATCCCTATAGTGTGGTAGTCTTTAACATATTTCTCTGTCTTCTGTGTTTCCACAAATTGGAATCTGGGTCCATAGGCTTGAGCAGATTCAGCTACCTCCCCCTCCACCTCTTTTTCTTCTGGGATTCCAGGTTAGTCCCACCAGTGAGTGCTATGGCTGATTTCCTCACTAGCTATCAAAAATACAAACATACCCCACTAAGGAAACATTAGGGTTTTCTCCCAGGAGAGCAAAGTCCAGCCTCATAAGAACAAAAAAAATTTCTCCTGGCAACATGACTTTGATTCTGCTCCTTCTGACCCAGGAGCTTTGTGTTCTGGTGCTAAGGAGGACTTGATACCTTCATTAGCCTGACTGACATCCTGCAGGTCACCTGTGGCTATCCGCGCCTCTCTCAGCTCCTGACAAGGTGGCTGCCGCAGTTTAAGTCTCAATGATTTCTACATCTCCCTGCTGATATGGGAGCAGGGGGTGGTGTCAGGCATTTCAGTGTAGCCCCACCATTCTAGGAAGTTATCTTTTTCTCCTCACCCCTAAAATAGGCTTCTTCCCCTAAAGACATATTCTTTTCCCTTCCCAACTCTCTGTTCCTCAATCCGTCTGGTGGCCTGAGAAGGCTCAGTGAAGGGATGGGTGGGAAAATGTGTAAGACCTTCATCAGACAACAGAGCCAGATCCTACAACCAAGGTGTTTATTCATCACAAGCATGAGGACTAGGAATGAACACAGCCCCAAGAATTGAGCAAGAAGTTTTCTACCACTCCCTGGACCTAAATCTAATCCAACATGGATTAGATAATGTTCTACTTTGAGGCAGAAGAATAGCCTCCGTGATATTTAAAAGAATTATTTAAGTCAGAATTTGAATAAGAGCCACACATTTTGAGTGGTTGATATGTCTTTAAGTGTTTATTAATCTATAGTTTCTCCCATCTGTTTTTCCCCCCCTTGCAACTGAGGGATGAAATTGGGCCATTTGTGCCATAGTTTTCCATTATTTGGTCTTTACTGTTTGCATTCCTTTGGTGTCCTTTAACATGTTCCTCTGTCCTCTGTATTTCCTGTAGATTGCCAGCTGGACCCACAGGCTTGAGTAGATTCAGCTTTCTCTCTCTCTCTCTTCCTCCCTCCCTCTATCCTTCTTTCTTTTATTCTTTCTCTTTCTCTCTCCCTCCCTTCCTCTCTCATTCCTCTCTCCCCCTGATTCTCTCTTGGCAAAACTACTCACTCTCTCATGGGTAGTAGTGTATTCTTAGGTTAAAAGGTGCCAAAATCTGATTGTTTCACTTTTTGTAATGTTAGCAGCTCAGTGAGCAATGCCTGAATTCATTAATTCACAGGGGTTGCCAGATGGTGCCATTTTAATTTTATTATTCTTTCTTCATTTATTAGGTGGATTATTTATTTCTTAGCTGATACATCCGTCAAGAGAAACTTTCCCAGATCTACTTTGTGGACTCCATGGAATAACATATTGGAAACCTCCATGACTTTCTACTCAGCCAGCACACCTGTGTTTCCAGCACAGGGGCATGGACCAGGGCTCAATGTCCTCCCTGCTCATAAGGCAGGAATTGCCATCCTCCTTCATGCCAGCTTACTAGTTCAGGTTCAGGGCAAGAAGGGGTCTTGGGCTTGGATCCTGCTCTCAGGGGCTCTGCAGTCTGAGGCACAAATACTATTTTTTTTAAGTTGTGTGCTTTCTCGTTGCCATGGTTGGTCATCCACATGGAGGTCTGTTTGCATTCCTCGTGGTGGGCATATTGTCTTTATGTTTAACCCCATGTATTCACTTACTTGCTAAATACAGAAACACACACCATATAGTAGCAGAATTTGGAGGTAATGGGGGAGGAAGGGTGGTGACATTGTACCATCAGAAAGCAAATTACTTAGAATTGGATTTTAAATACCAATTTTCTTAAGTGCCTCTGTCTGGTCTCCCTGTCCACCACCCCGATGGAACACCCCATCCTCCCAGTGCGCCTTTGAATTACTTCTCTTTGCCTCTCCCAAATCCCCGGCCCCGGCCCTTGTCTTCTGTCCCTGCCCTTTGCTTCCCTCCCCCAGTTTATCCCAAAACCTCCTGATCTGACTTGATGTAGTCTGAGCTTTCAGGGCCTTTCCATTCATACTCGCTGTGCTACATCAGGAGACTGTTATACAAAGAGTCATTTGCCTGCGGGGGAATTATGCCCTTCCAGCTGGTAGGATAAAACAGCTATCATCAGTTGGGGTTTTAAATTACTTTATATATTTTTCTTGTAACAATAATGAAGAAAATGAAGCTCAGTTACCTTAAGGACTTTCCAAAGTTTCAAAGGTAGTAAGTAAGGCCTGGAGTTGGGATTCATATATAGATTTTAAAGCTGCAAACCCTAACATATGTCCCTGTCCTCCACTGCTTATCCACCTGTCACAGTAGTTGGCACCTCTCTACAGGATGAGAACAGATATATAGCTCATCCACGAGTGCTCAAAGGACAGATTCATCTAATGGGAATAGAGGCTATAGGCTACACCTGGCTCTTATTTCAGCAGTTAAGCTGGACTGTTTATGAGAGCCTTTAAAAGCAAGCTACTTGGGGCATAGTGTGGTGTAGTTAATAGACAAGTGTGTGCTCTGTGAAGTCATGCTGCTTTGATTCTAATACCAGTTCCACTGATTATTAGCAGTGTGGCCAGAGGCATAGATATTGCTTAGCTTGTTTGTGCCTCAGTGGCATCACAGGGTAACGGAGATTATAATAGTCCCTACCCCATAGGGTTGCTCTGACATAGTGACTTAAATGGTTGCACCATTAGCATTATCTGGGAGTCTGTTAGAAAGGAAAATTCCCAGGCCCCCTGAGTCAGAAACTGGCAGGGCCCAGCAGCAGTCTGTGTTTAATATACCCCCTAGACAATGCTGATGAGCATTAAAATTTGAGAACCATGGGCTTAACACATGAAAGTACTTAGCATAACACCTGGGACATAGGAAGTGCTCAGTAAGTGTCAGCAGTTTATTATTATTGTTGTTACTAGCCAGGGCACTCATCACTCCTACAGTCTTGGGTGAGGAAGTTCAGCTCAGCTCCAGAGGAGAAAGGATGGAGCACTATTCTCGTGCTCAATTGACCATCTGAGTTCCCAAGGACTGGACTGTCTTGTCTTGTCCACAGCAAAATTTCCAACCCCTAGAGCATTGCTCAGAACATACTGTAGACTTAGCAGTTACTCCCTGTGTGAAAATGACATCTCTCTCTCTCTCATCTGTCATTCTGGCCTTGAGAAGAGGAGGGATGTTAGGAGCTGAGGAGTAGACTTCAGCTCCTGCTGGAAGTGCCCCACATCGAGAGAGCATTCTGATTTCATACTCTCTTGTTTCTGTTAGTCAAATAGAGTGGGGTGTGTTGTGGTGGGTGGGTAGGAAGTCACCAGGCCCCTGTGTTTATATTACAGTGTATTAATAAGAAAAAGACAATTCAAGAGAAAAATGAAGAAAAGCCTTGTACATTACTTGAAAATGAATAGCCAAATGGCCAATAAACATGAAAAGGTGCTCACATCATTAGTCTGAAGGAAAATGCATGTTAAAACCACAGTGGGATGCCACTACACTCTCACCAGGAAGACCAAAGTAAAGGAGACGAAAAATACTGGGTGCTGAGGAAGATGTGGAGCAACTGAACTCTTCTATACAGCCACTGCAATAATACATTGATAAACCCACTTTGGATGACTGTTTGGAAATATTACCAAAGTATATCCTATGGTCCAATATTTCTACTCCTAGGTATAATACACCAATAGAAGTGTGTCCATATGATTCTCTGAAAGACAGGTGTTAGAATATTCATAGAAGCTCTATATTGAATAGCACCAAACTGGAAACTACCTGAATAAAAGTGTCTGTCAAGAGTAGAATAGATAAATCAAAAGTGGCATATTCACACAAAAGAATACTGCACAGCAGTGAGAATTAATGACCTGTAATTACACTCAACAACATGAAAGAATCACATAAACATACTCGAGCAAAAGAAGCCAGACATGAGAGAATATGTATACACTGTTTGATTCCATTTATATAAAGTTCAGTAACAGACAAAACCCATCTATGGCATTAGACAGCAGATGGTAGCTCCCCTGGGAGCATAGTAACTGGAAGGCAGCACAAGGGGGCTTTTTTTTTTTTTTTTCATTTTTTTTAAGACGGAGTCTCGCTCTGTCACCAGGCTGGAGTGCAACGGCACAATCTTGGCTCACTGCAACCTCCCCCTCCTGAGTTCAAGTGCTTCTCCTGCCGAGTACCTGGAATGACAGGCACGTGCCACCACAACCAGCTAATTTTTGTATTTTTAGTAGAGATGGGGTTTCACTATGTTGGCCAGGATGATCTTGATCTGACCTCGTGATCTGCCCACTTAGGCCTCCCAAAGTACTGGGATTACAGGTGCGAGCCACCATGCCCAGCCAAGGGGGCTTCTAAGGTGCTGGTAAGGTATGTTCTTATCTTAAGAAGTGCTGGTTACTCTGACATGATCAGTTTGTAAACTTTCACTGAGATGAATACTTCTGATGTGCGCACTTCTCGGTGTGATTACTTCAACAAAAGATTTAAAAATCTTGGCCAAGTGCAGTAGTTCATACCTCTAATCTCAGCACTTTGAGATACTGAGGCAGGAGAATTGCTTGAGGTCGGGAGTTTGAGATCAGCCTGGGCAACATAGCAAGACTTTGTCTCTACAAAAAAAATTTAAAAATTAGCCAGGCACAGTGGTACATGCCTGTAGTCCTAGCTACTAGGGAGGCTGAGGCGTGAGGATTTTTTGAACCCAGGAATCCAAGGCTTCAGTGAGCTATAATTGTGCCAGTGCATTACAGCATGGGTGACAGAACGAGACCCTGTCTCTTAAAAAAAAAAAAAAAAATCTAAGTGATTGTGGAATATCAGGTGCTTCATGGCTCCTACTGTTCCTGAGGAGGCAGCCTTGTGGGAGGGAAAGAAGTCCATGATCCAAGACCTAGACCCCGAGCCCAGGACCTGTAAGCATTCCAGGTCTCAGTGCCTATATCAGTTGATTTTGCACTGCTATAAAGGAATACTTGAGGCTGGGTAATTTGTAAATAAAAAAAGATTGATTTGGCTCATAGTTCTGCAGGCTGTACAAGAAACATGGCACTGACATCTGCTTCTGGTGTGGGTTTCAGGGAGCTTCCAATCATAATGGAAGGAGAAGGGGAGCCACCGTGTCACATCCTAAGAGATGGAGCAAGAGAGAGGGGTGGAGGTGCCAGGCTCTTTCAAATAACCAGCTCTCCCATGAAGTAGTATAACTCACTCATTACTGTGGGGAGGGCATCAAGGCATTCATGAAGAATCTGTCCCTGTGACTCAAACACCTCCCACTAAGCCCCACCTCTTAACATTAGGGATCACATTTCAACAGAAATTTGGAGGGGACAAGTGTCCGAAGTATATCAATGTCCTTATCAATAGATGACAAGGAAACTTAGACCCAAGAGAAGGGAATCTTCCAAGATTGTATAGGCAGTGGTTGGGAGAATCTTGGCCACATGCAACGAGGTAGTCAAGGCCCTGCCCAAATGCTTTTAGAGTGATGAGATGATGTCTGCAGAGGTGCTGTGTGCTTGATGGGTGTGGTAAAGCTCTGCAGACTGCCATTGCCAGCATTCTCTGGGCCAGAGATACATCTAAGTGGATTTCTCCATAACCTCCCAACGCCATGCTCATTCTTTCCAATGATGCACTCTCGTTCTTTCTTGAAAGTGATTACAATCCCTAAATGAACACACAAAAATAACCTCTTCATTAACCAGGGAAAAAATCTACCACCTGAGTGGAACATGAACCATAATGCAGTAGAAGCACAGCAGCATATGCTGAACTAATTACCCCTGTCTCCACAGATGGATTGTTCAGCCCAGTGGTTATGCTATGGGATGGGGTGGCTGGAAGCTGCCTTGTTTAGGACAGCATTTCCAAAGGGTGTTCTCCAAAACGCTACTCCCATGAGATGTTAACAGGTGCTGTGAAGTGGCAATTCCATGCTCAAATACATTTTGGGAACTACAAGGTTAAATGTTATAAGATGTGTCCTTTGCTGCAGGACTTCTCAGAGACTTTAATATACTAGTGGGCATAATGAATCACCAAGATAGACATCAAGTAGGTAGCATTTTAAAAAAGTTACTTGATTGCTCAACCCTTTTTGATTTATAGAGAATATCGTGGAAAATGTCCTATGAAACTCACAGTGAGAAATATTAGCATGGACCCAAACTTTGTCCAAGAGTCAAGGGATCTGGCTTGAAGATTCAGCTCTGTTATCAATCAGCAGGAGGGAGACCTTGGGCAAGTCCTCCTTCTCTCTGATCCTCAGTTAACTGGAAAAAAAAGGGACTCAAAGAAAAGGAAGAATATGGATATGCCAGAGGGAGACAATGGTATTCTAACCGTTATCTTACCATTTTTTTTTTCCTTTTTTAATACCATGGTGTTAGGCAATGAGACAAATTTATATATGGGGCAGACACTATTGATAATCTACCCAATCTAATGGCTATTACCTTCATTTCTTGCTAAGATAATCCTGACTTTTCTCATTTGGTAATGATCCCAATGACATGGTAAATCTCTTTCCTTTTGTTTATGAATCAGTTGTGGCCAGTAAGATGTCTACGGGAAAGTTTTCTGGGGATATCTAAGAAAGGCTTTCTTCTCTGATAAGACAGAGCCACTCACGGAGAAATGCTCTTTTTTCCTGCCTCCCTTCCTGATTTAAAAAAAAAAAAAGTGGTTATGCAAGGATATGATAGAGCTGTGGCAGCATCATTTGATCATAAGACAATAAGGATGTAAATCAGGAAACTGAGGACTCATAGAGGAAGGAGGGAGAGTCTCTGGGTCTCTGATAACATCATGGACCTGCTGACCTAATAGTTGAACTGCCTAACCCTGACTTCTTGTGAAGTAAACTATAAGTGTCCTCAAGGTTTTAGTCACTGTTAGTTTGATTTGCTGTTACTTGCACTCACACAGAAACTTGCTGATAATATTTGTGTCTATTTTTATCTTTCACTATTCAATTTTCTTATTTTAAGGGATCCTCAGTTACAAGGTGCATTTCCAGTTGATTTATTAATAAGTTAGGAGTAACTTATTACTCCTAACTTATTAATAAATGATTATTACTCCATAATCATTTATTATCTCTCATGGGTTCCATGGATTAGGAATACAGGAGTGGCTTGGCTGGGTGGTTCTGCCTTAGGATCTCTTATCTACAGTCATCTGAAGGCTTGACTGGGGCTGAGGATCCACCTCCAAGGTGGTTCACTCACATGGTTGGAGAATTGGGGCTGGTTCTTGGCCTGGGGTCTCAGTTCCTCCCCATGTAGGCCTCTCCACAAGGCTGCTTAAGCATCCCCATAGCAAGGTGGATGACTTTCCCCAGAACAACAATCCCAGCCACCGAGATGAAAACCACATGATCTGGCTTTGGAAGTCATACAGAACACTCCATTGTATTCTCTGGGTCATACAGCCCACTCTGCCCTTGTGAGAGGTGACCACACAAGAGGGTGAAGGAGGCAAAATCATTAAGGCCCATCTTGGAGGTTGGCTTTCCATGTCTCATCTCAAAATCCTGGCTTTCTTTGACTATAATCTAGGACAATCATTCATCTTCTAGTTCTGCTGGTCACACAGCAACACCCCTTCCTCCAAAGAAAATGCAGGCAGAACCACATCTTCCTAAGGTTTCCTCAAATGTTTCTGGCCCTCTAGGATGTTTTCTCGAACAAAAACCCTAACAGTAAGCTCATTTTTTAGTTAATTCTTTCAATAACTCAAGACAGGTGCTGTTTTTATCATCACATTTCATAGATTGGGACACTGAGGTCTAGAAAGTTGACTTGTCTAAGGCCATGGTCAGCATATTCTGAATCAGATTTCAAGCCCAAGTTTACGTTCCTAATACCTCGTGGAGCCAGGCTTAGGTCCAGAGGGGTGAATAACAGCCGTGCTCCTTGCACCTGCCCAGGCTTGAGCCCAAGAGTCCTCTCTGCAGCCTGGAGGTGAGGCAGCTAATGTCTACCCCCTAGACAAGTGCTTGGCATGTCCAGGTGGTTGTCCTTGCCCACACAGAGCTCACTTCTTTCCATGCAGTTCTCACCCTATCTGGAGGGGCTTTGCACGCCAGGAACTTGCTAGAGACTGGAAGTCCCTTGGTACTTTTGGTATTTTTAGTGCACGTTGAGCTAATGGTGTTAGCAGCAGAACATAATAGTGTGTTTCTGCTTAAGGCAGTGATAATGGAGGCTGATAAGTCAGAACAAGGAGTGATTTCTTTACGAGCCAGCATATTAGGGCTTAGCTGTAAAACTGCCCTTTTCTTTAACTGGCAGCAGCAAGTGAAAAAGCTCCTGACCACAGATTTATTAAATGTTGTGGACTTAGATAAGATGATTTAAAGTTCATGCTTCTGTTCCTGATCTGCCTATCACCAAGAAGCTTCAGCAAGGACTTATCCCATCTCGGCAATTTGCCTGTATTTGAATAAGACAAATGGGCAATTTCTTGAGGTCTGAGGACTGGAGGAGAACCAATGAGCCTTAAAACAGCATTGGAAGGCACTGCCATTCCCTTCCAGGGAGGGTCAGAGAAACCCTGAATGCTGCTGACTTGGTGCATGTCCTCAAAGAGCACAGTGTATTTATTCAGGGATGCATGTGTGTGGTCATGAAGAGTTGGGAGTGGGAGCACCATACATGCGGGGACACGTGCAGGGGGTGGCATGTGTCCTAGTGGGAACCTGGGAGGTAGTGGTTGAGAGTACAGGCCAGAGGGACGCACGAGAGTCTTGGTTCAACCATTTACAGCTGGAAACCCCAAATGGGCTTCCTCATCTGTGAAATGGAGATAATAACAATGGCACCTATCTTAAAGGGTTCTTGTGAGGGTTAAAGGAAGTAACACTTGCCTTGCCTTTCATATGTTGCCTAAAATATTGTAAGCACTTATGATGATGGCTACTTTCATTTCACATGTTTCATATATGTATTCATGTGAGCTCCTGTTTGGAATGCGTATGTATGTGTTTTTCTGAATCTGTGTTCAGTTGTGTGTGTGCATAAGGGCAACCATGTGAAGGTGGGCATGAAATCTTAGTGTGATTAAAGACAATGAACTTCCTGGCTGTTGGGGACTCATCCCTTCCCAGGTGGAATGTGACACCCACACCTTCTAGTTGAAAAGCTCACCTGGAACTAGGTAGTGATACAAAGTCCTCCCATCGCTGCAGAGGCCTCCTTTACCTGGGGCTTTATAGGGGAGGACAGGTGGGTAACCGGAGGGCCGCATTTCAGAGGCAGAGAATGAAAGTTTTGCCTGTCAGTATAATGAAACTCATAGGGTTTAATGAAAATCCAAGGAGCTAGGTATAACTCTGGCTGATTTTTCTCTCTATAATTCTTAGACATTAACAAAATAGGTGGGTTTGCTAAATCATCTGACTGCAGGGCCTCTGCTAGCACTCTCTGCCATCATTGTTCCTTGGAGACTGGGGCTTTAGGAAGGGGGAGTCAGTCAAACATAATGCTGCTGGAATTGCCATGTGCTGCCCGCTGCTGGCTGCCATGTTTGGCTTAAGGCCTTATGAGAAAGTTGTCAATTCATCCCCAGTGCTGGGATTCAGGGGTATAGCTGCTGGTGGTTTTGCCACAAAACCGAGTCTTTAAACTGAGATGGTTTCATCAGAGCCTGGTCTCAGCCTTTCTCCATTTGGGTTAATGTTGAGTGTGCTGTGGGGTGGCTTTATGGAGGGAATCAGCAGCAACACTTTCTTCCAGTCTCAGTAACTCACTCGGCAGGGGCAGTGTCAGGAGTGTGGGGACCCCAGTCCCACATCTGCTGCTGCATTTCTGTGTCTGGCTGAACACTGCCTCACAGTCATCCAGCCACAGGCTCTCCCATCAGTCCAGCTATCTTCATCCTTTACCCCCGGGAGTGACACACTGACCACCTGTGAGGACACCTCCCAGCAGTGGGGGTAGAGGACCACGCGTCCTCTCTGGGACCCCTTGTGACTGATACCCTATTTGCGAGAAGAGATAGAGAGCTGGGGAAGCCACGGTGAAGGGTGATGTCAGCTGAGCCACTGAGGGCCCTAGAAGCTTGATATAATGGAGGAGACCTTGCCTGGAGGTTAAGAGCTGTTTCTTTATCTGCAAATTGAAGGCTAGAGCCAAGGAACATCGGCTTTGCAGACACAAGATTCATCCAGAGAACTTGTTACAGGTAGCTTTCCAGCCCCCAGACACTGATGTTCTAATTCAGAAGGTGTACCGATGGGCTTGGGTACTCCATCTTTGTCAAGCATCCCAGGTGGTAATGATGAAGGTGGCTCTCCCAGCTTTTACATTCAGGGGCCTTCAGCCTTTGGTTTGCCAGAATGTAAGGGCCATCTTGGGGATGTGAGGTGCAGTGGTGGTTCTTACTGTGCTACTAGAGACCAATAATGTCACATGCCCCACCTGCTCCCAGACCCTGGCACCGTGGTTAATGAGGAGTTCTCTGCCCCTTTCTTTCCTCCTGCAGAAAGTACATCATAGTGAGTAAATGCCTTTCTATTCACCCAGATATTTAGGGAAAAAGTGTTGGGCATAATCTTAATTATCTTTTTCTCACAATCTATATCCACTCCTTGGCAAATCTTGCCTTTCAAGTCTGTTTCTTACACAGCGGCCAGTGAGATCTTTTGAAAGAATGTAACTCTCCAGGGTGCATATGATGATCATTTCCACTTTATAGAAGAGGAGATGGAGAGAGTAAGTGACTCACCCAAGGTCACACAATAAGGTCAGCCACAGGACCGGGACTGGACTCCCAGCACGGTGCTCATCTCACCACCAGGTACCTCCTGTTCTTGCTAGAAAAGGCAGCAAATCGAGGTGAAATATTAAGAACCTAGTGCTGCCATTTTCAAATGTGTGCACTAGAACCTCTGTAGAAGAGACAGTTGGCACAGAGGGGGCCTTTTTATGGTCTTGCATCTCTAATAATTTCTGCCTAGCACAGCATGTGCTTCTAGTCATATTGCTGTAGAGAAGAACAGTGAGAAGAAGGCGAGGTAAACAGTCATTATAGTAACTAAACTGGCAACCTCTGATGGGCATAGTTCTGTTCCCAGAAATTCCACCTCCAGTGTTTGAGAGAAGCTTAAATGCCACCAGGAGGAGGAGGATGCTTTGGGAATGGGGTCCTTCCACCTGCCCTCCACCCTCTCCATCTGGTAAGGGATAAAGATTCTGCACTCGATGAGCACATATCTGCATAGGTGATCTTTGGAAACCTGAACAGAGTGAGCAGCAAGTTGCAGGATGGTGAGGCTGCTTGTCCAAAAGGCTAGGCACAACACATTTCTGCAGTCCCACCTGACACTCCTAGAAAGATGAGGTCTATCTGCTGCAGAGGTCATGGCCCTACAGTATTTGCCCTGACACCAGATGGTCCTGTCCTTCCCCGACCTCTTCCTTCCTTGAATGTGATGTGATGCCTGGAGCTACAGAAACCATCTTGTGACCACGATACTCTAAGCACAAGGAAGAAAGCTAGCTTTTGGAGGGTGGTGGAATGGAATGGTAGAAAAGGCCGAGGTCTCTGGCATCACTGAGTAATAAATCAATACCAGCAACACCTACCTCCGGATTACTTGGTATCAGAGAACAATAGCCATCTTTTAATTTAAATTATCTGATTGGGTTTCCTGCTAATTGCAGTTGAATGCATTCCTAATTATATGAGCTTCAGAATTGGGCTTTGTTGTTGAGTGATGTTCTAACTTTATAACTATGCTTGTTGGAAGCTCTGAGGTCTTTAGGGGGGTAGAAGGTGGGGGAAGTTGAGAAGGAAGGGCTTCCAGGAACCCCATCCTGACTGTCAACTGAGAAGTCTCACTTTTATGTTTTTTTATACATTAGAAATGAGGTTCCCAGGTGTTGGTTGTGCCCAGGAAACTTAATGGTAATTAATGCTTGCAGAGTTCTTAATCAGTCAAACAACTTTGCTACCATTTGAGTTGGGAAGAATGTTATGTTCCCCATTTTCGAGGAAACAGGCTCAGAGAAGTGAAGTGTCTTAGCTAAAGTAACACAGCTTTTGGGTGGCAGTGATGGGGTTCAAATACAAGTTTTCCAATTTCAAATCCTCTGGAGGTGACAGTTCCACCCTTGTGGAGACCCCAAAGATCCTGCATTTAGGGAGCCCCTGGTCAGATAGGAACAAAAGAATCTGAAAGGCAGAGACTCAGGCCCAACTTTTGAGGAGTGCAGGGGCTTCTGAAAGAATTAAAGGACCTAATAAATCCCTGAGAGAGGAAAGGATGTCAAATGAGGAAAGGTATGTGTCTGTGGCAGCCCTACGCAGCCTTATGCAGAACGCGACAGGCAGATGTGACACAGTAACCCCTAACAGCTGCCTGAATAGGGCAAGCTTGGCCAGTTTCTGAAAGAGGAAAGAAAATAGAGAACAGCATTCTAGGGGTGGAAAGAGGGCTAAGAATAAACGTTTCTGGCCAATAAGAGTTCTGAAGAAACTCTCCCTTGGTGGGCCACCTGCTCAGGTTGCAAAGTTCTGCTACGTTCGGGTCTGTCTGCATCCTCAAAGCTCTTCTCCCTGGTGTGTGGACCACCCATTCATCTCTAGAGCCAGCCCAGCCTCAGGCTCAGATGGGCGAAGACAAGGACAAGTGCCAAGTCACCTGTGTCCCTCACAGCTGCACAGCCGCCTCCAGCTGGCTGCAGAGGACACTTTGGTAGCGAGTGCAGAGAGCTGAACTCTGAGCTCCCCCATCACTTGGGTGCTCTCAAAGATGGGACCTCTGCCTCTCCCATCAGAATGGGAGCTCCCTGGGGGCAGGAACTCTGTCACCCCCGTTAGACTGGAGGCTCTTGAAGGTCAGTGGTTATAATTCTGTCAGAGCAGGAGTTTTCTGAAGAGAAGGGCTGCGTCTCCTCCATCAGATCAACGGCTCTCTGATCACAGAGATCATTTTTCTCCCAGTCTTAGGGATAAAGAAATAAGACAAACAGTACCCTCTGTGGGTGGAAGAAGTGGATGTGTTAGTCTGGGCTCTGTACTGTTTCCACCAGACTATGGTTAAGGAACTAGTTACCAGCAGACTGTGTTTTTGCTCAAGTCTTCTTTTCTAAAACAGCCTTAGAAAAATTCAACACTTTTGTCTTACCTTCCTCACACCCACCCCGAGTTTCTTGGTGAGACAGATGGGAACATCACCCTCAGTTTCATGCTCTGATGGGTCTTTAGAGCTCAGAGGAGATTCTCTCTGCCTATTCAGGAGCTCAGGCTACTGCCAGTAAGAATGAAAGCCATGGTTCATGGTCAGCCCAGGTTCTGCCACAGGGTTTCTGGGTAATGTAGTTCCCTACCTTCTTCCTGCTGCTGTTGGAAGGAAATGGCTTCCAGTCTTAAAGTAACTTCTGTGAGGGGGATCCCTTCAGAAGAGAAGGGAGAAATAGTATAATTGGAGTTATAGAAACAGTGGTTTTCTTTTTTATAGCTTGACATGGTTTAGAGATTTTCAGAAAGGGCAGGTTGCTTTGATACAGACCTGAAACCTGCAATTGCAATGCTGTTTGTTTGTTTGTTTTGAGACTTGGTATTGCTCTGTCACCCAGACTGAAGTACAGTGGTGTGATCAAAGCTCACTGCAGCCTTGACTTTCCAGGCTCAAGTGATCCTCCCACCTCAGCCTCCCAAGTAGCTGGGACTACAGGTACATGCCACCATGCCCAGCTATTTAAAAAAAATTTCTTTTGTAGAGACATGGTCACTGTGTTGCCCAAGGTAGTCTTGAACTCCTAGGCTCAAGTGACTCTCCTGCTTTGGTCCCGCAAAGTGCTGGGATTATAGGCGTGAGCCACTGGGCCTGGTTGCAGTGCTGTTTTTGATAAGATACTGTCCCCTCTCTGCTGATGGAAGTTGCTCTTTCCTCACGGTTAGGGGTGGGGCTGAGGCTGGGTGGGCCAGTGGGATTTGGTAACTGAGAGGCGCTTCTGCTTTCCGTGGAAACCCCGTAGTGGGCACCACAGTGCTTTGTTTCCAAGTATTGATCCAGGCTGGTGGTTATTCATTCATAATGAAGCTTTACCAGTCCACAAGGAAATGGGAAAATAAGAAAAATGCAACTTGTTTGTTGTAAAGCTAAACATATATATTTTTAAAGGACTGTCCTTTGGTTCGATTCTTTTTTTCACTTTTTAATATAAAAATGTGATAGAGACATGGGAGAGGGCCCAGCAGGGAATGAGAAGGAAGAGGTTACCCCATGTGGTGGGTCTCAACATGATTGCTTATGTGTTGGGATATTCATAAAGGCAGTGTTCATCAGTGCAGATATAGTGTGAGTTATCTGCACATTCTGAATTGTCTATGCTGAACTAAGGGAGAGGTAGAGAATCATTCAATACTGGAGGTGAGGCAAAGAAGGAAAATAATATTTGTTAAGGATGAATTCAGAAAAGATAATTGACTTGGCCAAGGTCACCCTGATAGTTAACATCAGGTCTGGGACTAGAATCTGTGTCTCCTAATGCCCAGCCTGGAGGGTACTGGATTATAGTAATAATGATTATGTTAATAGTGGATATCCATTGACCTCACACTAAGTACTTCACAAGCAGTATCTCCCTCATCTCATGGCAGCCCGGTGAGTAGGCCCGGGAGTTAGACTGTTTATGGATGGATGATTCAAAGATGACTTCAGTTCAATTCAAGACACATTCACTGAGCTCCCATTAGGTCCCATTCCAGGTGCTGTACTAGGGCCAGGAAATGGAAACATTAATAAGAGGGGTTTCTGCCCTGAACCAACTCAGTGGGGAAACATGTTCAATAAAATGATTTCAGTGAAATGTGCTGAGTCTCATGAGCAATTTTTATATGGGAGTACATTGGGGCAGGTGGCCGGATTTCAGGGGAGGGGGAATTTGAAGAGAGAGTGGCTTGTGGTAGGCTTCCTGGAGGAGCTGATCCATGTCTTCCACAGGGAGGGGAGCCTGCCAGGTGAGGAAGGGCGAGGTGGAGATGGGAGGTACTTTGGGCAGAAGGCCTGGTAAAGGCCTCAGGCTTGACAACAGCATGATGTGCTATTGCAGGGGAGGTGGAAGGTAGTGAGAGAGATGTGAAGAGGTTACACGTATGGTGCCATCCACTGGAAGTTTTTAAACAGGAAGTGGTATGATACCATTTATACACTATAATGGGCTCTGTGGGAGCTAAATAAGTAGAAGGAAGGGGCTTTCCAGTTCTAGACCAGAAGTGGTGAGATTTGAGCTGGGATCATGGTGGTGAAGAAGAGGGATGGGTTCAGCAATATTTGGGAAATGGAGTGACAGGACCAGGGGACTGACTGGGTGTCAGGGCTGGAGGGATGGGGGTGGTGTTGGAGAGTGGGAGTTTCCTCATTTGGATAGCCAGATGGGTGGTGAACTGAACTGAGACGGGGACTCTGTAGGAGGTCCAGTGGGGTGTGTAGATTTCAGGCTCAGGGTGGGGCAAGCTGAGTCTCAGTGGCTAATGGCACTGTCACCTATCACCTTCTCCCTCTGATTTATGGAAAGCCCAACTCTGCCTCCATCTCTACAGTGAAGTGTGTGGGTGACAGAAGGGGCAGATGGCTGGCCATGTCTCATGGGACTTGGTGAGCCCATAAACAGTATAGTCCATGAAGTATTACCCGAGACTTGGGTATTTAGGAAAAATGAAAAAGTGTGCCCTGCCCCCGCCCTAAACCATTGGTCCAAAGGACAGTGAAAGGACATATGACCTCCCTCTTCCTGTGTGCACAGAACCTCATTAAGGGCCCTTCATAGAGTACATGTTTCCTGGACTCTTTTCCCACATTTCTGTCTGGGAGACAGCACAGAAGTGCCTCATCTCACAACTGGGTCATCATTTTGGGGTCTTTATCACTCTCCTGTGATGACTCAGATAGAATGATGCTTTAAATAATTATCATTACACGTCATTCATTTGTTCTCTCCTGCAAACACCTTGCTCATTGTCCTTGGTGCTGTGCTAGACACAAGACAGATTCCTAAGATGGACCTTGCCCTCAAGGAGCTCACATATGATCAGGGGAGACAGGCAACTCATGGCCTCTCAGATAAGGTGAGCAATGCTTCTGTAGAGGAACCTTTGGATCTGCACCCCTTGGGTGTTCTTTATGTGGAGGAGCCTCGGGGGTTGCTTAAGAGCACAGACTCTGGAACTGCATGGCTTTGGTTGAATCCTTGCTCCTCTCCACTTTTCAGCTGCATGACTATGGGCAAGTTACTTAACCCCTCTGGGCCTCCATTTTCTATCTATGAAATGAAGATAATGATGGCCCTCATCTCCTTGGGTTGTTGTGAGAATTAAACAAGGTAATACTTGAAAAGTGCCTGGCACAGAGTAAGCATTCCTCAGTGTTAGCTCTTACTACTTTTATCATCATCCTCATCTTCATCACAAACTCAGGAGTCTTCAGAGGAGGAGTTGGCACAGAGGAGAAGTTTTGTAAGGCATGTGACATTTGAATTGGGCAGGAAAGGTGACATTTTGCCAAGGAACAGAAGGGAAACTGGACCGCTGTCCCTGTTAATAACCAGAAACGTGTTAGAAGCATGAGGTGAGATGATTGGGCTTCCAGCTGCCCAAAGCAAAGGCCTCTAGACAGATGGAACCAGAGCCATGAGGTCCCCCCACCCAATGTCATCCACTTTAGAGCCACCCCTCTGCCTGCCATTGATGAGCTGTGGCCCTAGCCTCACTCTGGTGCGGCACCGTGGTGATGGCTCTGCTCTGGGGGACAGGGCACAGATGTCACTGCGAGAGAGAGAGGGTTTTGGAAGCTTGGTTTCCAGGTCTGACTGGACCACTCATACCTAGCCGTGTAACCCTACCAAGCCTCTCTGAGCCTTGGTTTCCCTCTTTTGTAACATGAGGACAATAGTAGCTACTTCAGAGGCTTATTATAGTGATTTAATGTCATAATGAATAAAAGTGCCTAGCATTGGGCCTGGTGCCTAGGACTTTCTCAGTAAGGATAAGTGTTGGTTGTTATTATATCCCCAGCAGCATTGGCCTTGAGTTCCCCTCATCCCACCCATCCCCAATCCACACTGTTGAGAGCTCCTTCTGTCCTAGCCTTTTCTCACCATATCATGTGAAGATCTGGGACTCCAAGACAGATTTCTGGCTGGTTCAGGGGAGAATTTTCTTCCAGCCCTTGCACCAATCCAGATTCCTCTTCCATTTAATCCTCTTATTTTCTTGAGATATGTGGTGACCTGAACTTTACTGTTTAGGGTGTCTCATTATCCAAATGGAGTCAAGAGTGCCCAGACTGGAATCTTTGAAGTTTTTCTTGGAGACAGAGGGATGACAAAATGACCCCAAGGTGCCCGGGCCCTGAGCCTTTGCCTAAGTGTCTTGGTGCCCTCCTCTCTTGCCTGCTGGCTTTTGGCCTGGACCTAGAAACAGATTCTGCTGCATAAGGTGAGAAAGCCACTGCTGTGTATTGCCCTCATGTTTATTTCTAATCAGCTTATGGCACCGGGGAGGCACTGGCTGGATGCTCTGCATCCCTGCAGCCCATCTCCTGCTGCTGCACAGATCCTCTGAGTTGATTGAAATGTGATGTGTGGGCTTAGGAAGGAGAGAGGTAAACAGTAACTCAGACCACAGCAGTTGTCCTGGTTCATTGCCTATGCTTCCCTCCCTCCACCGGGCACCCTGTCCCCTCCCATGCTAGGCTGCCAGACTAGGCATCACCCTTCCACCCAGCCCATACTTGTGAACAAAGCCAAGTATCTTCTTTTCTTCACTTTCTCACCTCACCCCAGCAAAGCTGGGTTGCAGGGAAGCAACTAGGGGCTCAGAACACTGGGAAGGGGAAATGGTGCAAAGGCCTTCCTTCTCATGAAGCTGTCTCCAGATTCACACCCCATGATGCCAGGAGGAAGCTCCCTGTGGGAACCACAGCCAAAGCTCCAGCTAGAATTCCGTCAGGCAGCTTTGTGCAGATCCTTGTGCCTTGTAACTCTCTTTCTCTTCTGGTCAGGAGGCCTAGCTGAGGCCCCTACCCAGGAGATATGCCATGGAAATGGGAAGCCTGTGTGGGCAGAGACCTTTGGATGGTTTACCCCATATTACTTGTGCTTAATAAAATAATGGAAAGGGGGAATCTATAAGGTAAGGATAAAACAGCGAAGGTTATTTTCTTGGAGAAGGGAGGTTTAAAAGACTGCGAAAATCAAAGTAGACTTGGACAGTTGGAAGAATAGGCAAGACACTTAGCTACAAAGTTTATTCATTCATTCTATCACTCACTCACCCACTCACTCACTCACTCACTCACTCACTCATTCAAGTGTTCATTGGATACTTACTGTGTCCAGGTAGTTTAGGAGTACGATGGGGTACCATGGTAAGCCAGCAGACATGGCCTTTGCCCTCATGGAACACTCAGATCAGAAGGGAGTAGACACAAGCAAACCAGCCCTTACAATTCAGGATGAATAGGGATGCCTTAGCGGAAGGACAGGGAGCTGATGATAGAGAATGTCTGTTAGGAAAAACCAGGAAAACAAAAATCACGTAGTGTACTCATAACTGAAGTGACTTAATGCTGGAAACTGGCTCACAGGTGATGGAAGGGGCTGGTTGACTTAGAAAGTAACAACTCCAGGAAGCAGTTACCATACCTCAACTAGAGCCACAAGGGCAGGGGGCAGTGTAACGAGATAGTAGAGTCCCCTAGTGGAAAGTAGAGCCACAGTGGTTGTGTCCAGTGCAAGCCTGGATGAGACACTGCTGCTGATATCCCCTGAGGCAGAGAAAGAGTAAAGAAATATCCTCTCTTTCCCCTTTCTCCTGCCACCGCCTCTTGTCTGCCAGTGCCTCCCACTGGCTGAACTCAGCCAGGAGCCCTGTGACAGAGGAGGCTGGGAATTGCCACCTACAGGGGTCAGCCTGGCCTTCCCCACCCCCAACAACACAGAGCAGACCAGGGAGGGTGCAAAATGAATCTGAGGGCCAAGAGGCTCAATCTAGACTTGGGCCCAGGGGATGGAGGGGGGTGGGAATGGTGGGGAGATGGGTACTGGTGCTTAAGAGAGTGTGTTTGCTGGAGGAAGTGGGAAGAGTTGTTTTATGAAGCATGAAGAATGAAGGCCGGGTCCAGGGGAAATGGGATGAGAGAGAAGGCTTGGAGGGAAGTAGGAGGAACATAATGAGGGTCCTTGAAAGCAAGTCAGGAAGATTGGACATTAATGCAAAAGCTATAGGGAGCCACTGATTGTCATTAAGCAGTGAGGTGATCAGATCTGGGTTTCAGGAAGACCATTCCAGCTGCAAGGATGGATATGGGCAAGGGAGGAAGGAACATTAAAGGCAACAGATGAATAAGGAGACCACTGCAGTAATCTCCACAAGTGAGGATGATGGAGGTAGAGGGACTGGGAGGGGTGCATGGGTTTGAGGAGTATTTAGGAGGGAGAGCTGGTGAGTGATTGGTTAAGGAGGGGGTAGGGGAGGGAGCAAGGATGATTCCCATGACTGTGGCTTGGACAACTGAGCCAATGCAAACACTTTTTGATAAGACAGAAAGCACACAGTGAAGAGCATTTGGAGGAGACGCGTGTCGATCCAAGTGTGAGGTGCTCGTGAGACATTCTTGGCAGCAATATAACTGTTTTTTTTTTTTTGTTTTCCTAGACATGCCTGTGTTTATCTACAGAGTCTCCATGAGAAAGCCTTCCATGTCAGCTCAGTACTCCAAGAGCATGCCTTCTGCAGGCTAGACCAGGCATGCTTTCTTCCTCAGGTGTCATGTTCTTCTTCTGTCCCTTCCCATTTTAACCCCCTGTCCAACCTCAGCCTTTGCGGTGACCCCTGGCCTCTAAGGAAGCAGGATTCAGGCTGTTTCTTCCCAATCTCATTTCTCATCCAGACTGAGTCATACCCAGACCCAGCAGCTCTACTTTTAATCTCCTGTGTGAGCTGGGATGCTGAAAGGCTTGGACAATGACCTTTTCTTACTTTGTCTCTCATCAATCATTGTTTAGCAATTTGCTCTAATCTGTGCAAGCCAGAATCACATAGCATAGACTAAGGGTGGGCAAGAGTCCACACATGGAATAACTGCACACATGCAGTGAGGAGGCACTGCATCACAGATGGGGAGAAGCTAAAGCAGGATGCTTTTCTTCTCTGAGCCTTTTTTTTTTTCACTTTTCAAATGTGTATACTAGACTCAGCAACCTGATAGTCCGTCTCTAATTTTTTGTAGTCTGTAGAACCTGGTTTTGTCCTGGAAGCAATGAGCGCAGCCTCACAAGATGAGCCACGACTGACTGTGGCAATACCACTCTCTTTTTACCAATGGGTGACTTACCGATAGTTGTGGACATGTAACTCAGTTTTAGCAGAAGGGGCATGTATTAGTTTTCTAGGGACGCCATAACGAAGTAGCACAACCTGGGTGACTTAAAACAGCAGAAATTTATTCTCTCAGGTCTAGAGGCTAGAAGTGTATAAAAGGTATCTGCGAGGCCATACTTTCTTGGAGGCTTTAGGGGATAATCTGTCCTCTCTCTTTCTCTTAGCTTCTGGTGTCTCTGGCAATCCTTGGCAGTTCTTGGCTTGTTGCTGCAGAACTCCAGCCTCTGCCTCTTTGTCACGCGGTGTTCTCCCTGTGTTTCTCCATCTTCACATGACCGTCTCCCCTCTGTGTCACTCTCTTCTTCTTATAAGGACACCAGTCATATTGGATTAGGGGCCTACCCTACTCCAGTATGGATTCCTCTTCACTCCTCATTATATCTGTGATGAACGATCCTATTTCCAAATAACATCATGTTGTGAGGCACTTCCACATTTCCTTTTGGGGGACACAATGCCACCCATAATAGAACATGAGAGTGTTTGGGAAAAGCTTTCCTCCCTGTTAAGGAGCATCGTCAAAAAGAGCCCACCACTCTGCCTCCTGTGTTTGCCCCATGGTGTGAGGATCTGATGCTGAGAGAGGTGGCTGTCACTGTGGTTGGCAGGAAAGGACGATGGAAAAGTAACACTGCTGAACCATTACCTCAAAACTACAACTTCCTATCTCTGAGTTGTTTATTAAGTGGGATAAATGTGCAGAAGTCACCTTTTATTCGGGATTCTATTACTGTCTTAGTTCATTTTTGCTGATATAACAAAATACGCTGAGGCTCAGTAATTCATAAAGAACAGACATTTATTTTCTCAGAATTCTGGAGGAATTCTGTGGGAAGTCCACAATCAAGGCACTGGCAGGTGTGGGTGTCTGGTGAGGGCTGCTCTCTGCTTCGAAGATGGCACTTTTTTTGCTATATCCTCTGGAGGGGAAGGACACTGGTCTTCTCATGGCAGAAGGGACAGAAAGGGTGAAAATGGATGAACTCCCTCCATCAAGCTCTTGTGTAAATATACCTAATCCCATTCATAAGGGTAGAGACCTTGTAATTGAATCATCTCCTAAAGGCCACACCTTTTAAAACTGTTGCACTGGGGATAAAGCTTTAACATAAATTTTGGAGAGAACAGCATCATTTCAACCATAGCAGTTACTCATAGTCAAACACATCATAATTCATCCAGTGACCCCTAATTTCCCTGCTCAGTTTAGGGACATGTAAGAACCACAGGATTTAAGAGCTGAATGAGATATTGAGAGTCATATAATCCAAATTCCTTACTAAATGAACGAAGAAACTGAGGTTCAAGAGGGGAAGGGACTCACTTAGGGCACGGCACAGATTAGGGTCACAGGCTGGACCCACACTAGGCTCTCCAAACTTCTAATCTCCCGTCATGTTTTTCTGGCTTCCTGTACTCTTCTTGTAAGGAACAGAGGGTGCTATTTGAAAGGCAGGGCTGACTGGGTGGGCTGCTGCTGAGCCATCAGAGGGAAGGAAATGAGTGGTGGGACAGGAGATAAGGAGAATTACAAGGGGAGTGTGCAGGCACTTGCCATGCTGCAGAGCCGTGTTCAGCCTCAGGGACATACATTTATTCTAATCACATGCTCTGTGCAGGACTTGCTGCTCTGAATTATGCACCTCGAAAGGGCCTTTCATCTCACCGAGGGTTTGATGCCAGCCTGCCTGGCCGCCTGTGTTGGGCTGTGATTTAGCCTCCAGAGCAATTCAAGGCAAGGAGGTAGGAGGAAGGTAAATGGAAACACCTGGGACCTTCCCTTTCTTGAGGACTCTGCCTGCCCTACTTCCTACCTTCCACCAGTGCTGGTATGGTGGGGCAGCATGGCTAGTGGAGAGGAAGGCAGAGATTCACCTTTCTTCTCCATCGAGAAGGGACTCAGATAATTGTGTACCTGACAGCTTTCTAAGAGTGTAGAGAAATCTAACTTCATGGGCTTAATTGAATTAAGATCTGGCAAATATACCTATTTTTTAAACCTAGAACTCTAGAGTGCTGGATAAAAGGCACCAGAGGCATCTCCTAGTCTAGACTGCTCATTTTATAGTAGTGGAAACCAAGGCCCCAGGAGGGTTTGAAAAGATGTACTCTAGAGGCAGAAGTAGAATCAGAACGCCAAACATCAGAAACCTAAACATCAACGTCAGAACCCTAAACATCAACGTCTCCACCTTGCCCACTTCCATCTAAAGCAGAGCTGCCTCTTGGATGTTTGAGCCCTGTGGCCAGCAGGTTCTGACATAGGCCTCTAATTTCACCTCCTGGTATCCATGCCCTTGTGTAAACCCCTCCCTTAAGTGTGAGCAGAACCTAGAGAACGGCTTGCTTATAACTAATAGAATATGACAAAAGTGATGGGGTGTTAATTCCATGATTTGGTTACAAAATAATTATGACTTTCTTCTTGTTTGCATTTTCTCACTCTTCCTGGGTCTTGATGAACTTGCTATGATGAAGTGAGCTATAAGGTCCCATGTGGGGAGAAACCGAGGGCCACCAGCAGACAATGGCCAGCAAGGAGCTGAGGCCCTCAGTCCAATAGCCATGAAAAAACAGAATCCTGCCAATAACCACAGAGTGAACTTGGAATCAGGTCTTTTCTCAATTGAGCCTTCCGATGAGACCACAGCCCTGGCTAACATCTTGATTACATACTTGTGAGAGACCATGAGCAGAAGACCAGGTTAAGCTGGGCCTGCATTCCTGACCCACAAGAACTGTAGGAAAATAAATGTGTGTTGTTTTAAGCTGCTGAATGTTGTTATGTAGCAGTAATAGCAATATCCAATTTTAGGATAATATTTAGGATGCCTACCACATTCTAGTTTCAGGTATGAAAATAAATGGTTACTATGGATTTACAAGAGTTTGTAGTTTGATGAGCTAAGATATAGCATGTGAAATGATAATAACTAACATTTTCCTGAGTGTTTCCTCTGTTCCAGAATGGTGCTAAACTTTTAGATATACTACATATATTTTTAATTTTCTTAATCCCCTCACAACAACCCTGTGAGACCTCTTATTATCTCCACTTTACAGGCAAGAAGACAGAGGTGCAGACAGATGAATAACCTGCCCAGGTTCAAATAGTTAGCAAGTGGTAAAAGGACTTGAACCCAGGTAGTCTGGCTTCAGAGGGAAACAAGATCGCATTCATTTATTTAAAAGGCACTTAAGTGTTTCCTATGTGCTTGCTATTGTTAGTGTCTGGGCATATAAAGATATAAACCTGTTCTGAAGGGGTTAGTGGCTCTGCCTTTTGCTGACAATAACCTTGTGCAAGATACTTAAACTTGATTTTCTCATATGTAAAGGGAATATGGGGGACTATAACTCACATATGATTATAATGAGATAAAATGAGTTAATGTTTATAAAGAACGTGTAATAGTGCCTGCTACATAGTAAATGTTATATGTCTGTTAAATAAAAATAAATAAGTGGCAATGTCAGCAGAAAGTTACAAGAGCCTGTGGAAACTGCAGGGACCCCATATGTTCAGGGTGCAATGGGAGCTCAGGGGAAGTAATGTCCTTCACCTCCCATCTTTTGTGCATGTCTTTTTAAGTCCTGGGCTAAGTGATGGGCTTTCCATGCAACCTGTGGCTTTTTGAAATTTTCTTATTCCTTCATTAAGATAATTAGTAGTTCTAAGGTCATCCTTCTCCTGTGGAAATGCCCAATTCTTTTTACTGGTGTACAATTTTTTAGCCTAAGCTTCTCAGGATAAAGAACTTTGGAAAACAACCTCTTCAAAGTTCCCAGGTCCACTTGCACCTCCTCTAGCTCTCCATTTTGGCCATATGCAAATGCTCAGAAGTCACAGAGCTCACTCCCTACGTGCCCATCCCTCCCACCTTTCTGATACATTCATCTCTTTTGGTGAGAACAACTAGTACCTCTTGCTACTTTGCCCCAAATTCAGGAGATTAAATTGTTATCAGTAGAAGAAATGTAAAGACTGAAAATGCTTAACGAACTACAAGTGCCAAAATGTACCCCACAGATAATGAGAACTGTTGATGGCAGGTTGAGGGGATCAGTGCAGAAAGATTTGGTTGAATACTTCAAGGAGGGGCTGAGGTTTCAGCCAGGCATTAAAGAGTAGTGGGGATGGGGAGAATGGAGAGGACAGGGGATTGCCATGTAGGGAGCAGCAAGCATAGCATGAGTGGCATGAAGAGGCTCGTAGATGTTACTAGTGTTTATCTATACCCAGCTTTCCTCTATTTGGGGGCACTTGAGAGAAGTACTTCCCCCACTCCCACACTTGCTATTATGTCGGGTGATATGACTACATGTGGCCAACAGGTTGCTATCGGAAGTGATGTGTGTCACCTACAGGCTGAAGCATTTGATTGACAGTGCAAGTGTCTTCAGTGCTTTTTTCTCCAGTCATGACCACCATGGAAGTGTGGGTTGAGAGGAAGGATGAAGGACATTGAGCCATCATGTGGAGAACAGCTGCCCTGGAAAGTTGCTGGACCCACAGTGGACGTTGAGTGAGTGATAAATCAATCTTTGTCTTTAAGCCACTGAAATCTTGGTGGTTCTTGTTCTTGTAGATTACCTAGCCTTCCCTGATGTCTATGGAAAAATGTGTGTTGAGTACTGGGACGTGAGGTTGGATTAGCTAAGGAGTAGCAGAGGCAGCCTCATGTGGGACAAGAGAATCATCTGAAGGTACTTCAAACCACCACAAAAAATCAAATTCAGTTGTGTAGGGTTCAGGCATGAATATTTTTTAAGCTATTTAAGTGATCCCAAAATGCCACCAGGTTTAAGAGCCATAGACGTACCTATTTTTGCTCTTTAACTGTTTTATTTTCTAAGCCCTATTCTTAAAGCTGAAAAAGGAGAATATTGTAGGACTGATAGGGCCTGTAATGGTCTGAATGTGTCCCTCCCAAATTCATGTATTGAAACCTAATCCCCAATGTTATAGTATTAAGAGGGGTTTCTTTAGGGGATGATTAGATCAGAAGGGCGCTGCCCTCATGAATGGGATGAGTGCCCTCACAAAAAAGGCCCGAGGGAGCTTATTTACCCCTTCCAACCATGTGAGGGCAGGTAGAAGATGCCATCTGTGGAGCAGAGAGCCAGCCCTCACCAGACACTGAATCTGCTCACACTTTGGTCTTGGACTACCTGGCCTCTAGATCTGTGAGCAATAAATTTCTCTTGTTTATAAACTAACTATCCAATATTAGGTATTTTTTTATAGTAACACAAAAGGACTAAGACGGGGCCCAAAGCGGACACTTCACATGATGTATGTGAAAGAGCTTTGTAAACTGTAAAGGGCTAAACAAAAGAAAAGCAATTTGCTTCTTGATGATATTAAAAGCCTAGATTATCAGGAGGTTTTACTTGACTCAGTGGATTTTTTACTTTGAGAATGTCTGTGGCTCAGGTTTCTAGGCTGGAGTCAGCTTCTCCAGACGCTGCTCTTTCATGCTTGGGTAGGACCAGCCATGAGATTCTCATGACCTCTTTCACTAGGACTGTGGCAACAGCACCCAGCTGGTCTCCCTCCTCTGACGCTGCTTTGATATATTATCCACTGATTGGTTAATTGTCCTCCAGGTAGCAAAGACTTGACAGCCTCTTCCTTTCATGAATGAACACATTCATTTTAATTTTAATCACAGTTTTATATATATTTAAGTCAAATAGTTTTAGAATGTACAACCTTCCCATCCAGAATTCTCCTCCTCAGGAGCAACACTTCCACTCTTTAGCTCCTTCCTCTGGTATTCATTTCCATGTTATTGGCTCTTTCTTGATTTTTTACTTTCTGACCTTATCTGATGATTGCCTACCATGGCATTTGAGCTTTTAGCATTCTTGTATCAGTCCTCCTATCATGCCCCGACAACATAATTGTGCCTTCCAAGAGTCTCCCGATATGGCTTTATCACAATTTTTGTGATAACAAAATTAGTATTTAACGTTCACTTTAGCATTTATGATTATATAAATATTGTTTAGAAAAGAGCCATAGATGATAACATCTTCTTTTTTGGACTACTTTTAATTCCATAGAGTTAATAATTATCTCTATTTTATTTATGTCTTCCTTTACTCACATTTTAGACTTTTGAGAGAGATCAGAGCTAAAAAAAATGAATGTGTTCAATTTGTCACGTTCAGTTGAAAACTATAGCATCATTTTCCATCATTTTCCACTATGTGAAAGTGTAATACAAATGAGTCCTTAAGATTTTCCCTGAAACTTTAAAAGGAGTATTCTAGATGTCTTTTCCAGCTTTTCACCCTTCTCTTCTATCTAAGGTTAGATAGAAATATAACCTAAGATTTATAAAAGTCTTGTATGAGATTAATAGAAATCTTTTCCCTGTTGCACACAGAAAAATGCGTCTTCAGAGTCTGGGGGAATAGGTTTCTGTGTTTCTTTCTTTAGAATAGGAGCCTCCTGAGGGAAGGAATTTTATCTCTTAACAGACTGGGGATCCCTGAGGTTGGGAGAGTGTCTCCCTCAGACTGGGCCTCCCTGAGGACGGGGCTGTGTCTCCCTCAGACTGGGGCTCCCTGAGGACGGGGCTGCGTCTCCCTCAGACTGGGGTTCCCTGAGGACAGGGCTGCGTCTCCCTAAAGCAGCCCAAGGGCTTCACCTTGCCCAGACAGAACCAATTTATCAAGACAAAGGAATTGCAATGGAAAAAGAGTAATTCAGGCAGAGCCGGCTGTGCGGGAGCCCAGAGTTATATTATTACTCAAATAAGTCTCCCCTAGCATTCAGGGACCAGAGTGTTTAAAGATAATTTGGCGGGTAGGGGCTTGGGAAGTGGGGAGTACTGATTGGTCACGCTGGAGATAGAATCATAGGGGGCTGAAATGAGGTTTTACTGCTGTCTGCTGTTCCCGGGTGGGATGGCAGAACTGGTTGTCAACTGATTCACTGAGTGCAGGGTCTGCAGAGTATCTCAAGCACTGATTTAGGTCTTACAATAGCAATGTTATCCCCGGGAGCAATTTGGGGAAGTTCAGACTTTTTTTTTTTTTTTTTTTTTTTTGAGACGGAGTCTCGCTCTGTCGCCCAGGCTGGAGTGCAGTGGCCGGATCTCGGCTCACTGCAAGCTCCGCCTCCCGGGTTTACGCCATTCTCCTGCCTCAGCCTCCCGAGTAGCTGGGACTACAGACTCTTGCAGCCAGAGGCTGCAGGACCCCTAGACTGTAATTTCTAATCTTGTAGCTAATTTGTTAGTTCTGCAAAGGTGGTCCCAGGCAAGAAGGGGGTCTTTTTGGGAAAGGGCTGTTTTCAATTTTGTTTCAGAGTCAAACCATGAACTAAACTCCTTCCCAAAGTTAGTTCGGCCTACGCCCAGGAATGAACAAGGACAGCTTAAAGATTAGAAGCAAGATGGAGTCAGTCAGGCGTGATTTCTTTCTTTCACTGTCATAATTTCCTCAGTTATAATTTTGCAAAGGCTTTTTCATCGCCTCAGACTGAGGATCCCTTAGGATAGGGGTGCGCCTCCCCTCAGACTGGGGCTCCCTGAGGATTGGGTTGTGTCTCCCCTCAGACTGGAGCTCCATAGACTGGAGCTGGTGGACAAGAAATATAAACAGGGAGGAGACAGTCCCACAGACTGGAAATCAGGTAGACTGGGAGACTGTGGGAGTCTGTGGGTCTGTCTCCTCCCTGTTTATATTTCTTGTCCACCAGCGCCACCTCAGAATCTAGGAAGGGGTCTTCACATGGGAGCTGTAGTGATGTCAAAGGTCAGGGAGGCTTAATCGACCTAGCCTGGTTCTGAGATCCCCCAGGAGCTCCTCAGGCTCCAGGAGCTGCTTCCCTCCCTGATTCTTCTGCTGGTGACCTTGGGTCTCAAGAAAACAAGAACAGAAACTCCTCTGAGACACTTGAAGGGCTCTGTCAGGTCAGTGGCCCCTGCCAAGCATCTGTCCTGGTCTCTGTGCCTTCAGAAGATATTAGCTCTCAGGCCCTGCTTGGTTGCAAGGATGGCCTTCCCCTCTCTTTTTCTTTGCATATAGTTTTTCTTTCCTTTTGAGGTTGTCTGTGGAGAAAGACTGTGGCTGGCATGAATAATAGATTATTAATTTGGAACCTCTCCAGTGAGTGAGACTTGCCACCAGTGAAGACGCGTGTTATGTAACCAGCAAATTGCGCTGGCATCAGAGGCAGCATGTCTGCCGGAGAGCGTAAGATCAGAGATGTGAGAGAAACAGGGAGGGAGGCCCCCTTGCAGGAGGGTCTGTGGGGAGCCCGGCTCTTAGCTGGTTGTTTTCAGCCGCCTTCTGTTTAAGCCTCACAGTGACCAGTGAGGAGGCACTGAAACCTCCTCGTGGAGAGAGAATAGGCCGGTCGCAGCAGGAGCTGACTGACACTGAGGCCTGCTGAGTTTCCAGCACCTGGACCCTGATGTTTTCCCATCATGGTAAACTGATTGGGCCTGTGCCACAGAAGACCTGACAGAGAGGTCTCCTAAAGGAAACGTGAAAACAGAACTCAGACCTAGGGACCATTGTCTCTGGAGGTGGAAGCCCCTAGCCATCCTCTGGGGTGACACTGAGTTTTTCTAGCAAGGCCCTTGGAGACTGACCTGTGGCCAGAAAGAGATGGCCCAGTGTGTTCGCCCTATCTCTAGCATTGATGCCTGGTGGTGCCCTGGGGAGGGAATCTCAGGCCACCTCATTTGATAGGGCACTGGATGTAGGGAGTGTGTTGGTTGACAAAACTTCTGAGATGGGTTTCCCAGAAGTAGGGGTCTGGCTTGTGGCAGTTATGAAATTGCACCTCCCAGATATTCTGCAGGGAGCACAACTGCCTGACAGCCCCAGCTGCTGAGCTCTGAACCCACTGCTATGTTGGAGCTAAGACCACGCTTCTCCCTGGCTGCTTCTATCCACTGACTGAATGGGACAATGGCTGGAACCTTAAGGCAGACCCATTCCTGCCAGATGGGGAGGAGGAGACTTTGGCTTTAGTTTAACTCTCTCCCATGACAACCCACACTGGCCTTACCCCACTAGTCTAACTTTCTTCAAGCTGCATCGAGACTAAGATTTTTTTCACTCAATCTTCCTTCCTTCTCACTCTCCTCTACAGGGGTCAGACCAGCAGTGTAATTTGACAGTTCTCCTGGTATCTTCCAGCCTTTTCCCTATTTTTACTCACAGACGTATCTTCTGTCTTATATTCCTGGCATATATTTCTTGGGGGACGTAGACTAACCCAGTCCTTTATCCTCCAACCCCTCGATCAAGCAGAAATGCTCTTTGTCTAGGCATTGTCCAGATGGAAGTGACTGGCAGCAAAAGTGTGTTTATAACTCATGATGATCGTAACTTGATCGCCAGGTCCCTGTCCTAAAGAATGCAAAGACCCTGAGGCTGGAGTGGGTCTGGCCCATGGAATTAAGGCAAAGAGTCATGGTAGCTGAGTTCAGAGAGTTGAGGGGCCAGATCTGGTAGGGCCTTGTGGCAATCCTGAGACATCATTCTCAGCCTAAAGCACAGTAATCTTTCCTGGAGGCCAGGACTAAGCGTTTTCAAGGTTTTCTTCTTATCGCTCCTCCTCTTGTCCATGAGAAGCAGGATTTAGCCCTTGTTGGTTAATTTCTCCAAGGCTGTAACACCAGAAGTAACTTGTTTCCTCCTAAGAACCCTTCTGATGCTTCTTAATGAGCATTGCCCAACTGCTCTATCCTAGAAGAGAAGGAAGTCTGATAGTCATTAGAGTTCCAGACCAGGAGTCCAAACTCAGAATTCATAGCCCTGCTTGTGCATCGATTAGCCCTGGAACCTTGGACAAGTTAAGTAGCCTCTTGAAGCCTTAGTTTCCACATCTGCACAAAGGTGATGCTAATAATGGTTAATAGTAGCTAACACTAATTGAATGCCTACTGTGTGTTAAGCGCTGTTCTGAGTGCTTTACATGTATTAGGCAATCTATATCTGTGTTATTCTCTCTTACATTATCGGCATTTGTTTCTCAGAGTACGTAGACTAAGCTAGTCCCTTATTCTTTAACCCTGGATCAGGTAGAAGCACCCACTGTCTAGGTGTTGTCCAAGATGGAAGTGACTGGTGGCAAAGGTGTGTTTATAACACATCATGGTCATGACTTGATTGCCCTGGGTCCCTGTCCTAAAGAATGCAAAGATCCTGAGGCTGGAGTGGGTCTGGCCCATGAAACTAAGGCAAATCTATTATTATTCCCATTTGTACAGATGGAGCAATCAAGGTACAGAGATATTTAAAAACTTCCCCAAGATCACAGGCTGGAGAGGAGCAAAAGTGAGCTCCAGATCCAGGTGGTTTTGCTTCTTACCCTTCCACTGCCTTGCCTTTGAGTGCCCATCTCACAGAGCTGTTGGGAGAACCCTGTGAGATAATTCAGCATTCTTTAGGAAATTTATCTAGCCCTGACAGACATGTGAGTTCTGAGTCCTGGGTTCTCTGTGACAGTGTGTGTGTCTGGAGCACTTCATTCTTTTATTTGTCCATTTAGCAGACAGTTATTGGGGAACTCTGTGTGCCAGAGAGTGTGGCAGGTGCTGAGATATGGCAGTGAGCAGGCCAATCTTGTCCTTGCCTGCCCAAACCTTATAGCCCAGAGGGCAAGATAGATGCTAAATAGATAATTATGTAGATGATTAATTACAGTTGGGGTCTGTGCTATAAAAAGAGAAGGCGTGCAGTGAGAAAATGTGACAAGGTGAACTGCCCTGTGTGGGAGGGAGTGACCCTGAGACTCTGACCCTACCGGTCTCGGTAGTATGATCCTTGTCTGAGTGGGGAGACACTCCCTGGCCTCAGGGAGAGTCTAGTCTCACCTCACCCAGTCTGAGAGGGGAGAGCTAGCCTGTGCTGATACGATGGAGGATGTATAGCCTCATTATCTAGTCTGATGAGGGAGATGAAGCCCAAGTGTCTGCTTATATAATAAAAGAAGAGATATACAGAGGCCTAGTTCTGAGAGCACAGCTGAGGTCAGTAAGCAGGACATCAGACAAGCAGAGACTATGGTCAAAGCTGAAGCAGCCTTGGAAGATAGGCTAGGGTTGGCATTTTTTGCTTCTATTCAGACAGGATTGAGCCTACCCTTAGGGGGTCTGTTTTCAGTGACCTGATGGTAAGGAGGGAACAGGCAGAGGTTGAAGGGAGAGCAGGTAATGAATTTAAGTGACCCAGCCCAGCAACTGGCCCAGGTGGGTGCTAAATAAATGATAGTTGTTATTGAGTGAGGATCATGCTGTCAGTAAATAACACGGAGAAGCATCAGAGCCATTAACTGTCCTGACCGCTCCATTATCAAAGGTCCCATTGCAGGAGCTTCCAGAAAGATTTATCTCCATTTCGGTAGCAGGCTCTTCAGAGTTGGAAATTAAAGTGAAACTGAGGTGCACAACCCGGGGCTATAGCATGGACTTTGCGTGGAAATGGGCACTTATTAGGAGTATTAAAAGGAAAAGCTAAGGCTAGCTCAGCCGCTGGCTGCACAGAAAAGGGATTTTTTTTTTTTTTTTTTTTTTTTAAAGAGAAGTAGTTGGAGAAAAATTTCTAATGAATCCTATCCAACCATAAAATCATGTAGAAAATGAATCCTATCTGACAATAAAATAAAAGTGAAACAAATTACTAGGTTCTCATATTTGTAGGACAAATTAATTTCATGTTTAGAATACTAATTGCTTGCTGAGGGTCTGCCTGAATTTAGCACAAGCCTTCAAGTTTGGAGGACAGCAGAGGAGGGCGGGGGGCGCAGGTGCAGGCCTGGCCCTGAGTCCTCCACTTGGACCCTGCCTTTGTCATATCTCTCTCCAGTGCCCAAAGCTCAGTGGGCACATGTTGCTTGGCCTCAGACTGGGGCTCCCTGAGGGAAGGGCTGTGTCTCCCCCTCAGGCTGGGGCTCCCTGATGCAGGGTTGTGTCTTCTTTGCTCAGGCTGAGGATTCCCTGAGGATGAGGAGTCTTCAGGAAAGCTACAGACTCTCTTCAGAAAAATGAACAGAAAGACAACATATCCTTTCGGGGATCCACAGACCCTGCACCATGCCTTCTTGGCTCTCTGGGAGATGGAGGCTAGAAAGCTGGAGTATGGAGATTATATAGGCGAGAATGTGCTGTGCAAATTGGAAACTGAAGGACATGATGTTTCTTTTCCTCTTGCATTTTTCACTTTTTATGCCTCATGCTGGGAAATGTGAGTTCATTCCCAGTTATCCTCAAGCAAGTGATTGCATTTATGAATTATCCAGTAGAAAAAAAGAAACAAAAGAAAAACCCAGACAGTCTGTGAAACTCCTGGGTCACCTGTTCCAACTTGAGTGGTGCCTATTCAGAAGACGCTTGGCTCTTGTCCTAGCAGCTCAAGGTGATAACTGCCATGATACCTTTTATCAGTCTCCTTGTGTGTGTCAGCACCATACCCACAGCTCTTCACACACCCTAATTCTTGTGCCTTCTGGGGTTTATTATGCCCATTTTACAAATGAGGCAAACAAGGCTCAAAATGTTTAGTAACTTGCACAAGATTGCACAGCAACTAAGAGTTTGAAATGAGAATTGGATCCAAATCTGTTGAGTTCTCCCTCTCCCATGCTTCCATGTGCTCTGCACCATAAGTAAGGTCAATTTTTCCCACCTCACTCCCCCAAAAACATAGTCACATTTTTCAAATATCACACACACACACACACACACACACACATGTGCACAGAGGATTGAGGACTAGGTATATGCATTTTCCTTTAATGTCTCTATGCTCTCTATGCCACAGTTTCTGGTTCCAGGTCTGCCTCCAAGCACGTAGCTAGGTTGATTGACCAGGGAGGTGGCCTGGCTTGGACACTCTCCTTATGCCCTGTAAGCTCTGAGTGAACACCTGCTATGTGCTTGGCATCCTGCCAGGTGCTGGACACATATGAGAACCTGGTCTTGCTGGGCATCTGAGAGGTACAATATTGTGGACAATATCTTCTGTGTGATTTTGCCCCTTAATTCGTGTCTGTAGGGCTTGTCCTGATTGATCTTGGTTTAGTCATAGACCAGCTGTGTGGCTTTGTGTCATCTTCTCTCTGAGTTCAGTCTTCCAAGACATTTGGACTAACCCGGTGGTGTTGAAGGCCTTCTAGGTCTGACACACTGCAATCCGTGTACCTCTCTGTCTTAGGATGAATGGTTCTAAGGAGCCATCTTGTCCTGCCCACCCCTATCCTCCCACAACTGTCATTCTCTGATGACCTTTGCACCCTAGCAATGCTGAGGACATGTGTCTGTCTCAGGAAGATAAGACTAGAGACCAAGGCTGTATGCAGGTGCTATGGTCTTGGGTTGTTCCTTTAGGCCAGGGACTGTCATTTGCAGCTTTGGCCCCAGTGCCTTACACAGTGCTTGGCACATTGCTCATGTATAACAAACAGTTGATGAATGAAGAAATAAATGGATGAATGAATGAATGCATATGATCAGGACTCACAGCTCCTCTGGAGACTCTACTCCAAGTCTGATTTCTTTTACTACCCTGACCCAATTTCTCATTCCAACCCCCTAATCTGAAAGACAACAGCCTCCCCTTCTGGTGTGTGTCCTGTTGTGTTGGTTGCTGAAAACATTTTACCAATAACAACATTCTGCCCCCATTTTCACGCCACAAGCAGGTTCCATTTCTGCCCACTTTTTGCCACTGTCATCTAAAAAGAATACTTTCCCCATCACCACACTTTGATCCCATTATCTCCACTCCTTCTATACTGCTTGCATTTCCTAATTAAGAAGGAGAGTTCTCAGGTAGGGAGAAAGGGTCTTTAGGAGAAGGGTGCTCTGGCATCTTGCTTCCACTTAAGGACCTAGAAGGAAAGGGATACCTGAGTAGATATATCAAATGAGTCCTCCGGGGACCGCCCACTGAGGTTTCCCCTGAGCCAGTGCTATAGCATGATTACCTTCCATTATTATGGTAATCTCATATACAGAACAGGACCTATATTACTTTACTTTAAATAATTAACTGCTGAGAGGACAGAGTGCTGGAAAGGAGCTTGGGCTGCAGCTAAGTGTTTCACATTTTAATTAAAGCCTCTCTGATAAATGTTTACCAATTGCTTCTGATTCTTCCTGGGAAAGAAATAATAAAAAAGAGAAAGAAGGTAGGATGATGGGAAGAAGAAGGCCAGGGGGAGAAAGGGACGGAGAGAAGGAGAAAGGAAGGAAGAGGGAGAGAAGAGGAACACATAGTCAGAAGGAGATAGAAGAGGAACATGAAAGAAACAACTCTTCAGGCTCCAAACAAGCATAGCCAGGCCTCCCGGAATACTCACACACGCTCTCAGGCCTTTTCTTCCCTCTGAGCTGTGGAGCAGTAAACTAGAGTTTGAAAACAGGAATCTCTTTTACTCCCTGCTGTGTGTTCCGGTGTTACTATTTCGTGTCTTTCCTGGCCTGCCCACATCTCCTTGGGGCTCCATTCCCCAGTCCCTTGTCTCCCATCCCTTACTGCCCTCCAAGACTCACTCCAACCACAGACACCAACATTCCCACCCCCAAAGCTGCTGGGCTCATGGGCAGACCACCTGGAGTGGCCTTCCTGGGGCAGGGACTGTAGCTTTTTCCCCTGTGGTCATCTCCTTGTCTTAGAGACCCGGTTCTCAGAGTCTTCTGAAGTGCTGGTCCACAAGTGACAAACAGATTGTGGCCACCGAAATTATCATGCGACCACTATAATGGGTTGGATGAGAGGGTTTAGATCCAAAGTGGATTTGGATGGAGAAGGGGCTTCAATCTGGGAGCAGGAGTCTAAGCTGCCTTTTTGTGACTCTTCTTCGGGAATCCAGCCCTCAGCTCTGTTCAGGGCAGCTGACTGTTAACCACCAGCTGGTTTGTGCGTGTGTGTGTGATTTGTGTGTGTGTATGCATCCTCAGGTCTAGCGTCAGCATCCCTGCTCTACCCTCTCTGCTGCCACCCCTCTTTGCTAGCCTTAATTACAGCAATTCAGGAGGCACGCTTAAGATGGCAGAATAAAACCATCAATATTTCACTTAAGAACGGATTTCTGTCGGATGATATCAGAGACCTATAAATGAGAAATATGAGACTTGTTCTCAGTAGCCTTAGACACACACACAGACACACACACACACACACACAGAGACACACACAAAGACCTCTGATGAATTATTAACACGTGATTTCCTTTCTGTCTCAAGCACTGGGAAAAGCTAAGGGCTTTATTCAGCTGCACTCAGAGATGAGCATTTCTATTGAAGCTATTTGCCTAAAACATATTAAAATAAACATGATAAAACTGTGGCTCTGTGTTTCGGGGTTTCCGGTTGGTGAGAAGCCAGGAGATGCTGCTGCTCTGTGTGCCTCCCTCCTCTGGGTTTGTTGCAGGAGGAAGATGCTGGGCCAGGTGTCCTGGATCTGAGTCATTTCCCCTAGCCAAAAAGGCAGGGTCACTGCGGGGCCAACAAGGCACAGTGCCTACATCTAAGTAGAGAAGGGCTCTTGGGCTCAGGATCCCTCTGGCTCCCCTGCCTTTGTCTTCCTCTCAAGCCCTGTGGATGGAGAGCCAAAGGATCTCACTTCTCCACTGGGCTTCATCAACTTCACTGTCTGTAAGTGGGTGGCTCTAAGGAACATGGCTGTGCTTTGGTCAAGGATAGGCCCAGGTAAACATCCAGAGGGACTCAGAGTTTAGAGCACAGGTATAGAACTCCACTTGTGATCATAGCCATGTAGCACATGAAGGCCATCCCTTGGCTCTATGCCATTCTTGTCTGTAGAAGGTATAACTGCCCTGCTGACGCTGTGCACGGGGTTCGGTTCAGCACAGTATGGCATGGCATGGCATGGCTCACATGTGCGCCCACAGAGAGAGAATAACACTACTAACCTCTGTAAGGGAGAGCCTATTGCCATGAAGGTGAGGCGGGTGGGAGTGGGGGAGCCAGGAACTGGCTTGTGACCAGATTGAAAGAGTTAAGCTGCAGACCCTGACAGAGCTGGCCTTGCAAGCCAGGGAGTACAGCTGATGGCATGGGGGCAGCAGGAGCCACAGAGCTGGCTGCTGAGAGGAGCTGCAGAGCCAGAGCAGACAGTTGAGACAAGGTGGACTGTGTGAGAGAGCTAGTGTGCATAAGTTCCTGATGAGAGAGCTGCTGGATAAAACTACATTTCATGTGCTTACAGCCCCCTGAGTGTTCTTTCAGCTCTCTGCCTCGCCACCCACTCTTGTTGAACCTCAGCAAGGCCTGGAACCTGACCACGAGCAGGACATTTGGTGTAGTTGTGAACCTGACAGCTGCTCATTGCTTTACCTCTTAGTGTTGAAAACAGTGGGTCATAGCAGAACAAACGTGGCCTGAGACAGTCGTGAGTCATTGGCTAATTATGTGGTCCTGGGCAGGTCACAACTTCTCTGAACCTCAGTTTCTCCAGTTCCAAATGGGGAACAATTGTGCCTGTGCCACTGAGTAATATTATAAATGGTAAACTTAAAATCCCCCTTCAGGAGAGTATCCACAATAGTCACTTGTATGGTAATGATGATGGGAGATTTCTTGGTGTGGCTGGTTGGGTGCCATGCTTTGAAAATGACTCGGCCAATTTAATTTGCCCAGAAAGAGGTGAGTAGGTGCTGAACAGTTGGAAAACCTTGGACATACAGGATCAAATAAAAGGGACTGGAAGTATTTAACTTGGAGAAGTTAAATCTCAGGATGATATACTTGCCTTCATTAAGTAACCTCCTTGAAGAAGGATCAGATGTATTATGTGAAGCCCCAGAGGGAGAAATAGAAATTGTAGGAACAACTTAGATTAACATAGAGAACATTTTAACTACCAGAACTGTGTGAAGATAGAAAGGACTACTTTGGATGATGCTGAGTCTCCATCACTGACGATTTTCAAGAGAGGCTGAGGAGCCAATTGGCAGAGATGCTGTAGAGGTTAGTTTGCATTCCCGATAGGAGACTCTAGGGTTTCATGTCACCCTGTCTCTGGTTCCAAGAGGAGGGGCCTCCATCAGAGCAACAATCTTCTCCTCCTTCATTGCTTCCCTCATGGCCATCCTGGGGAGGAGGTGACTTCTCTGAGTGGAAATTTGGGACAGGATCTGAGTGTACTCCACTCTGGAGATCTCTCTGCTGACAGAAGGCATGCATTTTCTGCTCCTCCCCACCACAGGGCTGGGACTGCTGACTTCTAGCTCTGCCTGAGACTTAATGAGCCTGTCAAGTTCAGGAATAAGGTGTTAGCAAGCCCACCCGGCTGAGAGACCCTAATGCCAGTTTCTCCACTGTTTTGGTAGGCTAAAGGTAATATTTTGGTCTCCATCTGCCTGACTCTTATATCCATTTCTTAGAAAGCCCTGAACTAGGTGTGGAAAAAAGAGTGTTAGTCATTGATCCTCTGAGATCCCAACATAGTTCAACTTCCTAAGGCTGGAACATATGGTAGTCAATGCCTCTTTGCTTTAAGAATCCATTTCCTGCTGTCTTATTCCCTGAATGTTGCTCTAACAGAATACCACAGAGTGGGTAATTTATGATCAATAGAAATTTATTTCTCACAGTTCTGGAGGTTGGGAAATCCAAGATCAAAAAACCCGTAGGTTGATTGTCTAGTAAGGCTTTGGTTTCTGTTTCCAAGATGGCTCCTCAAACACCATATCCTCCAGATAGGAGGAACACTATTCTCACATGGCAGAAGGTGGAAGGGCAAGAAAGATAAACTGCCTTCGTCAAGTCCTTTTATAAGGGCACCTAATGTCATTCACAAGGGTGAAGCCCTCCTGACTCAACCGCTCCCAAAGGCCACACCTCCCAAGAATGTCACCCTGGAGGTTAAGTTTCAGCTGGAATTTTGTAGAGAACAAAAACATTCAAACCATAGTACCTGCCCTTCTGCACACTACATTTCCCAGCCTTCCTTGCCAACTGGCTTCTTGCCAGGGTCAGACAATGAGAGAAATAATGGGAGATTGCAGGGAAGAAAAGGTGAGAAGCTAGAGTATTTCTCCCACTGTCTTCCTGCTTTAATGAGTGTTTTCAAGGTGGCTGAGTAACCAACACAGTCCCACCTTCTGCCAAACAGACTTGGCATCTAGCTCCTGGAAACAGTACCTCCTGTTGTCCTTCCAGCCAGCCCTAAGGGTCACAGTGGCTTTCTGTTCTTGCTAACAGCTGGTTGCTTTGCTGTCCCTTTTTTGGCTTCTCAGCTCTTCCACCACTTGGGTAACCAGTTTCCTATATTAAATTATTACTGTTGGAAATACCTAGAGTGGTTTATGTTTTCATGACTGGGTCAGAACACAGTCTCTATTTGAGAAATATGTGACTGATTCCCTGGATGGTAAACATCTCAAAGGCCACCATAGAATTCAAGAGTTCCTTGGGGATCTCTGCAAACCTCAAGCTCCTGAACTCTGTGACTCTGAGTCCTGAGTGTCCCAAGGAGGGATGAAATCATGGAGACTGTTGGGGGTATGATTCAGGCTTCCCAGGGTGGAGTGTAACAGCCTTTACTTCAGGCCCAGGCTTTTCCTGCCCCAAGAAGCCAGTCACAGGGTGATCCTGTAGTAGGGTGAGTGTAACAGTCCACTGTCAGGGGCATCTTTGACCTGGTTTCAGGGCCCGTTTCCTCAGGTGTTGTGTTAGTGACTAACTTCCCTAGAAGCCTCAGTCTTGTGCATCCCAGGTTGTCAGCCCCACCTTCACTCCTGGCTACTCACTCACATTCAGCTCCTCAAAACTTCTTGCGTCTTGGCTTCTGAGTTCTGTGGTCTAGCCTATCTGCACAGTGTGCCCCTACCCAATGGGTCAGCTTCAGCTGTGGGGCTCCAGGCCCTTTATCTTGTGTCCATCCTTGTCTATAGCTGCGTATGACAGGCCTTGTCAGAGACAGTCCTCTTGAGTCTCCCCAGGTGCCTCACAGTTATCAGCACCCATCAGCAAGCGCCTGAATGCACTGCCAGAAATTCAGTGGCTACCTGCATCTCCTTTCATGGGCCTGGAAAGGGGGCAAGTGTGGAGCTGCAGATGTGAAAGTAGACTCCACAGGAGATCTGCCATTCCAGCTTAATTTTGCATTACTGTCTGCCTGTGAGCAACGTGAGAAAGTTGATTTAGAATTTCCTTGCCTGAAGAAAGAAGTAGAATAACCTAATAAACTCTGAGATTATTCCATGAACACTGTGAAAGGATCTTAAGAATTTCAATCTATAAATGAATTTTTATGATAACCATCACTATTGCCATCCCCATCACTGTGATGGACACAAATTCTATTACCCCCACTCCCACCATCACTCCTATGGCCACCACAACCACCAGCAATGGCATCACCTCACCATTGTCGCCATCATCCTTAACACACCCCCCCATCACTATCACTGCCACTATTAATGTAATCACTACCACTATGGCCACTGTCACTGAACTCAACACTAAAAACACCATCAACCTCAACATCTTACACATCATCTAATGCCCCTCCTTACTCTTCTGGAAGGCTCTGGCTGTGCCAAGGACTATAGATGAGAGCAACGTAGGGGCTGTCATTGGAGACAGTCATACTGACATAGGGGGCACAGCAGCAGAGAAGAAACGTGAAATCAGGACTGAAAGGAACAGAGAGGGGCTGTCTCCTTTGCACAGGACATGCCTTTTTTTTTTTTTTTTTTTTTTTTTTTTTTTAGATGGAGTTTCACTCTTGTTGCCCAGGCTGGAGGGCAATGGTATGATCTCAGCTCACTGTAACCTCCACCTCCCAGGTTCAAGTGATTCTCCTGCCTCAGCCTCCTGAGTAGCTGGGATTACAGGTGACCACCAGCACTCCCGGCTAATTTTTGTATTTTTAGTAGAGATGGGGTTTTGCCATGTTGGCCAGGCTACTCTAGAACTCCTGACCTAAAGTGATCCACCCACCTTGGCCTCCCAAAGTGCTGGGATTATAGGTGTGAGGCACTGCGCCAGGCCCTAGGACATGTCTTTGAGTGGGAAGGGCAGTGAATACAGAGATGGGAGGGGAACTTATCACTGAGAAGGCAGCAGGCCTCATGCTTGGTATTGGTGGAGGAACACCTGGAGCTACACAGGGAATCAGAGTAGCTGGGAGGCAGGAGACAAAAGGTCAGTTTTATTGGCTGTTGTCCCTCCTTTAGACAGTGCACTAACAGCCCGATTTCACTGGGCAGGGAAACAATAGGGTGGCGAGGAAGAGAAAAGCAGCCCCTGATGTCCACGAGCTGGCCATGGCATTCTCCTGCTGAACATAAACAATTTCATAGTAAAACATCAACATCAGACAAAGCCACCTGTGACAAGAATGGATCAAGGCAGAAACAAATCTATTCCATAATCATGTCTGAATACAGGCAAAACATGAACATTGTCTAAATCGTAAAATACCAACCAGTCCCTCCTCCAGCTAATGTGAGTGACTGCTGCCTCTCTACCAACTGCAGTGTTAGTCTTACTGTAGTCTATCCTCCCCACAGATCAAACTTATTGAGATACCCAATCACAGACTTGTCCCTGCTTTCTGACAGCACCCAGTCCAGGGCAGACGTCTGCTTTCTTGGACTCTCCCCAAGTCAGCTAACCAAAGCCAGATCCTATAATAGCTTCTTCCTAGCTCTAGCCTCTTACTGAGATGTCTCACGAGTCTCCATTTTTCATGTTCTGAATGCATCAAGTAATACACCCAACTTGTTTAACTATAGGTTCCTGGGGGGTTTTGGCTGTAAGGCATTGACAGAGGTGTAGGAAGGTGTTACCTCTGGTGTATCAGGAATAACCTCTGTTATCCCAGAGGGGTCTCTCTCTCCTGGAAGGACATATGGGGTCACCAGAGTGTGGTGCAGCCAGGCAGCCTTAGCACCTGTTCTAGGGCCCAGCTTCTCCAGCTGGTCACCCTGCTAAGGGAACAAGCCTGTGTGGAGGATCCAGGTTTTTTCTCAAGTGCCAGTCGGGAGTGGGGCATAAAATCTCCCTGAACTGCTTGTCGAAATGCAGAATCCTGGACCTCACTCCTGGAGATCTCAAGACAGAAGCCTCGATGTCTATTATTATAACAAGCGCCTCCGGTGGTGCTTATGTTTGAAAACCACAGATTGAGGGTCCTGCCACTCTGAGGGCCCTCAAGGTCACCACTTACTCAAGGCTAGGATTGGCAGAGCTGGACTCTAAAGGCTTTCCAGAGATAAATTAAAAACTCCCCACCCTGGAAGCCGTATGTCTACGGGCTCAGAGTCCTAGGGTGTCTCCCTCTATTTTGGAAAGATCCATAGGGTCAGGTCCCTCCCAGCTTCCCTAGTTGGGTCTATACCTTCTTCCAGAGATCACAGCAGAGAGCTGCCCAGTAACATTCGAGGTGAAGGCACCTGCCTGCAGCAAGATGTTTCTCAAAAGTGACCCACATTCTGTATCTTGAACTGAATGAAAATATTAATCAATAGATCTATTGCCCTGACCCCTGGGTCTTTGAGTTGCACACACAGGGCATGCAAACCGATTATAACATTTAAACACACACACACACACACACACACACACACACACACACACACACACACATGACTGCTCCCATAGGGAGGCTGAGCAAGCAGTTCTCTTATACCCAAAGCCTTGCACAACCTGTCTGTCCTCATCCTCACAGCCTCTCATCCTACCCCTTCCTCACTAACTTGGTCTTCCTCCATGAGGATAGTACTAGCCCAGTGAGATCTTGAGGTCAGGCCATTTACTTTGGGGACATCCTTGCCAGTCCCACCCAAGGATTAGGCTCTACTTTATGGAGCTTCAGCCTTGCGAGACCCCTTAGCCCCCTTTGACTGCTTCTCCATCTTTACCCATCCTCAGCCATTTGGGGCCCTGGTCACAAGGCGGCAGCTTAGAGCTGATACTGGAATGGGTTAAGACTTATGGACTGTTAGGGTGGGGGTAAATGTATTTTGCATGTGACATGAATTTAGGGGTTCCAGAGGGTTGAACACTGAGCTGGATTACATGCCCCCAAAATTCATATGCTGAAGCCCTAACCCCCAGTACCTCAGAATGTCACTAGACTAGCAAATAGGGTCCTTAGAGAACTGATTAAGTTAAATTGAGGCTGTTAGTGTGGGGCCTAATCCAATTTGATTTCCTTATAAGAAGAGGAGTTTAAGAGGACACAGAGTAATACCAGGAGCCCATGTGCACAGTGAGACAACCCCGTGAAGAAGCAGTGAGAGGGTGGCCATCTGTAAGCCAAGGAGAGATGCCTCAGAAGGAACCAGCCCTGCTGGCGCCTTGATCTTGAACTTTCAGCCTCCAAAACTATAAGAAAATAAAATTCTGGGTTTTAAACAGAAAACCATCTCCCTGTAGCATTTTATTATGGCTGCCTGAGAACGCTAATACAACCTTCCTCCCAATTGATTTCTCTTCACCTTTTTCTGTTCTCAGAAACTTGGGGTACTCGTCACATCCCTGCAGCTCATCTTTGGGGGTGTAGAAGCTACTTCACCACAGATGTGAGGGCTTGGTGGGACAACCTCGTACACATTTGCATTTTGTTAATGTGCTGGCCCCTTGCAAGTGGCACCCAACACTCATGCTCCTGGTTGACTGGTAGATGGTGGCATGAGCCCAGACACCATGAAGAAGCACAAGTGATCTACTGGTGATGACCCTTCATGGACACTCTTAGCCTTTATTTTCAACTTGACTTTAATTCCTGGTCCTAAAACCACTGAGCACCTCAGTTTGTTAAAGTAGAGAATGGGGATATGAAAGCCAAGATGACTATCATCTATCATCTGTTGCTCAGATATTTCCAGCTTGCATCTGGAGAAGATGAATGTGGACACTTGCAGGTGGGGCTTTCCGTGTGCCTGTGCTTGGGTGAAGGTGCCAATACTAACTCTTTCACTTATCCCACCCACCTCTGGCCCCAGACAGGAAGAACACATGCACCTTTGATGGGGGAATGTAAGGAGAAGTGAGATTATTGAGTCTGTGGTGAGCCTTGAATGATTTACATAACTGAGAGAGAGGGATTCTAAGGGCAAGAGGTCTTGGTCTCAGGGTTCCCTAGGTTGAAGGCTGTGGGTACTTCTCCCCTATCCGAGGCTTGATAAAGTCGCTGCAGGAGTCTTAGTACTGTTAGAAGGACAGATCCCTACTCTATCACCTCATTTATACTGCTGGCCTCAGGCAACTTCTTCACTCCTCTGAGCCTCAGTTTCTTCATCTCAGTTTCTTACCATCACACATGGTAACCGATGAAAGTTAGTGGATGCATATAGCAGGTCTTCGATAAATAGTAGTTTAAGCTAGTGAGGTCCTTAAACTCTCCGATGTAAGCAATAAATGACCCACTCCCATTATTCCCACACCCAGGCAGGGGTGGGCCTGAGCCTGGCCTGGGAGCAGAACTTCAGCATGTCAGGGACCACTCTCCCTCCCCAGGCTAGCAGATCTGGATGGTGGTTCTGGGTTGGTACCCTGCAGTTTGCTGAGCCCTGCAGTTTTGACAGGCAGCCCTGGGAACCCAGCAGCTCCACGTGGAAGGAGCTTAGTTAATCACTGCAGTAATGGTTCCCACAGCCCCACCGCGCTGGGCCATGCGTCCTCCTGCAGCTGCTCACTCACCGCAGTCTGCCAGAAAACTCATGCGCACTCACTCTGCAACTCCGCCCCCCAGACAGCTCTACTGGGGTCAAACCAGGCCAGGAAAGGGACACCTGAATGCCTCTGACTTCTAGAGATATGGATGCCCCATGCCCCTCTCCTGTTGGGCCTGCCTCTCTTGGCTCTTCGTTTCTGAGCTGAGAGTTCTTCTTCCCCAGCTAAAAACCCAAATGCAAGCAGGAATTGCACACACAACACAGTGAGGGCTGTGGAAGAGTACTGGATTTGGAGTTAAGAGACCATGGCCGGAGAGTCTGTGCTACCCTTACTGGCTGTGTGCACTTGGTAAGCCTCTCCTCCTGTCTAAGTCTCAGTTTCCTTATCTGTGAAATGGAGAAAGTAAGACCCATCCTGACTAGCATGTAGGACTGAAGCAAAAGCTTCTGCTTCATAGATGCAAACTGCTTTAAGAGCCATACCAAGCAATCAATATCTGGAGCTTTCACTGCATTTCATGGAGACCCCTCCCTGCATGATGGATAGAGATGGGGTACCCTCTGGTTTCTCTCTGTGGACCTTTCTGAGAAGTACATCACCCCAGTTGTGGCCACATTCTCTTGTGGATGAGCCGAGGGGGATCCTGTGGATGTGGAGGTGGGGTCTGGAGGGCAGGGCTGCTTGGTTGCATCTTGAGAACGCAATGTGTGTCTGCATCCTGTCAGGGAAGACAGGACACTCCCAGCCTCAGGGCACACCCCCTCCCAGTCTGACGGGAGCCCTCTCGGCAGAGCCAATTTTGAGGGCAAAGAGACCCACAGACACCTGGAGACCTTGCTCTAGCCGTGGAACCTTCCAGTTTGGTTGGAGAGTATGGCCCAGCCTCTGAACCTCCCAGCCCAGGTGGGGAGGCTCCAGGTGCAGCAGGGACCCTCACATCAGTCCAGTGAACAACGCACCTGGAGATATCTACCAGGTGGTGAGAGCAGATGGACCTTTAGGGGCAGAGCGGCTGCCTGGAAGAGGGTCTGTTCTTAGCTTGGCTTTGCCTCTTGTCAACTCACCCCAGGAGCCCCTCTGGAAGAAACCTGATCCCACACCCCTTCCTGAGCCATGGGTATAAACAGAGGCTTGCTCCCTGAATTTGAGTTGCTGAAGATCAAGGGGCACCGATCACCCTGTGTGTTCAGCAGAAGGCACTCCCTGCTTCTCTGATTGAATTTATCTTTGAGGATATTTCTTTCCTCCCCGGATCATTTTTCCAGTCTCTCCAGAGCCAGTCTCAGCTCTTCCTTTTGTGAAATGGAGGGAAATTATTTGGTCTCCCTTTGTCCTGAGAACCAAAAGCTTTAAGGACAAATAATGATCAATATAATAAAACCTCTGTCAAGGAAAGGTACTGGGAAACTGAATAAATCCCTCCTTTTAATAGAGATAGCTGACACATATAGCACTTACCATCTGCCAGGCTCTGTCCTAAAAGCTTTTCATATATTAACTCTAATCAGCCATATGAGGTAGATGCTCTTAATATCCCATTTTATAGAAGGGGAAGTTGAGGCACAGAAAAGACTAGCCTGAAGTGCCACGATTAACAAGTAGTAAGGCTGAGATTCAAATCCAGACAGCCTGACTCCAGAATTTGGGCTCTTGACCTCCAGGCTACTCCATCTCCAGCAGCTGAGGCTGTGACCTGGCATGGCTGTTTATGTGTCTATCTCCCATGCTGGACTGTGCAGGGACCTGGCGTATTCCTCTTTGTTCTCCTAGCCCCAGGCATAGTTCCTGATGCATAAAAGGTGACCCGTAACTATCTGTAACATAAATAAATAAATAAATGGGAGGCATAGTGACAGGTGTCACTGAAAAGGCATATTATCTTGGTCTAATCCAGGGGAATCCTGGATGCCTGGTGGTGAGAAGAGAGCAGGAAAGGCCCCATTGGGGGTGTATTTGCTCTCTCAACACTGTGGTTGGACATGTGCTGCATTGGAGTCATGAGACATCTGCAGGGTTCACCTGAGATCCAACTACATTTTTGTGCCTTTAGAACCTTTCCCACCTGCTCCTCTCCCTCCTCTGCCCTCCTTTCCATGGCAGGAAGGTCCACTGCAGCCACATCTTTATGGTCCAGTGAGGCTGTCTGTGACACTCAGCACCCCCACCCACCATCAGCCACTTGAGTATTCTGAGACCCATTTTAATTTGTATTGTTATTATGGTTGCTGGTATTATTTCTAATCCCCGAACCTTATTTTTCCCCTGGAGGAAAAGTTGTTTTACATGCTGAGGCTGGAACGCTAAGTGTTCTGGAAGGAATTGGAAATAATCATGAGAACAAGCAGGGTGTGGTATGTGAGGCTCGCAGTAGGTGGATGAGGAAAAAATCCCTCTCCCCTGAGAAATGGTCCTGTTCCCAAAGGCCCTGGTGGGGTGTGAGGCTTAGAGAAGGGGGTGTCTGCAGGCTGAGGAAGCAGTGGAGGAGACAAATGGGGAGGTTGGGGGGGGCAGGAAGGCCCTTCACTCGGGCTTGCTAGGGACACTTCTCTGCAGGTTGTGGGAGAAGGGGGATAAATATCACCGTGGTGTGTGTCGCTGGGGGAGATGGGCAGGCTTGCAGTATAAGATATAATGAGTTAAAAGAATCGCTCACTGAGTAAAGAGAAATATCAGGAATCAAATTGCAGGGACGATTTCAAGCAATCATAAAGGGTTTTTCAAATATATTCACTGCTAAGAGCTACAGATGTCAGGAGAGAAAATTCGTTCACTTACCAATAATAGTCGCGGAGGCTGGGGGAGCAGGATGCAGACGTGGAAAGTACTTAAGCAGCTTCCCCACCTCCTTCTCTCCTGGGATGCTTGGGTGTACGGGAGGAGGGCTGAGTTCTGGGTGGGGAAATGGCTCCTCCATTCGCCAAAAAGGGTGGGGAAAATGGGTATGACTTGCCCCTGGGGAGAGGGATGGCCAGGGCAGGCTGAACTGGAGGGAGGAAAGGCTTGGAGGGGAGAGAGAAGGACATCATGGCCCCAAGAGCCCAGCCCCAGCATGACTCCCTCTTCCTCGCCAACCCATCCACAGGTTATGTGACTTAAGGACAGGCACCATGCTTGGCATTGAGTAGGATTCTTGTTGTTGTTGTCACTGAGAATTTGTTGATGGTTTGTGATGAGTAGAGCGTTCTGCCAGGCGTGTGACAGACTGGATATCCTCGGAGACCTGGTACTTGCCCTGGGCTTGCAACCTAATTAGGGCAATGAAAGCAGCATCCCAAAAGAACCGAGAAAAATCTTCAGCACAACGCTGGAAGATGTGGAGTCATTGTGATGGGAGATGAGCATCATTAGCAGTCACCTCAGGAAGCCCAGTCAGGAAAACCTTCAGGGACACTCAGATATTAGCCCTGTCTATATAAGTTCTACCAATATGCTGCCTCTTCCTTTCGGGGGCTCACCTGGTGCAACAGGAAGTATTAACTATTGCACAGACTCTACCTTCACCTACCAGGACAAAGTCTAGGGCAATCATATCATCTACAATGACCCTGGGCAACAAGTTGAAGCTGACCTGAATGACTCTGGGGGCAGAGGCAGTGTTATTGATCAGAGATTTTACTAAAGTCAGGGATGATTTTAATCCTACCTTATCTAATATAATCCTCATACCAATTCCCCAAATGAGCCTCAATCCCTACAGGATGATGTGAAAAGGATCGGGGGCCATCTCCAGTGGGTTAGGTTATAGGAAAGAAACGCAAGCTCGGGGAATCTGAATCTTGCATGACAGGTAATAAGCATGCCTCCCCTTTTCTTCAGAAGAGACAATGGATAGAAACTGGATAGTAAATACATCCACCTTCTGCTGCAAAGGGAAATACTATCTCCAGCTTTCAAGGATGTTTGTGTAGCAAACATCCTGCAAAGGATAAATCAGAATGAGATGTGCAGAATTTCAAAAGGCCATGGATAATTGTCCCACAACATGAACAAACTCTGCAATGCACTTATTTATTATGCTTATTGTTTATGTCCAGCATTCTCTGCTGGAATGGATACTCCATGAGGGCCAGGACTGATGCTTCTTTTGCTAACTGATGTATCATCCATAACTAGAACACTGCCTGGCATATAGTAGGTGCTCAAAAAGTATTTGTTGAATGACTGCATGAGGAAGAAGAAAGCCCCTACTTGGCATCTCGCAACCAGGGAAGTTCCATTAAGGAATCCACAGCATGCTGTGGGGAGAAGGAATCTTGATGTTAAAAAACTAACCTTTTTCTGTGTGCCTTGACTTGACATATGCCACATCTCTTCTCTGTGCTCTCCTATCTCTCTGCTGATGCCAACTATCGGTGCTCATGAGGCAGGGAAGCTTCCCAGGGAAGAGCTGACTGGTTTTGACTTTGTTTCTGCAGCAGGCCACCTGTGTGTATCACCAGGCTACATGTGTGCATCACCAGGCAACAGGTGTGTATCATTAGGCAACATGTGTGTGTCACCAGGCAACACGCATGCATTATCAGGTTCCAGGCATCTCTCCTGGGCCTCTCCTCTCTCCCCTGCCTTTCTCAGGCTGGTAATTAAAAGTATCAAAGCAAAGTAGGGCTATCTCATTACATGTCCTGTTTATGTGACTCTAATGTACTTAGAGATGATTTGAAGGGCTAGGGAAATGAGCAGCAGAAGTTCCTTCACATCCAGCCTGAAGCTGGCAACCCTGAGATAAGGACATCAACTGGGTATGAATTAGTTTTAAGGTAAACCAACAATGCTTTCATGTGGGTGAGGAATTAAAAATAACAGAGATGCTGCACATTTCTCTTATTAATTAGCTGTTCTAGTTAACTTTGCTGCTTGTAGAGACAAATCATGGGTCCTAATAGTGGGACAATTTCTTCCTGATCTCTGTGGCACTGGAATGTGGCACCCTGCCTCAGTCAGCCCCTGTGGCCCAGCAGAGACCATGTGCAGTGGGGCTGCATCCTGGGGCAAGGCTACTACAGCCACTTAAGAAGTTACCTCTGGGCTCTCTCTTGAAGCATAGAAGGGGTCCACAGAGGGGATGGAAGGACAGTGGTTGGAACCAGCTGGCTCAGAACCCCTCATTTGGGAGTGTTTGGTGATTTGACTCCTAAGGACAGGAAGCTGGGAGGGGGAAGGTGAAGTTTTGTGACCGTGCCAGCCACCTGGAGCTCATCACGTATGGCCCTGAGCTTTTGCTATTTCATTCATTTGTTCATTCAACAAATATTTATTTAGCCTCTTTTAGGTACTAGGTGCTTCGCTAGCAGCAGGGATACCAAAACAAAAAAGAATGACAACTTATGACCTCTATGAGAAGAAACTCCTAGCCTGGTACTGGAATAGAGCCGCTCTCACCATGAGGTGGAGGCCTCTGTCCCTATCACAGGCATTTTGGAGGTTAGGGTCCAGAAGAGGGAGGCAGATGGGCTGTATTCACCAAAATATGCAGGTTTCTGCCCACACACTCCCACCACAGCCTGGATTTGGACACAGTGGGACTTTTTTTTTTTTTTTTTTTTTTTTTAATTTGAGGATAACAGAAAAACTGTCTTTTTCCAGGGAAGTTTTTCTACACAAACTTGCAAAGAAGTTTGGTGCACTGGGCCAGGGACTCAGGAAACTCTACTCTCGCTTCTTTTCAGCTGCAGACTTGCTTCATGGCCTAGGACGAGTCACTGCCCAGTCCCAGACATGGCTTTGGTTCACTTGTAAAGTCTGTGGTTCCAGGATGCTCTCTGTCCTCCACCTTGCTTTTGCTTTCAGATAGAGTTCCTTCCAGGAAAATGCTCCCACTCCGTGACTATGCCAGAGAGTGAGACTCAGGATGGTTCCAGAAGGTGTGTAAGGGAGGCCAGACTCCTCATAGCTCATGCAGAGAAGGCAGGAAAGAAGGGCTCTCCAGAGGGCTGTGGGATTCCCAGGAAACTGAATGTGAACAACAGGAATATCTGCCCCAGGAACTAAAATTCAGGGCCAGCAGGGGCCAGGCAGGAATGCAGAATGAAGTGGGCTCAGGAGAGACTGTTGAACAGAAGGATCCATGCCCCAGCTGAAAGGGACAGGTGCTATTCAGCTTCTTCCAGGCTTTCTGGGCTGAAATTGGAGGCCCAAAGGTGTCAGATCTTCCATCATTTTAGAAGTCATAATTCAAATTTTTATGTTAAAAAAACCCTATTTGTTTTAAAATGCTGGGCTTGAATTTAAAATATGTAAATGTTACTGTGTAGGCAAACAAAATATACCTGAGGATTAGATTTAGTCCATGAATATGTCAACTAGAATTAGGTTTAGCCTGTAGTAATGGAAAACAAACAAATGAGCAAAATAGCTGTGGCTTAAATAAGATAGAAGTTTATTTCTCTCTCACTTCTAAGAAATCCAGAAGGAGTCAATTCTAGACTGCTAAAGTGTTACAGTGGAATTCAAGCTCCATCTATCTTGTTCCTCCACTATCTATGGCCTCTATTTTCAACATTACCTCATCATCCAAGATGGCGGCTGGAGCCCCATCCATTATGTCTACCTTCTATCCAGCGAGCCAAGGGGAGGGAAGAAGAAGAGCATGCTCTCTTTCTGTTAAAGACATTTTCCAGAAGTAGCACACTTTATTTCTGCTCAAATCCCATTGACCAAAACTTGATCACAAAGTTCATACCTAGTTGCAATGAAGGCTAGGAAAGATGGTCTTATTTATTTATTTATTTTGTGATGCAGTCTTGCTCTGTCACCCAGGCTGGAGGGCAATGGTGCTATCTTGGCTCACTGCAACCTCCAGCTCCCAGGTTCAAGCGATTCTCCTGCCTCAGGCTTCTGGGTGGCTGGGATTACAGGTGCCCGCCACCACACCCAGCTAATTTTTGTTTGTTTGTTTTTGGTATTTTTAGTAGAGATGGGATTTCACTATGTTGGCCAGGCTGGTCTTGAACCCCTGACCTCAGGTGATCCACCCGCCTCATCCTCCCAAAGTGCTGGGATTACAAAGTGCTGGCTTGAGCCACTGTGCCCAGCCCGGAAAAATGGTCTTTATTTTGAATTTATGATGATCATGTATCCAATTAAGGAGTGAAAGTATTAGAACAACAGGAAAGGGGGAGAGTGAATTTTAAGTGACACTAATAGTTTCGGCCCCAGTTTGCCTTCAGTTTGAGACCTCGCTGACCCATTCTGTTCTTCATGGTGGGGGCAGGAGAGAGGGTGTGGGATCTGTGTACTTGGAGACTGCCTAGTGAAAGGGGCAGGGCTGCTTTGAAGAAAGGTCTGCTCTCCTGTAGGGGACTCAGGTAGGACTGGTTCTGCTGAAATAATTCAATTTCCCTGGAAGTATGGCTCAAGGAGACTCTTTAGGGTTATTTATTCTTCAATGTTTTACAGGAACAGAAGTTTGGTTTTTTTTTTCCCCCCCAACAAGTATCTCCCAGTCACTGATAATTAATATTCAGACAGTCCCACAAGCATCCTTAGTCACACATTGGCAGAGCAGGGGTGATGCCTCAATCCAGCCCTTGCACCAGCATAGGGGCTCCAGAGAAAGGTGGAGTGCCACTGCCTTATCTCCACTACAGAATGGGAGGGTAGAGAAATTTCAATTTCAGTTAGAGTGATTCAGGTAAAAAATCAAGATGTCTAAACTGAGTCATGAAAGAAGTATAACCAGCCACTAGAAGGGAGGGTGACATTTCTTTTACTTGTGAAGATGAGGCTCTGTAAGCTACCTGTCTGGAACAAGGTCTTGTATGCATCCAGAAAACATGCATTGTGTTGTATGCATCCAGAAAATGTGCACTGTGTGCTAGTTACCAGATTCAGCCTGGGATGGGGTAGGGGGGACCAAGAGGAATGAGACATGGGTCATGTCCTTGGGGGACTCACCAAGAAAACTGGAACCCAGGAGTGAAGCACCTGCCCCTCCAAGCTGCACCAGGAATCTTTACTTTCTGAGCCTGGTACAAAAAGTACCATCCAAGTCTCCCTGTCCTTGGTGTCCAGTTGGGAAGCTTGGCAGGAAATCAAAGGGCAGGGGAGAGAGAGGTTGGGATATTTCTTCCCGGCTCCCTCCCTGCTTCAGCTGAGCATCTTTGGCAGTGGCTGTCCCTAGGCTCTTTTTCCTGGCTCTATACCTCAATGCCTCCAGCAATGCTGGAGTTCCTCCTTCCCTTTTCCCTCTGGGCATAGGTGTAGTAACAGCTTCCTGTTGTTACCAGTACCTGGGGACTTCACTCTTCCTTACTAATTCTCTTAATCCTGCCCATCACTCTGTAAATTTCTTCATTAATGTCTCTTCATTCGAAACAAAGAAAGGCAGAAGAAGGGAGAGGACATACCTGAAATTTGATCCTTTTCTGGAAATGAGTGATAGATACTTCTACCTTCCCCATAGCTGTCACAGAAAGACAATCATGAAAACTACTTGTCCACTACATGCTCCTTGCTATGTATCAATCATCACCACAGAGAATCTTCATCATTGCTTATATCATCATCATCATTTTCACTATCACATCATCATTATAACCATCAATTGTCATCTTCACCATCACCATCAACATTACCACCATCATCATCATTGTCATCTTCACCATCACTGTAACCATCATTATTACTACCATCATCATCTTCACCATCACCATCACTATAATTATAACTATCATCATCTTCACCATCACCATCACCATCTTCCCCGTCACTATCACTACAACCATCATCATTGACATCTTCACCATCACCATCAACATTAACATCATCATCATCTTCACCATCATCACTATTATTACCACCATCATTATTATAATCTTTACCATCAGTATTACCATCATTATTACCATCATCATCTTCACCATCATCATCATCACCATCACAATTACTATCATCATCTTCACCAACACCATCAGTATAATTATTACCATCATCATCTTCTTCACCATCACCATCACCATCATCATCACTATAACTGTCATCATTGTCATCTTCACATTCACCATCACTATTACCATCATCATCTTCACCATCATCATCACTGTCATTATTACCAGCATCATCATTATCATCTTTACCATCACTATCACCATCATTATCATTGTTATCTTCACCATCATCATCACCATCGTTATTACCATCATCATCATTGTCACAATGGAGACTGACTATTATTACCACTGCAACCACTTTTCATCACTGTCTTCATTATTACCAAAAACTACACACGCACTTTTGCAAAAGGCTCAACAGAGAGACTGACCCTGCCCCTGTCCATGGAACAACTTGTCATTGATGATTACAACATATAATCTTTGCTGAGCATTTACCACATGCCAGGAACTATTCTAACCACTTTACCTATATTAACCCTTTTAATCCTTGAAGAAGCTATTATGTAGGGACTGTCATTATTTTAATTTTATAGATAAAGAAACTAAGGCACTGAAAGGAAGACCCTGAGAGAACAGCGTGGAATGAATGAATTATCATAGGTAAAATACCAACCATGTCTGAGCTGCTGGTGAGTGTGCTAGCCTGGAAGGTGTGAGGAGTTCCATCCCACCCAGAACAGGGCTAAGGGGAGGTGTCAGTTAATATCTCCATTAACTGATCCACAATGATTTGGGGAGCTTTGCTGTCCTGATTCACCTTCAGGGCCCAGACTCTGCACAAGGGCCTAAGAACAGCCTCTCCCATGTGATGAGTTCAGCTTCCCAGGCTCACCCACCCTAACATGTCTCTGTTCCCAAAGAGAGAAGCTGACCCCTGGCCCCAGGCCTAGAGTACACAGGTAAATGACTAATATTTTCCCAAGTCAGTGAGTTGGATTAGTCTAATTCTTCCTGGAAATACAAGCCTGCACATCCTTCTTCCAGGCAGCTTCCCTCACCCTCTGGACATGGTGGGCTCTGTTCTTGTGCTCTTCTGCTGCTCCTTTTACAGTTCTTATGTAAAACACTTAGTGCACTTGTGATCACGTTTAAACTGTGTCTTTTCACTTCAAACTGTCACCCCCGGAGAGCAAGAACTAGGCCTCTGATTCATGCCATGGTCCAGTATCACGCCTGCAACATGTAACTGCTGAATGAATGAACAACGAAAATCTGGATTGCTTTCTGACACTACTACTACAGGTCTCAGCATCTTCCAGACTCTCAGCTTTCCCCTCTGAAAAATGGAGATAATACTCCAAATTTTGCTATGAAGATTAAAAAAACAAATTCTTCCTACTGAGTGAGTATATAGCTATGCAATTTATTTTATTCTTGTAACAGCTCTTTGAGACTTCCATGGAATGCAGACTTGTCTCCAGCTTAGAGTGAGAGAGTGGAGATACTGAGTTAATAGGTGCCTTATAAAGAACTCTGGTCACTTCCTAGCTCCTTATGACTCCCAGCCTCAGAGACCTGTCTAAAGGTCCATATGACCCTCCTCTCCACCCACCACAGAAGTGCAGAAGCTCCTGGGGTCCAAGTAGGAGTAGGAGGAAATGAAGGAAAACATGGGGTTCTGGCATCTCCCTGAGGGGTGAGTGTGAATTTGCTCTTCCTTACAGAGCTCCCATCCTGATTAACCCATCCCTCAGCAACCCAGTGCATCTTCCATTGAACTGAACTTCCTGTAGAGACACTCCTCAACATCCCTGGGCTGTGGGCCCAGGTTCTAATCCTGACTCAGCTATACATTCCTTGCAGGGAATGTGTCTCCAACATGTCACTGATGACCATGCCAGGATTACCCTGGCCACGGTATGATGGAGAAGATGACGTCTGGAGAGATAAAATGTTCTGCTTAGTTCTGGCAGGGCTAAGAGTAAAACTCCATCACCTGACTCCCAATCCAAGTCCCTTTCCAGTATATTAGAGCTAAAATCTTGGTAGGAAAGTTTGAGAGGAGTAGACGTATGAAAGTTTTTCTTCGTTAAATTATTTAAAACTTTCCAACAAAAAGAATTGGTAGACACAATCTCCATAGTCCAACACCAGGTACAAAAACCAAGTTTAATGCATTCTAATCAGGTAGTTCATGATGAAGGGTCAATCAATTCTGATAGAACCAGAGAATCCCTGAAGAAAAATGACTCAGAGTCCTCCATCAGACTGGGGCTCCCTGAGTCAGGGCTGTGTCTCCCCTCAGGATGGGGCCCCCTGAGGATGGGGCTGTGTCTCCCTCAGACTAGAGCTCCCCAAGGATGGGGCTGTGTCTCCCCTCATACTGGGGTTCCCTGAGGATGGGGTTGCATCTCCCATTATACTGGGGCTCCCTGAGGACGGGGCTGTATCTCCCCTCAGGCTGGGGTTCCTTGAGGACAAGGCTGTGTCTTCACTAAGACTTGGAGACCTTCTTGGGTACAGCTGTGTCTCGCTAGTGTGTGGGGTATTTCTCAAGGTGGGGTTGTTTTTCCTCACCAGACTGAAGAATTTTCTAAGAAAGAGACCACTCCTCTACTTTTAAGTAAAAACTTCAAAGGGAAACCGAGACTTTCTTGGATGAGTTACATAATTGTACTAAACCTCAATCTCCTCATTTGTCTATGGAGCATAATGATGTTTAACTTGCAGGATTATTCTGAGTGGCTGTGACTTTAAAGCATGTGTATCAACTCTTCGACACTCCTCCTTTCAGGAGGTACAGTCTCATTCCCCGTGACTATCCATTGACCTGTATGGCTTGCATCTGATCAAACAAATGTGGAAGGGGTGACATTGCCTGAGTTCCAAGGCTGGGCAATAAAAGGTGACATGACAGAACTTCCACATGACCCCTCTCTCTGCCTGTTTCTATCCCTCTTTCTCTCTGTCTCTGTCTCTTTTTGGTCACTTGCTCTTGGAATCCAGATGCCATGCTGTGAGGAAGCCGAAGAGCATGAAAAAGTCACACGTGAATGTCCCTACTGTTGGCCCTATAGAGGTCAGACGGCAGCTGGCATCGACTGCCAGGCCTGTGACTGAGATGCTTCTGAGATGATTCCATTTGACTGTCACTAATGTGAGACCCTGAGCAAGAACCGCCCAGCTGAGTCCAGTCAGTTCTCAGATTTGTGTGAAAAATAAATAACTGTGACTGTTTTGAGCCAGTGTTTGGAGGTGGTTTGTTAGACAGCAGAAGGTAACTGGAACGGTATTAAATGAAGTCAGTCGCTTTATACCAAATGCCTAGCACCATGTCTGGAACATTGTCAGTGTGCTGACACATAGCTATTCTGCAGTGCCCTGAGTTCAGGGCTGTGCACAGTGAGGTGGGTGTGCGCACACTCTCAGGGATGCCTGACTCACACCTGGTGTTTGAAGATGCAGTAGGAGAAGATGGGCCTGGGTAGAGAAGGCTGGAGGAAGAACCTGGGGAGGGAATTGAAGACCACACAGGAGCTAACCTTGTCTGGCAGTTGACAGTCATTGTGGTAGGCATTCTGCAACATCACATCTTTTAATACTTGCAACCACACTCCAAGATAGGTTTCATCTTTTCTTACAGAAGAGAAAGCTGAGGCTTGAAGATGTGAGATGTGATTTGGTGCCTCCTCCACGATCTTGGGGCTACTGAGCATATAAGCCAGGCAGTGTCCACTGTCCTGTGCCCTTCCCCACCACACTTCACTTTCATCCACCCCTACAATGCCTCCCTCTTGCTCTTGGCCAATCAATAAACAAGTAATTAGCAAGAACCTTATCAGCACTGTGGTGCCAGGAAGTCCTTCCTGATGCCTGCATCCATCTCCACTGCTGAAATTTCCTTAGTTTGTTGGAGACCAAGAAAATTGGCTCATTTTTCTTTTATAAATCTCCAGAGACCGAATAATTCTTGCTGAGCTCCATGTTGCTCCCCATTTGTTGTCTGTTCCCTACGCCCCAATCCTCTGATGGAAGAACAGACTTCCTCTGGCCTCCCCTGGGCTGGGCTCAGGGCTTTCTCTCCTGGAACCCACTGACCCACAGCAGGATGCCTCGACAAGGGTAATATTGCCCTAGTGGGGAAAAAATTGTTTTTTTCAGTGGGAGGAGGAAGAATGATCTCAGCTATTATGATGATGTATGGACCTCCACAAAGATATAGTGCATCTGTGGTATTAAAATTACAAGAGAGACAATTAGGAAAAAAAGTATCTTAAAAGGCTTATTGGGGGCATCAATGAAGGAAAAAAAAGATTGCACACATTGCCCTAGATCCCTCACCCCACAGGGATCTGCAGGCCCATGGTCGTTCCCTGAGGTAAAGGTGAAGGGCTTGGGGGTCTCCTGGAGTTGGGGGTGAGGCTCCTATTGGCTCTGATTCCCTGGTCCTGTGATGGTCTGTGGGAGGGATAGGGTGACCACACAGGTGCCTGCTCAGAGGCTGGGACTCAAGTGATTTCCTTCTTTAGGATTCCAACTCCCAACACTTGTTCCTTATGCTAGAGTGCACATGGGAGGATTTTCTTTAGAAAATCAACTCTGATCGATTATTTATTCTGCTGGAAATAAATAGATCTGGTCACCTGGGCCAGAGACTAACTGAAACTCTGGGCCACAGCTGGGAGTTTAGACATCTGAATTTTCAACCCTCCTCCCTCATACCCCTACCTCACCTCCAGCCCCATGGCCAGCCTTGGCCAGGATAAAGGTTCTCCTCACACCAGAGAGATGGCTACCACCCAACCCCAGTCCATGTCCTTCATTCCAACAGGAAGAGATGGCCACAGGGAGCCTCTCCCAGCCTCTGCACATGGAGTTAGAATGTCCCAAGGGAGCAGAAAAAGACACAGGGGTCGTGAGTGTCAGAGACTCCTAAATCGCATGAGTATCTGCAGGCTTTTTTCTGGGAATCATGAGGGGAGGATCCTCTGTGTCTCTGTGTAGGGGTAGAGTGTGTGCTGTGAGCTGGCCTCCCCTGAGGTGGGGAGTGTATCTGTGGTCAGTATATGTGGTGTGTGTTGTATCTGGTTACTCACACCCCTGTCTCTGCGTGTTTTCTCATGTGTTTTTGGTGTCTGTGTCTATCTGCATGAGCTCCTTCTCTGGGCTGTTATGCTAGTCTGACCGTGTCCAAGGATGCACATGTGCATAGGATCCTCTGTCAAACAACAGGCAGGGAAATTTGCATGCAAGGTGCAGGTTGCCCTTATTGCCTTGGGAGAGAGGGTTGGTTTTTATGTGAGCAAATTAACTCCTTTTTAAAGGAGTTTAAAACACCTTTACTCTTTTAGTTTCTCTAGACACTTAGGACAGTGAGAAGTACAGGGACTGGGGGCTATAAGAGGGCTGCTTGTGAGGGTCCCAGGGCTTGTCTCCCAGTGTGAGAGTGGGGCTGTGGAGTTAGAGAAAAGCAGGACTCAAGATTGAGATACTAATAAACCTGGGCAGAAATGATTGAAGGGGAACACACAGCCAGGGAGAGAGACAGAAGGTGAGAGGAGGCCTGGGTAGTATCGGAATCCCAACTCTGTCACTGCATCAGGGCTGGTCTCATCCCCACTCTAAGCCTTCATGTCTCCCCTCTAGAGTGGATGAATCACTTCTCATCTGTAGGCTACCTGGAAAGACACAGGAGAAAGCACATGTCTAGTGCTCAGTACAGCAGCCAACCTGTGGAGGCCCTTCGGGGAGGGTATGCTGACAAAATAAAGGCCGAGCTCCAAGTCAGAGGCTACTAAATCCTGTGAGTGCCTGCAGGCTTTGTTCTGGGAATCACAGAACAAAAAAGCAAGCTCAGAAGCAGGCTCTACTGTTCTTGAAGGCACTTGCCCTTTTTGAAACCCAGAGATGACAGATTCCCTGACCCATTCCTGTGCCAGAGACTCTGGGTGGGCAGTATGCTTGGGACCCCAGCCCCTGCCACAGTAACCACAAACAAAGCACAGCTGGAGGCAAGCCCCTGCTGTGTGACATGCTTTGCACACGTCAACTGTATGAGGTCCTCACAACAGTTCTAGGAGGCATCTCCCTGAGGCTTGCTTTCCTTATTTGCAAAACAGGAAGAGCTACCAAACCTGCTTATGTGATATGCCAAAAACTCTTAGGGTGATGCCTGGGACATGGTAGGCACTGAGTCAATGTTACTTATTATCATTCCCATTTTACAGATGATGAAATCGAGGCATAGAGAGAGCAAGCAGCTTGCCCAAGGGCACACAGGTAGGATTTGGACCTGGATCTCTGGCTCCAGAGGCTGTGCTCTTCCTCCAGTAGGACTAGAGCTTGCCCTGCTTTTTTCAGAACCTGGCCCAGAGACCAGAATCATTCTTATTTACTATCCCTGCAGTGCTGGCAGGCAGCCTGCTGCTACTGACCATCCGCCGGCCAATTCCCCTAGATTCCCAAGAGTCCCCTATGTACCCCAGTCTCCCATTGCCACTTTCTTCCTGCCTGTTGGACTTGTCATTCCTTTAGCACAGAATCTCAGCTTGTTCTCTGCCTACCATATTTCTACCACCGGGAAAAAATTAGAAACAGCTGACATTATTACCGCTACTTAAATTGCCCCCAAAGCTTCCGTGGTCTGGGAAGGCAGGGGCCACAACTTGAGGTCCAGGGCAGCAAAATTCCAGGTCCCTGAAAGTCTCCCCAGGTAGGTGATAGTTGCTCAAAGTTAAACTGCTTTGTATCATCCGTCAGTGTCAGGTTTTCTCTATCTTGTCTGTTTAGTTTTTAAATTCCTTTTTGCGTTCATGTTTTAATTCTTTGACTTGCATTTGCTGGCTCTTCAAACTTCCTGAGGAGGAAGTTTGCTATTGTGAGGAAGATGACCACAAGCCTTCCTTTGAGTCTTCCTTCGGCTTTGTCCTATTGTCTAAATACCAAGAATCTTCTTCTTAGATCCTTTCCCAGAAATGCAGGCAGCACGAACCCTTTGTTCCGTGTTCCAGACCATTTCCCTTTCTTCACGATTCGGTGGTCTGTCGTTAGGTTTGCACTAAGGGATTGGGAGTGCAGACCATATTGCTTCCCAACAACATCTCAGCTCTTGTGCCCTCCCTGACTGGGAAGTGCTCCTCAGCACAGAACATGTACATGGGTGCACACACATGTACACATCCATGCATGGTATATGTTCAAGTAAGGAGTATTTATCACATGCACACGCAGCACTGTTCTGGGTGCTGGTATGCATCGGTCAAAAAGACAAAGGACGCTGCTTCTGTGGATCTTACACACACACACACACACACATATACACACACACTTACACCACCTGCCCTCACACACCATTCTGTCTGTTCACACCTTTCTTAGGAGGAAAGGACAGCAATTGTGAAAACTACTGGATACCTTGACCACAGTCTGATTTTGCTCATTAGGGTAGATGCCACTGCCTTTGGGCAAAGTGTTCTCTGCCATGTAGATGTGGGAGGTTCTCAGCCAGGGGTTCTTGTGGAACCCTTGCTTCATTCACCCTTCCTCCCCTTGTGAAAGTGATAGCGCCCATTTTCTACCCAGGCATTCTCCTCCTGGGTAGGTACCTAGAATCTCTCCCATGTGTGCACGAGGAGACATGAGTGTGACTATTAATTGTGGATTTGCTTGCAATAGCAACAACCGGAGAAAACCAAAATGTCCGTCTATACAGCAGAGAAAATGATTGAATCAGAGCTCCATGGATCATCATGAATGCATCTCAAACATGTAACGCTGAATAAAAGAAAAGCAAGTTTCAGGAGGTGCAGTGAATATGCCATTTGTATAAAACTTTAAAAAATACAAACCAATGCTTTCTATTATTTATGGATATCTATATCCTGGGCAAGCATGAAAACCTGTATAGAAATGGGCATGACAAACACTAGATTCAGGAATGTGAGGGGCCTGGGAAGAGTTTGTAAGGGCTGTCAATTCAAACTATAATGTTTAATTTTGTAAAATGGTCGATGGGTCCATAATGTTCATAATATTATTAGCTATATATTTTATGTCGAAAATATTTTATTTTAAAAGACACGACATCGAAAGAGAAACTAAGAAGTGTGTTTAACTGGAATTCCTCTGGGGTAAGAGTGAGAATCACAATGGAGCCTTTATTTCTTTATTTGATTTCTCTTCAAGTTGCAGGGGATTTTGTTCAGGTAAGAATTCTCCATTTAGAGAAAATGACTGCAGTTTCTTTTGAAAGATGGCAATAACTGTGAAGTGGCTGGATCTTTTTACTCCCATTTTGGCTTTCTGTTTATTTTCTATTGCTAATCCTGCACTGAGGACTGTGACAGCTCCTATCTTCCTACCCTGTTGCAGTGCGTGGAATGTGAGGGTGAGCGATGGGGACCTTTCCCTGTAGCTGGTCTGCTGGTGAAGGAAATGGGTTGACCCTCCTCGAAACTGAACCTACAAAGATTTTTCCATCTCTGAGAGGCTTCCTCCATCACACAGGGTACTAAAGCCAGCAACATGACTCATGTCCCACCCTGCCACCACTATCCAAAGCTATCCTTTCTACCCAGGCATTCTCCTCCTGGGTATGTACCCAGGATCTCTCCCACGTGTGCACAAGGAGATGTGAGTGTGACTGTTAATTATGGATTTGCTTGCAATAGCAACAACTGGAGAAAACCAAAATGTCCATCTATACAGTAGAGAAAATGATTGAATCAGCTCCATAGATCATCATGAATACATCTCAAACATGTAACTTTGATTAAAGAAAAAGTACGTTTCAGGAGATGTGGTGAATATGACATTTGTATAAAGCTTTAAAAAATACAAACCAATGCTTTCTGTTCCATCAGTGTCCTGCTCTCTACCAGGTAACCTTGTGGACTGATCCTAATTCAGGAGTCTTGTGATGACACCTTCCAAAAGACACACTTTGATCTTAGGCAGACTTAAAGAAAGAGTAGGACCTAGACATTGTGGGTGCCTCTTGTCCCACAAGGTGAGTCTGGTGAGGGTGAGGGCTGGGAATGTTGGCTGGGAATGCCCAGGCAGGATAGGCATGAGCAGAGGCTGGTGGGGAGAGGCACATCAATAGGGGCCCTGATCAGAGCAGAGCAAGTTCCGCTCTTCCCAGGCCCACTTGCTCATCCATACCATCTCATCCCACTGCCAACAGCAGTCATCTATCTTCAGCAGCAACTCGCATTTGTGTTATCAGTGAGAATCAAATCTGGCAAAATGGCAGGAAAAATGCTTGCATGGGGCTTTTCAGCAAAACTCAATTAAAGTGGGGAATTGGACTTGAAAATGAGCCACTGTACTTACTCTTCTACTCAGAACATCCCCTCCCCTTCTACATGTGCTGGATGCCTTCATGGGATAGCCTGTGACGGGTCAGTAAGAGAAGCCCTGGCTACCTGTCATTCAGTGCTTTCATCATCATCAAATCTCATACACTCCTGTGACAAAGGGTTATGAGTCCCACCTTCCAGATGGGGAAACTGAGGCATATAACCCTTAAATATATTTCCCAAGACTCTAAAGCTGGTCAGTGGCAGGGTTGTGTTAAAAATTCTAGTATTCTGGCTCTAAAACATGACCTGTTTTATTACTCTATGCTGGCGTGATGAATTCCTACCCAGATCCTCTAGAAACTCATCTAAGCTAAGCTTCCTCCTGCCAATCAGAGCAACGTAGCCACAGACTCAGCCACACTGCAGAATCTGCCTCCGAAAGACATGAAACATGTCATCCAGAGCCACTACTGCTCAGCCTGGATGTCTCAGTGGATACAGCCACCCGCTTCTATGGAGCTGCCTCCCCATTGAGGAATTGGAAGAGTTCTGTTAGAAATCACCTTGCTTATCCCAGGCCAGGTTGGAGCCAGAGTACTAGTAATGGCTGTCATTTCCCTAACCCCTACTCCAAGCTCCTTTCATTTTCACCAGTTAAGATATTACTGTGCTGTTTTTACTCTCAAGTACACGGAAGCTCAGAGAAGGGAAGTGAAGTGCCCAGGGTCACACAGCAAATGTGGATCAGCAATTTAAAGCCTATATCTGTCAGTCTTGGAACCCCTGAACCACAGCTGCCTCTTGTTCCCATGGTCAGGCTTTGGGGGACTGCCCCCTACCAAGGAGTTGGCTCATATTCTGTGCAGCTTCTCTTGTCCTTTTCAAGGTACCTTTCTCCCATCCTTTCTATATACCCAGTGCCTCCCAGGACTTGTGGAAGAAGCTTCTTAAAGTTCTGCCTGTCATTATCTCCACTTGGAACTAAAGGAAAGCAAGCAAGTGCATGGGAGAGTTCTCTGTAATGTCTGTAAGACATTAGTGGAATTTTGTCTCCCTGGCAAAAAATAAGTCATATGGTTGTATTTAGGGTTAGATAGTGAATATATTTTGATTTAAAATGTGCAATGAATCAGAGTTAATTGTGTTTTGGTCACTGAGACCTGACCTGGAGAATACTTTCATTTCTCAGATATCTGCACGGTGGTCTTTCTAAGTGTGGAAAAGTGGTTATTTCCATACTAATTGGATCCCTTTGCTTTAAACAGCATCTTAGGAGAAAATAAACCAGTGAGAGCTGTTCTTGGTAAGATCTGTTAGGCAGCAAGTAACCAAGCATCCGAACAAAAGTGATTTCAGTAGTAGGGGTTTATTTGGGTGCAAAAGAGGTAATTCCAGGCTTGGGGCAGCTCAGTGAGGTCATCCAAACCCCAGGCTTTTCCTGCCTGGCCACTCTGCCAGGCCACCAGGTCGTTGTCCCTCAAGTTGCTAGATGGCTGCCTGACTCCCAAGCGGCAAGGTGGGAGGGACATTCCTCTTCAGGAGGATAAGTTTTCTCAGTACCTCTGCACCCCCTGTAGGCTTTCTTGTCATCTCATTGGCCAGAATGGAGCTACATGCTGAGTCCTAGAATAGTCACTGGCAACAGAGAATGGAGTTATCACAACCAAGTTAGACCAAGCGGGTTTTATCCTCATCACACCTTATCCGCCATTATGCTATTCCACACAGCATTGTTCATGACCAAGGAACTCACTTCACAGCTGAAGAAGTGTGGCAATGAGCTTGGCACAGTTCCACCACCCCAAATAAGTGTTTTCTTACAAGAGAGAAGGCAATAGCTGTTAGGTAGCCACAAACAGTGGGGTATACCTCAAGAAGTCAACATCTGCTTCCGAAGTAGCCAGTAAAAGAGCTGCTCTTGAAATAATAGGTGAGGGCAATTGTAGGCCTGAGGGAACAGAGGGCTGGCAGAGACACCAAAGAGGTTCTGGCCATAGCAGGGTCTGATGTCTGTGATGTGGTATAGCAACTCTGTTCAAATGATACCCTGAGATCCAACCCTGCTCCTGAGTCTCCCCAGGATAGAACGGATGGGGACCCTTGCCAAGACGTCAGATTCCAGGCAGATAAAATGTTATGCTTATTGTATGGTGTGGTGATTAAGACCACAGGCTATGGAGTCATATGGACTGGGTTTGAGTGGGTTTGTTGATCCTGTGCGTGTAACTTAGTTGCTCTGTGCCTCAATTGCCTTGTCTGAAAAATGGCAACAATGGTACATCCTCATGAGGTTTTGGTGAAGATTTTAAGCTTCTCCACACTCTCCATGAGGCCTGTGTCTCTCCTCCTCTGCAGACCCAAGCTTAAAGCACTGCCTGACACATAGTAAGTGTTCTGCAAAAGGCTAATATTATTAAAATGATTATTTATTATTGTCTGCTGTAAATCACATCCAGATCAATGAGATGAAAGCCTGGGCACTGAGAGGATTGTTTTGAGACTGGGGGAAGAATTGGGGAATAAGATCATCGTAGGTACAATTTTCTATGACACACCTTTTCTTGGAAAGTTCTCAATTCCACAGAAACCATGTGCATCAGAGGAGAGATCTGAATATTCTAGTTCAAGAGGCATTCCGTGACAGGAACACAGGAACAGAGAACAAGATATTATGGAAGTGAACAAGATCAGTTCAGCATTTCTCTAAGCCCAGCAACACTTATTCTCATGGGGTGGGGCACCCCAGGCTTAGCACCTCCTGTTTTTACTCCCTGTTCACCTGTGTGCTAGTCCTCCCCTCTATTCCTCTTCAAATATCATTGTAGCTGCATTAGGGATCATGGGCAAGTGGATCCACGTTTTACCCAGAGGCTGGCTGTAGCAATCAATACAAAGCAGGTGCTGAGGCTGTATGTTTTAGAGCTGCATTAGTCAGGATGAGCGAGATTGTGCTGCAGAAACAAATGACCCCAATATCTCAGCATTTTCATGCAAAGAGGGGTTTTTATTCATTGCCCATGTTACATATTCAACACAAGTTGGAAGCAATGTCTCCTTGCTGAGTCACTCAGAGACTGGGCTGAGAGAGGCATCACCTGGATACAAGCTTCTAAGATTCCTAATGCAAAAAACAACAAAAGGAAAACTGAAGTCAAGTGTTGGCAATTAAGCATGTCTACATTTCATTGCAAGTCACATGCAAGCTGCAGACAAATCACATGCCCATGCCTAACTTTAAAGCACAGGAACATGCATCCTATCATGTGCCAGGAAAGAGAAAGAACCAAAATATTTGTGAACATCACTAATGACAGGGCCTTTGAGGCTTCAGGGGACACAAACATTTGACAGGATTAAAGTATGTATTTCCTCCTGGAGATGATGTTGTCCCAGACACACTCTCCATGAGGCCTGTGTCTCTCCTCCTCTGCAGACCCAAGAAGGTAACAACCTGGTTTAGAATTGTTGCTCCTTATTGCAGAACCCATGGCAGTAGGTATCACTGCTTACAGAACATCTTGTCAAATAATTTTCTCACAGTGAGTTCACTTTTTTTTCAGACTGCTGAGAGTCAAGCTTGCATAACTGTCCTCTTGCAGGAAGCCTTCCTGGATTGCCCCATGAAGGTACTCTTAATACCTCCCAAGACCCAATCCAGATATGGGTCCATCAGATTTATTTCCTTTCTTCCTCATTCCTTAGATGCCGTCCCCTCCCTTGGTGGTACTTGGGAACCAGCTCACATTTGGATAATCCCTTGCAGTTTTAGAAAATGTGCCCGCATACATTCACATTTAATCTTTACAACAACCTTGTGAGGTAGTTACAAGTTTATACAAGAAACCAAAGCCTGAAGAAATAAAGTGTCTGGTTTAAGGTCTGGACTTGGAATTAGGTGGAAATAAAATTCAATTCTCTGAGTCCAGTAATAGCTATGAAAATAATAATAGCTATTTACAATATGCTAGGTACTGGTCTACTATCTTATTAACTCTCACAACATACCTAGGAGGCATATTGCTCTATTAGCCCCATTGTACAGTTGAGAAAACTGAGGCACACTGAAGTTGAGGGAGCTGCCTGGAGTCTTACAACTTGTTGACTCTAAAGCCAGGATTCACACCCAGGGCATTTGGTGCCTGAGAGCATGTGCTTCAGCACCATGCTACATCCCAAGTCCACTGCGCCACCATTCCAAGTTGTGGAGGACCCCTGCTTCTCTATTATCAGCCACTTCATCTCTAACTCCAGGAGCAAAGGTGCCCCCTTGCCCTCAGCCACTGCATATTGTTAGTTACTCAGGGGTCAGCTCACTTTCTCAAGCTATCATGACTTATCTCTTGACTCCTAGTATACTCTCATTCCGACCTTTGATGCATTCAGTGATTATTCTCCTACAAAAAAAGCATGGCCAAGATTACCGTCAATCTGACCCAGATGTCGGTACAGCATGCTACTAAGAACCCCATTCCTAAAACCCCAGTCTTCCCTGTATCTCAGATTGTGAGTACTGAGGGGGCCACCCCTAGGTAATCCTTGTCCACCATCATTTCCAAAAACACTTAGGATGATCCCCACCATCCTTGGCTTGGCCCAGGGGCATACCCATAGCCAGAGGGGCCTCTTGTGAGTTTCAGCCTTGTTCTAATGGCTTGAGCAGTGATTTCTGCTTACCGAGACGTGGGAATGGGCGTGTGAAGGCTGTGCCCAGTCTGCCTGACACAGCAGGGAGACCCTCAGCTCTGGGGAAAGGCATTAGAGTGGAGGCCAGCTCGTACCTCACTCTTGTCTTTGCTCAGACCCTGACATGCTCACCGTCACCCCTTCCAGCAGGCCCTACGTGTTTCTCTTGTTCTCGGAGCACACAGCTAGCACACAGCTCTCTGGGGGAAGATACACACAGAAGAGGAAATCTGAACCAGTCTCCACTCTCCAAGGTCAGCCTGAAAGGCGAGTTGAGTGGGGGGAGGATGAAGGGGTCTCTCACTCCCAGGCCTGCCACCTCCTCCCCAAGCAGCCTGGTTTTGGCCGGCGCCTTCTCTCGCCTGCCTTACAGCTTGTTGAGAAGAATGAGCTGCTTGAAGGACACTTTACAACTCCATAAATAATCACGATGTTGAGCATACAAGATGAGAGGCACGCCCTCTGAGGTGGGCGGAGGGGGCTGGGAGTTGGCTGGAGTTCTTGTCCCAGGGCCCATTGTCCTGGCTCTGTTCCCTCCAAGGAGCTGCTTTTAGCTCGGCCTTGGTGGTGTCAGCATCTCCTCCCACCCCTGAGTGATTTTTTTCCTGAAGGGGCGGAAGCCAGCAAACCACAGAGCTGTTGCTGCAAGAGAGCAAGAGGTCCAGGCTGAGTGGGGAAGCAGCAGCTTTAGGGAGTTTTTCTGCAGACACAGAGATGAATGCCCAGGAATCGACCCCTCTGAAGATGAATCATGGCAAGATGCACAAAGAAAACCCCTTTGGTCTGAACAGGCAGATAATGTTCCTGACAGGGCCTCCACTCCTTGTCAATTTGTTGTGATTGGTGGGAGAAAGAGCGAGAAGGAGCAAGGGAGGGAGGGAGATGGAGGTGGGGGTAGGGGGGCACACAGAAAGATGATGGAGACATAGAGGTGCACACAGAGATGAACAGGTACAGAGACCCAGAGACTGAGATGCAGAGACTCAGAGACATATGCAAATGGAGAGACACTGAGACAGAGAGAAAATGGAACAGCCACGGAGAAATTCAGGATGAGAGGGCAGAGATGTTTTCTTCCTTTGATCTTGTTGGGCCAGGGGGAGTTAAAGGCAGGGAGACTCTGGCATTTTGCTGACATTAAACATTAACCAAGCATTCAGGTCAAGTTAGGCTTTGGCTTATTGCTAAAGATTAATCAAAATATATGTTTGTGTATATATATATATATATATATACTTCAAACCATCATGTTGTACACAATAAATATATACAATCAATGTTATCTGTTAAATTTAAAAATTAAAAAATGGCCAAATGTTTGACCAACTGTCAATTATTGATGAATTGTTTCTATGTGTGGCTTCTCCTTGAGCTCTTGGGGGTCCCCTTTCTATTATAGATGTGTGTGTGTATGTGTGTGTGTGTGTGTGTGTGTTTGAGACAGACAGAGAGAGAGAGAGAGAGAGAGAGAGAGAGAGAGTCATGTTGCATTTGATGTCCAGTCAGATTAGATTTGCGTTTATCTTTTCATTTCAAATTAGCAATGCTTGCCTGTATCCATTCAGGTAATTAAAAGGTAACCATGAGGGAATTCATAGCATGCTCTGCATATCCTTAATGCACCTCAAGATCAGGTTTTTTCTAATTATAACCTCAGAGTCATAAACTCTCAGAATGTGGTTCATCGGAGTTGGGTGGAAACCTGATAGGTCTTCCAGTGCAGTCCCTTCCATTGCAGATGGAAATACAGAGGAACAAAGGCCATGGGTGCCTGATCAAGGGCACACATGTAGATGCAGCCTGCCAGGTGTCTTCTGCTTCTACTTGCACAAGAAAAGATGGAGGGATCCATGTCCCCAGGACAGAGGGGCCCCATAGCCAGGCTCTGCTGACTCAGAATCCTTCTCAGTGATTCTGCCTCTCACTGACCAATACTAGAGCTTTTTATTCCTAGTCTATACCAGACTTTGCAGGGGTGTTTGGGGAGTGGACCTCAGAGGTAGAAGAAAAGCACCCACCCTTGATGTTTATACAAATTCTCTCTCGCGGTACATCTAGAAATGGATCATCAGACATGGGGACCAGTTGTAAGGCAGGTCCTTCAAGATGCAGGAAGGCAGAGTAACTATTTCTAAAAACTCATTCCAGGAAGCAGGTAGCCCTAGCTTTCTGGAGCAGCAGTTTTCAACCAGGAGCAATTTTGGCAATGTCTAGAGACATTTTATGTTGTCACACTGAGGGTTTTACTGGCATCTAGTGGGTAGGGGCCTAGGGCGCTGCTAAACATCCTATAATGCATAGGAAGGTCCTATGACAACAAAGAATTGTCTGGCCCGAAGTGTCAACAGTGCCAAAGTTGAGAAACTCTCTCCTAGAGGAAGCAACCCATCTGTACAGATTTTCCATCCGTATGACTCACATTCAAGTGTGGAAATGCTCATTGTTTTGCCTATATAGACTTGTTCCCAGTGGCTCAGAGAAGGTAGACTCACTAGTAGGTGAGGTGGGGAGACCTGGATGAGCTGGAGGTATTTTTAATAACATAAGTGTGTCTCAATAGACCTTCCCTTTCTACTTCAGTTTAGGAAGAAGGAGAAAGAGAACACAACCTCTACTTGTTTTCTTCTTACCGTATTTCTTCTTCTTCCTTACCTTGTACAGTCTCTGCCTGCTTCCTTCTCCCTTATTCATTTTCTGTTTCAACCCCATCTTGTCTAGGACCTTGCCCTTTCACTTTCTTGATGTCTGTCTTCTGTTCAAAGCTAAATGTTGCATAGAACAAAGCACAAGTTTTCATCTTTTCACCTTGGAACCTAGACCCACCGCTACCCAAAGATGATTACCACAAGCTTCACTCCCTGTATAGTGGTGTATTGTGGGAATGCCACCCCGGAATGGCTCAGGGTCTCCAGAGGATCCCCCAGGGTGGCCTCATGGTACTGACCCTTCACCTTGACCACTGCACCTGTTGGCAAATAAATTGATGTATAGGAGTTGCTTAAGGATTCTGATAGAACAGAGGCTATAAACATGAAATATGTGGATCATTATTTGTACTATTTACTGGTATGTGTGACTCAGGCAGCAAGAGTGTGAACATTTGTCACATGGAGTACAAGGGGCTGGCTGGAGGGGAGCAGTTTTTCTTCCATCTTTGTGAATTACGAAGTCCCCTGACTTTGGTGAGCATGGAAGAGTTGAGGTTCTCACAATTGTAGACCCATGCACTCATTCTTGCTCATTTTTATTCTGATTAGGGTTATATGATTCCAGAGAAGTATCATGCAGATGTAAAAAGTGCATCAGCTCTGACATCCAAAGGCCTGAGTTCGAATTCTGGCTTGGCCAATGACTAGTTTTGTGACTTTGGGCAGCTAACAGTGTCTTCTATCTGTGGAGTGTAGTAATAATAATCTTACAGAGTCATATTTTCCTCTGTCCTCAAGCAACCTAGTAATGAAACAACCTTGGAGCACACAGTAGGTGCATCATAAATGTTAGTCCCTTCCCTTTGCCAGGAAAACGAAGTCACTGTGTTGTTGGCGAATGTGCCTTCCCAACTATGGAAAAGTTTGCACATCTTCACCCCTAATAGCTACACATACTGAGTTCTTGATGTGTCTCTTGAAGAAGGATTCACTCCCTCCTCCAGATGAGACCCCTGTCGGCATCTCCAAAAAGTCTTCACAATGTAAAAAATGGGCAACCTGACTTATCTTTGCTGCCTCTACCCTCTCCCAGCATTCTTTGCCAGTTTCCTGCGCCCAGACACCTTGTAGTTGATAATTCAGTTCTGCACAGCAAACCCTCCAGGTTCTGCTAAAGGTCCTGCCTTATGTTGTGCCAGGGTGGGGTGAATGGGTGTGGGTGCAGAAGGAGTTAGGACCTCAGAGTGACATGGATTACAGAGACCACAACCCTCCAGGGATCCAGGACTCCCTGGTATTAGAAGAGGACAAAATTCTGCGGGGGTCAGGATTCTGCTGTGATTGGACATAAAACCCAGATGCCATATGACTCGGAGGGTCCTGTTGGCCAAACTTGATCCACTGCTGGGTTGTGCCACCCACTGGGCCAGACCAGAATCATAACCATCCTCTCCGTGTTCTTTGAACTCTGAGTTAGAGTAGCACATGGTAGGTGCCCAGCTAAAGTTCCCCCAGGAACCATTGCTTCAGAGCCAGCCATGGAAGCAGGGCGGGGGGTTCCTGGCCCAAGGTCAATATGTTGGGCCATTCTTGCATCACTATAAAGAAATACCTGAGACTGAGTAATTTATGTATATATATATTTTTAAAAGGTTTATTTTTGTCTCATGGCTTTGTAGGCTATATGAGTAGCATAGTACTGGCACCTGCTTCTGGTGAAGGCCTCAGGAAACTTCCAATCATGGCAAAAGGCAAAGTCGGAGCCAGTGCATCACATGGTGAAAAAGAGAAGGGGGTGGTCCAGACCCTTTTGAACAACCAGATTTCATGTGAACTAACTGAGCAAGAACTCACTCATCACCAAGGGGATGGTGCTAAACCATTTATGAGGGATCCACCCCATGCTCCAGTCACCTGCCATCATGCCTTACCTCCAATATTGACAGAATTGCACTAGGGATCCCAACGTCGAAGACTGCTTTTCAACATTAGATTTGGAGGGGGAAGACATCCAAACTCTATCAGTCGGCCTGCGCTGGCTTCCACAGTGTTGCCGATGAGGCCATGGTAGTCCTCACATCCAAGCTCTTGCTACTCCCAAACTGGAGAATACCTGCTGTCTACCTCCCCAGTTCTAGAAGGCAGAATGTCCATATTCAGACAAGGCAGATGAGTGAGGAGGTACTGAGAGGAGGCGAGTTGGAAGGGTGCACTTCTTAGGAGTCTTTTCACACAATTCAGCCAATAATGAGTAGCTTTCAACCCTCTTGTGGACATTCAGGTGAGGAAACCCAGGGGCTGGGGCAAGGGAAACCCTCTCTCTTTCTCCCTGTCCTTCCTCCCTCCCTGTAGGGTACACCACCCCTCCCCCATCACGTGCCTTCTCTTAAGTCTATTTGTGGAGCCTCAAGTCTGTGTGTGTGTGTGTGTGTGTGTGCATGTGTGTGTATAGTATGTGTATGTGTGTAAAAGTAAAGGGCCCCATGGAAGGTAGATAGACTTTCTCTCCAAAATATGCCTGTGTGTGCAAACCTTGCTGTTTTCACAAGGGCTCTAAAGGCGATAACGAAATTAAATTAAATCAAGCACATTGTAGCCAAATTATAGCATTTAAGCACCATATCAGCTTAGAAAGTGCCTTCATGTGTAGTCACCAAAACACCCTGTGAAGAAGTATTCATTTTAGCCCTAAATTACAAATAAGGAAACTGAGGTTCAAAAAGAGAAGCACTTGCCTGAGGGCCCACCAGTGGTAAGTGACAGAGGTGGACCTAGAGGCCATATCTTTTGACTGCAAAGCAAAAGCTTTTTCCAACTCACAGAAGAGTTGGCAAGAGAAGATAATTAGGTGTGTCCAAGCATCCAGGATCAGAAGGTCACTGTGGGTGAGAAAGGAATATAGCTCTGGGCTTCTGAGAGCCAGAATCAACAGCTAGAAAGGAGAGAGAGGGAGGAGATGATTTCAGAGAGTGGAGTGAGGGATAGTCATGGGGAGATGGGCATAGGTTAGTGCAGGGACTTCAGTGGCAAAGTTGTGCAGGCACAAGGGAGCTAGGGGCAAGGGCATCATGGAGGGATAAGGGACCAGAGAGGTGCCTTCATCTGTTTCCGCCATGGGTCTCTCCCTCTGTCCCTGCCTCCATTTTTTGGCCTTTGTTCCTTCCAGAGCTGGTCCTTAGCACCCCCAACACCCTATGCACACACTTTGCAAGACTTCCTGGGGAGCTGGGAGATGCACAAGAGGCATGGGAAACCCTGGTCTAAAGCTCTGACTCATCCTTTCTCCCATCACTCACTTCTGCCCCTTTGTTCCTAGGGACACTAACCCCAGTACAGTGAAACCACAGGGACATACTTTACAGGGGTCACAGAGTTATATGGGTCCTCTGGTCAACCCTCAGAGCATAGCAGAGAAAACTGAGGTCCAGAGAGGGGATGTGGCTTGCCCAAGGACGCACACTGGCTAAGAATCAGGGCAGGGAGCTGGCATAAATCAGACTGTTCCCCCACTGCAAAGCCATAGCCAGCAGCAGGGTCACAGCCTGAGACACTGCCTGCCTCTTCCAGAGTTGATCCCACTCTATCTCCCTCCTTGCTTTACTGTTTAGTGTTTTTAAAGCACATCTCAGTTCAGTGCTTTTGCTACAGTAAATATCTAATAATTGTTTCAGGCTCTATTACTTGCCTCACAAAACAGTGCCTGGAAATGGTGCTTATTTAGTTTTGTGCTGAAAGAGAAAAAATTCAGAAAAGGCCTGTCACGTCTCAAGTGCTGTTGACTGTTTGTCGTCCAGAGATGGGAGGGCGTGGCCCACTGCCTAGCACCTGATGCTGGATACTCCTTCTAGCTGTGGGGTGCATTTATTAACCCTGCTAAGCCAGTCTCTGCCTCCACAAAAGCTGCTGAGATTCTGCGTGTGTGTGCATGTTCATGTGTGTGTGTGTGTGAGAGAGAGAGAGAGAAGAGATTTACAGGCTGAAGTATTTCTCTGAGTATTAATATAAAAATGTATATGCTTGAAACATGAAAGTGGGTCCATACTTTTAATGGTCACAACCATCCGCAAAATCGTCCTCACAAAAGAGACCACAGCTGGAAGGCAGGGGTCATAATAAGCGCATCAACTTTATTATTTACAAATTGTTCTCACATCTGTGATTTCCACTGATCCTCACAACCTAGATATTTCCATGTCCATTATTCAGATGAGGATACTGAGGCCTAGGGAGCTCAGAATATGGACTGAAGTTCAAACACTGGTAAGTGTTGGGGCTCAAGTTTTGGCTCCATGAAAGTGCAGAGGCTAAGACACCAGATTCAGAAACACTAGTTTTGGTGTCAGATTTGAATCCTGACTTGAGCATTTACTAGCTGTAAGACTTTGAGCAGAGGATTGTCTTACTTAATCCACAGTTTTCTCATCTGCAAAATGGGTTTTGTAGTGTCCACCTGCTTATCTCATAGGAAAGTTATAGGATAAACGGTTGATGTGAGAATGATGCAAGGTAATGGGTATAAACGTTCTGCTTAATGACTAGCCTGTTACAGGCACCTACACATATTTGCTGTTACTATCATCAGCTAAGCCAGTTCCATGCCTCTGTCTACAGTCCCAGCTAAATGACCGCCTCTCGCCTTGCCCTGGGTCAACCATCATGTCACTAGATCAGCAGTTTGAAAGCATGTTTGTCTCAGTGTCCCTTTACACTGTTAAATATTACTGAGGAGTCTACAGAGCTTTCATTTATATGAGTTACACATACTTTTATCTTCAGAGAAATTTTTAAATATTTGTATAAAATATTTATTATTTTAAAATCTTAGCAAACCCATTGCATATTAATACAAATGATATTTTTATGAAAAATAACTATTTTACAGAAAAAGTTTGTAAAAACAGTGGTCTTGTTTTCCATTTTTGGAACTCTCTTTCATGTCTGGTTTATCAGAAGACAGCTGGACTTGCATGCCTGCTTTTGCATTCAATCTGTTGTGGTATCACAGGTCATGCAGCCTCTGGAATATGCACTGAATGCTTATAAAAGAATCAGAGTGAAAAAGGCAAATGACACCTTGGTATTATTATAAAAATAATTTTGACTTCACTGGCCCCCAGAGGTCCCTGGACCATGCTTTAAGAACCACTGCATGAGATGAAGATTAAACTCTCTTCCTGTCCAGGCAGACTGTGCTTTTATATATTTCTGTCACTATAGCTGGAAAATTAAGATTGACTAAGACAAGAGCAAATAATATCCTTGTTAGGTTTCTCTGTTCTAGGGCACTGACTTGCGAACCTGATATTGACAAACTAAGGTTGGCTACTTTTTACCAACTTCTTCACTTCTATCCACCGTTGACCGTAGGCTGTTGACTGATTGATTTATATTATGTGTGTGTCATTGAGGAGGCATTTGAATTTATTATCTGACATAAGAAGACTGAGTGATTGTAGGGCTGATTGCTGCAAAGCCTGAACAATCACCAATGACCCAGGTTCTTCTTTATTCTCTACAGGCTTATTTTATCAGCTTTGTCTCTCACATGCTCAAGATGGCTGCAGCAGTTCCTGCCACCACATACAGACACGACAACACCATCGTCAGATAAACCTTTGTTTCTGTTTGGGCTCTTTGTATTAGTGGGAAACATTTCCCCAATGGGCTTTCCCTCAAATGCTATTATCTAGAATAGTCTCCTGCTTTATCGGTTTGCTGGGCTGCTGTACCAAAGCACCACAAACTGGGTTGCTTAGAACAACAGAAATGTATTTTCTCACAATTCTGGAGGCTTGAAGTCTAAAGCAAGGCTTCAGCAGGACCATGCTCTTCCTGAACATGTGGTAGAAGGGTCTTTTCTTGTCCCTTTCATCTTTGCAGCTCTGGCATTCCTGGGCTTGCAGCAGCATAACTCATCTTTCATGTCTTTTCACATAGTCCTCCCTCTCCCACAGAAATTTGTCTGTGCCCAAATTTCCCTCTTTTTATAATGATACCAGTTGCATTGCACTACAGCCCTCCTTAATGACTTTGTCTTAACTTGACTGCATCTGTAAAGACCCTATTTCTAAATAAGGTTAAATTCACAGGTACTGGGGCTTAGGATTTCAATATATCTTTTCTAGAGGGACACAATTCAACCCCTAACCCCTGATCTTTCTTAAATTGGTAGCAAAGGAAATACAGCCATGGCAATTGGTTTCCAGGGGGTTTCAATCGGGGTAGCAGCCTCACCGGGGAACATTTGGACATGTGGGGAGGAGGTTTTAGAAGATGTAGCATCTGGGGCCTTTCTGAGCATATAGTCCCTGGGGGGCAGAGATGCTCCATGTCTGTATCACAAATGCCGACAGTGTTCCATGGAGAAACACTGGGGTCCTGTCAGGGCCAAAGGACACTTGCAGCACACCTGGCCTCTGGGAAGAGGATCAACGCTGGAATACAGCCAGAGACACAAAGGGAGCGGGCAGATTCAGGAAGGCCATTAACAATGTCTGCTGATTGTTGAACTGATTTTGTTGTGTGTGTCTTTCCAAGGGCCTCCAGCCCAGAGCTTTGAGTAAAGCTACAATTGTCTTCCTCTCTGCTGGGCCTCTCCTGATGAGGGTGAGGAAGAACAGTGAGAATGAAAGTTTTGTTTGTTAGAAATATTGTCCTCCCCTCCCCACCCATACCCACCCTGTGCCCCCCATGTTAGTAATGCAGCTGATTTTGAGAAGAGAAGAGGAAGTAGAAGAAAAGAAAAAATCACTCACAGCTTCACAACACAGCCACTATTATTTTTAAAACTTTCATTTTTCAGACATTTTGCTATGTGTGTCTCATTTATGAAACTGAGATCCTTTATGTGTTCAAAACCAGGCATACCACTTTTAGGAGAGTAATGCCTATTGTTTTAATTATAAAATAGACGGGATGCAAAAAAATATAATTCTAATTCCCAGACCTAATTCCCCAATAATAACGACTGTTATCATTGCTGGATCTGTCTAGTTTGTTCCCCCTGCTAAGCATTCTAAAATAAAATTTTGAATATTATAGTTGGGTTTTTTTTTTTAATCCCAGTTAACCAGTAACATTTAAAAGTTTGACAAAAACACAATATAAGGGGTGGCTTGGTGGCATATAATATCTGCCACTAAGACTGTCCCAATTAAAAAAGTATAATGATTCAGAACATTAGTGGCCAGGTTTCTAGAAGCAATGGGCCTCTTCACCCGAAATGGAGTGGTCTGGGTGAAAACCCGGGGTCTTCATTGCATCCTGTAGCCCCTGTGCAATTGTAGACAAGCTGGAGGCAGCGACTTTCTCTCTAGGGTCTACTGTGACAGTTGTTATAAGTCTCCCACTGTGAAGCCTCTAGGACAGAGAAGACAGATCCAGGAGAATCACTGTCACCCCAGGAACCCACCAGGCTCAGCATCTATGAAAGAAGCCACTGGTGGTGGGTGAATAAATGGCTTGGGAGAGTTCCTTCCCTTTTCTAGACCCGTTACCTCCGATAAAACTGGGAGGGGTAGACTGATGCTTTCCAAGGGCCTCTGCAGCTTTCTTAGTTCAGCCAGAGCTCCTCCTCTCCTCCCAGCTGAAGGTTGAGTGGCCATTGATCATTCAGCCATAAGAGGGGAGCCCATGGCAGATGGTTCATCTCTGAAGGTTCCTGAACACTTTCACTCTGCTTCACTTCCTTCCTGAGTGCAGTTCAGAGCCAGGCTTCAGGGTCACCCAAGGGCTGTGGGCCTGCAGGTTGTCCAACCAACCACCCTGCTGATCCAAGGGAGAGGGCAATGCTTCTCTAATGAGGATGTCTGTGGACCTGGGGCTCCCTGCACGCACCATGGTGGGACAAGCCCCACCAGCTCCATATCTTCCTCCCTTGTCTTCCAACCTCTTCCTGCAGCTCCTCTGGCTTGTTCATGCATACTCACTGTGCTGCACCCCCCACCCCCTGTTCCCTCTGTCTCTCTGCAGACTTCCTGCTCACGCTCCATGCCTGACCCCCTCCTCTCTGCCCCAGCCTGCACTCCCTGCCTTCCTGTGTGATGGGAAAGGTTAAGTGGAGACACGCTCAGTCTGTCTGTTGTGATGGAGACGCAGCAACTTTCTCCCCTAATCAATCTGTCAGGCATGATTAGGCTGCCACGAAACACAGACAGCTCACAGCCCAGCCAGCCCAATGGGCTGACAGCTTCCAGCCAGGACACTGCTGGGACACACACAGACACACACAAGCACACACACAGACACACACATGCTGAGGCACACACACAGTCTGCCCAGACTGCACCTGGGGCCTCACTGCTGTGACGGAAAAACTATTTAAACAGAGAAGGCCACTACTTGGGTGACCACTCCCTAAATCATTCCTTTTTTGTTTCTACAAGCATGTACAGAGTGGCCTGTCTGTGACAGGTCCTGTTCCAGAGCTGCAAAGCAGCAGGGAACAAAACTGGCTGACAAGGCTGCCCTCAGGGAGCCTACAGGCTCACAGTGAACAGACAACCACGGGTAAGCTGATAAACAAGTAAAGCTTTCAGCATGAACAAAGATGCTGACTGCATGGAAAGGAAGGGAAGAGGAGAGCACGGCAAGGGACTGGGATGCTGATGGGCCCGGGGCAGGTTGTAGGAAGAAGCTCTAAATCCGCTTGTTCTGGGAACTGCTCACCGTCACCAGCAGATGACATGGCTTCAAGCCACCTGTGCCACTAGCTGTGTGACCCTGGGCAAGTCACTTAATTTCCCTGTTCCTCAGTTTCCTCACCTGTAAAATGGGAATAACACAAGTCACTCTTCATAAGATTGTTGTGAGGGGAAATGAGTTAAATGCATGCAGGCTGCTCAGTAAGGTGGTAGGGATGGACAGGAGGTCCCTCTCCCAGAACAGAGCCCTGCAGGTGAGGGCCGTAGGCAGGTAAGTGTAGAGGCAGCGCATGGAGGTCAGGCAGGTTGGAGCCTACAAGACGGAGGGCCTAGAAAGGTAAGAATTAGAGCCAAAAACGGGTCATCCCACTTCTGATTTGGGTCAGGCCAGGTATCCAGGCAGCATTGAATTTCATCCTCCAGGAAGACATTCTATGCCTAAACTTTCTTTATAAAAATATTACGTGAAATGACACAGATTGACACTCATACAATTTGTGGGAGTCTAGGAACTCTGGGGGCCAGGGCATATTTCACTGAGCCTCCGTCCTGAAGTTCCTCCCTCTCCTCCTCCCCACACCCTCTACTCCTCTCCTTCCCCACCTAGCCCCTCTGGCACAAAGATGCTGAAATGTGGCAGACTCCACAGCCAGTAAACTCACTCAGTGTGGGCACCTATAAATAAGTCAAGTGGAAAGTTACACAAACAGAATGAGGACATCCTCACGGCACAGGGCTCTGCTCCATGGCAGTTCAGACCAGGATCCCATCCTCCTTACCTCCCAAGTTGCCATATCTGCTTAAAGAGTCCTGAATCTGCTGTGGGAGCCCCCAGCCTTAGGATTTCTGCTACAGGTATCCACGCTTAGAACCACAGTTGGCAATGATGGGAAAGGAAGACAAGTCCTTACTTATTGGAGCCTGGTCTGAGGGAAACACAGCCCCGTCCTCGGGGAGCCCCAGTCTGAGGGGGACGCAGCCCCGTCCTCGGGGAGCCCCAGTCTGAGGGGGACGCAGCCCCGTCCTCGGAGAGCCCCAGTCTGAGGGGGACGCAGCCCCATCCTCGGGGAGCCCCAGTCTGAGGGAGACACAGCCCCATCCTCAGGAAGCCCCAGTCTGAGGGGAGATTAAACCAATAAAAGCCGGCAAACAGTAACAACAAATACGTCAGACTAGAATATTGTTTTGAGACACTAAGAATATGAAATACCAGATAGGAAGAACTTTTCATGGCTTTGAATCCCAATATTGATCCCTTGAGGATGGGGAGCAACAGGAACAGAGGCCTCACCCCTCCTGGATTAAACCCAGATCATCAGGGCCAGGAGTGCTGCCTGGGAGAACACAGTGAGTTTTTCATCCTTCCCTTCTTCATCCATCCATTTCACACTGAGCTTCGCCCCTCCAAGGGCCTTACATGCCCATTATGTTACTGGAGCTTTACAACCCTTCCCTTCACAGGAGCTTCAGAAGCCCTCTGAGATGTGGTAGATGGGGAGCATCATGCTTATTGTAAATGAGGGGAAACTGAGGCCCTAGAATTGGCCTCAGCTGGTTGGCCCAGAGCTAGGTCTGGGATCTTGAATTTTGGCCAGTGATATTTCCTAATATAATGCTGGTTTCCATCTTGTGACTCTGTTTCTCCTTTTTGAAGTGGGGATCTTTGCCATGCCTGCCTCATAGCAGCATTTTAGAAATTGAATGTATAATGAAAATTGAGCCATTCCAAAGATACCTGGCACATTGTAAGCTCCCAATTACAACTACTGCTACTCCTACTCCTATTTGTTATTGTTTGTTCTGGGTTCCCTCAAGCATGGATTTTTTTTTTTTTTTTTTTTTTTGAGACGGAGTCTTGCTCTGTCACCAGGCTGGAGTACAGTGGCTCAATCTCGGCTCACTGTAACTTCCGCCTCCTGGGTTCAAGCGATTTCCCTGCCTCAGCCTCCTGCCTAGCTGGGACTACAGGCGTGCACCACCATGCCTGGCTAATTTTCGCTATTTTAGTAGAGATGGGGTTTCACCATGCTGGCCAGGATGGTCTCCATCTCCTGACCTCGTGATCTGCCCACCTCAGCCTCCCAAAGTGCTGGGATTACAGGCATGAGTCACCGCTCCTGGCCCAAAGCATGGATTTTGATGCAAGTGATTTTTTTGGGAGGTGCAGCAGGGTATGGGGCCTTGAGGAGGGAGGGGAAGGAAGCCCCTGGAGGGTATGCTAATGAGCAACCACCACTGTGGAGAAGTGAGTCTCCATCCAGCTGGGGACCTCTTGGCTGTTGTGTAGAACATACCTCAGCTTTGTCTCCTCTGGGGGCAAGGAACCCAGGACATTTACCCTCCAGCTCCCAGGCTTCATTGACTGCTCCGGGACTGTCAACAACTGACAGCTGGCGCCTGTTCTGTGCATGAGTCAGGAGAAAGCCTGAGACCACTCATGGTGCTTACTGTAGGGCCCCAGGCCATGAACTGGTACAGTGAGTGGAAAGAATACAGAGTGTGTCTGCTACATACAACCCTGGTCCCTTGAGAAATGTGATTCTTCTTATTGGATCCCACTGGACTTGGGACAGAATTCTGTAAAAGTCTGGAAACTCCTGGCTGAAGTTCTCAAAGGCAGGGACTTCATCTGCTTTGGCTGCTGCTCTATCTCCAGTCAAACACATTGCTCTTCACACAGTAGGTGCTCAACAAATATTTCTTGATAACTACAGGAAGTCTCCTGTGATAGCGCTTTAGGGCTCCACTTTACTTTCTTGTCCGTGCCTCTCAATACACATGCTCAGTCCTCCAGGGCAGGCCTGTACTCTGCGCAGCCCGCGTACTTAGCATGGTGACTGGCACGTGGCGAGTGCTTATGACTCACACGTCAATTGAATGCTCAGGATTCCTGGAGTCCAAGAAAGAAGACAGCTCTATTTTGGGTGAGGAATGGAAACCAGAAGCTGGTTCCTCAGTGAGCACAGAGGCAGGATTTGGGGGCAGGAGAGCTGTGGGAAGCCATCTGGAGAAGACTGATGGATAAAGATTAAAAGTGTCAAAGCCACCTGGAGAAAAAGCAGGAGATAATGTCTCATTGCCTCACCAAGTTGGCAGGCCTGTGGGATGTCCAAAAGAACTGGCCCTTGGCTTGAGAAAGCTGCTGTGGAACCCATGCTTTACAAAGGATAAATGGGAATTTTGAAGGGAGGAAGGCCGGCAGAGGAAGCTTTAAGAGCAACAAAATTGGAGGCCCCAGCAGGTATTGTGCAGCCTTGGCAGTAATGAAGAATCCAAGAACAGTGGATACAGCAGAGAAATGGCCGCAACATGAAGGAGAATGGGAGCTGAGGGCATGGGGGCTTCTGCGGCCTCCATCAGTCTAGAGGGTGATTGAGGAGGGAAAGGAGATGAAAGCAGGAGAGAACTGCAACCACTAAGGAGACCACCTTAGAAGTCCTTTCTTGAGCTCCGTTTCCTCTGGACAAAGCCTACCTTACAATAGTAATCAACTGACAGCAAGAGATGATTCTAAAGGTATATCAGTCGGCCATTGCCACTGTAATGCTGTGTAACAAACCAATTCAAAATTCAGTTGTCCAAAACAACACTCACTTATTTTTAGACTTTTTTTTTGCTTCTCAAATTCTTTTACACTGTTCTGGTCAAGATGTAGGGCCTATGTCCTCTCTCCTTGAATTCGAGCTGAACTTAGTGACTAGCTGGTAACCAACTCTGAAATGGTCTACCTCTAGATTTTTGCAATGCAAAAAACAAATATTGTTTTAGTTGGATATTCTGTTATATATAGCTGAAAACACCCCGATGGATACAAAGATATTTTAAGTCACATCACAAACCAAAGAGAGATTTTTAGCCAGGGGTCCCTCCCACAGGGCCTTAGAAGCATGCCTGTGGATCCAGTAGAAATAGTTCTTCTCTGTTAATGCACATCCTTCAGTGGACCTCCTCTCACCCCACACCCATCCCTGACCAACCAGAGGACTCGCATATCCTATCTCACGTTGGCTTGCCTATTCATCTCCATCCTTAGTAATTTCTGTCCCTTCTCCCAAATCCAGCAGGATTGTCTGAGAAGATCATGCTTCTGCCCTTTAGCCCTCATGGAACCAACCAACCAGTTGGCCCTGCTGGTCTGATCTCCATCCACAGATGAGCTTGGGGCCATAAGTCCCAGTTCTTACAGCAAGAATCCTCTATCATAGCCAGACAGGTTTATACCATAACCCTCAGGGATTTGGAAAATTACTCATCACAGTGCACCTTCTGGGTCAAAGATCTGCCAGAAGGAAGAGAAGTAGAAAGCTCTGGAATAGTGGACTCTGTAGGGGATGTGGCCAGGGGATCCTTAGTGCTGGAGGTGAAGAGATGACTAAAACAAATGCTATTTGTTGATCTGTGGTTTTGATGGATCTTCTGTCCTCCTCGATGTATTTATATCTTGTTCTGCAGTCATGAAACATTTTTACTCTCTCTGATTGTAGAGGCCTCTCATCCTCTGTCTTTACCTCTTAGCTTGGTACATGTGTCTCTGTCTGTCTTTCCAGGTTTCTCTCAGTGTTTGTCACTCTGCACGTCCCCCTCTCTGGACCTTGTCTCTGTATCCTTTTCTCTCATGCGCATGAAGTGCTCAGCAAATGTGAGCTAAGTATTTGCTGACTTTCTGGGAGTACATATGTGTCTCTACCAGTCTTCATAAAGTCCTCCTTTAGTAATTAAACTTTCAAACTTAAACATTTTAGGTCTGGGGGTGATAAACAACTTCAAATGTCATTTAAAGGCAGATGAAATTTTCTTGTCACAGCTGATAAGGACTTTTGATCCACTGGCCATAGAAAAACAGATTCTCTTCTCTTTCAGAGTAATGCTTTTTCATTTATTGCAGGAGCTAAAATTGTCATTTTCCTTAACTTCAACAAATTGAATACATTGGCTTGTGGGCTGTATGAGGAGCTTAGCAAAATTATGCACGGTCACTAGAAGGAATGGCTCACTTCCCTCAATGTGGCCCAGCCCCGGCCCTGGGGACCAGGCCTGGTGCAGAGTGTTGAGGTCTCCAGCCACCTCCCAGAGGTGGCTTCCTGGGAGAAGATAAATAAAGGGCTCACTTCCTCAGACATCTGCTTCATTGCCTGATTGGCAGTCATCCTCACATCCATTTGCCCCTACTTCCCCATCTGGGAGCTGAGCTGTGGTATTCTTAAACATTCAGATGACTGATAGTGGAACTCAGTGAACTCAGAGAGGCAGAAAACTTTCCAGCTTGGCCCCCTTCCCCATTCCCTGCTATGGGGATGACACCTTCTGAAGGCAGAATAGCTTTGCAATATCTGCATGCTGGCTTTCCTCCTGCCATTCCTGCTTGCTTAATTGGTTAAAAGCTAGAATATTTCGGTTAAACCTGTGAGGTTCCAGGCTTTCTTCCCAGATGCAGTCCCTGACACATGGGTGGAGGCTGGGGAGGTAAAGAATGCCTGCTTCACCCTGTCTGGCAGGGCAGATCTAGAATTAAAGGTCTTCAAGATTCGTGTGGGGCATTAGGTAGTTAGGAAGAGCAAAGGCTGACAAAGACCCTTGGACAAAGAGGAAAGCTGGCAACTCTCTTGTTTTCTTTCTCCTCACCTTTTCTCTCATGTGGGAAGGTGGAGAAAGAACAGGTAGAGGAAGTTAGGCCTATAAAATCGATGGAAATGCCCTTCTCTTAGCTGAGCTAAAGCAGAGGAACTGTTTGACCTCCATGTAGCATGGGGTCCTCCGGGAGTCGGGAATCTACTCTGATTCTTCAGCCACAGTGGTTCTGTCTTGACATATGCTACTCCTGGGCAGGGGTGTGGGAGGGGGATGCAGGCAAAGGAAGTGATCTCCACAGCTGTAACTGCAGCGCAGAGGTGGATAATGGCATTTCCTGAATGTCAGATGCAGGAGGAACATTAGCTTTTCTTGTGGAACCCTTGAGTGTTACCCTTGGGAAAACTAAAGCCTGAAAAGGGGATGTGGCTTGCCCAGCCTCCTTCCTCAGTGTCCTAGTCTAGAGTCCAGGCTTTCTGACTCCCAGTCCTGGGATCCTGGCTTCTGGTGGGCCAAAGATATCCTGAGGCAGGATGGGAGATAAAGCAATCTTGGATCAGCCATTTCTGTGGATTACTGTCATCCTGAAACACTCACTGTGGTTTGTTGTCATCGTGGAGCACTCACTGTAGCTCACTATCATTGTGGAGCACTAGTGGTGGTTTGCTGCCATCATGGAGCACTCACTGGTTTGTTGTCATCATGGAGCAATCACTGTATAGGCAGGCACAGTGGAGAATGCTGTACAAATGCCACCCCAACTGTTCCTTGCAAAAACCGTACGCAGTGGGTACAGAATTATTGACCCCTTTTCCTGACTTGGGGGAAATACAGATCCAGAGAGACTCAGTAGCTTATGCCAGCAATTCTGTGAAGGACCAGTCTTCTAAGTTTGCTGCTTCTGACTCCAACCCCCATTCCCTAAGTCCAGGATTCTCAGTCCTGCCTGCACACTAGAGCCTCCTGGGACGACCTGACATACTCACGCCAGGCCTGAAGCCCAGACTAACAGAATCAGAATATCTGAAGGTAGAGGCTAGGTATTAATGTATTTTTTAAAAATATTGACGCATAACATTCTTTAGAAAAGTGTACAGTTCCTAAGTGTGCACAACTTGATGAATGTTCACAAACTGAACACACCTATGTAACTATCACCCACATCAAGAAACAGAGCATTGCATTGTCAGCCACCCAGAATCCCGCAGGCTTCCTCCCAGTCATGCCCTGAAGCTCACCAATATTCTTTCTGACATCTTAGACTAGTTTTGCCTGTTTCTGAGCTTCTTACAAATGGATTAAAAAGTGAGTCCTTTCTTTTGTGCACAGCTTCATTTACTTAATATTATACGAGAAGCATCCATGTTGTTGCTTATGGCTGTATTTACTCATTCTCACTGCTCTCTAGAATCTCACTGTATGAATATGCCACTCTTTATTGATCAGTTCTTTGATTAATGAGCATATGGATCATTTCTGGTTTGGGTTCCTGTGAAGAGTTCTGCTATGAACGCTCCTGTTTGTGTCTTTGGTGGATATATGAGGCATTTCTGTGGGTATGCTCTGATGGAAGTGCTAGGTCAGGCCGTATGTGTATGTTCAGTTTAGATCCCACCAAGCAGCTTTCTGATGTGATTGTGCAATTTACACTGCCACCAGCAGTGAATAAGAGTTCTGGTTATGCCACATGCCAGCAAGAATTTGGTATTGTCTGTGCTTTTCATCTTCGCCGGCCTATGGAGTGTGTAGTGGGATCACACTGTGGTTTATTCTGTGTTTCCCTGATGACTAGTGAAGCTGAGCATCTGGATGTGTTCATCGGTCACTGGGTAGCCTCTTTTGTGAAGTGCTTGCTACGTTTTTCTCAGGTTTCTGTAGTTTTTAAAGCTCCCCAGGTGATTCTAACACGTAACCGGGGTTGAGAACTTCAGTAGCTTAACCATGGTGGTAGAAAGCTTTTGACTTAGAGAGACAGAGTTGGTGAAGCAAGGGTAGACTTGTGTGTGTGTGTGTGTGTGTGTAGTAGTAATAGTAGTAGTAGAAGTGGTACCTACAGGGGCCATAACCCTGCAGGGTAGACTAGTGTGTGTGTGTATTTGTGTGTGTGTGTGTGTGAGAGAGATAATAGTAGTACCTACAGGGGCCATAACCCTGCAGGGTAGACTCGTGTGTGTGTGTGTGTGTGTGTGTGTGTGTGTATTAGTGGTACCTACAGGGGCCATAACCCTGCAGGGTGGACTCGTGTGTGTGTGTGTGTGTGCGCGCGCACGATAATAGTAGTGGTACCTACAGGGGCCATAACTCTGCAGGGTAGACTCGTGTGTGTGTGTGTGTGTGTTTGTGTGTGTGTGTATTAGTGATACCTACAGGGGCCATAACCCTGGAGTCCAGGGCACCTCTTAGGAGCAACTGAGCTGGAATCTTCTTGTAGGCACACTTGACAAGAGAAGGTAAGAAACTCCTGCCTAAGAGAAAAGCAAGTGCCACTGTCCATCTCCACCCTTAGTAGTTCCTGTCCTCACTCCCAAATCAAGCAGGATTGTCTGATATAGAGAGGAACATGCTTCTGCCCTTCCGCCCTCAGGGAACCAGCCAACTAGTTGGCCATGCTGGTCTGATCCCCATCCACAGGTGGACTTGACCATACGCCTCAGCTCTTACAGCAAGAATCCTCCATCTCAGCCAAACAGGTTTATACCAAAACACAGAGGGACTGGGAGAATTGCTCACTGCAGTGTACCTTCCAGGTCAAAGGTCTGGTGCAAGAAGGAAGAGAAATAGAAAGCTCTGGAATAGTGGATTCTGTAGGAGATGCCACAGAAAGATACTGCCACGGTGACCAGAGCAGCCAGTGAACAGAACCCCAAAAAGCTGGCTGCAGGAGCCGCCTGCTGCCTCAGAAAGCTCCCTTTGATGTAATGGCCCCTGAATTAAAGAGCTCTCTTCAGGCCCAACCCCACTGGAGCCATCTTTATTAGGAACAAAATAAAGAAAGGTCACCGAGCCACATAAACCAGGAAAAGTGGCATCAGATATTGACTGTAAGACAGGGGGATTAATGATGGTTTGTTGACAGGAAGGCAGGAGCCAGCCTCATCCGCCCCCCTAAGTGGGGACCTGGAAGCAAACATTTCATGTTGACATCTGCCGGCGTAGCCCAGATAATCAGATTTCTCAGGGAGGATGAGGCCAAGGCATCAATAAAAGGGGCAGATTTATCCTCCCAGCCTCCCAAGCTTAGCATGCATCCTCAAACCACAGCAGGAGTCAGACATGGTCACCATCACCTTCACCAGCTCTGTCACCTGCATCCCTTGGGTTGTGAAGCATAGTGGGTAGGGGTGGGGCCTCACCAAATCCCTGCCCTCCTTGGCTTACTGGGGAGATCAAGGGTCCCACCTGAGGCAACAGCTTCTCAAAGCAATCTGGGTGCCCCATGGTCCTCTTATGCTAAGAGTCACTTGGGGATGATGATCCTGTGTTCTATAACAACCATGCTCCACACAGAGTGAGGACTGATCGGAAGACAAACTCCAGGCCAGGCAACAGTTGCAAGTTCAGAGATGAATTATGGCATCTGGCATCAGAGGCCCCCGAGGGCTTCCCTTACTGCAACGGAGCTAGCTGTAATTTGAGGACCCCAGTCTCTGGCGTGCTCTCCAGATACAGACTGCTCTGCCTTGGACTTCCTGAGCCATCTGCATGACTCCTCTCATTGCACTCTGTATCAAACCTGTGGAAAAATCAGAGGATTTCTTTATCTGATGATTTTAAAAGCAGCTGTATGTCTTTCTAGTTGGAAATGTTTAAGAATCATTCAGTCCTTCACTGTCATCATATGTCATAATTATCATCATCATCGTATTTATTGAGAACTTACTATCTGCCAGGCACTGTTCTAATTGTGCTCTGTGTTTGCTCTTCTCTTCTTCTTACAACATTCCAATGACATAGGTGCTCTCATTACTGCCCTTCCATAGGTAAGAAAACTGAGACATACATAGACTAAGTATTTGTCCACAGTCATACAGCAATCTTCAATAAAGAAATAAGGATTTAGGAAAGTAAAATCATATTATCGTGATTTAATGAGTGTAGATGTGTCAGAGGCTTTACATATTTTATTTCCTAAGTTTTATAAAATCCCTTTAGGGTGATGTTTCAGTTCGCTTGGGGGGTCATAACAAAGTACCACAGACTGGGCAGCTTGAACCACAGAAATTTATTACCTCACAGCTCTGGAGGTCAGAAGTCCAAAATCAAGGTATTGGCAGGGCCATAGTCCCTCTGAAGACTCCAGGGAAAGATCATTCTAGGCCTCTCTCCTAGTTTTGGGTAGTTCCTTGGTTTGTGGCAGAATGCCTCCAATCTTCACATGGTGTTTTCTCTCTGTATGCCTCTCTGTGTCCAAATGTCCCCTTTTTGGAAGGACACCAGAGTCATATTGGATTAGGGCAACCCTAATGACCTCAGCTTAACTCAATGACATCTGCAAAGTCTCTATTTCTTTTTTTTTTTTTCAGATGAAATATTATTCTATTTATTTATTTATTTTTATTACACTTTAAGTTCTAGGGTACAAGTGATGTGCAGGTTTGTTACATATGTCTACATGTGCCATGTTAGAGTGCTGCACCCATTAACTCGTCATTTACATTAGGTATATCTCCTAATGCTATCCCTCCCCCCTCCCCCCACCCCACGACAGGCCCCTGTATGTGATGTTCCCCACCCTGTGTCCAAGTGATCTCATTGTTCAGTTCCCACCTATGAGTGAGAACATGCGGTGTTTGGTTTTCTGTCCTTGCAATAGTTTGCTCAGAATGATGGTTTCCAGCTTCTTCCATGTCCCTGCAAAGGACATGAACTCATCCTTTTTTATGGCTGCATAGCATTCCATGGTGCATATGTGCCACATTTTCTTAATCCAGTCTGTCATTGATGGACATTTGGGTTGGTTCCAAGTCTTGCAAAGACCCTATTTCCAAATAAGGTCACATTCACAGTTACTGGGGTTAGAACTTCAAACATCTTTTGGGAGCACTCAATTCAACCCACAGCAAATAGGTATTATCCTCTTTTACCAATGAAGAAATAAAGACTCAGAGAAGTTAAACAACCTGGCCCAGACAGTAGAGGTAGTGGTGGAGGTGTGTGGACTCATACCCAAGGGTGCACATTGGAATCACCTGGGGAGTCTGCACCTGACTGCTGCCTGGATCCACCTGAAGAGATGTCGGTCTCCAGGTGATTCTACCTGTGTCCAAGGCTGAGGACCTCAGAGTCAGAGCCTGGGCAGTTCCACCACACCAGTCTTGCTTGTGTTTTGCACTGGAGAGTGTCAGAGCTGATTACAGCCTGTTGGCTCTGCCACCGGTATCCCCTCCCAGAGCCCCCAGTCCACACAATTCCGCCATGAACCGGCTACTTTGGAACAGCTCTAGCTCCCTCTTGCATCCTTAAGCCCCACTGCTTCCCAGGTGGATGCTTGGCTCCATGGTTTAAGCAGAAACACACTGCTTTTTTGCTCTACCCGGTGCTGAGGCATCACTTCCCAACTCCTGCCTTACCCCAGGGGTTATCCGATGTCAGCACGGAAATGCAGTGGACAGTGTAGAAAGGCTGTCTTTTATCAAAGAGGGCAGAAGGAAACGTCATGCCACGCAGGGAATGCCCATCAGTGGGCAGAGTGGAAACCTCTGTCACTCAGGAAGGCAGAGGCTTATTTCCACTCCTGAGGATCTGCAGGGAGGAACTAAGGAGTTTGTGGTTCAGGTCCAGCTCACACCACAGCACAACTGAGACTTGTGAAGATTTGTATTTGCAGAGCCTTCCAATACACCCCTTCATGTGGAATACCCGTAAGGGTAAATTGTATCATCCTCACTCTAAATGTTGCGCCTTAGATATGTCATGTGCCTTAGTCCGGTCACAGATTGTATTTGAGGGCCTGGACAAGACTTGGAATTCCTTCCCCAGTGCTCTTTTTAGTCACCTTTCACTCAAAACATGTTTTTGTTTTGTCAATTGTGTGCACACACACAAACACCACTTTTTTCCATAAGAGAATCTGAAAAGCCTTACAAAGATACATATAGTACAAGAGGATAAACAGATTAGGTAGCACAACAATGGAAAAATGGTTAGGAGGGCAAAAGACAGGCGGGAAGGCTGTGGCTGAAAGGTGCTTTCTCAGGCCTGGCTCCCCAGGAAGCAGAGTTGGAGAAGGACATCAGCGTGAAGAAGCTTATTAGGAGATGTTCTTGGGATCTGTCTGTGAATGGGAAGGAATACCTGCAGGACTGAGTGGAGGAGAAGCTAGGCCATGATTCAGTTGTCACAACAAACTCTGGAAGTAGGTTTGGGGCAAGCAGTTCAGACCATTCCACTGCTGCATGGATCTGTCTTTGGCTATTATTGCTGGGGAAAGGGGTGTGACCTTGGGCCAGGTGCCTTTCTTTAGCCAATGATAGGGTTGCTGGGTGAAACAAATAGACAAGATGCCCGATTCAGTTCAAATTTCAAAATAACAATGAATATTTTTAGTATATTTAGTGTAAGTGTGCCCCAAATCTTGTTTGGGACATTGGAACATACTCAGACTAAAAAAAAAAAAAAATTTATTTGTCATTTACCTGATATTTAAATTTAATCTGGTGTCCTGTGTTTTATCTGGCAACCCTAGCCCAGGGCAAGTCCAGGAGAGAACTGACTTGTGAGCTGCCAGCAGGCAACCCTGCGTGCAGCCGGGAGAATGGGTACCTGAGTCCTGAAGGAGGGTTCTACTCAGCACAGTAGGGACCTACCACACATGCTTTGCATTTGCGGTGATAGGGTGCAAGGTCAATTCTCAGTTTCTTGACAGTTAAAGAGTGATAATGTTTAAACCCTAACAATAGCCTAAGATTTAAAAATTCTCAGGCAATTTTGCTTAGGAGAAATGCAGGTCGTTTTTGTCATGAAATTTCTCCTTATGCTTTCTCAAAGTGGGCAGAAGGTGATGATGTAGTAGATGGTTAATCTCAATACAAGGGGAGCGTGGCTGCAATTTAAGGAGGACCCCAAGCTCTGGCATGCTCTCCAGACACAGACTGCTCAGCCTTGGACTTCCTGAGCCATCTGCATGTCCCCTCTCATTGCACTCTATATCAAACCTGTGGAAAAAATCAGATTTCTTTATTTGACCATTTTAAAAGCAGTTATATGTTTTTCTACTTGGAAATGTTTAAAAATCATTTAGTCCTTCGCTCTAATTTTATATCATCATTGTCGTATTTATTGAGAACCTACTATGTGAATAAACTATGAACAAAGTTTATTCATTCATGCATTTGCTCAGCACATATTTATTAAGCAGCTTCTGAGAGCCAAGCTCTGAGATTGATTTTGGACATTTGGAGGTGAAGAAGCAGGTATGGATCCTGGCCTCACAGAGATGACAGTCTCCCCACCTAGGACTGGACACCTAAGTCAGGATGGCAAATAGATTTCAATTCAAATGCTAGTACATTGGCAGAGGCTGTCTGGACCTCTGTGTTAGGAAGGATTTAGTATCAGCCAGAATTCAGTTTAGACTATTGTTAACAAAGAGACCCCAAAATAGAACGGTTTAAATGAAACTGAAATTTATTTAATTCCCACTCTGAAATCTTGAAGTAGGTCACCAGGGCAGCTAGGACTGCCCCATGTCCATTGCTCCTGGAGGTTTCAGGGGATTCAAACTTCTATTCTGATGCTCCAAGAAAATGACTCACTATTACCCTATCTGCCCTTGAGCCAGTGGAAGGGGGAAGGGATGAACGTGTCCCATTTGTTTCAAGGGCGTAGCAAGAAAGCTGTAGATGTCTTTTCTCTTCACATCCATTGGGAAGACTTCAGTCCCATGGTCACATCTTCTTGCAAAAGAGGTTGGGAAAGGTAGTCACTGCATGGGTTCGCCATGCATCCAGCTAGAACATGGGGGATCCTTTATTAAAGGAAGGGTGAGAGAATGGTTATTGGGGAACCACAGCAGTCTCACCCACAGATTCTGAGAGGAATTAAGTGCTGTGTGACTTTGTGAAGACTGTCATAAAAACAAGATCTGGAAAGAAAGGCACTGATGCCACCTGTTTTCTCTCCCTACCACATAGCCCAGGGTCTGGGGGCTGTCTGAACCCAGGCTTCTAATGACTCCTCTGATACCTTACCAAAGTATTTTCCAAGACATACAAAAGATAAGATAGGACCACTCATCAAAGCCTCACAAGGTCAAATTCTGGTAAGTATAAAAATCAGGACCAGCCAACCAGGGTAAGGGAGCAGGGACCAGGAAGAAAGGGTACCAGAGCAGACACACCCTCCTCTCTTGGGTCTGTCCATCCATCCATTCATTCATTCAGCTCCTCTGGCTGACATCAGACCTTAGGGAGGGGCTAGAGTGGGGATGAGGGCACACAAGAGAAAGGTAACTGGGATTTGTAATAATTGTATCTCCCAAATGCTTTATATATGTTTACATTCTTATTTAATGTACACAGAAATGCTTACATTTATTTTTATTACCTAGTTTACATGAGGAAAGCAGAAGTAAAAATCTGATTCAAGATCTGAATAATGCCAACCAACTTGACCTTATTGATATTTATAGGATAGGACATTCAACAACTGTAGAATACATTTTTTTTTTTTCAAAAGAACATGGTATGTTCTACAAGATAAACCATATTCTGAGTTGTAAAACAAGGCTCAATAAATTTAAAAGGATGAAGATTCTGTAGAGTATGCTCTCTGATCACTACGAAATCAAATTAGAGATCAATAATAAAATATCCACAAAACTGTAAGTATTTGGAAATTAAACATTTTTCTAAAGAACCATAAATTAAAGAAGAACTCACCAGAGAAATGTAAAAATACTTCCAAATGAAGGATGAATTCAGTTCTCATTTTCATGATTATTACTTCTATGTGGCAAAAAACATACCACATCAAAACCTGTGAGAGACAGCTAAAGCAGTGCTTAGAGGGAAATTTATGGTTTTAAATATTGATATTAGAAAAGAATAAATGTTAAAAATTAATTATTTAAGGTTCCACCTTATGAAGCTGGAAAACAAAGAACAAAGCAAACTCAAAGTAAGAAGGTAGAAGGAAAGAATAAAGGTAAGTGAAGGAATCAGTAAAGTTGAAAAAAGACAAACAAGAGAGAATATTAGCTTTCAGATACACCTCTAGCTAGACTCATTAAGAAAACAAAAGATGCAAATTACCAACATAAGGAATAGAGAGGCCATCACTACAGATCTTAAAGACATTAAAAAGATAATAAGAGAGTGTAAGTGTCCAGGAAATTATCCATTTCTTCTAGATTTTCTAGTTGATTTGCGTAGAGGTGTTTATAGTATTCTCTGATGGTAGTTTGTATTTCTGTGGGGTTGGTGGTGATATCCCCTTTATCATTTTTTATTGCGTCTATTTGATTCCTCTCTCTTTTCTTCTTTATTAGTCTTGCTAGCGGTCTGTCAATTTTGTTGATCTTTTCAAAAAACCAACTCCTGGATTCATTGATTTTTTGAAGTTGAATCCCTGAATAGACCAATTGCAGGCTCTGAAATTGAGGCAACAATCAATAGCCTACCCACCAAAAAAAGTTCAGGACCAGATGGATTCACAGCTGAATTCTACCAGAGGTACAAGGAGGAGCTGGTACCATTCCTTCTGAAACTATTCCAATCAATAGAAAAAGAGGGAATCCTCCCTAACTCATTTTATGAGGCCAACATCATCCTGATACCAAAGCCTGGCAGAGACACAACAAAAAAAGAGAATTTTAGACCAATATCCCTGATGAACATCGATGCAAAAATCCTCAATAAAATACTGGCAAACCGGATTCAGCAGCACATCAAAAAGCTTATCCACCATGATCAAGTGGGCTTCATCCCTGGGATGCAAGGCTGGTTCAACATTCGCAAATCAATAAACATAATCCAGCATATAAACAGAACCAAAGACAGGAACCACATGATTATCTCAATAGATGCAGAAAAGGCTTTTGACAAAATTCAACAGCCCTTCATGCTAAAAACGCTCAATAAATTTGGTATTGATGGAACGTACCTCAAAATAATAAGAGCTATTTATGACAAACCCACAGCTAATATCATACTGAATGGGCAAAAACTGGAAAAATTCCCTTTGAAAACTGGCACAAGACAGGGATGCCCTCTCTCACCACTCCTATTCAACATAGTGTTGGAAGTTCTGGCTAGGGCAATCAGGCAAGAGAAAGAAATCAAGGGTATTCAGTTAGGAAAAGAAGAAGTCAAATTGTCCCTGTTTGCAGATGACATGATTGTATATTTAGAAAACCTCATTGTCTCAGCCCAGAATCTCCTTAGAGCTGATAAGCAACTTCAGCAAAGTCTCAGGATACAAAATTAATGTGCAAAAATCATAAGCATTCTTATACACCAGTAACAGATAAACAGAGAGCCAAATCATGAATGAACTTCCATTCACAATCACTTCAAAGAGAATAAAATACCTAGGAATCCAACTTACAAGGGATGTCAAGGACCTCTTCAAGGAGAACTACAAACCACTGCTCAGTGAAATAAAAGAGGACACAAACAAATGGAAGAACATACCATGCTCACAAATAGGAAGAATCAATATCGTGAAAATGGCCATACTGCCCAAGGTAATTTATAGATTCAATGCCATCCCCATCAAGCTACCAATGAGTTTCTTCACAGAATTGGAAAAAACTGCTTTAAAGTTCATATGGAACCAAAAAAGAGCCCGCATTGCCAAGACAATCCTAAGTCAAAAGGACAAAGCTGGAGGCGTCACGCTACCTGACTTCAAACTATACTACAAGGCTACAGTAACCAAAACAGCATGGTACTGGTACCAAAACAGAGATATAGACCAATGGAACAGAACAGAGTCCTCAGAAATAATACCACACATCTACAGCCATCTGATCTTTGACAAACCTGAGAGAAACAAGAAATGGGGAAAGGATTCCCTATTTAATAAATGGTGCTGGGAAAATTGGCTAGCCATAAGTAGAAAGCTGAAACTGGATCCTTTCCTTACTCCTTATACGAAGATTAATTCAAGATGGATTAGAGACTTAAATGTTAGACCTAATACCATAAAAACCCTAGAAGAAAATATAGGTAGTACCATTCAGGAAATAGGCATGGGCAAGGATTTCATGTCTAAAACACCAAAAGCAACAGCAGCAAAAGCCAAAATTGACAAATGGGATCTAATTAAACTAAAGAGCTTCTGCACAGCAAAAGAAACTACCATCAGACTGAACAGGCAACCTACAGAATGGGAGAAAATTTTTGCAATCTACTCATCTGACAAAGGGCTAATATCCAGAATCTACAAAGAACTCAAACAAATATACAAGAAAAAAACAAACAACCCCATCAAAAAGTGGGCAAAGGATATGAACAGACATTTCTCAAAAGAAGACATTCATACAGCCAACAGACACATGAAAAAATGCTCATCATCACTCGCCATCAGAGAAATGCAAATCAAAACCACAATGAGATACCATCTCACACCAGTTAGAACGGCAATCATTAAGAAGTCAGGAAACAACAGGTGTTGGAGAGGATGTGGAGAAATAGGAACACTTTTACACTGTTGGTGGGATTGTAAACTAGTTCAACCATTATGGAAAACAGTATGGCAATTCCTCAAGGATCTAGAACTAGATGTACCATATGACCCAGCCATCCCACTACTGGGTATATACCCAAAGGATTATAAATTATTCTACTACAAAGACACATGCACACATATGTTTATTGCGGCACTATTCACAATAGCAAAGACTTGGAATCAACCCAAATGTCCATCTGTGACAGACTGGATTAAGAAAATGTGGCACATATACACCATGGAATACTATGCAGCCATAAAAAAGGATGAGTTTGCATCCTTTGTAGGGACATGGATGCAGCTGGAAACCATCATTCTTAGCAAACTATCACAAGAACAGAAAACCAAACACCGCATGTTCTCACTCATAGGTGGGAACTGAACAATGAGATCACTTGTACTCGGGAAGGGGAACATCACGCACTGGGGCCTATCATGGGGAGGGGGGAGGGGGGAGGGATTGCATTGGGGAGTTATACTTGATATAAATGATGAATTGAGGGGTGCTGACGAGTTGATGGGTGCAGCACACCAACATGGCACAAGTATACATATGTAACAAACCTGCACGTTATGCACATGTACCCTACAACTTAAAGTATAATAAAAAAAAAGAAGTATAATAAAAATAAAATAAAATAAAATAAAAAAATTTGAGAAGAATTAAAAACTAATTCTGAGGTGTAAAACAAAAAAAAGATAATAAGAACATTTATTAAAATAAACTTGCTTAGATAAAATGGACAAATGCCTTGAAACAATCAAACTATCAAAACGGATTCAAGAAGTAGAAAAATATCAATAGTTCTATATTTATTAACAAAATTGAACTGATAATTAAAATCTTTCCACAAAGAAAGCCGTAGGCCCAGGTGGTTTCTTTGGTTAATTCTATCAAACATATTTAAGGATGAAATAACACCAGTTCTACTAAAACTCTGCTATAGACTGAATTGTACTCCCTGAAAATCCTATATATTGAAGCCCTAACCCCCTAATATGGTTTGGCTGTGTCCACACCCAAATTTCACCTTGAATTATAGCTCCCATGATTTCTACATGTTGTGGGAGGGGCCCAGTGGGAGATAATTGAATCACAGGGGTGGTTCCCCCCTATCATTCTTGTGGTAGCGAATAAGTCTCATGAGATCTGATGGTTTTATGAGGGGTTTGCCCTTTTGCTTGGCTCTCATTCTCTCTTGCCTGCTGCCATGTAAGACATGCCTTTCACTTGCTGCCATGATTGCGAGTCCTCCCCAGCCATGTGGAACTGTGAGTTCATTAAACCTTTTTCTTTATAAATTATCCAGTCTCGGGTATGTCTTTATCAGCAGTGTGAAAATGGACTAATACACCCGCAATGTGATGGCTTTTGGAGATGGAGCCTTTAGAAGGCAGTTAGGTTTAGATGAGGTTATGAGGATGGGGTCCTCATGATGGGATTAGTGCTCTTATAGGAGGGGACACCAGAGAACTTACCCTCCTTTTCTGCCATGTGAGGATGCAGTAGGGGAAGATGGTCATCAGCAAGCCAGTCATTGCACCTGAACCCCAATTTTTTCTAAGGAGCTTAAACAAACCTGCCCAACCTTTTACCCTGGAGGTCCTATCCTTTATAGCATATCTGCTTTTATTCAGAGGTATTTGCAGATATTATCTATCTTCCTAGGCTGTTTATTGTATAAACACTCTTGAAAAGATAATCTAGAAGAAAAGGTGGTCAGTACTTCTGCCTGTTAGCATTTCTCTTACAGAAGGGAAATTTCTTGCAGGAATATGAGAGATTCATGGAGAATTATGTCCTGGTACTCCTAAAATGGAGAATAAGGCAAGGATATCCACTCTTACCACTATAATTCAACAATATATTGGACCTGATGGCTAGTACAGTAACACAAGAAGGGCATAGAGATTGGAAAGGAAAAAATAAAACTGTATTGCAGATGACATAGTTGTTTACATATACAATGCCAAGGAATTAGGAGTTGCACTATAAAACAACTACTAGAACTAATTAGTGAACTTAGGAAGATCCCAGTGTGTAAGGTCAAACACTAAAATCAACTGGACTTCTATGTACAAGTAACAATTTGTAAAATTCCACTTAGAAAAACAACAAATCATAAAATTAGGAATAGATTTAAGAAAATAAATGCAAGACTAAAAAATACAAAATGTGTTGAGAGAAAATAAATAACTGGAGAGATAATACATGTTCATTAATTGGAAGACTCAAAATTGTTGTGATGTCAAATCTCCCCAAATTAGGCTGTCCCCATAAATGGATTACACCTCCCCATTGATAATTCCAATAGCCATTTTTAAAGAAATTGACCTGCTAAGTTTAAATTTTACATGGACATGCCAAGGATTTAAAATATCCAAAGCAATCCTTTAAAAAAGAACAAAGTTATAGGGCTTATGCTACTTGTCTCCAAGACATATTATGAAATCTACATTAATCTGAATAGCATGAATGGCATAGTGATTAATAAATCAGTGGAACAGAATTGTGGGTCCAGAAATAGACACATAAGCATCTGAGTTTCACCAAAGACACCAAATCAATGTAATGGAAGGGAAAGTCAGCAAATGGTGCTGGAAGAACTGACTATTAACATGGAAAACTGAATTTTGGGTCTTGCCTTTCACATATATGAAAATTAATTCAATATGGATCATAAACTATAAAGTTTCAAGAAGAAACTATGTAAGAATATCTATGAGACTTGGGGATAAGAAGGAGTTTATTAGACAAGATTAAGGAAGACAATAACCAGAAAGGAAAACATGATTATATCAGACTTCATAAAAATTATAAAAATTCTACTCATCAAATGGCATTATTGAGAAAATGAATAGGCAAGCCACAGACTGGCCGAGATATTGCAAAACATACCTGAAAAGGACTAGAAGCCATAATATATGTGTCACTTCTGCAGCTCAATAATAAAAAGACAATCCAATAAAAATAGACAAAAGATTTGAGGAAACACTTCACAAAGAAAGGTAAATGAATAGCCAATAATCAGATGAAGAAAAGATGCTCAACACCACTAGCTGTCAGAAAAATGTAAATTAAAACTACAAGGACTTCTACATACCCATTCAGAGGACTAAAATGAAACAGTCTGACAGCACCAGTGCTGGCGAGGATGTAGAACCTGAACTGGAACTCTCATGTATTGCTGATGAGAGTGTAAAATGTCACCAACGCTTTGGAGGGTTCTGGCAGTTTCAAAACTAAACATGTATCTAACCTATGACCCAGTGATTTTATTCCTGGATTTTACCCAAATGAAATGAAAACATATGTCCACAAGAAATATTGCATAGGAAGTTCATATCAGCTTTATTCATAATTGCCAAAAGCTGACAACAACCTAGATGTCCATAAGAAGGAGAATGAGCAATCAAGCTGTGATACGTCCATTCAAGGAACCACTACTCTGGCATGAAAAGGAACAAATCACTGATTTCACACAACATGAATGAAACTCGGAAACATGGTGCTCAGTGAAGGAAGCCTTATGCAAAATTGTATGTATTAGATGTTTCTGTTAATGTAATATTCTAGAACTGGCAAACTACCACGAACATAATCAGAACAGTGGTTACCTTGGGGTAGCAGGGAAGGCATGGACTGGAAGAGATGTGAGGAAACTTTCTGGAGCTATGGTAATGTTCTAGGAGCTTCGATTATACAGAATGCACCAACGGTAAATTATAAATTTAGGATTGGTGCGTTCACTATGTATATTGTATATGTAAATGTGACCTAAAAAAGAACCATAAGCAAATACTTAACCCTAGTTAATGATATGTATACTGAAGTATTTAAAAGTGAATTGCACTGATATGTGTCATATAATTTGAAATGCATAAAAATGAGATGTATTAGTGGATGGACAGATGGAACGACAGATAATACAGCAGACATTCTAAAATGTTGATTGTAGAATATAGGTGATATGTTTATGGGTGGTCACTGAAAAATTCTTTTGTCTCTTCAACATGCTTGCAATTTTTCATAATAAAATGTAGAGAAAATATAAGTGAAATATTGTTGAAAAGTATTTGTATACACAATACAATTTGTGGGAAATAAAATTTTGTCTTATGACATATACCAGCATGCTTAGCTTTTCAGCAACAGATTTGCTGCAAAAGGCTGCCCCAGAGAACAGAAATGGCATGCATTAATTAAAGAACTTTCACATCAACTTATAACCTCAAGGCTAATTTTTTCAGTTTGTAGTACGATGATGTAGCTTCATCACAGTCATTAGTGGGAATGAGAATGTGATTACGTCTCTACACGTCTGTTTGCATTTCACAGCTGCTAGTTGGGCTCAGTCAACACTTTCACGTGTTAGTAATTGTAATCAACCCATTTGTTCATTTAAAACAAATATTTACTCTTTGGGGAAGAAATACCTTGAGTCCTAATTTGTTAATTACTAGTTCTTATGAACATTAGCCAATTATTCTCTTTTTCTCCCAATATATAGAACTACTGAGCTACCTTTTTTCTCTCCTGGAAGATTGGTGCAGGAACTTTCTTCTACTCCCCACCTTGTTTGTAAATGCTCAATTAAAAAAAAATGAGGTAGATATTTTACACACACACACACACACACACACACAGACACACACACGATAATGGAAAGAAGAGAAGCATTTTATTTTGGTGCAAATATTACAGTTTAAATTACATTGCAAAGTGCAAAGACACACATTTTTTACCTCCTTTGGAGCTGGAATGACATTTCCCTCATCAAAGACATCTGTGTATATCACCTGAACGTGGAATAAAGACTAACAGAAATTCATTGACACTCCTACTCTGGGTAGGCTTGCTGAAAGAGATGAGCTTCTAGATTAGCTGAGAATGACAAAAAAAAGAAAGAAAGAAAAATTCATGAGAACCGACAGAGAGAGGAAGAGATTGCTCCAGGAGGCTGTGAGTGAAAGAGTGAGGGAAGGATGCACATATAGTGACTACCATGAAGGCGAAATCACCTTCCAGCACACCACCTCACTGAAAGCTCGCAATCCCATGACATCCCTCTTCACAGTCAGGTCTCCACTTTGAGATCCTCTGAGATGAGTGGTAGGCACCCTTGATAAAGCTGTAAGGTCAATGCTACAGGTCCCAGCCCCTTGGTCAGAGCACCTGCTTCCCTTGAGATCTTCCTTAGAAGACAGCCAACTCCCTTCACCTTCCAAACAAGCTTCTCTCATAGCTGCTTTACAACCCAGCATTGCTTGGTTTTAGCGTTTGCATGCTGTGACCATGGAGATGTTATCTATCTATTCACCTAGTCCTTTAGGTTCCTTCTATCCTTTATGCTGGAACGAGTGCTAAACAGGGAACTTTTAATCCAGAGGAATTTTTTTTAAAAAGCAGGAAGGAAGATAAGAATCAGGAGCCTGGTGGCCCTGATAGGTGGGACAAGGCAGTTCTCTAGAGTGACCAACTTGTCCTGGTTTGTCCAGAACTTTGCCAGTTTTAGCACTGAAAGTCCCACCTGGAAACATGCCTACCCCACCTCAGTCCCAGGCAAACTGGGATAGCAGGTTACCACCCTACACCCCTCCTAAGTCCTAGGACATTTCTGATTCCCTACCCCTGCATCGAGGCAGACAGTCCCAGGCTGGGAGATCCCAGAGGAAGCAGGACTGGTAGAACTGAAGTTCTCTTAGGCAGTGGGGTCAGAAGACTGTCCTAAAGAGCAGAAGTCTCTAGCTGAGAGTTACTCCCTTCCCTCCCCTCCCACTAGACTGTCCCAGATACTGAGGAAGGGATGGTGGTGAACACATCTTGCCACTGTACCCTCTCTGCTAGCACTGCTGCAGGAAATCTGAGAAGACACAGTGCATTCCAAGCCTGGGTCACTCTGCATTCTGGGCAGTCATTCAGGAGAGGGAGGCATCCATTCTGGCCATCCTCAAAGATTGGGCCCTAATTACTTGGCAGTCAGCCTCATGGCTCCTTAGGGGCCCTGGCAGGAGTGCGACAGTCATGTCAGCTCTTCATCAGGCCTGCCTCCCTGGCTTCTACTCTGACCACTGCAGTAGCCTGGATCATGGCTGCAAGGCCCAGGCTCGGACCTGGTAGCTGGAATGCCAGAGAGGGGCAAGTACACTCACTAAAATGCGGGGCTTGCAGGTGCCAATCCACTTTGCCACCTGGCTGGGTAGGAGCCCCCAGCTCTTTTATGTTGCCACTATCATTTCTTCCGCCCATCTCCAGATACTCAGTCTTTCCTGGTGCAGGGTTGTGGGTGACCTTGAGCCAGGGTCCCAGACTTCTCCTGTGCCAGCAACATCATCTGGAAAATGGATTTGTAGCCTAATAATAGAAGGCTCAAGAAATGAACTCATTGAAGGGAACTTTGGGATATTAAGCTGTATGAGAGGCCCAGAGTGAATGTGTTGGCTGATTGTTCTGGGCGGGTTTACAGCTGACATGCCAGGAATAGGGCACCCAGAGCATGCAGCCGCTCTGAGCTGAGCATGAGAACAGTAGGGAAGTGGAGCTTTTCTTTGGCAATTGGCACAGGAAACTCTCAGAAAAGAGAATGAATTTAAAACCAAGAGATGAAGATTGGGATTTTGTTAAGCACCTAGTACGATGCCTGGCAAAAGCTGGCCCTTTACAAAAGAGTATCACTGGCCAGGCATGGTGGCTCACACCTGTAATCTCAGGACTTTGGGAGCCTGAGGCGGGCGGATCACCTGAGGTCAGGAGTTCAAGCCCAGCCTGGCCAACATGGCAAAATGCTGTCTCTACTGAAAATACAAAAATTAGCTGGGCACTGGTGGCAAGCCCTTGTAATCCCAGCTACTTGGGAGGCTGAGGCAAGAGAATCACTTGAACCTGGGAGGCGGAGGTTGCAGTGAGCCAAGACTGCACCAGTGCACTTCAGCCTGGGCAACAGAGCAAGACTCCATTGAAAAAAAAAAGAGTATCATTATTGTTATTCTAGAGAAAGTCTGAGAGGTAGAAATCGACATGAGAGTAATTAGGATGGGGCCGGGGCAGGGGGAGCAGGTAGCAGAAATGGCCACAGAAGCAGAGACCAAGAGGAGTCACAGGCAAAAATTCCATAGACCTGCCAACCAGCATGTTATAGGGAGTGACAGTTAATAAAGCTTTCCATGGTCTTTATTGGGGGTCCAGGCAGCTAGGAAAAGAAGTTCCAGTTTACAGATGAAGATGTCATTGAAATTGGAGTGGGATTTATTTATAACCAGCAGGACCCCTAGTTCCAAAGACCATGTGCTTGCTTGCTTTTTTTTGCATCACACTTCGGTATGTTGCAAGTATTAGGGTGAGTTGGTGCCAGCTGTTAACTTGGAAACTTCTTGAAGGTAGGGTTTGTGTTGCCCCCATCAAACAAGAAGATCTTTGAGAGTATGGACTGTGTCTATCCCCTCAGATTGGGGAATCCCTGAGGCCAGGAACTGGGTCTACCCGTGACTGGGAAGTCTCTGCTCATGGCCACTTATTATGGGATGGAGTAGAGGCATGATTAGTTTGGCCAAGTCATGAAAGCTGCCCTGGGTTAGGCATAGGTTTTTTGAAGACTCTGGTGCAGGGGTCATAGAGATTGTCCTAGGCTCCTGGCCAAGGGGTAAGACTCAAACGCACCCCCACAGGGAGGGGACAGCTGTGGCAGGCAGGGAGCATGGTGTTACAGCCTGTCAGATTAGGAGGACCTGCTGCTTCTGCTCCTCTCAGGCTATTTCCTGAGTCTTACACCCTATGCTGCTGCTCTGGGAGCAGGATTCATCACATAGAAAGAGCTGGCACCCGCAGCACTCCCCGAGACTACAAATAAGTGTGTTGTGTTTCCTTTGAATGCCCGAGTTATTACTTTCCCTTCTCAAATGAAAGAAGTATTTTATTGGCTTGGATTTAGAAAGAAAGCGTAAAAAGTTGCTTGCTTTTATTTTCTGACATCATGAAGCTAAGGCTAGAGAGGGAAGTGCTGAGGAGGAATGGGGAGGAATGGAGACAGAAGTAGAAGGGGAGGCAGGGAGAGACTAGGCGAAAGGAGGAAGAAATGATGGGGCCCAGAGGGGAGAACTGTGGAGGAGGGTAGAGGAAGATGGGGACCAAGGAAGGGCAGGGGAAGGGGAAAGGAGGAATTGCTGTTGTACAGTAAGATATCGGCATCTACCTCTCTAGTACCCCTGCCCTTGGGAAGGCACCAAGAGCCAAAGGCAGCAGTCAATTTCATTGCAAAAGCTTCAGCTCCCTGGAGACACTGACCAGCTCAGCTGCCAGGGTTACAGAGAATGGCTTGGAGCCCAGGGGGAGGGGGCAAGGTTTTCTCAGATTATTCCAGCCCCAGATTAGCACACACAGGTTTCTGCATCTAGGAACTGAGGCACCCAGAAACAGGGCTCAAAGCTTCTCTCATTTTGTGAAGCAAGAGGGGCAGAAGTTCTTAATTTTTGGCCCCTTAAATGATTCTTCTCCCTTGGTTCGTTAATAGTACTGCTTAATGTTGGGGATGGAGACGGAGTGGAGGCTATGGGTGAAATTCCATTCTGCACCCTTGGCTGCTCTCCAGATCCCAGGCACTCTCTCCATGCTCCATACCTTTACCCACACTGATTCGTTCACCAGATTGCTGTCTTATGCCTTGATGTCCTGTCAAATGCTTGTCACTCTACATTTTGACTCAAATCTCATTTCTCTTCTGAAGTTTCTCATGCCATCCCCAGTCTAGTTTTCACATCATCCTGCATTTATTTTTTATCATTGTTTGTGTTACACTGTATTTTGATTGTAGTTTATTTTATTGGTTAAGCATTGACTGGGAGGCCTTTGAGGGCAAGAGCTGTGTCTTAGGTACGTTTGTATGCTTAGCACAATATCAGAAACATGGTAAGCATCCACTACTGTTCAAGGAAGGAGGAAGGGAAGGAACTGCAGAGGGGCAGTACTGTGTAGCAGATGATACATGAACCTTGGGTTGAGATAGCCATAGATGCATATCTCTCCTCTGTTACTTAAAACTGTGTGGTCTTCAGGGGTTATGTTTCAAGGTTGCCATGAAGACTAGAAGTAGCAAATTACTGGCCAGGCATGGTGGCTCACACCTGTAATCCCAGCACTTTGGGCGGCTGAAGTGGGAGGATTACTTAAGCTCAGAAGTTTGAGACTAGCCTGCGTGACGTAGTGAAACTCCTGCTCTATTTATATATATATATATATACACACACACACACACACACACACACACACACACACAAATTAAATGGGCATGGTAGCACACACCTTGTAGTCCCAGCTACTTTTGGTGCTGAGGAAGGAGAATCTCTTGAACCCAGGGGGTCAAGGCTGCAGTGAGCTGAGATCCTGCCACTGTACTCCAGCCTGGGTGACAAAGTGAGACCCTGCCTCAAAAAGAAAAAATAACGTAATACTTAGCACACAGTCTGGGACATGGTAGGTGCATAATAAATAGTAGTGAATCTATATGCCAGACCTTCTCATTGCTAAGGTAAATTTCTACATACATTCTTATGCCACCCTTACCCCCCTATCAGCTCCTTCCATGAATCTCTGGTCTGATTTTTCCAGGAGGCAGACATAGGTTTTTTCATGGGAGGAAACAGTCTTCCTGTGTCTTTGTCAGCATCGTCAGAGTGTCTGCCACAGGACTGTTGATAGGAGGTGCAAATGTGTTTCCCAATTTGAGATGATGGTGTTTGGAATGCCTGTCACTGGCTATATTTAGCTCTGAATCCCCCAAATAGCAGCAGGGAGGAAAAGTCTATCAGCCAAACATCTCCCATCCAGCTGGAAAATATCACAATCATAATTATTATTTTTTATTATTGACATTATTATTTATTGACTAAATGAATTAATGGGACTTGGGTATACATTGGCATCTAAAATTATGGCATCTTAAAATATCAGAGATCAACAGTCCTTGCATGCCATGCAGTGGAATATGACCTGTTGTACAAATAAAGGAAGTGAGTCTCAAAGAGGAGACATGACTTGTACACCCAACATCAGAGCAAAAACTAGAGCCCAGGTCTTCGGATTCCCGATTTTATGCTATACCAAGAAAGGGCAGTAGAGGCCTGGAGAACTCAAAATAATAAACACCCTATAGACACCTTTCTCTCTGGCATTGAAAGGTAATGAGAGATGGCCAGTGGGCTCTGGCTTACTAATCTTTCATGCACAGGCATTCACACATACACACAGTACACTCCTGCCTGTCTCTAACCTGCTCATTGGGCTCCCCAAAACTGACCCTGGGAAGAGCTGGGAAAGGAAGAGCCAGTATCACAGTTAACCTAGCACAAACATGCTGCAGATCGCAGAAGCTAGGGGTACAGGCTGCTGGGAAAGATGTGTTCATTGTCACCCAGGTGTCATTTCCCTGGAGGGTAGAAAATATACCTTAACACTCCTTGGAAGCCCCCAGAGAATCAGGGACAGAATAAGGCACATCACTATTTGCTCATGGTTGATTTAATAGTATAAGGTAACCTTGGGTAAGTCTATTCCCTTCTTGGGCCTCAGTTTCCACATCAGTAAAATGGAGAAGGAGTGTTAGAATAGATACCATCTGAGGTTATTTCTAAACTTAAGAATCTCTTGTTTCATAAACAATTGATCCCCGAAGACTTTCTGTCTCACACTTACTCTGATTTTTCATCTTACATTCTAGCTTCAAATTCCAGGATTTGATGCCCCAACCATCCTTCATCTTCTCCCTCCAATCATAGTCTCTATCCCAACCCCCTTCTGCTAACTCTAGTCCTTTTCTAATTTCTTAGAATCTGTTAGTCAAACTAGGCCTCCTCAACTATGGTTGGGGGATGCGTTGGCCCTCCTTGCTGCTATGTGCACATATACATCTAGACCCATCTGTGAAACACGATGAGCCCAGGGTCCCAAGAGGGATTCCAGCTCTTGTCCAAGTTAATAGGAGAGGGGATGAGAAGACAGGGGCTGAATTTCAATCACAATGTGATTATTGGCCTTTTTGAAGTTTTGCTGAGGTTTTTTTCACCTGGTTGGCTCAATATCACTAACCAAATGCTTGTCTCACAAATCGGTTTTGGCCGCAATTCAAATTTAATTACATTCTAGCTAAGTGAAAGCAAGAAAGAAAGCAAAGGAAAGAAACAGAGAGAGAGAGGGAGGGAGAACAAAAATATAGCTTATATTTATAGATCAGACAACTCTATCTTAAATCTTCAAATCTCCCCAAGAGCAACAGTCAATGTGAGCCAGACACAGATGGGTCAGTTCTGAGATAGATGTGAAGCACTAACAAGCTTCTTGTAATTTGAGGCTAGTGAATACTGCATGCCAAGGCTGGGCAAAAATTGGGAAGCTGGCATAGTTTGACTCAAGTTCTCCAGCTGCCTGGTTCTGTGCCTAGGAGTGCCTCTTTGTTCTCCATTTAGCTACCATTTAGGGCATTCGGGCTTTTCCCCTGCAACCCCTACCATATTCTTCAATCAGAAATGTTAAGGAAACATTAACAAATTATAATTTGTAACGTTTATTCTTTCTTGATTCATACTAAAGTGTAAATGACTGATGATAACTTGCCTTCTCCTGGCCTAGAATTGAATTTTACTAAGGATAGAACAAAGACAGACAAACACACACACGCATGCATGTACATACACGCCCCAGCATCTAAAAATCAAATGAAAAAGCTTAACCAGCAATTAAATGAGGGTGCGTTGGATGGTCATGAGACTAGATATATAGGTAACCACAGACATATATAGATCTATACTATCAAATATGGCTTCCTATACTATGGAATACTGGTATAGGAAGGCCTGAGGAAGACGGGCAGGGGGTGGACAGCAGAGTCTAGGGTGACCAAAGTTTTTAGCTATAAAAAATAGGAGAAGAAAGCCAGCTTTGGGGAAAGGGTGGCGATTTCTGCAGAGTATAGCATGAGTTTGAGGTGCTTGTGGACATCCAATGGGGATGTTCAAAAGGCCTTTGAATATTCTTGGCCAGCTCAGAGGATAGGGCTGAGCTGGGACATGCATTTGAGAACAATTAACTCAAGAATGAAACCTGAGACATAGGTAGGTGTACTCAGGTAGGATGCATCAAACGAGAAGAGAAGAGGTTAAGGGCAGGATACTGGAGCGCATCCACATTTTAGGGATAACCCAAGAGGCTCAGAGGGTGTGACCCAAGAGATACGAGAAAAAACAGTGCTGTCACAAACATCATGGAAGAAGAATCATTTTTAAGGAACTCAAAAAATGTGAACCAGTAAGGGGAAACTAAGTAAGAAAAGGATCAGATAGGAAGTGGGGAGGGATGTGGCAGTTATGAAGTCACTGATACCCTGCCCTTGGCAGATAGGGCCAGAGTAGGGCCCACAGTGCAATGAATACCTTAAAAATGATTCTTCTTCCGTGATATTTGTGGCAGCACTGTTTTTTCTCCTACCTCTTGGATCACACCCTCTGACCCTCTGAGTTGAGAGATGAATGTAGGAGAGGATGTGAGGATAGGGAATGCAGGCTGCTCTTTTAGAAACTGTGGCTTTTAAAGGAAGGTGAGAGAGATGATTAGCTAAGAGGAGCCCTCCATAAAGTGGCAGAAACTTGAACTTGCTTCTGTGCTCAGAGGTAAGAGTTAGTGGGGAAAGAGGCTGATGAGGGAGAGTGCAGCTGTTGATGGAAGAAATTCCTCACAGAGATAGAAGAGGAAAGCTCTACACTATGGATAGAGTTATCCTTGGGCAGAAGAAGTGCTTTATCAAGAAAGAAGATATGGACAACTGTGAGAGCAGATCAATTTTTAATGCGGTTGAGGGAATTCATGCCTAGTAGTCTGAATCTTCTGATTAACAGAGAAACCCTATCATCTAATAAGAGGAAACTGGGAATATGTAATGATTTTCAGAGAAGTTGAGGAAGGTTAACTAACACAGTCACCGTAGAGAGTTAGAAAAGGAGATTACCCAAGCCAAAGTCCCAAGAGGGGAGAAGGAGCCGGATGAGGTGTGAGACCCCAACTCTTGTTCCAGTTCAGTATGTGACTTTCCTCTCCAGGGCTCAGCACAGACATACAGGGAAGATAATTGAATGAACCAAAATGGTATGTTTCAGGGTGCAAGTGGCAGATTGACAAGAAGGTAAGGATGCTGGAGATTATGTAAGGAGGTGGTGGATATGATTCCCTGGGAGCTAAACCAGGGAGGGAGAGGGAGAAAAGGGCAGTGCTGTAAAGATTAAGTGAAGGAAATATGTTTGTATTACTAGAGTGGTTTTTGTTTACCCTATGAAGATTGTCCACAGGACATCCTTAATCCTAGGCCAGCTACTTCCACTTCCTGGCTTTCCTCTCTACTTCATCTTCTCTCTTGCCTCATTTTGCAGGGCTCAGCGTGGTTACAGAGGTACACCTTCAACCCCTCCCTTCTCCCAAATATGGCTTCAAATTCAATTTATACTTAAAATAGAAATTATTTTGTATTACATGGTATTTGGAATTCTATGCACTTCCTCTTTATTTCCATTGACAGAAGTAATCAAAGCCAAGTTATATTTGATCTTAAATAGCAAGTATAATCACATCAACTGAGCAATCCCATTTACCCTCTGGGTCTCACATTCTTCACCTTTACCGTAAGGGGGATGAAATAAGTAATTCCAAAGCTCCTACCTTGCTCTGTGATGATGTTCTGAGCCTCTAACCTTCAGCAGCCTGGTCTAGCTCAGCCCAGTTCAGCCTGCCAGCCAGCCAACTCAGGTTCCAGCACCAAGTAAGCATGTTCTTACTGCCAGCACTCAACACCACCAGTAGCTGCTTGAAAAGGGCATAGAGCAGCCTTCCAGTACATGGATGCAGAGCTTGTTTTAACCTCTCTGGTCTCAAAGCCTCAGGAGAACTATGTAATTAACCTGGGTCAGGGATGCAGATCCCTGCTGCCCATAGCTGGCCAGATATACAGAGTGGTGTGAAACTGTTGACAGCCAAAATATAGGGGGAAATGATAATGAGATTTATGGACTGTGGGCTTTTCTGCACTCACTCACTCTTTTTCTACCTTCCTTACTCCACTCCCCAACCAGTTCCACCAATTCCTGCTGGTGCATTCCCAGTGATATATGGCTTCATGGGGTTTCATGAGGGGCTCCCAGGAGGGAATGGGAACTGAACTAAGAGTAGACAGATGTGTGGCTCCAGCGCAGCTCTTCCAGGTTTTGACCCTGTGCAAGTCACCTCTTTCCCTGGAACTTAATTTATTCATGAGATGGTTGAGCCAGAAAACCTCTAAGGTTCCAAGCACATTGTTTAGCCTGGCATCCCCCAGGAGCAGACCCTGGTACTAGGATTCGAGTCCAAGTAGTTCATTTGAGAGGTGAGCCTGGGGAGCACCAAGAGTGTACTGGGGAAGGGAGACAGGCAAGTAAGCTGCTTTGGTTTGAATTTTTGTCTCCTCCAAAACTGAAATGTAACCCCTAATGTAGAAGTATTGAGAGATGGGGCCTTTAAGAGGTAATTGTGTCAGGAGGGCTCTGCTTTCATGAATGGATTCATTAATGGATTGATGAATTAATGGGTCAATGAATTGATGACTTATTCTGGCAGTAGAACTGATGACTTTAAAAGAAGAGGAAGAGAGACCTGAGCTGGCATGCTCAGCCCCCTCATCCTGTGGTACCTTGAGACTCTGCAGAGAATCCCTGCCAGCAAGAAGGCCCTCACCAGATGTGGCTCCTTCACCTTGGATTTCTCAGCCTCCATAATTGTAATAAATAAATTCCTTTTTGAAAAAATTACCCAGATGTAGGTATTCTGTCATAAGCAATATAGACAGAAGCCAATACAGGTTTGTAGATGACCAGTTCACCACTGTGAACAACTGGACTTCAATCCCACTGGGAACTTCTGAGACATGTGTTCCAGACTAATCTCACTTGAGGAATGATGAGGTCATTAACCACCAAGCTTCCATTCATCACTGATTGGGAACTTCTGTTTGGTTGTTAACTCTCTAGCACTTATAGCTGTTCTTACTGCCAAAGAAAGCCTTCAGGCAGGGAGATGCAGGTGCTCGCAATAAGAGACTCTCGGCATGCAAAGAACCAGTGAATGCTAAGGGAATATGGGCAGGGCACTGACAGCATCTGCTATGCATATTTAACATCCTTGAAATTCCACAACTTCCTTTGGCCAACTGAAGGATGAGAACAGCCATCCACCTGGGAAGAACTAGTAGGAAACAAGTTTTTCTTTTTACTTTGAAGGTCTAAATCCTCCCTTCCTCTTAACCTAAAGACCCAAATGTTCTGAAAATCTTTCCTGAATAAAGAAGGAAGAAAACCTGTATTATAGTCTCAGGCCAGCTAGTTACTATGGCAAATTATTCAACCGGGAGCTTCAACTTACACACCTGCAAAGAGGAAATACTAGTGGTTACCTTGAAGAGTTGTCATGATAATTAAATGGAGTAGGCAAATGGGAAAAAGAAAGAGACAGGTGCTGGTTTAGCTGGGACTTGGGAAGCTATGAGAACATGTCTAATTCTTCCAGTAGATTTGTCCAACAGTCCATGTTTCAAGGGGAGTAGAAAACTGGAGCTGGATCTGGATTAGCTTTTATGTCCAAGGAGGCCACCAATGTGGTGGTGGGGCACAAATGTGGGAGTTTGTGGTAGTGACTATATACTAGGGTCTGTGGGGGGCATACTCTCAGCTCTAGGCAAGACCTCTGGTTTGGGAGCATCAACATCAAACCAGATAAGCTGATAGGGGAATAAGGCTTAGACCTAAGGAAAAGGAACCACCAACGTTGGAAAGCATGTTCCATGATAGTCCTATCAGGAAAGCCAAAAGTGAGTCATGATCCAGGACAAAAAATTGGGGGAACCATGATGGTATATATATTAGTCCATTCTCACACTGCTGTGAAGAGCTCCCCAAGGCTGGGTAATTTGTAAAGAGAAGAGGTTTAACTGACTCACAGTTTCACATAGCTGGGGAGGCCTCAGAAAACTTACAGTCACGGTGGAGGGTGAAAGCAAAGCAAGGCACCTTCTTCACAAGGTGGTAGGGGGAGAATGAACGCAGGAGGAACTACCAAACACTTATAAAACCATCAGATCTTGTGAGAACTCACTCACTATCACGAGAACAGCATGAAGGAACCGCCCCCATGATTCAATTACCTCCACCTGGTCTCTCCCTTGACACATGGGGATTATGAGGATTACAATTCAAGATGAGATTTTGGGTGTGGTTACAGCCAAACCATATCAGTATATGTGTAGGACTCACATTAGAAACTTTACTTTGCAGCTGCAAAATATTCCTTCCAAATATTACTTGATGGGAGTGGGAATGTGGCATAAAATATGGCTATCCTTAGTGAAAACTGCTATGACTTGAGAACCAGGTTGATGCAGGGGAGTAACAAAATCACCTTGTTTGTTGGAAAAAAAAAATCAGAATAGGTAGAAGAGATTTCTGTGCCTTTCAGTCACATGAATGGATTTGTATGGACTCTGGGAATTTAGGGGCTTTCATGGAAAGGTCTAGAAGAGGTTCTCCATCAGGGTGACCTCTTGAATGAAAGAGAAGGGTTTGAGAATTCAGAAATGGATGTTTGTAGGATGGACAATATTGAGAATGGGTATCTACAGTATCAGGTCCATGAAAACAGAGAAAAGCAATAATAGGGTTCCAGATGGTGGGCTGGCAAAGGAAAGGAAGCAAGACAAAACAGTCGGGGTGGAGGATAGGAAGACTCAGTATTTGCTAGGGAATAAAGTTTGGTGTGTAGATCTTTGGGCAAAAGGAGCTGTGGCCAATGCTGAGCCTGTTTGGGTGCAGCTACAGAAGGGGCTTTAATTATTACCTAGGGCCTGCCTTGCTGATCCTACCACCTCAGCACTCAGCTAACCCAACTGTCACTGTGTTAGAATCAAATTTCATCCCTACCCTCACCATAATGTGTTGTGACGAACAATGCAACTCAGTCTCTTCAAGGACCTCTCTCACTAGCAGCCACTGCAAACCACCCTCATCACAGATGGCATCTGGTGTCTGCGGACAAGGAATGGAGTTAGAGGAAAGAGACATTTTTTGTTGGAAGGAAGGCTACCAAAGTGGAGTGATGTGGACAAGTGGGGAGCTAGGGAAAACTCTGGGAAAAACAGAAAGACAGGGAGGAGAAGGGGATAAGAAGGAGGGTAGTGATGTGGATGAATATATGGAGGAAGTTTTTTCAGCAAATCAGGTTCCCCCTGAGGTTCCACAATGCACAAGCACGGAGTGATTACTGTCTACTTGGCGTTATGCTGTGTACCACACAGATTGAGACCTGCGCATGATGCTAAGGAAACTGTGCAAGAAAAACCCCATGCAGTAGGCCCAGAAGAGCAACACCCTCACCCAAGGGTGACAGCCATCTGCCCCATTTTGTGAGCACACAGCATGAGCCCGCTTGTCTGTGCCTCCACTGCACTCAGCTAGACACCCTTAGTGGGGGTACTTATCACTCTGCATTACAGTTAGCCCTCTGGCTGTTTGTGTTCCCTGTGAGCCTAAGACCTCTTTGAGAGCAACTGCCTTGTTTTAGATATTGTTTATCTTTGAGAAAACTAAGGAATATAATGAGTGCTTTAGAAGTTTTGAGAATAAATGTCATTCATACACAGGGATGCGGGTGTGTGTGTTGCAAAGACGTGATGATGGGTTTGTGAGGGCAGAGACGTTATGGAGAAGAGGTAAGAAAATCAGGACAGGTGGTCTTTCTAAATGCAATATTTCTCAAATCCTCTGTCTGACTGGTGCAGAAGCGCCTAAAATGATCCATGTTAAAAATAAACATCCCGGCCGGGCGCGGTGGCTCAAGCCTGTAATCCCAGCACTTTGGGAGGCCGAGACGGGCGGATCACGAGGTCAGGAGATCGAGACCATCCTGGCTAACACGGTGAAACCCCGTCTCTACTAAAAATACAAAAACTAGCCGGGCGAGGTGGCGGGCGCCTGTAGTCCCAGCTACTTGGGAGGCTGAGGCAGGAGAATGGTGTAAACCCGGGAGGCGGAGCTTGCAGTGAGCTGAGATCGGGCCACTGCACTCCAGCCCGGGCGACAGAGCGAGACTAGCCTCAAAAAAAAAAAAAAATAAATAAATAAAATAAATAAATAAAAAAATAAATAAATAAATAAACATCCCCCTAGTCCTATCCCAGGCCTACTGAATCAGAACTCCACAGTTGGGCCTGGGGATATACAGTTTAATCTCCCTTCACAGATGGTTCTGATGGCCATGGTGGTCTGAGAACCACTGTTCTACAGGTCACTATTGCGTTTACAAGCAACCGATTTATAGGAGACCAGGTCTCTGAGGGTCCTTTGAGAACACCTGGAACAAATCCTCACTTTGCAAATGAGAAAAGCTGAGGCCCAGGGGAGAGTCCACACTGCGAGCTAATACTCCTGCTGGGGGTATGTCACCCAGGTGTTCCCCATTCCCCTCACAACCTCTGTGGTCCAGGTAAAGTTATTTCCTGAGACGGCTCAATGATTCCCAAAGCGCGCGGTTCGCTGTCCAGCACTGCGTGTTCCTGAAGCGCGCTGGCCTTCAGCTGGGCACTATGGAGAATTAAGCGACGGTGGGCGGCCCCAGTGCGAACTGCTGCAGTGCCCGCCTGCAGTGCCCCCCCGCCCCTCCCCCTGCACCCGGCAACTCGCTGATCCTGCAGCCGCAGCCGCGCAGGACTGTCTCCCGCGGCGCATTATCCAGCTTCAGGGTGGTTATAAATGACTACAGCAAGAGATAGTGACCGGTCCCTGGCAAGTTAGTCGGCTGCTCGCTGATCGATTCCCTTGTTAAGGGACCACGCAGGCAGAGGAAATAGATTAAAATGTAATGTATCGCATTGAAATTTAACACAATGCAACGCAGGATATTCAGCTGGATCTGCATATTTTCCCCACCCCAATTTCTCCTAGAGGTTCCCATGCACCATTTCTTGTTAAGTTCTATCACTGCCAAAGACATTTAATGACTCAAAAGGCTAGGAGGGCCTTTCAACAGCTCATCTGATCCAGCTGTCTGTTTCTGGCCTAGGAATATTGAAATCCCAAAGGGCTATTAACTCTGCCCTTAAACTTGATGGAGAGGGAAGAAGGAAGGCCAACAGGCCTGTTGAGTGGTTTCCATCTCATCTTTGTCCTACTCTGTCACATCCTCTTCCCATCTCCCCATCTGGCCTTTCATGCTCACACCTCCTTCCTTGAGCAAGGAAGAGCAGCTGGTCTTTCTCTGCTGCCTCCAACTTTCCCGACCCCCTGCCCTAGCTGATTTTCTGGTCTCCACAAGCCCCTCTGACTCCTCTGTTTTCATTAGCATCCTTCTCCCTTGATTGCGAGTTGAGCTCCTAGGGGGTAATGTTAGATAAATGACAAGTCTCCAAAAGCTTCAAATGGTGGTAGGACAGGTACCAGAGAAAAGAACTCAGCGTGTTGAAAAGAATGACAGCCAAAAAATCCCATTTAATTTGATGGCGCAATGAATATTTAAAGTTTTATAAAGAAATACAGGAAAGCAATCAGGCTTATTCAGGCATGTGCTCTGGGGAGCAGAGTACGCTCCCCATGTGTTGGCAATATGGAGATAAGAGCTGGAGGATGTGGGTGGGGGTGGGGGACACATACAGAAATAGTCCCATGTTCTTCCCATTATTTGTATTGAGGTGGAAAAGTGCTTACTAGTGCAGTTCAAGAAGAAACACGGGGGAAAATCCTCCCAGATAATTATCATAACACGCTGACACCCTAAACACTTTCTTTTTAAAATTGAATTTCTAATATCATTGCTTTGGAGATTATAATATTGAGACACGAATCCCCTGGCAAGTGACTCAGGAACCGTACATGCTGTGTGATAAAGGCACCTGCCACAGAAACAGGAGGGGACATAAATCTCCCATCGTGTGTGCAGAATACCTAATGGTGCCACCTCTCTGGCAGAGTGGGTCATCAGAAACCTCCCAAACTACCACTCTGAGGGGAGTTAATTTATTATAAGCATTATATTTTCATTTTGTATCAGCTGTTATGTCAGATCCTGGCATCAGAGAGCTTGGTTAGATTAAACCTCTGCCTTCAAAAAGCTTCCAGTCCTCTCGGAGAGACACATATACATGCATACAATATCACACTGCTAATATGGCACAGGGCAAAGACGAGAGGACAAGCTAAGGGCTAATGGGGCACAGAGTGGGGAAGCTATTAATGCCAGCCGTGGGGATGGGAAAGGCTTCCTATTAGTCACTATGGCAGTTGCTGTAATTGCCCTGATGTTATCTCTTGAGCATTTACCTTTGTACAACTAACTTGCTACTGTGAACACCTGAGACTTTACACCCCAGGGTTTTTCTTGACTAAGAGAGTCAGTTGTGCTGGAGAGTTCATGTCCCTGGAAGCCCCTAGCCAATGATAGATGACAAGTAGGCAGATAAGTACTCCACTTCCTCACCCCTTGATGGACAACTCAAAGTGTGCTTCACATTGTATCTCACGGACCCCCAGTGGGTTATGAGTTCCACCTGAAAGTACATGTTTGATTATATAACTTGTATTGGATTCTTTCCCTTTCTTTTTTTCCTACTGACATGTTCTAGGTATCCTGTCAAACAAATACTTCTACTCAAACCCCATGGAAACGTCTGTGCCTGGAGGAATCCAAACTAGCTCAGTACCAATAGCTACTGTTTTTTAAAAGTCAACCATGCCAGACACTGTGCTGGCTTTTCATACTATATCTAATCCTTACCACCATCTTGAAAGGTGAGAATCATTGTTTCCATTATACAGATGAGGAAACTGAGGTCTAGAGAGCAGAAGTGACTTATTTGAGATCACAGAAAAAGAGACCTTGAGCAAATAAAGTTCCTGTGACTCTATCAGTGATTGCTCTTTTCTCTCCCTTTAACCACTCTCAAGGTGAAGGGAACAAGGATCTCTTTGAAAGAGTGATAAATACGATAGCCCTGTCTTTAAAAAATGCACATATGTACACAATTGTAAGATTGGCTATATACTTTTGGATGGATCATAGCTCCTCTTAGAATCACCTGTGGGTTACAGATTAAGAAGCTTTTTTTAGAAGGAATAAAACTTTCAGAACCAAAGGACGATATTTGTTTCTGAGGATTTGGGAAGTTAGGAAAACTGAAAGGGATATAGTTCAAGAGGGAGTAGCAGACGGAGTGGGTGACAAACATACCACAGTTTGATCGTAGTCGGTGGGACCCGAGTGGGTACAGAGGACAATGTTAACTTGTGGAGGTGAGGGATAAGGAGAATGCTGTGGTTGAGTGAAAGTGGGGAAGGAATGCTTGGGGGAATAGCCTAATACTCCAAGAGAGTCCAGACCCTGGGGTTCCACTTTCTCCTTTGCTCCAGCCACAAATTCCACAAATTCCTTCTATCTCTCACTCTATGTCTACTGAACCCCCAGTTCTTTTTCAGAGCAAGCCCACTGACTCCCTGTCCAATATTCCCTGACTATCCTTAGTCACCTACTGACCTAGGACCATACAATCCATCTTTTATAAGACCCTGAGTTCACTGCACATTTGATGCATCCCCACCCCTCCTGACTAACCCCAAATCCTAGAGCACGTGCATGTCGGTTCTTTCTGTTGTTCCCAGGTCGGCAAATTGCAGGACAAAGTCCCACAACCTCGCTGAGTTTCCACCACAATGTAATGAAAACCATAGGCCTCCCTTCTGCCTGAAATATCTGTGTTCATCCTCTGGCTGACTGCCAATCTCATCCCAAGGGGCTGCTCCAACCTTCTTTTTCCCTCAAATCCCAATTCCTCAACCAGTATCTCTCAACTTGCAAGACCCAGACCATATACTTCTCTTCACCTCAAAATGTCTCTGTCATCTCCTGATGCTTTGTTTATTGCCTCTGGTCTCTGAGAAAGAAGGACCATTTCTTCCTGCCAGGGTTCATGCCTGAACACTCCTTGCTCCTCCCCAAGAGCATCTTTCCCTTGTTCCCTCTCTAAACTGGCTGCTTCACCCTGGCTTACACCCAAATGTCTCCCACCCCCAAGAAAGTCTTTCCTTTACTCTGATTTCTCCTGAGCTCCCATCCCACCTTCCACCCTCCTTTCACAGCTAAACTTCTCAAAAAAGTATTATACGCTCACCGCCTCTACTTCCTCACCTCCCACTCAGTCCCAACCACTAGCAATCTGGTTTCCACACCCATAACTCCGCAAAAATTGCTCTCTTAAAGGCCACCAATGACCTTCAAATTGCCAAACCTAGCAGCTCTGCTTCGCCAGTCCCCATCCTCCTAGACCTACTCCTCTGCCAGGTCATATATACTATTTAACCAGATTCAGAGCCAGGGGTCCAGCTGGTGTGTATGGCTCATGAGAGTGCTGCAGATTGGTCCCAGGCTGGGCTGTGATGAGCCATTCAGACATATGGGTGATTAAAATACAGAAATACTTCTGTCTCACTGCCCGAGCACCCTACGTGTCCCTTTCCCCCACCTGGCTACCCAAGCCCTTGTTCCAGGACCCCAAGATGAAACTCCTCATTATGTAGCAGAGACAGAATGATGTTTGGTGTGGCACAGGGCTTCTGCTCTTGCTTGTTTATACCTGGGTTGTACCAATTGTTAGATACTGTTAATATCACCACTGTGTATTACTGTGCTAAGATCATTCCTTTAGTACTAGGACCAGCCACATGGAGTCAGGGGAGTTTGGAGGGCAAATCATCTTTGGTGAAAAGCAGCCTCTCTATTTATCCTCCGTATGCCATATAAATACCATTTTCTATGTGAGCCTTGGCATGGAATATTTGCGAAGCAAAGCTCCAAGGACCTTTTCTTCCTGGATTCCTCTATGAGCTTCTCTGTTCCTTACCTGGGTACTCTAACTGACAGAGTGACTGTAACCTTGTTGAGCCACAGTCTCCTTATCCACAAAATGGATTAACCAATTTCTGCTTGCAAGAAGGATCACAGATCATATGAGTAAAAGGGTTAGCGCAGGACCATGTACGGAGGTGAGCTGAGTAAGGTTAGGTTTCTAACCCCCACCTACCTCTCACCCTACATTTTCTCCCTGTGAATTTTCTCCATTTATATGATCTTCTCCTCCATTCTACCCCTGACCATTTGTTACCGACCCTTTGTTGAATCATGCTCAGGACAAGAGGATCTGGGTTTTCCTGAGCTCTCTAGCTCCACACGTCTGATGTGGAACTCATTATTCTCTACCTCTTCCCCTAGTTTCTCTCATCTTCCCCTAGTTTCCCTCATCTTCCCAGTCTTTCCAAAGGATATCAAAAATTCATCCAGTCCGGTGAACTTTATTTCATAAAGTTACTTTGACCACATTTTCCTCTTCCCCAGACCTGATAACCTCTAGGGTCTAGTCCATTCTACTTCTGACACTCACCTCTTTGTATTGTCAGCATGATAGACTTTGAGATGACCCTGTTTTTCCCTTTTACCTGGGCTCTTTCAATTAACTTATAACTGTTTTCCTTTTCTTCAGTTCCTTCTTCTAGGAGTGCAACCACCAAACCCCTGCGTAGATCTGTTTAAAACCCTGCAGTTTTGCCCATTTACCTGCAGAAAGGAATCTAGACAAATTGCCTTTGTCTTCAAGGTAGTATCAACCAACTCTGCACTCTTACTTCCCACTATGTTTTTAGTAAGAATCATGGTAAAACAACAACTAACACTTCTTGAAAATTTACTATGAACCACTCAATATTCTAAAGTCATTCATGCCATTTAATCCTTTCATCCACCCTGTGACATAGTCACTGTTATTTCTGCTTTACTGAGGAAGTAACGGAGGCACAGAGAGGTTCTGTAGCTGGCCTCAAGTAACTTTCTTTAGAGGTGGGGGACTTGAATTTAAACCCAGAGACGGTAACAGAGCCAACATTCCTGACCTCTAGGCCTTCTTCTGCCCTGGGATTTGGTCATGCCAGAGAACTCCTCATGCCCTCAAAGCTGCTTTACTGTCCTGGCTCCTTGCCTTTGCCTGGGCTATTACTCTTGCCTAGACTATTGGTTTTTCTCATCTCTTTACCTACCAAAATGCTAACCATCCTTCAAGTGTTATCCACCTTCAAGATTCCTTGAAGTCTTCTCTGCTCGGAGGTGATCTTCCTCTTTTTGAAATACAGAATTTCCCCAAACTTTCTGTTTTTAACTTATTCTCTTATGTGACAGCCTTTTGAACACACAGTTAATCAGCTCTTCCAGAGTGGAGGATGGGGCCACAGCTTCTCTTTCCCTTAATCCTGTCCTGTCCTTTTCACATGGAACCCACAAAGGCAGTTTTATTAGATAAAATGGAATTACTGTTTTGCAGACATGAGTTGGTTTCTACTCCATTCTCCACATCCCTTTGAAAGGAAAGCCAAGGACTTGATTAAGGAATGGAAAGAATTCTGTAGTCAGTCAATTCCTGCTGCGATAAATCTCTTGGGTGAAGGATGCTAAGGCAGGGACATAAATGACGATAGCAGTGCTTCCACAGTTGACTGGATTATAAAACAAACCACACACTATGACTATATGTTTCAACAATACAAGGAAGGAGTCAGGGAGAGGTAAAGGAAGGGAGTAAGAACTGGAATGAAAAGAGGGGGATTTGCCCTGTCCAGTTTGGAGACTGAGACGGTGGTTTTCCTTTTATTCTTTCTCATTTAACAAGTTTACTTCTCAACCAGTCAGTTCTGTAACAGGCTCTAAAGTTAGAGTGTCAAGATTAGAATTGTGGCCCTGCCACCTGTCAACTCTCAGGCCTGGCAAGTTACTGAGCCTCTCTGTGTCTTAGTTTCCAGATCTGTAAAATGGGAATAAGAACTCTACCTGCTAGAGTTTTTTGAGAATTAAATACAATAATCCTCATCCAGGACAGAGGAGTGGCTGGCCTACAGTCCTGGCACTCTTGCTGTTATATGCCTGATGGCAAGAGAGGAAATTGAGCTGGGGGACAGGGTGGCCCAGTGAAGCCCTGGGGCACTAAGGGCTGTGATGCTTCCCAGATGTGCCTGAGCACTTGCCACAGCCCATAGTGTTCTTCGCTTCAATGCCACCCTTACTCTGGCAGAAGTCAGAAAGCCAGGGAAGTCAGTGGCATCTGCTGTCTTCAGTTCTTCATTGAGTGGCTTTCTTTATGCTTCTCATTAAAGTCCAGAGACCATTTATCCCGGATTCATTTTAGAGATGGAGAAAATGAGGCCCAGAGAAAAGAAAAGTTGTCCCAGGTCACACTAAAGAACCAGAATCCGCTCCTCTATCTTCCCTTCTGGAGCTCTTTCTACCTCACTGCCCCCAATTCTAGAATCTCCTAGCTCCGTGTGTCTGTCAGTGTGGCCCCGGACACCTTGTCCTTCTCTTTGCCACATGTCTACTGCACTTCAGGCTGCATCAGGTAATTCACCATTTAGTGGCATCAAGGCTAGCATTAGAGAGGCTGTCTTGTTCACAGGAAGGAGCCTGGCATGTGGAGTCAGAAGATTTGGTTTGAAATACAGTGCCATCAGTCAATAGCTCTAAACGCTTGGAGCCATCAGGTCAACCTGTCTGGGACTCACTGTCTTTGTTTGTAAAATGGGGATAATGATCTATTTCATGAGATTGTTGTGATGAACAAGTGAGGTAATATTTGGGAATGCTCTCTATAGACTGCAAGGCATGGTGCCAGCATTGGTGTGTCTTTTCTCTCCAGGAAGAAACTCTGTCTTCTCCTTTCTCTTCTCCTCTACAGTATTTAGCAAAATGCTAGGAGGTACATAAAAGATACTCAGTAAAGTGTCTTTTCTTTTCAAGGAGAAACTCTGCCTCCTCCTTCTTTTTCTTCTCCTCTACAGTATTCAGCAAAATGCTAAAAGATGCATAAAAGATACTCAGTAAAGCCCAGGCACGCTGGCTTATGCCTGTAATCCCAGTACTTTGGGAAGCTGAGGCAAGTGGATCATTTGAGGTCAGGAGTTCAAGACCACCTTGGCCAACATGGCGAAACCCCATCTCTACTAAAAATACAAAAATTATCCAGGCTTGGTGGTGGGTACCTATAATCTCAGCTACCACGGAGGCTGAGGCAGGAGAATTGCTTGAACCTGGGTGGCAGAGGTTGCACTGAGCCAAGATCATGCCACTGTACTCCAGCTGGGGTAACAGAAAGAGACTCCATCTCAAACGAACAAACAAACAAACAAGAAATACTCAGTAAAGACCTCCTTTTGATTGATTATTATTTCCCTGTATTGTCTGATCCTTTGTTACATCAGGAACCTACTCTCAGACCTGGTATTTGGGCAAAAGGGGGAGTCTGTGAAGGGAGTCCGTTGGGCCTAGGGGAGGGGAAGAGGTAAACAGAGGTCTGAATGATGAAAAGTAAACTGGATTTAGAAAACAAACCAGAGCTAATGGCTGTAGGTGGTGTTAGTCATTCTGTTAAGGAATTTGGGAATACATATGCATACTAATAAGAATTTATTTTGGCTTCTTCTTACTCCAGCATTTGGGAAGGGAGGAGAGGTAGAGGACACTGCAGAAATAAAAGACCTGACCCTTCATCTCCAGATAGGGCATGCTGGTGCTGGGCCCTCAGCTCCTGAGGATGCATTTGTCCAAGTTCTGTGAGGCTAAGGCCAAGGCCTATGGATAAACTGGGGTTGGGCTGGCTATTGGTCCTGGGGGAAGCTCAGTGAACGAGGTGCTAATTCAGGAGTGGCTCCCAGCATCCAGTCCATGGAATAGACTCAGTGGAGGGAGATCCCAAGACTTTATGAAACTGTGCCCCAGGATCTTTCTTATTCCCCAGTCCACAGAGTCACTCTTCAGGCCACAATGAGCCAAGGGAAACTCTAAGAAGTGTATCTAGCACACCCTGGGATTACAGACTGCATCCCTTCTTTTATGAAGCAGGTTCAATTGTCCCCACCCTGGGATTCCACAGCTTCACCTGACTCTGTCCTGTCATCAAACCAGAATACTTCACTGCAAAAAGCCAATCTTCTCTCCTTTTCATACTCAGTGAATACAGAGAAGAGAGACTCACCATCATTCATTGCAAAGGAGTCTTTTCATTGGTTATAAAGGCCTAGGCCAAATCAGCCTTCTCTTCAGGCTGAGTGCCTCTCTACCCCAAACCCTTCTGGGAACTCTTCTAATCAGACACTGTGATTCCATTTAGCAAGTGAGGGTTGGGAGCCAGCCATGTGCCCAGAAGTGTGCCAAGGAGTGTGGGGTTTATAGTCCAGTGAAAAACACCAAGGCATACAGACAACAGGATAAGGCTGGTTAGGGGTGTCAAGGAGAACAGGCATGGCCTGGAGGGGAAGGTGAGTCCTGACGGGGTGGCAGGGGGCCCAAACTTTCTTCTTACTAGGGGTATTGAAGTTATATTCAAGGGTGGAGCTCTGCCTTGATGTGCAGCCTACAGCACAAGGCACAGTCATTCTCTACCGCATCGAGACATGAAAGGGTGTGTGAAAATATCCTTAAGCACCTGCTGGGACCTCTCTGGGAAATCATTTATCTGCCCTGCACTTCAGTGCCTTGGCTCTAAAACTGAAACAAAAAAAGTTTGTACAAAGAACCTTAAAAATGTTCATACCCTCCAGCCTAGTGATTCTACTTCAGGGAGTCTAGCTTAAGCACAAAAACAAGAATGTGGGCAAAGACTTAGGTACAAAGATGTTCATCACAGGGTTATTTAGCAGAATGAGCATGTAGAAGAATCAAAATGCCCATTATTAGAATAGCTTTCACTCCCCAACCCCTTCTGGAATGACGGGATCACCTCTGTGGGAAGCCCTGGCTCAACTCTGAGGTAAGTAACCAGTACAGGAAGCCAGATGCCACGTTAGTGACCCTAACTCAGTCCTTGTGGGCTTGTTCAAGGAGCCAAGAAATCCACCATCTTTCACCTTTTCGTGATCCAACTGTGGATTATCTTCTGGGGATTTTCATGGTAAATGGTGACTGTAGACTGGTTTTCTCTTGGCCTCCCAAGATGTATGCGGTCCCACCATGCTCCATCTGTCAAGGTTGCTTGGGAGCTCCCAGAGCTGGAAAGGCTCTTAAAAAGTGCACAGTCCAAACCTCTTGAGGGAAAGGGACTTGTCACATTGCTTGTTAATACAAAGCCATGGTGAGCATCCAGGCCACCTGTCCCCCAGCACAGTATTCAGGTTATGCTGGGGCAAATGTAATTAGAAAAATAAACCAGTAATTCTCAGAATTACCAATGACCCAGGTCTTGGCTCTTCATGGAACATCCACGTTTCTGACTTGAGAAAACTTCTTGATGGAGTATTGGGTTCACTCTGGAGCAGAGATTGGTCCATCCTTCCTATATCCCTCATTCACATCATTCTAATGCTTTACTAGTTTCTAAAAGTAGCTCCATTTCTACTCTGGTGCCAGCTTGGTTCTATCCCTGCCGCTCCATTCTGGTTGTCTCATGGGTGACTGGAGATTAGGGGAGATAACCTAGCCCACTGCCCCCAACCCTTGGGAGAATTCAGAGACTTGAGCCCGGGCTGTGGTTCTTCCTAAGCCTTTCTTCCTGGGAGCCCCCACCAATAGTAGGCAAGCCCTCAGGTAAGCAAAGAGGAAGGCTGTTTCCCTGCTGTTCTCCCCTCCTTCTTCCCTTCCCCTTCCTCTTCCCTACTTGCCCTCCCTAGTTTCTACTCCACACCTCCTTTTACTCACCTCCTCCTTCCTCATTACTTTCCTTCTCATGACTCTTCCCTACCTCTGTCCCTCACTCCCTGCTCCTAAGTTAGATCCCTTCTCTCCAGAGCCCACCCCATATACCTTGAGTTTCATCCCGGCTATGCCCCTCCCCCACCAGGCTTTCCAGAATTCCTGCAGGGAGGGGCCTGTCTTCGAGGATCTGCAGCATGCCAGTTTGGCAGTTTCCCGGGGTGCACATGTAGAGGGCGCACACATGAGGACCAGAAGCCTCGGCTTCTGCAGTTATGCATGTGTTTGGAGCTGAGACAGGGTCGTATGTTACAGATGTATCCAGCCGAGCCAATCCTGCAGAGACACATCCACATGCCACATGTGCCTCCCTGTGGGTAACCGGGACAGGTGCACAGGATGTGTTAGCCACCAGGAGAGAAGAGAAGGATTGCAACATTGACATTCTTCCTGCCCCTGGATTTACCAGCTGGAGTACTAACAGGAATCTCAAAATTTCATTTCCTTCAGAAGGAAGGAAATGTCTCTTTGGGAGTCCAGTAAGGCAGAGGACAGTCCTGCCTTTCCGGTAACTAGTTATTTATAGCGGGCAGGGAGGATAACGAAAGATTAGACCCTGGCCAGACCCGGGTATTCTGACTCTAAGCTCACAGTCTGCTTTGAGTAGGGACTCCGCTACCTACCACATGCCTTGGACAAGTCACTTTACTCTTTGGGGCCTCCGTTTCCTTATACATCAAATGAGGGTTGCTGGGAAGATCGAACAAGTGAAGAGTTGTAAAGATGCTGTGCAAACACTTGGCGCCACTGCACCCGTCACTGATTCTTGTAATAATCATGAAAAGTCAAAGTGCGTGTGTGTGCGTGCACGGGGCGCTCGTTTTTCATAGGTCCCTTACCAGGATTCGAGAATCTGAACTGGGCCCCAGGACTGGGTGGGGTGATCGTCCCAGCCCCCACTCCCAGCCTAGGGCCGGCGCGGTCGGGTTTTCCTCCGGCAGGCGGCGGGCTGACGGCTGCAGGGCGCGCTAGGCACGTGAGGCGGCAGCGCCGGCCCCAGCTGCAGAGGTGCAGCCCTGGCCGCCCGGCTCGCCTTCCGCAGGGGTTGCCCGTGCCGCTGGACTGCCGAGACCGCCCTCCCGGTTCCGGGGCTCGCGGCCTGCCCACCGCCCTCCGCTACCGCGGCCCCAGCCCACTCCTGCCCCTCCGTGCGTCCCCGCGCCACCCCTGCCAGGACCGTGAATCCCTCTGGTTTCGGCGGCGGTGTTGGTCGTCTCGGAAGCGGGTGCGCTCGGCAGCGGGCTGGGCAGCGGGCGCAGAGGCTGCCTTCGGCTCCTGCAGCTCCGCCGGTCGCCACTGGGGGGCTGCCGCGCCGGAGAGCTCTGCGGGGACGGTGCGCACGGCCGCCGGGTTCCTGGGCGCCTCTGGCCGCTGGGCTTTCTCCACGGCTGGCCCTGCGCTGTCTCCGCAGCCCGCCCGACTCCCTCCCAGATTGGAGCGTGTGATCCGTGTGTGTGTGTGTGTGTGTGTGTGTGTGTGTGTGTGTGTGTGTGTGTGTGTGTAGGGGAGAGAGAAACCGGGTACGCGCGTATGCGCGCTCGCGTGGGGGGCAGTGTGCATGCGGGGAGTACGGGGGAGTGTGTTTGTGTGTGCGTGTGGGTGTGAGTGCCTGGCTCCCTCTCGCTGAGACACACATACACTCATACATACACAACCCGCAGGCTCGTCTGAACTTGAAGACACCCCACATTCCAAGATGCCCGAGGTTCCTGGGAATGCCTGGGGTTCTTCGATCCGGAAAATCCTACCGGCATCCTCCTAGGGAGGGATTATTATTATTATTATTTTCTTTAATCTGGAAGAGAAGAGAGCAAGTTGTGCTTTTTCCCCCTTCTTCTTGCTAAATGCCATGGATATAACTGAATAAACGGCTCAGGGCTCTCCCCGCGTGGACGTCCGAGACCACCATCTGCCTGCGTTCGCCGGAGCCGCCGGAGCCGCCGGAGGGTTTAGCTCGAGTCTGTCTCGGGCGGGGAAGGATGCGTGGCCGAGCCGGGGAGCCCGGGCGCCCCGCGGAGCCGGCCTCGGTGCCTCCCAGCCGGGGGTAGATGCTGCCTCGCCCAGGTGAGTGGTCGCCGGCCCTGCGTCTTCGCGATCCCGGGTGTCCGCGGGAGCTCGGCGCGGGGCTGAACGCACCCGAGGGAACCGGGAACTTTGCATCCCTTTCTTTTTCACTTGAAGACTCCCCTCATCCTAGGTGCTCATGCGGACACCCCCTTCTCTTTTCGCCCATCCTTATCGCGAGAGATTTCCTTTCCTTTCTTTAGTCTTTTTTTCCGATAGTGGGGGTGAAACTCTGGCGGGGAGCGGGGAGAGCGGGGTCCGTGTAAGGCTGGAGAGCAGGATGGAGAGGCGGGTAGATGGAACCGTTGAAAGCAGCAGGAGAACTTTGCCGCCAGACCACTCTGTTGCATCTCCGCACATGCGAGGCCTGGCTAGAGCCATTGCTGGGGGCTGGGTGGGGGCGCCGGGGACTCCCTGAGCTCTGTGGACTGGGTAGGGTGGGGTAAAGCCAAGTGCAGAGGGGTTGATGCAGAGCGGATGGGAGGAAGGAAGGCATGGTTGCAGTTTGGGGAGGCAGGTAGGGCAGGTTCAGGGACCCTATGCTGGCCTCAGGCAGAAAGCGAGATCAGGGGGATTGTGTGTGTGTGCAGCTTGGGGCATCAGAATGGCATGATGAAGCAATATGGAAAATGGCATTAGCCATGCCTGGGTTCCTAGGTCTCTGTCTCCCACCCAGCCCTGCCCTGGTTCTAAGGTTTGTCTGGGTAGGGAGGAGGGAGAGCAGTGGACCATTCTGAGGTGGACAGTGCCTTGCTTTGCACAGACCTTCTGAGGGAGGTGTCCTACTCATCTTCCCATCAGCCCAGTACAAAGGACAGAGGCAGAGAGTTCTAGGGAGATAGAGCCTCTGAAAACCAGAGCAGGAGGGAGAAGGGAGCCTGAGTTGAGACCGCAGAGGGACTGAGCCAGATTGTTGCCAAATGCACCGGCGACAGCAGACAGCTGCAGACAGACAGACACCTGCAGGGACAGGGAACATGTCAGAGTCTGCACTCTTGAGTTGGAGTTACAGGCATGGCTATAGATGAAGACCCTCTCCCCTGGCCACAACGGAGTGTGTGTGTGTGTGTGTGTGTGTGTGTGTGTGTGTGTATGCATGTGTATGTTTCAGGGAGGTGGCAGCTGTGGCCTCCATGGCCTGATTGGCCTTCTAGTATTGGGGGAGGGGGCAGCCTCAGGAATTTGACCCCCTGCTGCCGGGGAGGAGCAAAGCTAGGGAGGAAACTGCCATTCCCTGGGCTGTGAAGCTCCCAGGGAGGAGAGCTAGAGGTTCTATATGGGCTGTTATTCTTGTGTGGGGGCCGATTTGGAACTGAAAGTGGGGAGCAAGGGAACTGGGTCTTGGGGTTGTGCCCTGGTCTGGTCGCTGCCCTCTGACAGGAGCTTTATTTGGCTGCACACAGCAGAGCCCTGATGGCAGTGGCATTTCCTTGTGGGGTACATTGGAGGCTGAAGGGGGTCAGGGTCCTGTAGGGAGTATTCAGAAGCTCCAAAAGGCCTGCACTTGGAGCCGTCAGCCTCCACCGACCATGCCAGCTGCCTTATCCCTTCAGCTGATGCTGGAATGTCATCTTTCCCTTCTGACTCTGGCTGGGAGTGCAGAGTTGCGTCTCTCTTTCTGGCCTCCCCACATGCTCAGGCCCCCTGCCCAGCCCTCAATTTAGAGTTTCTGTTCTAATTCCTGCCCAGGAATGTAATTATTTATCTTCCTGCCCTCATCCTGGGGATGCAAACAGCAAACTTGGCATTTCTGTTTCAGCCTCTGGAAGGTTGGCTCCCAGCTCCATCTCCTGTCTGGAAGGACTAGGTGTCTGCCTGCCGTGGGCTGGAGGCTGGGTTTCAGGGTTCCTTCTTCTGTGAAGTGTCAGTTCTTTGCTCAGGCCCAGAAACGTCAGAAGCTGGGGAGTCTGGCCTGAGACAGGGTGAGCTGGGAGCTTCCAGGAGGTGAGGCTGAGGAGAAGGAAGATAGATAGGAAGAAAATACAGTCACAGTGGGTGGGGCCACCAGGGAAACCAGGCAGCCTTCTGGCTAACTGAGTCCTGCTTTGACTGAAGGAGGAATTGCTCTTCTTATCTTTGCTGCAGCTCCAAAGGAAAAAAAAAAAACCAAGAAAAACAAAAAACAGGGATTCTGGCCTCCAAGTGCCAGTTTGCCAAGCCTCTTCAGCTTGTGGGGTTGAGCAGGTTCTGCTCTCCTTTTTTGGGGGGGGGGTGGGTGTACAGAGGCTTATAAGCATCTGACATGGGGTCTGGCTACCCAGGGACAGTGGAGAAGTGAAATTGGAATTAATTGTTTTCAGAAACTCCCCTTGCCTAAGGTAGATATGAGCATCTAGGGAGTTCACAGTCTGATGGGGGAGGCTGCTAGACTGGAAGCAGAGACATAGAACAATAAACAACCTGGGATGGCCAAGTGGAATTGGACTCTGAACAAGAGCAACAACAATTTGAGTATTTTGTGATTTTTCTTTGGGTAGGGGTGGAGTTTTAGGGTCCAACTTATTGAAGGGATAGAGTTGTCATATAATGGAATGAAACCTCAACATGTGGGGGCCTGGGTTCAAATTCTGGCTGTGCCACATCTTGGTTAACCATATGAGTCTTTGTGTTTTGACCTGGTAAAATGAAATAAAAGCACGTGCCCAACAGATGTATTATGACCTGATGTATTCCTGGCGGTCCCCAAACCCCTTTTCAGATCTGAGTCTTTGGTTGAAGCAGAGAGGTTAGAAGGGAGGGAGAGGTCTTCAGAGACATGGAGGATAGTACAGCCAACTTCCCCCTGTCCAGGGAGCTGCCAGGAAGGTTTGATGCCATCAGACATAAGCTGGTTGTTAAAAGACTCCATTAAGCCCTCCAGAAAACTTTGAGGATTAATGGTTGAGGAGCAAATTTCACCTCTGGGGTCCAGGCGCGTGCTTCCCTCCCTTTCTCTTGTTTGTTTTGGATTTTTATGGTCATGAACATTTGCTCAGGAAGAGGGGCTCTGCATTTTACAAGTATCACCTGCCACCCTTTCCTATCTAAGGTTTGAATGTAAAATACCCGCCTCCTGCCAGCACCCAGTCTTCTCTTTCTGACTCTGTTGCCCACTCTCCCAAGGGTGACCTCATAGGAATGCTGTGAGGCCCAGGTAAAGTGAATGGATACAGCTCTGTGGGGCCCGGGCAAGGGCTATGATTGAACTGGGTCCTATCTGTGTAGTTGGGAGATGGAACATCCAATCTGGGAGAGGGGACTGGTTTTCTTACTGATGAAACAGGATGCTAATGCTCGTCCCCCAGGGTTGTTGGAAGGGCAGAGCAGCATGTGTGACTGAACTTTGTAAACTGGACAAGCCCTTTAGCACTCACAGCTATATTTGTGACCCTTTCTCATTAAGACTGTCCCTAAAATGTCAAATATAATTATACTCAGGTATCAGGGCACTAAACGTGGACTTTCACGGGTCAGTTTCATGTGGGACTGCAGTTAACTAGTGATTACAGGCCAGACAGATGGACACTGTGTTTTCTGAGAAAGGGGGTGTTAAGAACCTGCAGAAAGAGGGCAGTTGTGGTTCAGATAATTGGGAGGGACTGGTAACAGGAAGCTAGGAAGGGGCACATGGGCAGCATTTTTGGAAGAAGCATTTTTGGAGGGTTTTTCCTAATCACACCCTCCCATTAAATTTTAGTACCACAGACATAGTATATGTATATCTGTACTTTGTATATCAAAAGATTAAGTTCTCTTTTCTTGCCTCCCCACCAAGAACACATTTTTGCCCCCTTGGGGCGATATCGTCCCCACTGAGGATGCATTGACCTAAAATTAACAGAGGTTAGTGTTAGTTAGAAGAGGTGGATTAATGAGGCAGGGGGAATTCAGAAGATAGTGAGGGAGACAGACGCACTTGCAACTTGCTACCCCAAGTGTGGTCTGTGGACCAGTGTCAGCATCACCTGGGAGCGGGTAAGCCATGAAAAGCCCCATGCTCCAGACCTCCTGAGTAGGAATCTCCATTTTATCAAGATGGGAGGTTAGGACAGTGTTGGGTTGACTGCCCGAGAACACAAGGCTAAACTTTGAACAGAGGGTCAAAAATAGCTCTGTTCTGGGCCACTCAGCTTGTTCAACTGTTGAGTCCAAATCACCAAGCAACTTTTAGGAATGACACAGTCTACACATGTCATGATTTATCAGTCTATTTCTTTTTTTTTTTTTCTGAGTGATTTCCTTGCATTGTAACTGAGGGTTGTATAGAAGGTATGGGGGCCCTGCAGAGAAGACCCAGGGCTTCCATGCAATTGGAAAATCAGGGCATCTTTGATTGGAACAGAGCTGGGCCTGCTTTTTTGAATATCTCGAAGGGCCAAGCCTAATGGAGACCAGACCAACCTGAGGAACCACTGGAACTATACAGACAAGATATGGGTGTTAAAGTGTGTCAAGCTGGATTAAGGAACAAAACTGTGTTCTCGTAATTTATCAGCCTGCTTGGGATTGTCTGCAGGAGAGCCTGGACCTCCCTGGCAGCCATCCTGTATTAACAGGGCAGCCCCAAAAGCATGAGAGATTGCAAAATAAGTTGGGCTCTTTAGAGTTCACTGCATTTACTATTGGCATGTCCTATATTCACCCACCAGCAGGAGCTAAACTACAGTTCACGTGCCCAGAAACAACATAAAGAAGCAGAAAGCTGAGCATCTCTGAACCCCTCTTCCCTCCATGTTTCCTGCCTGGGTCCTCTCCCCTCAACACATCCCTTCTTTTACCCCATTTTGGTGTAGGACAACACAGAGGACAGGCTCCCTCTTGCCTTAACTCAGATCTCTAATAAACTTCCTAGGGATGTAAAGTCTATTTGGCCCTCCCATTTCTTCTTCTGAGGGACTCACTTCCTATTCCTTTTCTCCAAAAGTAGCACTCTCTGCCCAGCTACCCCATTCTTTTTCATTCGTCTGTTAAGGTAGCTTTAGTCAAAGAAGCCAGGGAGTCCCCCAACTAATACTGAGGGTCTGTGGAGGCTCCTACTTCAGAATAATTGTAAAGTAGGCCTTGATGTCCCCAAAACATAAGAAATGTGGCCACTCACTGGGGAATGAGCCATGCTAAGGTCTCAGCACCTGGTGAGAGAGCGACAGATGATGGCAGTGAGGGCAAAGGCACTTCTGACTTTCTGAGCTCCTGGAAACTCCTAAAAATGCCTAACAATGGCTGTAAGATGAGGCCTTGTCATTCTAAAAAGGCATTGAAGATTCCTGGGTGGGTAGAATTGATTCCTTGACTCAACCTTTCATGTAATGAAGCCACTATAATACCTAGAAATGTCCTCCTGGGGCAGAAGGGAGGGAGGATGAATGGGGATCTGGGGTCATGGAGGTGAGCAGTTAGAGGTCCTCCTATAGCACAGGGCACTGAGGGCTGGTCAGAGAATGCTTGCTGGGGTGCGTGGAACCTGGAATGAGCTCTCCTTTTAGCTCTGCCCAGAACTTGCCGTGTGACTGGCCATCCCCTCTCTCTTCCTGTCCTCACCTGTAGATCAGAGCCTGTGTGCTCTCCTAAGGCCTTTTCAGTTCAGGTCATTGATCCTTTGATTTACGAGTCCATGTTCCAGCCTCAGAGCAAAGACATCTCTGCCGAGCCATCTGGACCCTGGGAGCTACTTGGCTGGGGTCCTCCATCCTCCTTCCTATCCTCTTCTGCCAGATAGCACTGACCTGAGGCTTTTCTTTGCTTCATGCTCCTGACTACTCTATGACCAAACACTGTAACTGGGTTTCATTTGGAATGACCAGGATCCCAGGGCTGCTGAATGAATGAAGGTGTCTCTTTCCTCCCTACTCCCCCACATACATGGGCACATACACATTCATACACACACCCACCCACCAGTGTACACATGTTCACATACCTCACACACATCCATACTTGCATGCCCACACATATACCTATACACACCCACATTTATGCTTATACTCACACATATATTCACATACATATACATACTCACACTTGTACATTCATACATGCACACACACAGCACCATTTATGTACACATGTTCATGAGTTCATATACCTGCTCTTACAAATGGAACACTCCCACATATTCACACACACATGCACACACTTTTTTCCACTGCACTGGCTTCTCCCTCAAAGACATGGGCGGGTACCATTCAACCCTTTCAGCTCACTGTCTACTTTAGAGAGCATTTCAATACATGGCCTCCTGTCATTCCTGTAGCCCTCTGACCTCATTCAGGAGGATAAAACCATGTCCTCTTCTGTATATGGATGAGGAAACTGGCTTGGATTTGCAGGTAGCAGGGTCAGGATGAGCTCCAAGACTTCTGGATCCTGTCCAGAGACTCACTTATCACTTTGGAGCTGCCGTAGCACATTCTGCTCTGTAGAACAACCCTGAAAGACAGGAAGGGTATATTTTGTCCCTGTGTTAAAGATGGGAAACTAAGGACCAGGGAGATTCACACACAGACAAAGGGTGACCAGACCTTCTATCCTTCTCAGCCAGAACACGTGCATATTTCTGCAGCTTCTTGGTGATCGTCTTCCTTCCTGGTTCTCAGTCTGCTAGAAGCTTTTATTCACACTAAACTCCAGCAAGTGAGAAATGCCACCCTGGGGCAGCCCATGGGCGTTCCAGTTTCAGTTCTGACTTGTTTTCACCAAAGTAGGGTGTGGGAGAAGAGTAGACTGCCTCTGTCCTCAGGGTCGAGGTAAATAAGCCCTCTCATTGCTATTTCTTATGATGGGACAAGCTACGCCCATCATCAGTGTATCCTTTTTTATAGTCTCAGCCCACCTCAGCTCTTGAGGCTATAGCTTCTGTGCTTTTCTGCCTGCCATGGCTGTGAGGTTTCCTTTAGCTCACTCTGAAGTGCCTCCTTCACTTCCTTCAAACTTCAAGGCCCAGAGAGCCTGTTCCTCTAGGATGTGGTAATCAATCCCATCCTCCTTCATCCATCCCTTTCATGACTTGATGGCTAGCAGTCTTCCCCTGTTTGGTTTAATTCAGCAAGCGTTAATTGAATGCCTACTATGTGCCACCCAGGGGGCCTGACGCTGCAAAGGTGAATTACCTCTCCAATCCATGTGTACACGCAGCCCTCTGTCTCACCTATCATTTGACTTCTTCTCCTGCACTTTTTCCAGCCCTGTTTGTGGACTCCAGGACTTGATTGTGTTGGGGGTGGCGGTTCCAAGTTCTGGCTGATTTCTAGTGCAGCCCTCACCTGCATTCTCACGTGTGTGTGTGTGTGTGTGTTCATGTGTGTTGGTTAGGAGTCAGTCAAAGTCACGCCTGATTAACTGCTTGATGTAAAGCTGATAGTGGTGGTGGAGATGATGCTGATAGTGGTGGTGGAGATGATGCTGATGGTGATGGTGATGATATGGTGATGGTAATGAAGTCCACTTAAGAAACGGGCTCTCAAGCTGCTTTCCCAGCTCCCTCCCCTGCTCTACCACTAAGCTGACATCTTACCATCTCACCCAAATAGAAACTGATAGGATGAAGAGATTTGGGGTCATCGTCCCAATTTAGGGACAGCTGGCCTGAAAGGAACCATTAATCTTCCTCCTAGCCTGAGTACTTATGTCACAGAGGCCGAGCTGGGAAGAAGGCAAGCTGAGGCTAGAGACATTAAATCCTGGACTCTCTGTCCAGAGTCACACTTTCTAAGCACATCACAATAAGGGCTATTGCCCTGGAGGAGAGGGTGGTTCCCCAGGCTGTTGTGGGGCAAGAATCTGGAAATGAGGCTGCTGGCAGGGAATGTGCTTGCAATCACAGAGTGGTTGCAAATGTGCAAAGCAGGTCCCTGATGCTTGGGAGGCCTTCACCCGATGAGCAAAGACCAGTCCTTGCCCTTGGGAAGTTTATGTCTAAGGAGGAGGATAAGGCAGATACACAAGGCACGTTATTAGGGAACATTTAGACACCGAAATTCATGGATGGAACATCTTTCTCACAGGGAGAAATGTGTGTACCTGTGCCCCCATTCGTAGGACTTGCACTGTGTTCTGTTTTCCTGGTTGTGTGAACTTGAGTGGGTTATTCTTTCTGTGCCTCAGTTTCCTCATCTGCAAACTGAGGATAATAATAGTACCCACCTCACAGGGTTGTTAGGAAAATTAAATTAATTACTATACATAAAATACTTGGAGCAACGCCTGGTACATATTGAACACCATGTAAGTGTGAGCTATTAGTTGTAGCATTAGTAGTAGTAGTAGTAGTAGTAGTAGTAGTAGTAGTAGAGTAGTAGTAGTGGAAGTAGTGGTTCTTTTCTAAGCATGGAGAGGACCATACTTAGGAAAATACCACTAAGGACCCTCTTAACTGATACTCCTTTCTAACAACCACCTCTTAAGTTAGACAGCAATCTGGGGACTCTCCACATGATCTCATTTGTCCCTTCCAACAAAGCTACCAGGCAGTCAGGATATACATTATGATTATAACCACTTTTTATAAAAGGGAACTGAGGCACAGACGTTATGAAGTGGTTTCTGGTCTGATGGGGTTTTCATGGTACCTTACAGCCACACTGCATTCAGGTGAGGGGTCGTCTTGGAGCAGAGGGTTTTGGATGATGATAGCTGATAAGATCAGGACTGGCCTTCCCACCTGGCCTTTATGCATGTTGGGATCAGGCTGCTGGGAAAATAAACCATGGTGGGGAAGGAAGATCTCATTCCAGGCTTGCATAACTAGGCGGGGTCCACGTGAAGTGTCATGGGGAGAAGCAGGCTGCCCTCTACACAGCACCCCAGAGGATGGGAGATAGGCCACAGGACATGAGTATGGAAGCCTTTTGAAACTGTCATGAGTGCCTTGGGATGGGGATAGGGATAAGAGTAGCATCCACTTTATAGGGTTGTTGAATGTTTATGTAAGGGCGGGGCTGTGCTGGGAGCACTCAGCAGGCACAGAAGGGACGGGGAACCTGGATTAGAACCTTTTGATTCAGCCTGGCCTGTTGTGTGGGCAGAAAGCCAGAGACATCCTCCTGGGCCATATTCCTACCCACCCCACACCTTTGTCCCAGGGCTGCTCCTAGTGGTGGGAAAGAGACCCTCCTGGAATCTTTTGGTTTGTAAAAGGCTTGGAAAGAATTTAGGGCAAGAAAATGGGCCTTGTGGGCTTGGTGTGGTGGTTCATGCCTGTAATCCTCGCACTTTGGGAGGCCGAGGCAGGCAAATTGCCTGAGCTCAGGAGTTTGAGACCAGCCTGGGCAACGTGGTGAAACCCCGTCTCTACTAAAATACAAAAAATTAGCCGGACATGGCGGCGGGCGCCTGTAGTCCCAGCTACTTGGGAGGCTGAGGCAGGAGAATCGCTTGAACACGGGAGGCGGAAGTTGCAGTGAGCTGAGATCGGGCCACTGAACTCCAGCCTGTGTGACAGAGCAAGACTCCGTATCCAAAAAAAAAGAAAGAAAAGAAAAGAAAATGGGCCTTGGGCCGGGACCCAGAAGAGCGGATGAGGACCTGCAGCAGGGAAAACCAGACTGGAGGAGGGAATGCTTATGGGGATGGGGTTTTAGGAACTCAAAGGTGTCAAGGTGCAGGAATGGATCATGGGTTAGTATCTAGGGTGGGACATGAGGTGATGATGGAGGGTTGGCGTGGGACCATAGGAAGAGGAGTCAGGAAGGTGGTGAAGGCCAGAATGAGACAGCAGCAAGAACCACAGGAGGAGAGCTGGCAGTGGGACCCGACTGGAGCCCAGGCCTCCCAGCCACTCTCTGCTCAGAGCCAGGCTGGCCAGGACCCAAAGCCCCAGCCCAGTGTCTCTCTCTTGGGGTGGGGAGAGATGTCAAGGCCCTGAGCTCCTTCTAGGGCTCTGTGATCAGCCTGTTCCATAAATCTCAGGCCATGTAAATTTGGTGCATAATTGGGAGGCACTGCAGGTACCTGCGGCTCCAGGATAAAATCCAGGCAGCTCCAGAGAGAGAGCAATGGATCATGAGTTACAGGGAAGGCCGGTGGGACGCAGCGGTGGCTGGCCCAGCTTGAGACGTGAGTTATCTCAGGCTGGGTTGCCCTGCCGTGTTGCTGCGCTGCAATGCCGGGCTGATATTTACTGTATATTGGTTTTTAAATTACAGTACAACATTGATTCGCTGCTCTTTCAGTTCAGCCCTCACTCTCTGTCCCTGTTCTGCTCGGCCTTTCTCTGCCTCTCCATCTCTCTCTCCATCTGTCTTGTCTCTCTCCAATTCAGTTTTTAATACAGAGTATTGTCTTACATTGTACCATGTTACCCTATGGAATTAGGCTTACACTGCGTTGTATTTATTGGAGTATGCATTATATTCATCCCTTCCGTGCATACAGCACTTTATACATTTTAAAGCCCTACTTGCAGCCATACCTGTCTTCTTTGGACCCCATGACAGTGAGGAATTAGGGCAAGCAGACTTGTCTCCATCTAAACATGAGGAAACTGTAGCTCAGGAAGGCTAATGGAATGACCAGGTCATGCTTGCATTATATTATATTATACCATAATAATAATGGCTACTGGGTATTGAATGCTCGCTGTGAGCCCCGTGCTATTCTAAAATAAGCTTTATGTACTTATTTTATGCCCACATTCATTCTGTGCAGTGGGTATTGTTATTACTTCATTTTACAGGTGAAGGAATGAAGATTCAGAGTGGGTTAGTAGCTTGCCCAAGGTCACACAGCTATTACAGTAAAATTCAACTTTGAACTAGCTGGATTCAAACCCCAGCAGCCAGCTCCTGAGCCCACTCTTAACCAGGATGCATACTGTCACACGCTGTGATCCCTGAGTTGGATTGGGGGTGGGAGAGTGAGGACAGGGCGGAATGGCTTCATGGTGCTGCAAGAGGCATTCTTATCCTCACGTGACTTCAGTTTCTTTCTGTTTTCACTGCACCCAGGGGAAAGGCCTGAGGACCTTGCAACAGCAGGAAATGTCCCCAGGGCGGGCAAGGGGCCAGGCTCCTTTTACCCCAATATCCGCAGATGTTTAGGGCTCCAATAGCCACTGTTTTGGCCCCCAAGCAAGGGCAGAAGGGCAGGCGCAGAGTAAGGTTGGTGGGAGCCCTGGCTGGGTGGTGTGGTTGCCATCCATCCTCCTTCTTTCCTGTGTCCATGGAGGGAGGGTGACATCCTGACCTCCATGGTGTCTCTCTCAGTACTGCCTTTGTATGTTCCCTTGCCCTTTGTTTCAGAGGCAAAGCTGCTTGCAGCCCAGGAGCGCCTCTGAGCTGGGCCTAGCTCCCAGGAGCACAGTGAGCCAGTGGGCAGCAGGGGAAGAGCTGGGGATTCTGTGCACTCTGTCAGGTCCAGCCCTGCCCTTACTAGTGCACAGCAGTGAGGAGGCCCTGCTGAGTGCTGCCCACGGCGGCCTGAGATGCCTGGTGCCTGAGCAGGAGTTGGAAGGGGTGACTGGGTCTAGTGTGGAGCATCCTGAGGAGTCCTTCCTCTCCAGATCCTCACATCCCCGCTTCCTCCATCATCCTAAGGACCTATTGCCATGGCTAGAGTCAGGCCACAATATGCCACTTGCCATGGCCCAGACACTCATGTCTTTGTCTCCCAGGTCACACTCATGGGGAAGGGAGGCAGATGTTTTGGGAGCAGCAGGGATCCCCTGTGCCATCTTCATGTCCCTTATTGGGGTGGGTGGGGGAAAAGGGTCCTGAGCCTGAGGATGTCGTGAGTCCCATAACTCCAAGAAGCCATCCTTGGCAGAATGCAGCTCCACACATCTGCACTTCCATGGTCCTGCTGTGAAGTGAAGCTTGCTCCCTGCCCACTTCTCACTCTGTCCTTGTTAATGGGGCCCTGCTTCTCTCTGGAGCTGCCTGGATTTTATCCCGGAGCCACAGGTACCTGCAGTGCCTCCCAATTATGCACCAAATTTACATATCCTGAGATTTATGGAACAGGCCACACATTTGTGGGAAGTGTGAAGTGTAAAGCTAAAGTGAAGCTTATACTTTTTCCTGTGGGGTCAGAATCACCCACCATTCCCCGCCACCCCCCTGCCCCGTGATGGACACAAACTGGGACCATACTCTGAGGGTGACGTTTCTGTTGCTTTTCTTATAAATAGCTACTACTTGATGAGCACTTGGTATGTGAGAGGAGTTTTAGTACAGTGAGTCAGGCCCAGGAGTCAGACAGCTGGGTTCAAATCTCAGCAGTTCCACTTAGGAGCTGTGTACCCTTGTGCAAGTCACTTAGCTGTTTGAGCCTCACTTTCCCCTTCTGTAAAATGGAGCTAACAGCAATACTTAATCCTTAGGGTTGTCATGAGTGTAAAATGGTAAATAGCTACAAAATGCTATAGCACCTGGCACACGGCATATATTATTGAAGTGTTTGTCTATACCATAATTTATATGCATTCTCTCATTTTGTCTCCCAGCTCCTTTTGTAAAGTAGGTATTACCTCCTTGCACATGAGAAAACTGAAGCTCGAAATATCAATGAGATTTGCCCAGGTCTAGGGTGACCAATTGTCTGAATTTGCCTGAGATTCCTGGGATGCAGTACTTTCAGTTGTGGTTTTTTTGTTTTGTTTTGTTTTGTTTTGTTTTTGACACAAGTTTTGTTCTTGTTGCCCAGGCTGGAGTACAATGGCAAGATCTCGGCTCACTGCAACCTCTGCCTCCCAGGTTCAAGTGATTCTCCTGCTTCAGCCCCCTAAGTAGCACCACCATGCCTGGCTAATGTTTGTATTTTTAGTAGAGATGGGGTTTCACCACGTTGGCCAGGCTGGTTTTGAACTCGTGACCTTGGGTGATTCACCTGCCTCGGCCTCCCAAAGTGCTGGGATTACAGGCGTGAGCCACTGTGCCCGGCCAGGACTTTCAGTTTTGAAGTTAGGGAAGTCCCAGGCCAACTAGGCTTAGTTGGGCACCCTACCCAGGTCACAGAACAAATGCATGGCTCAGCCAGGATTTGAATCCAGTTGTTTCTGATATCCACTGCCATGCCCTAAGCCATTCTAGGCACTCTCAGGGATGGAGCCTCTCTTAGCTGCCCACATTTATGGAGCGCTGGCAGGCTCAGAGATGCTATCCCACTTAATTCTTACAAAACTCTATCACTTAGGCAAATTACGGCAAAGAGGGAACTGAAACACAGAGGTCAAGTCATGCAACCAGGGTCACCCAGCTAGGAAGTGACCGGGTTGGGACTGGCACCCAGGCCATCTGGCCCCAGTGCCCCACACTCCTGACCACTCTGCTGCAGCTTGGCTCCCATCCTTTCCAAATTCCCCCCAACTGTACCTTGTCTCATTTTTCATCCCAGTGGCCTCTGGAATAGTCAGGGCAGGTACTTTTAAACCTGTTCTGTAGGACAGAAAACTGAGGCTCAGAGAGGCCAAATTCCTAAGCTAAGGTCACACAGCTTGTAAGTGATGAAGGCAGGATTAGACTTCATCAGGAGTTCTCAGCTGATGCTTCTCACTCTTGTTTTCATGTTTGATAAATGGACAGGATGCCCCCAGTCCCTTTCAGTTCTGTTCAAATTCATATGAAGTTTATGAGGTCTCAGTCATCACTGGGGCAGCTATGCAGGCAGCGGGTTTGGGGGCTCTTGTGGTCCTTTGGCTCCAATATTCCATTTGATGTAGTTGTCATTATCCGATCCTTCCCCCAGCAGGTAGAGGAGGCACCTTGTTGCAGAATGAACATGCCCGCCTGCTAGCAGCCCATCTGCTCACTATAGGAGCCCACCAGCAGCCCCAGGGTTCTCTGTGGACTTCCAGCTCTCACTCCTTCCACTAGCTGGGGATTAAACGTAGAAAAGGCTGCATTCTCCTGATTGGGCAGCAAAGATGCTATTAATGCCAGGCTGGCTTCTAAGGCAACTAAATACAGAAAGGACAGGGACAAGAGTCTATAAATTGTAAATGATGTTCAGGAAAGTGGCCTGGGCCCCAAGCCCTATAAAACCCAGGCAGCCTGCTGGGCTGGTGGTAATTTATGGGCCCCTTCCTCTGCTGTGGGGTCATCTGCCCATCAAGCCTCCCGCTTGTAAGGTACTTTTTCTCTTTAACTTCCAAACACTTCCCATAGTAATTAGCATTTGATGGTTGTGTTTAAGCCACTCATATGGCTCCATCACTCCCCCGTTTAACAGATAGGAAAACTGAGGCACACAGGGGGTTTATGAACTGGATAATGACCCAGGTCCCTTGATGCTGATCTAGAAAGTTCTCTCTGATGTTCATACTACGTAAGCACTTACTACATGCTGGGCACTGCCTTAAGCCCTTTGCACTTATTATCTAATTTATTACCTGTGACAAACCTAGGACACAGGTACTGTTATTTTAACTATCATCTCTACTTCCTAGTGAGGACATTGATATATAGAGCGTTTAAGTAACTTGCTCAGGACCACACATGTGATAAGTGGCATGCAGGGATTTAGCCCTACCCCCTCAACCATCACGCTGTTAGCAAAGCATGAGAGCAGAACGGGAGGAGGGATAGCTGCTGTTCTGAAGGGCCTGGCTCTTTGCTTCTTCCCAGGAAACTGTGCGCCCCCCTGTTTCAGAGACTCTGTGCTCTGGGCAGCTTCAGCACTTCCAGAGAGACGTTCCTCAAGGAGTAGTGAGGGCAGGCTAGGGGCTGGGCAGGTCGATTGAGAAGTGCCATGGAGAGAGCACCGGGCTGGGAGTCTGGCTCCTCCCCTTTTCCTCTGCATGTCTCTGATTCGAACGGAGGTGGGACGTCACATGATTTGGGGATCCACCTGATGGTGGTGATGGCAGCAGAAAGGAGGGCCACAGAGGCTCCAACATCGGACCTGGCCCTGCCCTCACTGTCAGAAGTGCAGACTCACAATGGGTGCCCAAATTGCCTGCTAAAACCTGGGCTGTTTAAAACATCCAATGCCACCTGGAATCTTGAGGTTCTGCTACTTTAGGACTGTGGGCTTCAGCTCCCTCCCTCCCCATTGCCATGCCTTATGGGGTTTGCTGGGGGTTAGGGAAATGACAGACTTTGGCTGCTGCAAGTTATCTACAGCCCAACACTGCTTTTCCATGGTGGGTGCTCAGAGGAGGGTCTCTACTGATTGTTGGAGGCGTGCAGCATCCTCTTATTCTGGCCAAGGTCTGTGAAGTCCCCAGATCAATGAAGAAGAAGAAATTCTTCAATGTGTTGCCAACCTAATCGGCCTTGCATGATTCCATTCAACTCACTTGCAGTTAACAGATGTTTACTGAGCACCTAGTATTGGTCAGCTGCTGGGTGACAGAGGCCAGCTAATTAGACTTAGTTTCTGCCTTCAAGGGCCTCCCAGTCTTGTGGGGAGGCAGAGAGGTAAAGAAACAATTATAATGCACCGTGATGGTCCTGTGACTGGAGGCAGGAACCTGCAGTGCTTCCAGCAAGAGGTGATTCCTCTCCAGCTCTGCTTCTGGGCCGCTTGCTAAATGGCTGCAGCACTCTCTTGAATGGCCCCATTAAGTTCCTCTAGCCACTCTCCCATAGACAATGTGCACACCTTGCTGAAGATGTTTCAGTGCATTTAGGATAAAATCCTAACCCTTTAAGTGGCCTGCCAGGCACTGGCCCTATCCATTTCTTTACCTCCTTT